>NC_057848.1:172328917-172939167 GCF_910594005.1 Cervus elaphus | reverse complement strand
AGCCTGAAAAGCCTGGCCTAAGCCTCGGTATTCATGAAAGGGCCTTTTAGCATGGGTGGGCCTGACTTAATCAGTTGTGTTGATCAAAAGGCAGACTATCCTGAGTGGTCCTGTCCTACTCCATGGTTTCAGTCATGCGGAAGGCTGGCATAGGTGGGCCTGGCCTAATCCGTGGTGTCAACTGAAAGGCAGGTATCCTGGATAATACTGGCCTAAAATGTGTTGATCAAAAGGCAGGTTAGGCTGGATGGACCTGGCCTTATCCATGGTGTCAATCAAAAGGCAGACCAGCCTTGGTGGGCCTGGCCTAATCAGTGTTGTCAATTGAAACACAGGCTACTGGAGGGTGTGCTGACCTAATGCGTGGTGTCGATCAAAAGGGAGCTAGCCATTGAGGGCCTAGCCTAATCCATAGTGTCGCTCAAAAAGCAGACTAACCTTGGTTGACCTGGTGTAATCAGTGGTGTCAAAAGGCAGGCTAGCCTGGGTTGGCCTGGGGTAATGCATGATGTCATTCAAAAGGGTGGCTAACCTGGGAG
Source organism: Cervus elaphus (assembly GCF_910594005.1). NCBI lineage: Eukaryota > Metazoa > Chordata > Mammalia > Artiodactyla > Cervidae > Cervus > Cervus elaphus. The sequence continues at coordinate 172,938,628 of NC_057848.1, read as the reverse complement.
GGCCTGGCCTAATCCACAGTGTCGATCAAAAAGAGGGCTAGCCTTGGTGGGCCTGGCCTAATAGGTGGTATCTGATCAAAGCCAGGCTAGCCTGAGGGTACCTGGTCTAATCATGGTCTCCATCACTGGCAGGTAGCTTAGGTGGGCCTGGACTAATCAGTGGTGTTGATCAAAAGGGAGGCTAACCTTGGTGGGCCTGGCCTAAACAGTGGTGTCTATCAAAAGGCAGGCTAATCTGATTGGGCCTGGCCTAATCTGTGGTTTCAATATAGTGGCAGGCTAGCGTGGGTGGTCCGGGCCTAATCTGTGGTGTCATCAGAACACAGACTAGCCTGGGTGGGCGGGGCCTAATCAGTGGTGTCACTCAAAAGGCAGTCTTGCCTGGGTGGGCCTGGCCTAGTCCATGTTGTCAATCAAGGGGTAGGCTATCCTGGGTGGGTGTGGCCTCATCAGTGGTGTCACTCAAAGGCAGTCTTGCCTGGGTGGGCCTGGCCTAGTCCATGCTGTCAGTCAAGGGGTAGGCTATCCTGGGTGGGCGTTCCAGAATCAGTGGTTCGATCAAGAGGCAGGCTAGCTTCAGGGGGCCTGGTCTAATCAGTGGTGTCAATTCAAGGCAGGCTAGCCTGGATGGCCCTGTCCTAATTCATGATGTCAATCAACAGGTCGTCTATCCTGGGTGGGCATGGCCTAATCGGTGGTGTGGATCAAAAGTCAGGGTAGCTTGAGCATTCCTGATCTAATCTGTGGAGTCAATCAAAGGCAGGCTTGCCTGGGTTGGCCTGACCTAATCCGTGGTGTCAATTGAAGAACAGGCTACCGTGGGTGGGCCTGACCTAATGCATGGTGTCGATCAAAAGCCAGGATAGCCTGAGATGGCCTGGTGTAGTCGTGGTCTCCATCAGTAGCTGGTAGTTTAGGTGGGCCTGGAGTAATCAGTGGTGTTGATGAAATGGCAGGCTAGCCTGGGTCGCCCTGGCCTTATGCGTGATGTCGATCAAAAAGCAGGCTAACCTAGGTGGGCCTGGCCTAACCAGCGCTAAGGGTCAAAAGCCAGGCTAGTCTGAGTGTGCCTGGTCTAATCGAGGTCTCCATCTAATGGCAGGTTTCTTAGGTGGGCCTGGTCTAATCAGTGGTGTCGATCAAAATGCAGGCTAAATTGGGTGGGCCTCACCTAATCAGTGCTATCAATCAAAAGCCAGGCTAGTCTGAGTGCGCTTGGTCTAATCCTGGTCTCCATCAATGGCAGGTATCTTAGGTGGGCCTGGCCTAAGCAGTGGTGTTGATGAAGTCAGGCTAAGCTGGGTTGGCCTGGCCTCATCCATGGTATGGATTAAAAGGCAGGAAAGCCTGGGTGTGCCTGGTCCAATCCATGGTGTCAATCAAGAGGTAGGCTAGCCTGGTTATGGGTGGGCCTGACCTAATCAGTGGTGTAGATCAATAGCTAGTGAAGCCTGGCTGGGCCTGGCCTAATCCAACTGTCAATCAAGAGGTAGGCTAGCCTGGTTGTGCATGACCTAATCCATGATGTCGATCAAAAGGTAAACAAGCCCGGGTGGGCCTGGCATTATCCATGTTGTCAATTGAAATGCAGGCTACCCTGGGTGAGCCTGGACTAATATGTGGTGTGGATCAAAAGGCAGACCAGCCTAGGTGAGCTCGGCCTAAACAGTGGTGTTGATCAAAAGGCAGTCTAGCATAGTTGTGCCTGGCCTAATCCATGGTGTCAATCAAAAGGTAGGCTAACCTGGGTTGGCCTGGCCTAATCAGTGGTGTCAATGAAAAGGCAGGCTAGTCTCAGTGGACCTGGTTTAATCATGGTCTCCATCAAACAGCAGGCTAGCCATGGTGGGCCTGCCCAAATCAGTGGTGTTGATAAAAAGGCAGGCTTGCCTGCGTGTGTCTGGTCCAATCGTGGTCTCCATCAAACAGCAGGTGGCTTAGGTTCATGACCTAATCACTGGTGTTGATTAAAAGGCAATCAGGCCTGGTTGGGCCCGGCCTAATCACTGGTGTCAATCAAAATGTAGGCTTGCCTGGGTGGGTCTGGCCTAATCAGTGTTATTGATCAAAAGTCAGGCTACCCTGGGTAGGCCTGCCTTATTGAGGGGTGTTGAGCAAACGCAGACCAGGATGGCCTAACCCATGATTTCAGTCAAAAGGCAGGTTATGCTGAGTAGGCCTCGCCTAATCCATGGTCTCCATCAAAGGGGAGGTTATCCTGGGTGGGACTAGCCTAATCCAAGTTGTCATTCAAAAGGCAGGCTAGCCTGGGTGGACCTGGCCTACTCAGTGGTGTAGATGAAAAGTCAGGCTACCCAGGGTGGGCCTGGCCTAATCCATGTTGTCAGTCAAAAATCACACTAGCCTGGGTGGGCCTGGCCTAATCAGTGGTCTCAATCACAAGGAGGGCTAGCCTGAGTGGGTCTGGCTTAATCCATGGTGTCAATCAAGAGGTAGGATATACTGGGTGGGTGTTGCCCAATCATTGATGTCCATCAAAAGGCAGTCTTGCCTGGGTGTCCCTGGGCTAATCCATGATCTCAATGAAATGGCCAGCTATCCTAGGTCGGCCTGGCCTAATGTGTGTTGTCAATCAAAAGGCAAGCTAGCCTGTATGGCCCTGTCCAAATCCCTGGTATCAATCAAATGGTGGGCTAGCCTGGGTAGGCCAAGCCTAATCCATGGTGTCAATCAAAAGGTAGTCTAGCTGGGTGGACCCGGTCTAATCAGTGGTGTTGATCAAAGGCAGGCTAGCCTGCATGGGCCTGGTATAACCCTTGGTCTCCATGAAATGTCAGGCTAGCCTGGTTGGGCCTGGCCTAATCCGTTTTTTCAATCAATATTCAGGCTACCTGGGCGGGCCTGGCCTAATCTGTAGTCTCCATCAAACATGAGGGTAGCCCAGGTGGGCCTGGCCTAAACCATGGTGTCAATCAAAAGGCAGGCTAGGCTGAGTGGGCCTGGCCTAATCCTTGGTTGCCATGAATGGTACACTAGCTGGGGAGGGCCTGACACAATCAGGTGTGATGGTCAAAAATCAGGCTACCCTATTTGGGCCTGTCCTTAACTGTGGTCTCCATCACACGGGAGTCTAGCCTGGGTGGGCCTGGCCTAATTCGTGGTCTCCATCAAATGGGAGGCTAGCCTGTGTTGGCCTGGCATAATCCCTGTTGTCAATCAAAAGTCAGGCTAGCCAGGTGGGCAGGCCTAACCCATGGTTTCGATCAAAAGGCAGGCTAGCTTCAGTGGGCCTGGTCTCATCTGTGGCATTGATCAAAATGCAGGCTAGCACGGGTGGACCTGGCCTAATCAGTGGTGTCAATCAAAAGCAAGCTGGCTTTGGTGGGCCTGGCTTAATCAGTCTTGTCAATCTAAAAGCAGTCTAGCCTTAGTGGGTCTGGTCTAATCGTGGTCTCCCTCAAATGACAGGCTAGCCTGTGTGGGCCTGGCCTAATCAGTGATGGCAATCAAAAGGCAAGCTAGCCTGGGTAGGCCTGGCCTAATCCATGGTGTCAATCAAGAGGTAAGCTATCCTGGGTAGGTGGGGCCTAAGCAGTGGTCTTAAACAAAAGGCAGGCTACCCTGGGTGAGCCTGGCTTAATGCTTGCTTTCAATAAAAGTTCAGACTAGCCTGGGTGGGCCTGGCCTAATCCGGGGAAGGATCAAAAGGCAGACCAACCTGGGTGGGCCTGGCCTAATCAGTGGTCTCCATTAAGCAGCAGGCTAGCCTGGGTGGGCCTGGCCTAATCCTTGGTCTCCATGAATGGTACAATAGCCAGGGTGGGCCTGACCTAATCAGTGGTGTCAATCAAAAATCAAGCTACCCTGTTTGGGCCTGTCCTAAACCGTGGTCTCCATCACATGGGAGGCTAGCCTGGGTGGGCTTGGCATAAACCATAGTGTCGATTAAAATCACACTAGCATGAGTGGGCCTGGCCGAATCCATGGTCTCCATCAAACGGGAGGCTAGCCTGTGTTGGACTATCTTAATCCCTGTTGTCAATCAAATGTCAGACTAGCCTGAGTGGGCCTGGCCTAATCTGTAGTCTCCATTAACTGGCAGGCTAGTGCAGGTGGGCCTGGCCTAATCAGTGGTGTTGATCAAAAGACAGGCTAGGCTGGGTGGGCCTTGCCTACTACATGGTGTAAATCGAAAGGCAAGCTCATCTGGATGGGCCTAATCCATGGTGCCAATTGAAAGTCAGGCTAGCCACTTGGTGGGTCTGGCCTAATACATGGTGTCAATCAAAATCAGGCTAGCCAGGATGAGCAAGGTGCTCTCATCAAAAGGCAGGCTACCCTGAGGGGTCAGGCCTAATCCATGTTGTCAAACAAAATGCAGGTTACCCTGGGTGGGCCTGGCCTACTCAGTGGAGTCAATAAAAAGGCACCCTAGCCTGAGTGGGTCTGGTCTAATTGTGGTCTCCATCAAATGGCAGGCTAGCCTTGGGGGACCACTCTAATCCATGGTGTCGATCAAATGGCAGGCTAGCTTGGGTCGGCCTGGACTAGCGCGTGGTGTTGATCAAAAGGCAGGCTCCCTGGGGTGGGCCTGGCATAAACCATGGTGTCAATCAAAAAGCAGGATAGCCTTGCTGGGCCTGGCCTACTTAGTGGTGTGGATGAAAAGGTAGGCTAGCCTGAGAGGCCCTGGTCTAATCGTGGTCTCCATCAAACTGCAGGCTAGAACAGGTGGGCCTGGCCTAATCAGTGCTGTCAATCAAAAGGCAGGCTAGCCTGGGTGGGCCTGGCCTAATCAGTGGTGTCAATCAAAAGGCAGGCTGCCCTGGGTGGACCCTGGCCTACTCTGTAGTTTCAATCAAAAGTCAGGCTATAAGAAATCTGTGGTACATATGCACAATGGAATATTACTCAGTCATTAAAAAGAACACATTTGAATCAGTTCTAATGAGATGGATGAAACTGGAGACCATTATACAGAGTGAAGTAAGCCAGAAAGATAAACACCAATACAGTATACTAATGCATATGTATGGAATTTAGAAAGATGGTAACGATAACCCTATATGAAAGACAGAAAAAGAGACACTGATGTATAGAACAGACTTTTGGACTCTATGGGAGAAGGCAAGGATGGGATGATTTGAGAGAATAGCATTGAAACATATACATTTTCAAGTGTGAAACAGATCGCCAGTCCGGATTGGATGCATGAGACAAGTGCTCAGGGCTAGTGCACTCGGATGACCCAGAGGGATGGGAAGGGGAGGGAGGTGGGAGGGGGGTTCAGGATGGGAACACATGTACACCCATGGCTGATTCATGTCCATGTATGGCAAAAACCACTATGATATTGTAAAGTGACTAGCCTCAAACTAATAAAAATAAATGAAAATAAATAAATAAATAAAATTCTTATGAAAAGTAAAAAAAAAAAAGGAAAGTCAGGTGTCCCTGGGTAGGCCTGGCCTAATGCGTGGTGTCATGCAAAAGGCAGACCAGGCTGGGTGAGCCTGGCCTAGTCCATGGTCTCAATCAAAATGCAGGCTAGCCCGGGTGGGCCTGGCCTAATCCGTGGAGCAGATCTAAAGTCAAGCTACCCAGGGTGCGCCTGGCGTAATCCATGGTCTCTGTCAAAGGGGAGGCTAGCCTGGGTGGGCCTGGCATAATCGATGTTGTCAATCAAAAGTCAGGTAACCTGGGTGGGCCTGGCCGAAAACATGGTGTCAATTGAAAGGCATGCTCGTCTGCTTGGGCCTGGCCTACTTCATGGTGTCAATCAAAAGTCAGGATAGCCAGGGAGGCCCTGGCCTAATCCATGGTGTCCATCAAAAGGCAGACTAGCTTGAGTGGCTCGGTTCTGATCTGTAGCATTGTCCAAAAACAGGCTAGGCTGGTGGGCCTGGCCTAATCCATGGTCTGTATCATAAATCAGGCTAGACAGTGTGGGCCTGGCCTAATCTGTGGTTTTGATCAAAAGGCAGGCTAGCTTGAGTGGTCCTGGCCTAATCAGTGGTGTGTATCATAAAGCAAGCTAGCTTTGGTGGGCCTGGCTTAATCAGTCTTGTCGATCTAAAGGCAGGCTAGCCTTAGTGGGTCTGGTCTAATCGCGGTCTCCATCAAATAACAGGCTAGCTTAGGTGGTCCTAGCCTAATCCACAGTGTCAATCATAAGGCAAGCTAGCCTTGGTAGGCATGTCCAAATCCCTGGTCTCAATCAAACGGGGGGGGGGGGGGGGGGGGGGGGGGTGCAGGGGGCTACCCTGGGTAGGCCTGGCCTAATCCATGGTGTCAATCAAGAGGTAGGCTATGCTGGGTAGGTGGGGCCTAATCAGTGGTCTTAATCAAAAGGCAGGCTACCCTGGGTGAGCCTGGCTTAATGCCTGCTTTCAATCAAAATTCAGACCAGCCTGGGTGGGCCTGGCCTAATTGTGGAAGGATCAAAACGCAGAACAACCTGGGTGGGCCTGGCCTAATTGTGGTCTCCATCAAATGGGAGGCTAGCCTGTGTGGGCCTGGCATAATCCCTGTTGTCAATCAAAAGTCAGACTAGCCTGGGTGGGCCTGGCCTAATCAGTGGTGTCAATTTGAAGGCAGGCTAGCCTGAGTGGGCCTGACCTAATCTGTGGACTCCATTAAGCAGCAGACTAGCTTGGGTGGGACTAGCCAAATCCGTGGTGTCAATCAAAAGGCAGGCTAGCCTGTGTGGGCCTGGCTTAATCCCTGTTGTCAATCAAAAGGCACCTAGCCTGTGTGGGCCTGGCTTAATCCCTGTTGTCAATCAAAAGTCAGACTAGCCTGGGTGGGCCTGGCCTAATCTGTGGTGTCAATCAAAAGGCAAGCTCATCTGGGTGGGCCTAATCCATGGTGCCAATTGAAAGTCAGGCTAGCCATAGTGGGCCTGGCCTAATTGTGGTGTCAAGCAAAAGGCAGGCTAGCCTCAGTCGGCTGGGACTAATATGTGTTGTCAATCAAAATGCAGGCTACCCTGGGTGGACCTGGCCTACTCAGTGGAGTCAATGAAAAGGCACCCTAGCCTGAGTGGGTCTGGTCTAATCATGGTCTCCATCAAAAGGCAGGCTAGCTGGGGTGGGCCTGGCATAAACCACGGTGCCAATCAAAAAGCAGGATAGCCTTGCTGGGCCTGGCCTACTTAGTGGTGTCCATGAAAACACAGGCTAGCCTGAGAGGCCCTGGTCTAATCGTGGTCTCCATCAAACAGCAGGCTAGAACAGGTGGGCCTGGCCTAATCAGTGGTATCCATCAAAAGGCAGGCTAGCCTGGGTGGGCCTGGCCTAATCAGTTGTGTCGATCAAAGGCAGGCTAGGCTGCATGGACCTGGTATAATCCTTGCTCTCCATTAAACAGCAGGCTAGCCTGGTTGCACCCGGACTAATCCGTGGTGTCAAGCAAAAGGTTGGCTATCCAGGGTGGGCCTGGCCTAATCAGTAGTGTCGATAAAAAATCAGGCTACCCTGTTTGTGTCTGTCCTAATCTGAGGTCTCCATCACATAGGAGTCTAGCCTAGGTGGGCCTGGCATAAACCGTGGTCCCCCTCAAAAGGCTTGATTTGTGAGGGTTTGCAGTACACCCAGGGCAACGCACAAGAGAAAGAATAGGACCCCACGAAGCTTATCATTGACGAGGCTGGCTTTTCTGAACCCTCTGTACATTCTTTAATGTCAGGAATCCAGCCTTACCACACTCTGGAGATTCCAATAAGAGGCACTCTCATAAGGATGTGCATTGGTAAATGTGTCCCACGATGCCTGTGCCTTACTCCTGTCACCAAGAGATGTAAGGAAGACAGGAATACAAGGGCACGGATAATCCAGGCCTTTGCCAGTGATGTACCGGTCACCTTGCTGGATTCTCTGCAATGTTTACGCTGGATCAAAACCAAAAAAAAAAAAAAAAAAAAGGATTTTCTCATTTTTCTTGGTGACAGTCTGACCTCAGTCTTTACTTATTCTGTAAGATAAAATATTGCTGAGAAATTAGACTTTCTAATATTTTCAATTAGAATCATACACAGGGCACTTTCTTGGTGGTCTAGTGGGTAAGATTTCCACTGCAGGGGTAATAGTTCATATCCTGATTTGGGAAGTAAGATTCTGCACGCTGTTTGGTGCAACAAAATTTTTTTTTATTTTTTTGTAGTTATTAAAATAAAATTTAAAAAAAAGAGAGAGAGAGACTTCTCCACAGGAGAGGTCCAGGGTCTTAAACAGGAGTACGTAGGTCAGCAGTCAAGGTAGCAGAGACTTTGCTAGGGAAGCAAGACTAGGCTAGAGGGTGACCCAACCAGAGTGGACAGAGGGCATTCTAAGGTGGGGAAGATGGGTGTGAACAGTTCCTCAGAGGAGATGCAGAAAGGTCCCCTGCCCCAGGGGAGAAAAGGACTCACGAGGCCACATTATCATGACACACCTGCCTTGTCCCCTCCAAGAGGTGACGGGGAAAGGAAGCACTGTGCTTAGAATCCAAAAATTGTCCCAAGCTAGTGGCCCATTGTAGCTTTGAAAATGCGTGTGGCCTGGATCCTGCCCCCAGAGAAGTCGATTTCACTCATTGTTGTGCGGCATAGTCTGGGTTATGGGACTTTTAAAAGCTTCTCTAGTATTTTCAGTATGCAGCCCAGATTGAGACTTGCTGATCTAAAGCAGTGGTTCCCCAACTTTGGCATGCACCAGAGATTTTTTAAAACACAGATTTCTTTTCCACAGAGATGTCGGATCCAGCTATTCAGCAGACACTGGGAGCCAGGCCTGCAGTGTGGAAGTTCAGGGCCTGCAGGACTCAGTTGGGAACCCAAGCCCTGCACCCTGAGACTGACTGAGGGCTCATGAGTGGGCATCCTTAACCCATCTGTCCCTCTCCTTCTGGGAATCCCCGGTGACTCAGCAGTAAAGAGTCTGCCTGCTAATGCAGGAGACGCAGGAAATGTGGGTTCGATCCCTGGGTCGGGAAGATTCCCCTGGAGGAGGGCATGGCAACCCACTCCAGTTTTCTTGCCTGGAGAATCCCCATGGACATAGGAGCTGCAGGGCTACAGTCCATGGGGTCACACAGAGATCAACACGACTGTGGTGACTTACACAAGCACACAGTGTCAATCAAAGGGCAGACTATCTGGGTGGGCCTGGCCTGATCAGTGGTGTCAACCAAAAGGCAGGCTACCCTGAGTGGGTCTGGACTAATCCATGGTCTCCATCAAACAGGAGGCTGGCCTGGGTGGGCCTGGCCTAATCAGTGGTGTCAATCAGTGGTGTGGATCCAAACTAGCCTAATCCATGGTGTCAATCAAAAGTCAGGCTACCCTGAGTGGGTCTGGACTAATCCATGGTCTCCATCAAATAGGAGGCATTAGGCCTGTGTTTCAACTGACACCACTGAGTAGGCCAGGCCCACCCAGCCCAGCCTGCCTTTTGATCAAAACCACTGATTAGGCCAGGCCCACCAGGCAAGCCTACATTTTGATTGACACAACAGGTTAGGCCAGGCCTATCCAGGCTAGACTGCCTTTTAATCTACACCAGTGATTAGGCCAGCCCCCCCCCCCCCCAGGCTAGCCTGTCTTTTGATTGGACCATGGATTATGCCAGCCCCCCCCCCCCCCCCCCCCCCTCCCCCCCCCCCCTAGTTTGCCTTTAAATTGACATCATGATTTAGGTCACACACACCCAGGCTAGCCTATCTTTTGATTGACACCATTTATTAGGCCAGGCCCACCCTGGGTAGCCTGCATTTTTATTGACGCCATGTATTATGCCAGGCCCACCCAGACTAGCCTCCCTTTTGATTGAGACCACGGATTAGGCCAGGCACACTCAGGCTAGGCTGACTTTTTATTGACACCATGGAGTATGCCAGGCCTACCCAGGCTAGCCTCCTGTTTGATGGAGACCATGGATTAGGCCAGACGCACCCAGGGTAGCCTACCTTTCAGGTAGCTACCTGAAACAGGTAGCCTGTTTCAATTGACACCAAGGATAAGTCCAGTCCCACTTGAGTTTGTTTGCCTTTTGTCTGAAACACTGATTATGCTATGCCCACCCAGGCCAGTCTACATTCAGATTGACATCAGAGATTATGCCATGCACATCCAGGTTAGTCTGTCTTTTGATTGACAACACGGATTAGGCCAGGCCTACCCTCACTAGCCTCCCACTTGATGGAAGCCCCAGATTAGGTCAGGCCCACCCATGCTACCCTCCCATTTCATGGAGACCAAGGATTAGGCCAGTCCCACCCCAGTTAGTCTGCCTTTCAATGGACACCACTGATTAGACCACGCCCACCAAGGCTGGCCTGCCTTTTGATCAATACCACTGATTAGGCCAGGCCCACCTATGCTACCTCCTGTTGATGGGGACCACAATTAGACCAGGCCCACTCAGGCTAGCATAGCTATATTGATTGACCCAACCCTTAGGCCCACCCACAGCAGCCTACATTCAATTGACACCACGGATTAAGTCAGGCCCACCCAGGCTAGCTGCCTTATGATTGACACTATGCATTTGGCCAGGCCCACCCAGGTTAGCCTGCCACTTGATGGAAACCATGGATTAGGTCAGGCCCTCACAGACTAGCCTGATTTTTGATGGACACCACTGATTAGACCAGGCTCACCAAGGTTAACCTGCATGTCAATTGATACCATGGATTCGACCAGGCCTACCCACACTAGCCTGCCACTTGATGGAAACCACGGATTAGTTCAGGTCAACTCAGGCTAGCCTGACTTTTGATAAACACCACTGATTTGGCCAGGCCCACCACGGTTAGCCTCTGTTTCAATTGGCACCATGGATAAGGCCAGGCCCACATAGGCTTGTTTGCCTTTTCACTGAAACACTAATTATGCTAGGCCCACCCAGGTGACTCTACATTTTGATTTATATCACAGATTAGACCATGCACACCCAGGCCCATCTGCCTTTTGATTGACCCACAGATTAGGTCTGGCCCACCAAGGCTACCCTGCCTTTTGATCAATACCAAAGATTAGGCCAGGCCACCCCATGCTAGCCTGCCGCTTGATGGAGACCCTGGATTAGTTCAGGCCCACTCAGGCTAGCCTGCCTTTTGATTGACACCACAGATAAGGCCAGGCTCACCGAGGGTAGCCTTCCTTTTGATTCACACCACTGATTAGGCCAGGCCCACTCAGGTTAGCCTTTTGTTAGGCACCATGGATTAGGCCAGGCCCATAAAGGCTAGCCTGCCTTTAATCAAGAAATCTTTGCTTTAACAAATCTCTGGTGCATGCCAAAGTTGGGGAACCACTGCTTTAAATCAGCAAGTCTCAATCTGGGCTGCATATTGAAAATACTAGAAAAGCTTTTAAAAATCCCATAACCCAGGCTACGCCACATGACAATGAATTAAATCGACTTCACTGGGGGCAGGATCCAGGCCACACGCATTTTCAAAGCTACAATGTGCATCTAGCTAGGGATAATTTTTGGATTTTATTCACAGCACTTCCTTTCCCCGTCACCTCTTGGAGGGGACAAGGCAGGTGTGTCATGACAATGTGGCCTCGTGAGTCCTTTTCTCCCCTGGGGCAGGGGACCTTTCTGCATCTCCTCTCAGAAACTGTTCACACCCATCTTCCCCACCTTAGAATGCCCTCTGTCCACTCTGGTTGGGTCACCCTCTAGCCGAGTCTTGCTTCCCTAGCAAAGCCTCTGCTACCTTGACTGCTGACCTGGGTCCTCCTGTTTAAGACCCTGGACCTCTCCTGTGGAGAAGTCTCTCTCCTTTTTTTAAAATTTTCTTTGAAAAATTAAAAAAAAAAATAAAATTTTTCTTGTTGTACCATACAGCATGCAGGATCTTACTTCCCAAATCAGGAAATGAATCCTTGCCCCCTGCAGTGGAAGTCTTACCCACTAGACCACCAAGAAAGTGCCCTGTGTATGATTCTAATTGAAAATATTAGAAAGTCTAATTCCTTAGCAAGATTTCATCTTACAGAACGAGTAAAGATTGAGGTCAGACTGTCACGAAGAAAAATGAGAAAATCCATTTTGTGTGTGTGTGTGGTTTCGATCCAGCATACACATTGCAGAGAATTCAGAAAGGTGACCGATACGTCACTGGCAAAGGCCTAGATTATCCGTGCCTTTGTATTTCCTGTCTTCCTTACATCTCTTGGTGATGGGAGTGAGACACACGTATCGCGGGATACATTTGCCAATGAGAGTGCCCCTTACTGGAGTCTCCAGAGTGTGGTAAGGCTGGATTCCTGACATTAAGGAATATACAGGGTGTTGAGAAAAGCCAGCCTCGTCAAGGATAAGCTTCTTGGGGTCACCCCAAGGCACCGGGGTCCTATCCTTTCTCTTGGTCGTTGCCCTGGGTATACTGCAAATCCTCACAAGTCAAAGAAGGGGCGTCCTTCTGTGTTCGATCTGCTGAAAAGGGGCCACAGGTCAGCTCCATGCTGTCCTGGGAACAGTCCTCTCCACGCTCCTTTCCCCTCCTTGTTCAGCCTGCGTTGCTGCATTGAAGTCTCTGGTCCATAGCTCCTCATGAAAATAAATTCTTTAGGTTCCTTCCACCACGTTTGGGCATCGTGGTTCCTGATGGCTCCTGTGGGTCTCACACCCATTCCCAGACCTTCCCTGTCATGCAGCCTGCTGTGGAGGCTGGTCCTTGCACACTGCACCCTGTGCTGTAATTAGGCCAGGCCTACCAAGGTTGATTGATTTTGATCAATACCACGGATTAGGCCAGGCCCACCCAGGCTAGCCTGCCTTTTGATTGACACCATGAATTAGGCCAGGCCCACCCAGGCTAGCCTGCCTTTTGATGTGCTTTTGATTAAATGGCAGACCAGCCTGGGTTGGCTTGCCTAATCAGTGGTTTTGATCAAAAGCTAGTCTAGCCTGGGTGGGCCTGTCCTAATCAGTGGTGTCAATCAGAAAGCAGGCTAGCCTTGGTGTACCTGGCCTAATCCGTGTGGTCGATCTAAAGGCATGCTAGCCTTACTGGACCTGGTCTAATCGTGGTCTCCATCAAACAGCAGGCTAGCCGAGGTGAGCCTGGCCTAATATGCGGTGTCGATCAAAAGGCAGTCTAGCCTGGGTGGACCTGGCCTAATCAATGGTGGTGATCAAAACGCAAGCTAGCCTGTGTAGGCCTGTCCAAATCTGTGGTCTCAATCAAACGAAGGGCTAGCCTGGGTAGGTTGGCCTAATCCGTGGTGTCCAATAAAAGGCAGGCTTGCTTCAGTGGCCCTGGCCTAATCTATGGTGTCAATCAAGAGGTAGGTTATCTTGGGTGCCCCTGGCCTAATCCAAGGTGTCATTTGAAACCAGGCTACTTTGGGTGGCCCTGGCCTAATGAAGAGTGGATTTGATCAAAAGCTAGTGAAGCCTGGTTGGACCTGGCCTAATCCATCGTGTCAATCAAGAGGTAGGCTATCCTGGATGGGCGTGGCCTAATCAGTGGTGTCCATCAACAGGTAGTCTATCATGGGTGGGTGTGGCCTAATCAGTGGTGTCCATCAAAAGGCAGGCTACCTTGAGTGGGCCTGGCCTAATCCATGGTGTCATTCAAAGGCAGGGTATACTGGGTGGGCCTGGCCTAATCTATGGTGTCAATCAAAAGGCAGATTAGCTTGGGTGGGCCTGGGCTACTCTGTAGTGTCAATGGAAAGGCAGGCACTCTGGGGAGGCTTGGCCTAATATGTGGTGTTGAGCAAAAAAGCAGACCAGGCTGGGTGGGCCTGGCCTAATCCATGGTCTCAATCAAATGGCCGGCTAGCCTGAGTGCGCCTGCCACATTGGTGCTGTCAAATAAAAGGCAGGCTAGCCTGGGTGGCCATGGCCTAACCCATGATTTCAATCAAAAGGCAGACTAGCCTGGGGGGGCCTGGTGTATGAATGGTGTCATTTCGAAGGCAGGCTAGCCCGAGTGGGCCAGACCTAATCTGTGGTCTCCACCAAGTGGCAGGCTAGCATGGTTGGACTGGCCTAATCCGTGGAGTGGATCAAAAGGAGGGTAGCTTGGGTGGTCCATGGTGTCAATCATAAGTCAGGATACCCTGAGTGGGTCTGGACTAAACCGTGGTCTCCATCAAACAGGAGGCTGGCCTGGGTGGGCCTGGCCTAATCAGTGGTGTCAATCAAAAGGCAGGCTAGCCTGCATGGACCTGGCCTAATGCACATTAGGCCAGGCCCACCCAGGGTAGCCTGCTTTTCAACTGACGCCATGGATTAGGCCACGCCCCCCTAGGCTAGACCACCTGTTGATCGACACCACTGATTAGGCCAGGCCCACCTAAGATACCTGCCATTTGATGGAGACCACAATGAGAGTTTATCATGGGTGGGCGTGGCCTAATCAGTGGTGTCCATGAAAAGGCAGGCTACCTTGAGTGGGCATGGTCTAATCCATGGTGTCAATCAAAGGCATGCTAGCCTGGGTGGGGCTGGCCTAATCAGTGGTATGTATCAAAAGCTAGAGTAGCCTGGGTGGGCCTGCCCTAATCCATGGTGTCAATCAAGAGGTAGATTATCCTGGGTGGGCGTGGCCCAATCAGTTGTGTCAATCAAGAGGTAGGCTATCCTGGGTGAATATAGAGTTTTGCCAAGAGAACACACTGGTCATAGCAAACACCCTCTCCCAACAACACAAGAGAAGACTCTACACATGGACATCACCAGATGGTCAACACCGAAATCAGATTGATTATATTCTTTGCAGCCAAAGATGGAGAAGCTTTAATACAGTCAGCAAAAACAAGACCAGGAGCTGACTGTGGCTCAGATCATGAGCTCCTTATTGCCAAATTCAGAGTTAAATTGAAGCAAGTAGGGAAAACCACTAGACCATTCAGGTATGACCTAAATCAAATCCCTTATAACTATACAGTGGAAGTGAGAAATAGAAATAAGGGATTAGATCTAATAGACAGAGTGCCTGACGAACCATGGACGGAGGTTCGTGACATTGTACAGGAGACAAGGATCAAGACCATGACCATGGAAAAGAAATGCAAAAAGGCAAAATGGTTGTCTGAAGAGGCCTTACAAATACCTGTGAAAAGAAGAGAAGTGAAAAGCAAAGGAGAAAAGGAAAGGTGTTCTCATTTGAATGCAGAGTTCCAAAGAATAGCAAGGAGAGATAAGAAAGCCTTCCTCAGTGATCAATGCAAAGAAATAGAGGAAAACAATAGAATGGGAAAGACTAGAGCTCTCTTAAAGAAAATTAGAAATACCAAGGGAACACTGCATGCAAAGATGGGTTTGATAAAGGACAGAAATGGTATGAACATAACAGAAGCAGTAGATATTAAGAAGAGGTGGCAAAATACACAGAAGAACTGTACAAAAAAGATCTTCATGACCCAGATAATCACAATGGTGTGATCACTCACCTAGAGCCAGACATCCTGGAATGTGAAGTCAGGTGGGCCTTAGAAAGCATCACTACGAACAAAGCTAGTGGAGGTGATGGAATTCCAGTTGAGCTATTTCAAATCCTCAAAGATGATGCTGTGAAAGTGCTGCACTCAATATGCCAGCAAATCTGGAAATCTCAGCAGTGGCCACAGGACTGGAAAAGGTCAGTTTTCATTCCAATCCCAAAGAAAGGCAGTGCCAAAGAATGCTTAAACTACCACACAATTGCACTCATCTCACACGCTAGTAAAGTAATGCTCAAAATTCTCCAAGCCAGTCTTCAACAGTACATGAACCGTGAACTTCCAGATGTTCAAGCTGGTTTTAGATAAGGCAGAGGAACCAGAGATCAAACTGACAACATCCGCTGGATCATCAAAAAAGCAAGACAGTTCCAGATCCATTTCTGCTTTATTCACTGTGCCAAAGCCTTCGACTCTGTGGATCACAATAAACTGGAAAATTCTGAAGAAGATGGGAATACCAGACCACCTGACCCACCTCTTGAGAAACCTATATGCAGGTCAGGAAGCAACATTTAGAACGGGACATGGACCAACAGACTGGTTCCAAATAGGAAGAGGAGTACGTCAAGGCTGTATATTGTCACCCTGCTTATTTAACTTGTATGCAGAGTACATCATGAGAAAGAAACACTGGTCTGGAAGAAGCACAACCTGGAATCAAGATTGCCGGGAGAAATATCAATAACCTCAGATATGCAGATGGCACCACCCTTATGGCAGAAAGTGAGGAGGAACTATAAAGCCTCTTGATCAAAGTGAAAGAGGAAAAAAAAAAAAAGAAAGAAAGTGAAAGAGGAGAGTGAAAAAGTTGGCTTAAAGCTCAACATTCAGAAAGCTAAGATCATGGCATCTGGTCCCATCACTTCATGGGAAATAGATGGGGAAACAGTGGAAGCATCGTCAGACTTTATTTTGGGGGGCTCCAAAATCACTGCAGATGGTGACTGCAGCCGTGAAATTAAAAGACGCTTACTCCTTTGAAGGAAAGTTATGACCAACCTAGACAGCATATTAAAAAGCAGAGACATTACTTTGCCTACAAAAGTCCGTCTAGTCAAGGCTATGGTTTTTCCAGTGGTCATATATGGATGGGAGAGTTGGACTGTGAAGAAAGCTGAGCACTGAAAAATTGATGCCTTTGAACTGTGGTGTTGGAGAAGACTCTTGAGAGTCCCTTGGACTGCAAGGAGATCCAACCAGTCCATCCTGAAGGAGATCAGTCCTGGGTGTTCATTGGAAGGACTAATGCTGAAGCTGAAACTCCAATACTTTGGCCACCTCATGCGAAGAGTTGACTCACTGGAAAAGACCCTGATGCTGGGAGGGATTGAGGGCAGGAGGAGAAGGGGATGACAGAGGATGAGATGGCTGGATGGCATCACCGACTCGATGGACCTGAGTTTGAGTAAACTCGGGAGTTGGTGATGGAGAGGGAGGCCTGGCGTGCTGCGATCCATGGGGTCAAGGAGTTGGACACGACTGAGCGACTGAAATGAACTGAACTGAACTGAACTGAACTGATCCTGGATGGGCCTGACCTAATCAGTAGTGTCAGATCAAAAGCTGCTGAATCCTGCCTGGGCCTGGTGAATCCATGGTGTCAATCAACAGGTAGTTTATCGTGGGTGGGCGTGGCCTAATCCGTGGTGTCGGTGAAAATGCAGGCTAGCTTGAGTGGGCCTGGTCTAATCAGTGGTGTCCATCAAAAGCTAGTTAAGCCTGGTTGGGCCTGGCCTAAGGCATGGTGTCAATCAAGAGGTAGACTCTCCTGGGTGGGCGTGGCCTAATCAGTGGTGTTGCTCAAAAGGCAGGCTAGCTTGCCTGGGCTTGGTCTAATCCGTGGTGTCAATCAAGGGCGGGCTAGCCTTGGTGGGCGTGGCCTAATCAGTACATCTATCAAGAGGCAGCATATCCTGGGTAGGCATGGCCTAACCAGTGGTGTCATCAAAAGGCAGGCTAGCCTGAGTGGTTCTGGCCTAATCCGTGGTCTCCATCAAACACTAGGCTATCCTGGGTGGGCCTAGCCTAATCTATGATGTGGATCAAAAGTTAGGCTATCCTGTGTTGTCCTGGCCTAATCCTTGCTGTCAATCAGAAGGCAGGATAGCCTGTGTGGGCCTGGCCTAATCAGTGGTGTTTCTCAAAAGGCAGGCTAGCTTGAGTGGGCCTGGTGTAATCCATGGTGTCAATCAAGAGGTAGGCTATCCTGGGTCACCTTGGCCTAATCAGTGGCTTGTTGCTCAAAAGGCAGGCTAGCTGGAGTGGGCCTGGTCTAATCCATGGTGTCAATCAAAGGCAGGCTAGCCTAGTTTGGCCTGGCCTAATCCATGGATGTCAATCAAGAGGTAGGCTATTCTGGGCTGGCATGGCTTAATCAGGGGTTTTGCTCAAAAGGCAGTCTAGCTTGAGTGGGCCTGGTCTAATCCATGGTGTCAATCAAAGGCAGGGGTAGCCTTGGTGGGCATGGCCTAATCAGTGGTGTAGATCAAAGGTCAGTCTTGCCTGGTGGGCCTGGCCTAATCAGTGGTGTTGCTCAAAAGGCAGGCTAGCTTGAGAGGGCCTGGCCTAATCCATGGTGTCAATCAAGAAGTAGCATATCCAGGGTGGGCGTAGCCTAATCAGTGGTGTCAATCAAGAGGTAGGCTCTCCTGGGTGGGCGTGGCCTAATCTGTGGTCTGTATCAAAGGTCACTGTTGCCTGGGTGGGCCTGGCCTAATCAGTGGTGTGGATCAAAAGCTAGTTAAGCCTGGTTGGGCCTAGCCTAAAGCATGGTGTCAATCAAGAGGTAGGCTCTCCTGGGTGTGCCTGGCATAGTCAGTGGTGCCAAATAAAAGCTAGGGAAGCCTGGTTTGGCCTGGCCTAATCCATACTGTTAATCAAGAGGTAGGCTGTCCTGGGTGGGCATTGCCTAATCTGTAGTGTTGAACAAAAGCTGGTAAAGTCTGGTTTGGCCTGGCCTAATGCATGGTGTCAATCAAGAGGTAGGCTATGCTGGGTGGGCGTTGCCTAATCCGTGGTGTTAAACAAAAGCTGGTGAAGTCTGGTTTGGCCTGGCTTAATGCATGGTGTCAATCAAGAGGTAGGCTATCCTGGTTGGTCCTGGCCTAATGCATGGTGTCAGTCAAGAGGTAGGCTACCCGTGGTGGGTGTGGCCTAATCAGTGGTGTTGATCAAAGGTCAGTCTTGCCTGGTGGGCCTGGCCTAAACCGTGCTGTCAGTCAAAAAGCAGGCTAGCCTCTGTGGGTCTGGCCTAATCCGAGGTGTCCATCAAACAGTAGCCTAGTCTGGTGGGCCTGGCCTAATCAGTGGTGTCAGTCAAAAGGCAGACTAGCCTGGGTGGGCCCTGCCTCATCCTTGGTGTCAATAAAATGCAGACTAGAATGAGTGGGCATGCCCTAATCAGTGGTGTCAATCAAAATCCAGGCTGTCCTGGGTGAGCCTGGCCTAATC
This sequence comes from Cervus elaphus, assembly GCF_910594005.1. Taxonomy (NCBI): domain Eukaryota; kingdom Metazoa; phylum Chordata; class Mammalia; order Artiodactyla; family Cervidae; genus Cervus; species Cervus elaphus. Next base: position 172,919,772 of record NC_057848.1, on the reverse strand, counting down.
CATGGTGTCAATCAAGAGGTAGGTTATTCAGGGTGGGCATCACTAATCAGTGGTGTGATCAAAGGTCAGTCTTGCCTGGGTGGGCCTGGCCTAATCAGTGGTGTCAATCAAAAGGCAGGCTAGTTTGAGTGGACCTGGTCTAATCCATGGTGTCAATCAAAGGCAGGCTAGCCTGGGTGGGCCTGGCTTAATCAGGTGTGGATTAAATGCTAGTTAAGCCTGGTTAGGCCTGGCCTAAGGCATGGTGTCAGTCAAGAGGTAGGGTATCCAGGGTGGGCATGACTAATCTCTGTTGTTGAACAAAAACTGGGGAAGCCTGGTTTGGCCTGGCCTAATCCATGGTGTCAGTAAAGAGGTAGTTTATCATGGGTGGGCCTGGGCTAATCAGTGGTGTCATTATCAAAAGGTAGGCTAGCCTGGTTGGGCCTATCCTAATCCATGCTGTCCATCAAAAAGCAGGCTAGCCTGTGTGGGCCTGGCCTAATCCTTGGTGTCAATCAAGAGGTAGGCTATGCTGGGTGGGCCTGGCCTAATCCGTGGTGTTCAACAAAACCTGGTGAAGCCCTGGTGGGCCTGGCCTAATCCATGCTGTCCATCAAAAAGCAGGCTAGTCTGTGTGGGCCTGGCCTAATCCGAGGTGTCCATCAAACGGTAGGCTAGCCTGATGGGCCTGGACTAACTAGTGTTGGGTCAAAAGGCAGACTAGCTTGGGTGGGCCTGGCCTAATCACTGGTGTCAATCAAGAGGTAGGCTATCCTGGGTGGGCATGACCTAATCAGTGTTGTTTCTCAAAAGGCAGGCTAGTTTGAGTGGGCCTGGTCTAATCCATGGTGTCAATCAAGAGGTAGGCTCTCCTGGGTGGGCGTGGCCCAATCAGTGGTGTTTCTCAAAAGGCAGGCTAGCCTGGGTGGGCCTGGCCTAATCAGTGGTGTCATCAGAAGGCAGGATAGCCTGGGTGGGCCTGGCCTAATCAGTGGTGTTGATCAATAGCTAGTGAGTCCTGTTTGGGCCTGGCCTAATCCATGGTGTCAATCAAGAGTTAGTTTATCCTGGGTGGGCCTGGGCTAATCAGTGGTTAGCTGGGTGGGCCTGGCCTAATCAGTGGTGTCAATCAAGAGCTAGGCTAGCTTGAGTGGCCTGGTCTAATCCATGGTGTCAATCAAAAGTCAGGCTAGCTTGAGTGAGCCTGGTCTAATCCATGGTGTCAATGAAAAGGCAGGCAAGACTGGGTGGGCCTGGCCTAATAATTGGTGTCAATCAAGAGGTAGGCTATCCTGGGTGGGCCTGGCCTATTCCATAGTGTCAATTAAGAGGTCCCTGTCTTGGGTGGGTGTTGCCTAATCAGTGTTGTTGATCAAAAGGCAAGCTGGCCTGAGTGGTCCTGGTCTAATCCAGGACCTAATCCATCATGTCAATCAAAGGTAGGCTATCCTGGCTGAGCCTAGCCAATCCATGGTGTTGATCAAAAGGTAGGCTAGCCTGGGTGGGCCTGGACTAATCCGTGCTGTCAATCAAAAAGCAGGCTAGCCTGTATGGCCCTGGCCTAATCCGAGGTCGCCATCAAAGGACAGGCTAGCCTGGTGGGCCTGGCCTAACCTGTGGTGATTATCAAAAGGCAGACTAGCCTGGGTCAGGCCGTCCTAATGCATGGTGTCAACTGAAAGACAGGCTAGCCTGGGTGGGCCTGGTCTAAGCAGTGGTGTCAATCAAAAGGCAGGCTAGCCTGGGTGGGCCTGGCTTAATCAGGTGAGCTTTATGAAAGTAGACAGTCTCCTCATCTCAGACCCAAAACACACAGCATCTTATGAGCCTCCTGTGGACAGGAGTTTTCCCCAGGCACTGAGGGCCTGTGTTCTACCCCCATGAGGGAATGAATGAGACTGACACCCGAGCCTGAAGAGAACCCTCAGCTTCAGGTGAAAAACGCAGCGGCTGTCAACACCTTGACGGGGGCCTGAGCAGAGGACCCAGCTATGCTGTGTGCACACACCTGACCCAGGAAATAAGAGAGGACAACGGTGTGTCTCTACTTTGGGGGTCATCTGGGACACAGCAATAGGAAACCAGTCCACTGGGGAATATCTACAGCCTCAGTCAGGGACCACGTGTACGCCGTCTCTCTTTGCTTAAAATTGGTTAAAGTTTTATTTATAAATAATGTGCTTGTATATGTATAATATATATAATAATATATTTAATATATATTATTCATTATTATTTACTTTAAATATAATATATATTTAAAATATAATATTTATTATTATCCAACATATACTATATATTTATATATTGTATAATATATACTTTATATTATTATTTATTATTATTATATGTTATTATGTATTATTGTTATGCATTATTATATATTATTATTCATATAAAATATATAATATTTATATATTTATAAATATTATATATTTATATATTTATAAGTATATTTATATATCTATATAAATGAATATATTATATATTTATTGTATATATTTATACAAATGAATATGATATATATTTATAGAAATGGATATGTTATATATTTATAGATATGGATATGTTATATATTTATAAATATTTTTATATTTATATAAATGAATGTTATATATTTATAATATATTTATATAAATGAATGTTATGTGTTTATATATATTTATAAATCTATTTGTATATTTATATAAGTATGTATTTATAAACATATATATTTATATAAATATATATTACATAAAATATATTATAATTTATTATAGTATATAAAAATAACAAATAATATAATAAATATATATTTATTTATATAAAATAAATATGTTACATATTTATAAATACATTTGTATAAATAAATATATAAATATATATTTAAATATATTTATATATCTAAATATATAAATGAGTATATTTATTATATTTATATAAATGAATATATTGTATATTTATTGTATACTTATATAAATGAATATATTATATATGTATTATACAATTTATATATTTGCATAAATGAATGTTATATATTTATAGTATATTTATGTGATAAATATATTTGTATATTTATATCAATAAGTAAGTATATAATACATTTATAAATATATATAATTATATATAATTATAATTATAATATATTATATAATTATTTATAATATATAATTATAATATATATTATTGTATAATTATTGTTGTATATATTTATAAATACATTATATACTTGTATAAATAGATGTTATATAGTCATAATGTATTTGTAAGTTGATCACTTATAAATTAAGTGACTATTTTTGCGCGTGCTGGGACCCGTCGCTGCGCAGCCGTTCTCTAGCGGAGCGGACGGGCATCCTCTCTTGTTGGCGGCGAGCCGGCTTCTCACTGCGTGAAGCATCTCGTGGCATTGCCCGTCCTGCCGTGAACCTGGGGCTCTAGAGTACCGGCTCAGTCCTTGCGGCACTCGGGGTTCAGCGGCCCCGCGGCCTGCGGGATCTTCCCGGCTCAGGGATTGAACCCGCGTCTCCTGCCTCGGGAGGCTTCTCTACTACTGAGTACCAGGGAAGCCCTGGTACTTTCTTTTTAATGGCCGGGATGGAGGGGGGTCGAGGAGAAAATGAAGTCGGGTGCTCTCGTTGTTCGCCTGACCTCTGGGAGGAAAGGGGTGGTCCTGGAGAAACCAGGGGCCTTGCTGCTGGCCTGCGAGAGTCTCCTTCAAGGGTAAATGGAGGCCTGTTTCCTTCTAACAGTCACAGCACCCTGTCCATGCTCTTGACTTACCTGGATCTCCCTCCACCCCAGGCTGGTGGCAGGTCCCTCGAGGCAGGATCCCTGCCCAGGACTCCGCAGCCCTCTCTTCCCCTGTTAAAGCACTCTCTTTTTGCTAGTGTGGGGTTGGCTTCCATGCTTCCCTTAGCATCTCATTTCTCCAGGCAGGAATCTGCCTTCACTGTCTCAGATTTTCTGAGCTCCTAACTAAATGTGCACTTGTGGTCCCCCACATGCTGGGCACATGCATGTTGTCACATCAGGTGGCCAAAGTATTTGAGGTTCAGCTTCAGTATCGGTCGTTCCAATAATTTTTCAGGGCTGAAATTATTTCCTCTATGACTGACTGGTTGGATCTCCTTGCAGTCCAAGGGACTCTCAAGAGTCTTCTCCAACACCACAGTTCAAAAGCATCAATTCTTTGGCGCTCAGCCTTCTTTACGGTCCAACCCTCACATCTGTACATGACGACGGGAGAAGCTGTCGCTTCGACTATTCCGACCTTTCTTGGCAAATGTCTCTGCTTTTTGATATGCCATCTAGCTTTGTCATAGCTTTCCTTCCAAGGAACAAGCGTCTTCAATTTCATGGCTGCAGTCACTGTCCACGGTGATTTTGGAACCCAAGAAAATGAAGTCTGTCACTGTTTCCATTTGCAGTCCTCCATATGCTGATTGCATGCATGTTGTTGTTCAGTCGCTGAGTCGTGTCCAACGTAGCACGGACTGCAGCACACCAGGCTTCCCTGTCCTTCACCATCTCCCGAAGCTTGCTCAAACTCACGTCCATGGAGTCAGTGACGCGGTCCAACCATCCCCTTCTCCTCCCAGTTTAAGCGTCTTTTCCAATGAGCTAGTAATAACATCCCAGTGGCACGTTCCTGCAGCACAGAGGTTCTCAAATTGTGCTTCTCAGACCAGCCTCAGCCTCTGCTCGGAACTCGTCCGAAATGCAAATTCTTGGCTTTCCCCCAGACCTGCTGAATCAAAAATCCCGGGCCGGGGGCCCAGCCATCTAGGTTTGGTAAGTCTTCCCAGAGGTTCTGCTGCACTTTTCGTTTCAGAATCACTCTTCTAGCCTAAAGTTTTGTGTTTTTTTCAGGCAATCACTCTCTTAATAATACCCAGGTCTCATTCCCCAGATTTTTTTTTTTTTTTGGTAGTTGTTTTATTTAGGATTTTGCAGTGAAGTCCTTCAAGTCGTATAATTAATACTATATCTGCTCACATTCTAATTATGTGACATGCATATTTCAGGGGAATCATTATAGTTCTGGTGTGGTGAGCGGTGATGGTGTGTTAATTGTAGTGCTAAACGCAGAAATGTTCCTCTCAAATCAACCTCAGGGGAAGACGCAGCCTTGATCCAATATTTCAGAGGCAGAGCCTGGAGCAGAGCCCCGAAAATGATATATGCACCAGCACCCCACAGCCAGCACCTGGACAGTCAAAGCCTCGCTGTCTCAGCCCAAAATCAGTGCTTGTAAACCCAGACTGAATACTTTCAGAACCTTAGACTCTGATATTTAAACTTCGTGCATGCATGCTCAGTTGTTTAGTCGTGTCTGACTCTTTGTGACCCCAGGGACTGCAGCCCACCAGGTTCCTCCGTCCCTGGGATCCTCCAGGCAAGAACACTGGAGTGGGTTGCCATGCCCTCCTCCAGGGCATCTTCCTGGGGCCTGAACCTGAGTCTTCCTGCATCTTCTGCCTTGGCAGACGGGAATCTTTACCACTGACTGTTTCCTGCACCCAAATATTTTGTCACCAAAGCCCCTCCGATGCAGGCAAACTGAAGTGCCACCAGGGGAGCTTGGAGGGCATCAGACAGAAGGTCCCTGCCTTCCGCGGTGCAGCTTAATCACATGCTGTGTTTGTCCCGGAGCCAATTTGACGAGCTCTTCTTTCTGTTCTGGGGACAACCTACATCCCTCTAAGGAGCAGAGTAGACCATGGCCAAGAGTCTTCTTTGTCAGCATTGCTCTGCTGGGCTGTGAAAGCCACTTGGCCCTTCCTCTTGACTCCCGAACTCCATGATGCCTCTGGTTTGTCTTAGAGTTGGCTTCCAGGGCCACCTTCAATCCCCTTGTCACCCAGGACCCTTCCCCAGAGGCTGCTAGCTGCCCCACCCCCTCCACATCTGGCCTCTGCATCCTTTCAGGCATCTCTGCATCCTTTCAGGCATCTCATCTCTGCATCCTTTCAGGCATCTCTGCATCCTTTCAGACCATCCCCACCCCCCTTCAGGCCATTGCCACCAGCCACCTCTGTGACATTGAATGTCTCAGCACTGTTATAAGGTGGGAGGGGAGAGTTCCTTAAGCAAAGCCCCCAGACAAAGCCTGGGAGTTCCCCCTTCCTGCCTCCTGGCCCTCTCATTCCTGCCCTTTTGGGGAGTGGTCACATGGTGGCTTAGCTCCATGACAACTGAGGGAAAGGTGATTCCCTCCCCCTGCACCCCTTCCACCCACCGCCACCTTGCTTCCACATCCTCCCTGTTCCACGCTAATGACAGAGTCCTTTGGGGCCTTAAAACATTTCCGTTTTCAGGACTCTCCTAATACAGTGGAGAAGTAACGCTGTAAAACCCGGTCGCGGTTTGTTTGGATGTTTCTGTGGTGCTAAAGGATACCGAACAAAATCTACCACGTGAATCCCTTTTAAGCATTCAGTTCAGTGACATTAAGTACATGCATGTTACATGCATGTAAGATGCATACATGTCATGCATCTAACACTACTCTCTGGGGGCTTCCCAGGTGACGACTCAGTGGTCAAGAATCCGCCTGCAATACAGGAGAGGCAGGTTCCACCCCTGAGTGGGGAAGATGCCCTTGGAGAAGGAAATGACAACCCACCCCAGTATTCTTGCCTGGAGAATCCCACAGAGGAGACTGGTTAACCAAAGTCCATAGGGTCACGAGGAGTCGGACACCCACTGAGCACGCAGGCATGCACACATGCCTACCGTCCACATCCTGAACTTTTTCATCACCCCCAACAGAAACCATTTCCTTTAAATAACGTCCCCACCCTTTGTCCCTTCCCCCTAGCCCCTGGCGATGCCTACTCTTTGTGTTTCCGTGAATTTGCCCATCCTGGGCACCCTCCCCCTCTAAGTAGAATCGTGTGATATTTGCCCTTTGGTGTGTGCATCACACTATTTTTAGAATGAGGAAGATAATGAAAGGCGAAGAGGCAGCGGGTGCCTAGTGATGAACACAGAATTGGTCCAGGTCCAGTGACAGTACGTCCTATGGAAACAGAATAAAGCATAAGTCCCCGCGTGTTAGTCATCTGTTGCTCCGTCACACACTGCCGCAAGTTCAGTGGTTTTAAACAGCACACATTTGGGGAATTCCCTGGAGCTGCAGTAGTTAGAACTCCATGCTTTCACAGCGGAGGGTGTGGGTTCGATCCCTGGTTGGGAAAGTAAGATCCTCCTGCAAGCCTTGCAGTGTAGCGGGGTGGGGGGGGGGGGGGGGAGGGTGGCAGGCAGGGACACACACACACACATATACACACATCTTTTATTTAAGGTCACATTTCTAGGGGTCAGGAGTCCAGGCACAACTTAGCCAGCTCCTCTGCCCTGCTTCTCGGGGTGGGGCAGGGGTGGCTCACAGGCCTGCAATCCAGGGGACAGCTGGGCTGAGTTCTCATCCGGAGGTTCAGCCAAGGCATGGTCAGCTCCCGAGTTTCCCTCAGGTTGTTGGAGGAACTCATTTGCTTGCAATGGTAGGATGCAAATTTTTTTTTTTTGTCTTTGCAGGATATAGGACCCCGGATTCTTTCCGGTTCCTCTCCACTCCTGACATAGTACCTTACCTCCTCAAGCCGGCCAGGAGGCCTCTCGGGCATCTAGCTCCAACTTGATCATGGGCATTACCATCCTCCCCTTTGCCACATTCTCTTGGTGAGAGCTGAGTCATGAGTCCCGCCAACAGTCCAGGGGATGGGAGACCACCAAGCCACAAGCACCAGTGGGGCTGCCTGGAGTTGTCCAGCACACCTTTGGTTGGGGCGGCGGGGGGAAGACTGATGGAAGAAATAGTCATGGAAAGCCAGCAAGAGGGACATTTTGCTCTTTTCCTGAGTTTTCCTGAAGTTGCCCAGTTTTGACCATGCACACGTGAAAAATATGTAGATGGACCTTTTTCACCCCAAGAACGTGAGGCAGGTGTTTTATAAGAGCTCACCATTAAGACTGGGATGAAATGCAATCAAGGGACCGATTAGTTTCAAATCTCAGTCATCTTCCCTCCACCTGCAACTCTCCGCTCCAAAATATCTTGGGGGAAAAAAAAAAAAAGCCCTGGTTATTTACATTTGCTCTCTATTTTTAACCTCCTTTCTGTTTAAAACATTTAATATCTTCCAAAGCCCTGTTTGAACCCAGTGAACCTGTAGCAGGATATCGCGTTTATTTTTGTAGCTATTTTCATCCGCTTAGAGAACTTTTTGTTTTTCATCTGAGCTTTTAAGGGGAGGTGAGGCAGGTCAGCATGTCTGGCCCATTTGTCAAGTGGGCTGTGCTGGCTTCTTAATAAAATGGTGCTAAATTCAGAGCTACTTATCATGTGTCACTTTTTATGTGGCTCAGTTTTTCCATTACTTGAAGTTCCCAAACGCTAATAAACCCTAATGCACTATATTTGGTGGGAATGAATGCATTATGCTTTTCAGAGTTGATGTTTTTACATAAATAGAACATGTTCTGCAAAGAGAGGGGAAAAGCCACCCTCGGAGGCCGCACATAAATTTGATTTATTATTTTTTGTATTTCCTCCTATTGATCTGGAGTTTGTTTGAGCAGGGGAAAGGGAAGGGAGATAAAGAAGGCAGAGGGGAAGACATCTACAGGCTCTGCCCACCTCCTCCACCTTCTGTCTTGAGGTTGCAGGTTTGTTCTCTATCTGCTGATTTCAGGATCATCGATCCTACATTCTCAAGTGGATCTGATGAGAAAGATGTATCCGGGTGACAGCGGGGTGACTTCGGTAAGACTCCATGTGATAGTACGTCTGTTGTTCTTCCAGCTCTGCTGAGAATAAGCACTTGGCCGAGAGTGACTTGGCGCTCATTAACACCCCAATGATAAAAAATCATCTCTGGTGAGGTTCCGCTGGTGGTCCAGTGGCTAAGACCCCGAGCGCCCAATGAATGGGGCCCGGCTTCCATCCCTGGTCCCGTAACTAGATCTTGCAGGCCTCAACTAAGAGCTGGCACTGCCAAATAAATAAATAAGTAAATAAAAAAAAAAAAAATTCATCTCCAGTGAGAGAAATCAGAAGAGCATTCACGATGTTCTTAGCCACTCAGTCGTGTCTGCCTCTTTGTGACCCCATGGACTGCAGCACGCCAGGCCTCCCTGTCCATCACCAACTCCCGGAGTTTGCTCAAACTCATGTCCATTGCGTCGGTGAGGCCATCCAACCATCTCATCCTCTGTCGTCCCCTTCTCCTCCTGCCTTCCGTCTTTTGCAGCATCGAGTGTACACTGGTGTACGACACATGATTTTTTTGCATTTAAGGTATGTGAGTTCTTACCCCGAAGTTAAAGACAAAAACCCAACCTAACTCAAGGCTGATGTTAACAGACACTTTGACAAAATGTGAAACCAGTGACTAAACATCAACAGACATCTGGAATATTCTATTCCACTTCCCACCCCACCCCCTCCTCTCCCCTCCAATCCCTATCTTTGTGGTGTGTGCGTCCTAAGTCACTTCAGTCGTGTCCGACTCTCTGTGACCCTGTGGACTGTAGCCCGCCAGGCTCCTCTGTCCATGGGGATTCTCCAGGCAAGAATACTGGAGTGGGTTGCCATTCCCGTCTCCAGGGGATCTTCCCCACCCAGGGATCAAACCCAGGTCTCTCACGTCTCCTGCATTGGCAGGTGGGTCCTTGACCACTCACGCCACCTGGGAAGCCCATCTTTGCGGCATGTTACTTTATTCTCTTCCAACCAGCTTCTGGCACAAAGATGCAGCATTTTAAGAGTCTCATATCAGATTACTCATATTTCCCTCTTGAAATGTTTTCTAATTCTGTCCTTGGAAGGAAAGGAAGAAATACAGAATGTGCCGCTCTGCCTTGGTCTTGCTCAGCGGGCGCTCGTCGTCAGCGTGGCTGGGCAGTGTTTCTGGGAACGGGCAAACCAGTAGGTCGGTGCAGCTCTTAGTGTGAGATAAATGAAACCTGGCATTGCGTACCCCTTTCCTGTTAGCTGAGTAGTTATCGTTTACTGCTTCTATTCACGTTAAGGAAAATATGGCTCTTTGCCTCAAGAATCTCAAGCAGCTTGTATCCAGGTTTCACTCTGAGTAGCTGTGGGGTCAGTTCTGTCAGACAGTGGGTGGCATCTGAACCACGCACAGCGAATTTGTGTATTTGCAGGGCTTCCCTGATAACTCAGTTGGTAAAGAATGCACCTGCAAGGCAGGAGACCCTGGTTCGATTCCTGGGTCGGGAAGATCCGCTGGAAAAGGGATGGGCTACCCACTGCAGTATTCTTGGGCTTCCTTTGTGGCTCAGCTGGTAAAGAATCCACCTGCAATTTGGAAAACCTGGGTTCAATCCCTGGGTCAGGAAGATCCCCTGGAGAAGGGAAAGGCTACCCACTCCAGTATTCAGGCCTGGAGAATTCCATGGAGTGTATAGCCAATGGGGTCGCAAAGAGTCAGAAACTAACTGAGCGACTTTCACACAAATACAGGACCTCCCAGGTAGCGCTTGCAATAGAAAACCCACCTGCCAATGTAGGAGACCCTAGAGATGTGGGTTCGATCCCTGGGTTGTGAAGATCCCCCAGAGGAGGGCACAACAACCCACTCCAGTATTCTCGCCTGGAGAATCCGTTGGACAGAGGAGCCTGCCGGGGCTACCGTCCATGGGGTCACAGAGAGGTAGACACGACTGAATCGACTTAGCATTTAGCACAGTGAGTGGGTCTCACTAAGCCGCAGACACACATCCAGTGGAGGAGTCTTTCATGTTTCTGCAGTTCGGTGGGAAAAGAACTGAGATTACTGTTTCCAATTTTAAATTAATTTTATTTTGCAAAAAATTCTTTGCATTTCAGGAACTTTCCTGGCACTTTTTTTTTTTTGCCAACATGAAATTCCTATAACATAAAATTAGCCCTTTTAAAGCAGGCGATTCCGTGGCATGTAATATATTCACAGAATTGTGCTACCTTCACACTTAGTCCTCATTCTAGTCCGCCTTTGCTCAGCCCCAGGCAACCATTAACCTGCTTCCTGTCTGTAATGATTTACTGGTCTTGGACATTCTGTATAAGTGACATCATGGGATAGGTGACCTTTCCCCTCTGGCTTCTTTCACTCAGCCTGTTTTAGAGATTCCTCCACATGGTAGCATGTGTCAGTAATTCATTTAATTCATTTTCAAATGAAAATAATTTTATATTTAAAACAAATAATCTTAAACACACTTTAGGAGTTTGTTTATTAAGCACCTGCAGTGTGCCCGGCACTAGATTGTGTATGAAAGTGAAAGTGAAAGTCACTCAGTCGTGTCTGACTCTTTGCAACCCCGTGGACTATACAGTCCATGGAATTCTGCAGGGCAGAATACCGGAGTGGGTAGCCTTTCCCTTCTCCAGGAGATCTTCCCAACTCACGGAGCAAACACGGGTCTCCCATATTGCAGGCAGATTCTTTACCAGCTGAGCCACAGGGGAAGCCCAAGAATACTGGAGTGGGTAGCCTATCCCTTCTCCAGCGGATCTTCCCGACCCAGGGATCGAACCGGGGTCTCCTGCCTTGCAGGTAGATTCTTTACCAACTGAGCCATCAGGGAAGCCCTGATTGTGTATGGAATGATGTAAACATTGACATAAGGGCTTCCTGGTGGCTCAGATGGTAAAGAATCTGCCTGCAATTCAACAGACCCAGGTTCGATCCCCGAGTCACAAAGATCCCCTGGAGAAGGAAATGGCAACCCACTCCAGTAGTCTTGCCTAGAGAATCCCATAAACAGAGGAGCCTGGTGGGCTAGAGTCCATGGGTCACAGAGAGTCAACACAAGACTGAGCCAGTCTTTGGCTTCCCAGGTGGCAATAGAGGTAAAGAACCCGCCTGCCAATGCAGGAGATATAAGAGACACAGGTTCGATCTCTAGGTGGGAAAGATCCCCTGGAGGAGGGAATGGCAACCCACTCCAGTATTCTTGCCTGGAGAATCTCATGGACAGAGGAACCTGGCGGGCTACAGTCCACGGGGTCCCTAAGAGTTGGACAGGACTCAAGTGATTTAGCATGCATGCACGCAAGCACAGGATAGATGTCGAAACTGGCCCAGAAGAAAGGGAAGCCAAGGGAAATTAACCCCTGTCTGACGTTGCTTCCTCCAACCTCCCCATGGTCAGTATCTGATTCTGGAGCTACTGCAGCTTAGGTGGGAATGACCACAGATGACCTCTACGAGATCTCCCTGCACCCAAGGGCTACAAGTTCTATAGCTTCCTGTGTTTATACTCAGTCGCTTCAGCCGTATTCAACTCTTCGAGACCCTATGAACTGTAGCTCCTCTGTCCATGGGATGCTCCAGGCAAGAATACTGGAGTGGGTGGCCATGCCCTCCTCCAGGGGACCTTCCCAACCCAGGGATCAAACTCACCTGCGTCTCTTACGTTACCTGCATTGGCAGGTGGGTTCTTTACCACTAGCACTGCTTGCGAAGCCCCTGACAGCTTCCTGCGTGACACCAAATGAATTTCCCATCATGCCCCTCTTCCCATCCTTATGGCCCTCTCAACAAATCTTGTGTGTGCAGACTTTGCTCTGGGTGTCAGACTTCTGTCCTCTCTCGTCTCCTCCCCGTGGGGACCTCCTCCCTACTCTTCCATACCCGTCTCGCCAATTCCCAAGCACAGCACTTCTCTGCTTTGTATCATCACCAAGTGTATCGCACTCTTAGAATAACTGTTCAAACAAAAAAAAAAAGATATGACTTTTCTGCCCAGGTTCACCTTGGTCACTGCAGATGATGCTAGGGTCTCACGGGTGTTCCAACTCAGCTGGAGAAAAATATATAAAAATAAAGGGGAAAATTCCGTTGGGATCCAAAGCAGACTACAGCAAGGTACCCCTGACTGGGAGAGCTGCTAAGTGCGCCAGATATTCAAGGAGGACAGAAAACCCCATGGACAGAGGAGCCTGGCGGGCTAGAGTCCACGGGGTCGCAAGGAGTCGGCCACGACCTAGCGACTGAGCAGACACACACATATGAAAGAATAGATGAAGGCGTAGCGTTCGCTCAGGGGCTTGGAAGCGTGAAGGATAGGAGATGCAGAAAGAGCTGAGTGCCATAGGTAAAGCAGTCAGAGGATGACGTAGGTGGAGAAGAGTAGGGAGGTCACAACAGGGTCGTGGAGAAAAGAGACCCGCTACTGTGCATGCAAGGGGAGGCTGGGGGGCCCGGCTGGGCAGCAGATGCCTGGCAGAGTCCAGCGTGGGTGACGAGGTCCTGGGTGGGGGGGTCAGGATGGAAGGGCAGGTGGGGTAGACAGGCCAGACGGATCAAAGGGGCTGGAATCAAGTGCCTGGGACTCTGTGGGGCGCAAGCAGCGGCGGCTGAGTTTCAAGGGTGGAGTTGGTGTAACTGGGAGAAAACTGGAAACGCAGAAAGGGGGGCAGAAAGGCCTGCTTGGGCCAGGCCATGACGGGGAGCGGACGGGGTCACCCCTAAGCCCCTCAGGCCGGGTCACCCTCCTGCAGTGCTGGGCAGCTTGAGAGCAGTGAGACACACACAGGCATCACGGCCGAGTCTTGGCAAGAAGCGTGACGCCTGTCACATGTGTTTATAGAAGGCTCAGCTCCCGGGAGCTCTGGGAGACTGAAGAGGGTACAGCCCTACGCGCCCCGAGATGCTACCTGTTTCTATGGAGAGGCTGAATAATGCACGAGCCGCAGGCAGACCGCTCCTCTGGGCGGTGGAAGCGGTGTTCTCACTTCCCACTCCTGTCTCAGGAGTTCAGCCGAGTGATAAACATGTCCAGAGACGTGTGGGCGCCCCCCACCCTCCCCATCACAGGATGTCCAGCTCTTCCAGCCACAGCCCTGGGGTCAGAGACCTGAGCGCTGAAACCCCACAGCCCTGCCCACCCTCTCCGGCACGAAGACCCGAAAGGAGCCCTTCACTGTCCTTATTTTCGGTGATGGGTGTTAGTCACTCAGTCGTGTCCGAGTCTTTGCAACACCGTGGACTGTAGCCTACCAGGCTCCTCTGTCCGTGGGATTCTCTAAGCAACTGTGTTGCCATGCCCTCCTTCAGAGGATCTTCCTGACCCAGGGATCTAAGCGCACTGCAGGCAGATTTGCTACCATCTGAGCCATCAGGGAAGCCCAAAGTCAAACAATTCATCCTGGGTCACTGGCAAGAATACTGGAGTGGGTTGCCACGCCCTCCTCCAGGGAATCTCCCTGAACCGGGGATCGAATCCAGCTCTCCCACCTTGCAGGCAGATTCTTGACCATCTGAGCCACCAGGGAAGCCCCTGGGGGTGGGGTGGGCATGGCTACATGGCTAATTACTGATAGATAGTGACCAGAAACCAAACATCCCCTTGAACCTCCCAGAAAACCCACCAGCAAATTAAACCTGGATAAGGTCTGGGAGAGGTGGAAAGGTTCCACGTGGAGAACAGGTCTGTGCCATTTTGAGTATTTTTCGGGCTGGCGCTGAAATCTACCTTGTCTATTTTGCGCTGAAATCTACCTTGTCAGATTTGCCACCCTGGACATTTTCGTTCAGGAGTTCGCTCAATTACCTAAAAGGGTCGAGGGTCATGAAGTCACAAGAGACATGCTTTTTCATTTCATTTTAATAATTCCGCGTTTCCTTGAAGGAAATTATATGGAGGGCAGTTTCAAAAAGAAAGGAACACGGAATTCCAAGGTTTTAGAACACCTGCTAGGCAAAGTACAATTTAAGGAAAAGATGAATCCTTATGAGATAATGAACTTTCACACACACACACACACATGCACGCGTGCACGCGCACTCATTTCTACCATGTATTCCTCACAAGTTTTAGTTAAGTTTGTCTCCTACCAGCCTAGAAACTTTTGAAAGGTAGGGCTGTGTCTTACTGGTTCATTTTCCTCCCCTATGGATCCATAAAATAAACTCAAGGTTTGCTTGAACAGAATTAAGTTCACTTGACTACAATAGCGTTTGCTTCAATTTGTGTATTTTTTTTTCTAGATGACCCATTGAATGGCTATTTTAGGAACAGTTTGCTGCTTAGGAGGTTACATTTGTATTAAGTAATTCCTAAAAGTACCCACATTTGGTAAGAAGTAAGTGGTAACTAATGCAATCTGGAAGGGAAATTGAGTTCTTCTTTTCATACAAGTTACAGTTTTCTGTGACTTTAGTCCAAATGTATCCTTACAAAGTTTTCCCTACCTTAAATTAATTTATCCAACTGTTGTTTCCAATGTATTTTGTATACTTTATATCCAACTTCATGCCTGTAACTTCATTTCCGTCACTTTTATGCAACCTCTGAAATCTGCACATAGGTTTTGGCAAAGCTGTTTTTCTTTCAAGCCAACTGAACTCACAGTTAAAAGAGTCTAAACTGTTTCAGCCTAAATTTTTTTTTTTTTTTAGGTTGTAGCAGAAACATCTCCTAAAGGAGAAAAAGCCTTTATCTTCTCCACCTGCACAGACTCTGACACAAATACATAATTTAGACAGGATAGGTGGAAATTAGCACATGCAAAGTTTTGAGCTACATTGATTTTAAGCATAATAGCTAATGCACCTTTTCGCCTCTGCCCAGGGATGAAAGTGTTATTATCACCATTACTGTTACGGTCCCCTCCCTACTGATCCATGACTGCTGATCACCCCAAGGGAAGATCGTGGCACTCAGAGGACATTGCAACTCTTGCCCCTTTAACTAGGTCCCTACCCAGCGGCAAAGCCCCGTATCCAGCCTCCAATCTGCATGGTCTGGTATAAAATATTAAAACTGGGCCTTCCAGAAGCCGAAAAATTCTTTTTTTTTTTTTCCTACGTCAAACACATTTCATTCGTTGTTTTCATGCTAGGTCAAACTAAACAACAAAGACCCAATCTGAATGGATTTTTTTTTTAATATGGCTATGTGTACATGGACAATGGAGAATAGGGGAAAACCCCCAAATTAATGTTTTTAACAAATCACAGCTGTTGCTAAAGATGGTACGCTGGGATTTTAAGGAAACAGTCCAACAAGTGATCAGCCCCTCGTTCAATCTAATTAACCAACCCCTCTTTGAATAAAAACACACTCCAGCGGCAGAAGTTTATGATGTTTTAAAAACCCTCCGTAATAAAACATGTGCTTCCTCAGTGTTCCCTCTCCTTTCAGTATTTAGTTACTAGCAGTCTCTCAAATGGTAAAATAAAATTGAGTTTATATTATCAAACGCAAGTGCAAGTTTGTACAGCCAAGCTCAGCGGTGGGGTTGAAGGCTGAAAGTTGATGGATGCCACACAGAACAAGGACCTTCATGAGGGTGTCCAAAACATTCTTTATTGAGTGTGCTTAAGTAGAAACTAGCTCCCGAGCACTCAGGTCAACACGAAGCCCTCGGAATCCGTGCGGCCTGAGCTAAACGTCACCTCTGCACATGTGGGAATCTGGCTCCGTGGAGGCTAAGTGGGCAGTGTTGGAGGCCTCTCGGATCAGAGGCCGTACTTGGTCCTGCTGAAAGTAAAGGTGTTAGTTGCTCTTCTCAACCCCGCGGACTGTAGACCGCCAGGCCCCTCTGTCCGCGGGATTCTCCAGGCAAGAATACTGGAGTGCATTGCCATGCCTTCTCCGGGGGACCTTCCTGACCCAGGGATCCAACCTGCCTCTCCAAGATTGCAAGTGGATTCTTTACCATAATCCTGCTAGATACATATATGTACGATGTATGCTGTGTAAACATATTTGTGTGCATATGTATGTATCGATATATACACATGAGTGTATGTATACACTGATGTATGTCTTTATTATATGTATGTATTTTGTTGTGTTAGTTAACTCAGTGATGCCTGACTCTGTGGCCCCACGGACCGTAGCCCACCAGGCTCCTCTGCTCTTGGAATTTCCCAGGCAAGAATTCTGGAGTGGGTTGCCATTTCCTCCTCCAGGGGAATCTTCCCGACCCAGGGATCGAACCCGTGTCTCCTGCGTTGGCAGCTGAATTCTTTACCAGTGAGCCACCTGGACAGAGATTTTAGGGGATACTAAAGGTGGCCATAAGTCATCTAATTACTTCTCATGGATCTTAGGGCGCTGGGAGGGTGAGTCTTCCTCCAATAACACAATAAGAACAGTAGTGAAAAGATAACTTCTGTCCTCCTCAAATCCTTCACATGTGATGCCACTTTTAACTCCCTTTCTCTTTGCACTGTTGGGTTTTCGTTTGTGTATAATAGCTTTATTGAGGTATCATTCACGTGCTGTTAAATTTATCCTTTCCAACTGTGCGATTCAGTGGTTTTTCCCATATACTCACACACTTGTGCCGTGACTCTCTAGTCCCGGAATGTTTTCCTCATTTGAAAACAAAATTCTCTTAGGAAAAACACGCTCGCACACACACACCGAAAACAAATCACTATGCTGTGTATCTAAAGCTAGCACAATACTGTAAATCAACTGTACTCCAATTAAAAAAAGAAAAAGACACTGTGTATCCCTTAGGAGTCACTCCATGTCCCCACCATCCCCCAGGCCCTGGCAACCACTAATCTAGTTTCTATATCTAGGGAATTGCCTTTTGTAGACATTCCATATATTACGGGGCTGGATCGCGTCCCTCTAAATTCACACGCTGAAAGTCTTGATTCCTAGTATCTCAAGAATGTAGCCAAATCACGAGATGAGGTTTTTAAAGAGATGACTGGGGTCAAATGGGGTCCCTAGCGTGGGCCCTACTCCAAAAGGTCTGGTGTCCTTGTAGAAAAAGGGAGATCAAGACACAGACATGCACAGGGGGACAGCCACGTGAAGTCACAGGGAGGAGACGGCCGTCTGCATGCCCAGGAGAGGGGTCTCGGGAGAAACCAGCCCTGCTGAGGCCTTGATCTTGGACTGGGAGAGAGTAGGTGTCTGTGGTTGGGGTCACCCAGTCTGTGGTGCTTTATTACGGCCGCCCTAGCCTAGCTTCCCTGGTGGCTCAGCGGGTAAAGAATCCGCCTGCAATGCGGGAGACCTGGGTTCGATCCCTGGGTGGGGAAGATCCCCTGCAGAAGGGAAAGGCTACCCACTCCAGTATCCTGCCCTGCAGAATTCCATGGACTATGCAGTCCATGGGGCTGCAGAGTCGGACATGACTGAGCGACTTTCGCTTCACTTCACTTGGCCAATTCCAGGTGGCTCAGTGGTAAAGAATCTGGCTGCAGTGCAGGAGACACGGGTTTGATCCCTGGGTCTGGAAGATCCCCTAGAAGAGGAAATGGCAACCCACTCCAGTATTCTTGTCTGGGAAATCCCATGGACAGAGGAACCTGGCGGGATACAGTCCGCGGGGGGGTCGCAAAAGAGTCGGACACGACTGAGCGACTCAACAGCAGTAGCGGAAGAAGCAAATGAATACAGCATGTAAAATGGAATCACACAGCGAGTGATTTCTCTTGGTCTGGCCTTCCCACGCTTTCAGACTGGCTGACACCGCTCCCTCACCTTCCTCCTCTGTTCCTAACTCTTGGTGCTTATTGGCTTTCTCCTTTGGAAAAGCTCTGCTTCCTCGCCACTATTGCCAGCCCGTCTCAATGGTCATTCATATCCTGGGGCCGCTGTAGGAAAAACCTGAAATGCTGTTGAAGCAGAACCAAGATGATCATTTGATTTTTAAGAGACAAGGCCACATGTCATCTGAACCCAGTGGCTCGGAAGCATAAGTTACAGAATTTGAAAAATGCATTTCCCTACCGTGCTCATTTTTTTTTTTTTTTTTTAGCACTGAAGATTACTTATTTCTAGCTCTCTTTATAAATGACTTAGTGTTTTCAACCACAATATTCTGGGTTATATTCAAGGCATATGTAAGCATTTTCAGGCAGTTTACTACTGCAAATAAGATATTCTGCTTTGGGATTCTACGTGTATATACTGGTAAATTCAAGGCAATTCTTCAGTTTCAATATAATAGTTTTGGTTCAAACAGAACCTCTAGAAAGCGAAAAAGTATCAGTTGCTCAGTCAAGTCTAACTCTTTGTGATCCCAAGGACTGTAGCCCACCAGGCTTCTCTGTCCAAGAAATTCTCCAGTCAACAGTAATGGAGTGGGTTGCTGTGCCCTTCTCCAGGGGTTCTTCCCAACGTTCTTTACCCACGTTCTTTACCATCTGAGCCACCAGGGAAGCCATTTGTTGTTGTAAGGATTGGTTTGTGCCATTGCGGGGGCAGGCTACGCCAAGTCTGAAATTTGTAGGGCATGCAGTTAGGAAGTTCAGGTCAGAATATTCTTGGGAACTGGCTGCAACTGTTGTCCCCAAAAGAAATTTCCTCTTTTTCATGGAAACCTCAGTCGGGCTCAGCGGGCCTTTTGCCTGACTGCATGGGACCCACCCAGATTATCTGAGATAATCTCCCTCGTTTAAAATCAACTGATTATGGACTTTGATCACGTTTACAAAATACCTCGACAGTAACACTTACAATTTGCTGTTGTGGTGGTTAATGTCGAAAAGTCCTGTGCAACTTTTGGCAGCCCCATGGACTGCAGCACGCCAGGCCTCCCTGTCCTTCACTATCCCCCAGAGCTTGCTCAAACTCATGTCCATTGAGTCGGTGATCCCATCCAACCATCTCATCCTCTGCCTTCAACCTTCCCCAGCATCAGGGTCTTTTCCAGTGAGTTAGCTCTTCACATCAGGTGGCCAAAGCAGTGGAGCTTCATCTTCAGCATCAGCGCTTCCAATGAATATTTAGCGTGAGTGTTAAGTTGAATTGTGTCTCACCCAAAAAGGTATGTTGAAATCCCAACTTCTGGTATCCGTGAAAGTGATCTTATTTGGAAACAGGTAGGGTCTTTGTGGGCTTCCCTCAGTGGCTCAGCAGTAAAGAATCCACCTGCAATGCAAGAGCCACAGGAGATTCGGATTTGATCTCTGGGTCGGGAAGATCCCCTGGAGGAGGAAATGGCAACCCACTCCAGTGTTCTTGCCTGGAGAATCCCATGAACAGAGGAGCCTGGCGGGCTACAGTCCATGGAGCCACAAAGAGTCGGACACGACTAAGCAACTTTCAGTTTCATACTGAATTAGGGTAGTCCTAAATCCAGTGACTGGTGTTCTTCCAAGAGAAAGGAGAGGGAGGTTTATTTTAAAAAATTTTTTTTGGCTGTGCCACACAGCATGTGGGATCTTAGTTCACCAATCAGGGATCGAACCCACAACCCCTGCACTGGCAACATGGAGTCTTCATCATCAGGAAAGCCCCTGAGAGGGAGGTTTAGACTCACACACGCAGAGCCACGTGAAGATGTAGACAGAGATTGGACTTGACACAGCTCCAAGCCAAGGAGGAGTAAGGATTCCGATAGACTGAAGAAGAAGCATTCTCCCCCCCCCCCACCCCGCCCCCACCCCAGAGCCTTCCATGGCAACCTGTTCCTCCAAGTGCCTTGAGTTTGCACTTCTGGCCTCCAGGAAAAAAAAATAAATAAAGTAAACTTGTATGGTTTTAAGCCCCTGTGGTATATGGTACTTTGTTACAGCTGCTGCTGCCCCAGGAAATAGACACAGTGTCTGATTGAATCACCGCCAACTGTGTGAAGATGTGTGAGGTTAACACATCAAAAGACCCTGACACCTGCCTTCCCTGCTTATCTGTCTGTCCTCACCTTCTGCCCCTCCACGGAGCTCTTATCCTAGTTGGGGAAAACCCAACAAAAACATAAACATCGACATGTTGGCTCATGAGAGAGAGAGAGAGAGAGAGAGAGAGATGGATGGAGGGGGGAGGGGTCCCTCATCTCAGCAGAGAGCCTTAAGTCCCGAGTTGCCAAGGAAACGCATGGGAGGTGGGGGTGGGGGTTGGGGGGGGGGGGGGGTGGGGGATGGGGGGAGGGCTGAGTTGAGAGCATTTAAGAACCAGCTCGGGCTGGGGTGGGGGTGGGGAGGGGGCTGGAACCAAGTAGGTGCCGGGAAAGTAGAAAAACCAGAGCATCCCGCCTCTTACTAATTTTCGTTTCTCTTTAAAGACACAAGAAATGGGCTTTCCCGGCGGCTCAGACAGTAAAGCCTCTGCCTGCGATGCAGGAGACAGTGGGTTCAATCCCTGGGTCGGGATGATCCGCTGGAGGAGGGCATGATAATCCACTCCAGCATGCTTGCCTGGAGAATCCCATGGACAGAGGAGCCTGGTGGGCTACAGTCCCTGGGGTAGCAGAGTCAGACACGACTGAGCATCTAACACACACCGTAAGTACAAGCCTGTGTGTCCCCTCTTGTCCATATATCTTGACATTTTCATATAAAATTTTTTTTCTTGTCTCCTCTCCAGAGGCCTCTTTCATTTTCAGTTTCTTCAAAATGGGATTCTGCCTGCCTGTACAAACTCAAGTGTTTTATATTTTAAAAATAGCTGTCTCCACTGAAATAGACCATTCTGAGTTGCTTAAGCAAGCTTCTGACATTTTAGAATAGTCACAGAGGCACACACAGTTAGGGCTGAGACTCTCATCTGCCCCTACGTATGAATGGCTTTGTCACAGTGAACAAATTGACCTGGGTCCATGACAATGAACTAGACTCCAGACCGGTTGTGGATTTCCCCAGTTCTTCGGCTAAGATTCTTTTCTGTCCGGAACGGAGTTCAGTTGTCTGCTTGGGCGCCTCAGGGCTGGGCCAGGGTCTCCATCCTTCCTTGTTTTTGATGACCTTGTCAGTTTTGAGCAAAGTTAGGCAGGTATTTTACAGAATGTCTTTCAGTTTGAATTTGTCTCCCGTTTTTCTCATGATTAGACTGGGATTATGGGATTTGGGAGATGCTCAAGCTTTTCCTGACATTTCTTTACTTATAATGTTTCAACAGATATGTCACGCGCGTGTGCTAGATCTGTCTGACTCCTTGAGACCCCGTGGACTGACGCCGGCCAGGCTCCTCTGTCCATGGGATTTCTAGGCAAGAAGACTGGAGTGGATTGCCATTTCCTTCTCCAGGGGAATCTTCCCGACCCAGGGATCAAACCTCGGTCTTCCGCATCTCCTGAATTGGCAGGTAGATTCTTTATCACTGAGCCACCTGGGAAGCCTCAGGAGACATCAGTATATCCTAAATAAGAATCATACTTAAACTAGGAATCATGTCTTTAGCAGCTGTTATCATTTATTTACAATCATTTACTAAGTAGCTATAATCTTTGTCCTCTTTCCTTCAGAGTACAGAAAGCTAGGGGCTGCAAAAGCAGCCACCATTTGGTATTATTCTTAGCTCGTTATGCGAAACCTTTCCATCTTCAAATTCTGCCATTCTGGGAAGAACTGTAACATTTAAAACTTCAAACCTCTTTGGAATTATCTGGTCATTAGAAAAAGTTATTTTCGTCATCCAAGGGGATCTATGCAAAGGCAAACTACCCCCCTTTTGGATCTTATTTCTAGTTTCCCTGCCCCAGAAATCATCTCAAATCAATCCCATGCTTTTAGCCACTGTTCAGACCGTGCCTTGGAAACCTGCTGGCTGCTGAGGTCAGCTCCGCATTCGAATGACCGGATGGCAGTGTGCAGTCATGGGATTCCGCGGCTAGGGAGAGTCTTATCCGAAGCAGTCATTTCCAGAAATGTGACCAATTCTGACGCTTATCTCAGAAATACATTAAAACGTTCTTTCCCCAGCTCCCTCCCTTAGGGACATTTTAAGAACTGTAGACTGACATATATCTGACCTCAGTAAAGGACTTCAGTCAAGTGACCATCACAACAAACAGAAAGAGTTGCTTACACATGTACTAGGGAGAAGCCCTGTGTTCCAATTCCTTTGAGTTTTATGGTGCTTTCCTGAATCTGGTGAGTGTTCTGCTTTTTTGAAGTCAACTTTCAGTTCAGTTCAGTTGCCCAGTTGTGTCCGACTCTTTGAGACCTCGTGGACTGTAGCATGCCAGGCCTCCCTCTCCATCACCAACTCCTAGAGCTTGCTCAAACTGATATTCATCGAGTCAGTGATGCCATCCAACCATCTCATCCTCTGTTGTCCCCTTCTCCTGCCTTCCATCTTTCCCAGCATCAGGGTCTTTTCCAATGAGTTAGTTCTTCCCATCAGGTGGCCAGAGTATTGGAGTTTCAGCTTCAGCATCAGTCCTTCTAATGAATATTCAGGACTCAGTTCCTTTAGGATGGACTGGTTGGATCTTCTTAGGATGGACTGGTTGGATCTCCTTGCAGTCCAAGGGGCTCTCAAGAGTCTTCTCCAACACCACATTGTAAAAGCATCAACTATTTTGCGCTCAGCTTTATTTATGGTTCTACTCTCACATCCATACATGACTTCTGAAAAAACCATAGCTTTGACTAGATGGACCTTTGTCGGCAAAGTAATGTCTCTGCTTTTTAATATGCTGTCTAGGTTGGTCATAACTTTTCTTCCAAGGAGCAAGTGTCTTTTAATTTCATGACTGCAGTCACCATCTGCACTGATTTTGGAGCCCAAGAAAAAATAAAGTCTGTCACTGTTTCCATTGTTTACTGAGATGTAATTTACAAGCCTCCCTGGTGCCTCAGATGGTAAAGAATCTGCCTGCAATGCGGGAGACCTGGTTTCGATCCCTGGGTTGGGAAGATGCCCTGGAGAGGGCATGGCAACCCACTCCAGTATTCTTGCCTGGAGAATCCCACGGACAGAGGAGCCTGGTGGGCTAGAGTCCAGAGGTCGCAAAGAGTCAGACACGACCGAAGCTACTTAGCAACACGCACATAGAGCATCAATGTGCATGTACCGTAGTGAGTTTGTCCCTTCCCTTGCTGAAGGACATCTGGGTTGTTTCCAGGACTGGGCATCTATGAGCCAACCTACAAGTGTACAGCCTTTTGTGTGAACCTACATTTTCACTCTCTTAGGTGATGAAGTAGGGGGCAACGGCTGGGCTGTGTGTGCCCATCTGATCTTATCAGGTGGCTGTTCATTTCACAAAAACATCAGAGAGGCCTTCTGACAAAGGCAGCGGAGGGGAAAAAAAAATGCAAATATTCCACCTCCACGTAGTTTCACCAGTGCTTTGCTTTTCTTGCAGCTCCTGAATGTTCTTTGTCAATGTAGTGTCGCACTTTGACTATGTGGGAGATGATTTTTGTGCAGAGACTATTTATAAAATCTTCTCCTCTCCCAGGCTCCTTCTCCACGGTGACTTTTAAACACTAAATGCAGAAGTGGAAACAAACGGAGGGAAAAAATATATATAAAAAAAAAAAACCACACATAATGACTTATAATGAAATACGGTTACTAAAATAGAGAGGGAGGTGGAAAGGCCTTTTGACAATCATCTCCTGTTATTTTGTAACTGTTAACAGCCACGTACTTTGAGTAAACCCAGGCAGCTCCTTGGTTGCCGTTCTGCGTCTTGCTGGGTGGGTGGGCGGGCTTGGAAATTGTTCGCTGATCCAGAGGCGACGTGGTTTGTGTTTAGGGAGGGCCGTAGGATTTGGAACTACAGCAGATGGGCCACTTTGGAAAGTAGAATGTGAATACTGGGGCTTCCCTGGTGGCTCAGATGGTAAAATATCTGCCTGCAATGCAGAAGACCTGGGTTCCATCCCTGGGTTGGGAAGATCCCCTGGAGGAGGGCGTGGCAACCCACTCCAGTATTCTTGCCTGGAGAATCCCATGGACAGAGGAGCCTGGCAGGGCTACAGTCCATGAGGGTCGCAAAGACTCGAACAGGACTGAGTGACTGATACACACAACAAAACAGGTCTACACTTGAGTGCCCTGAAACCTGTATGTCGAGGCCACCTTCTGTGGCAAAAGGGGACTTTGCAGACGTGGCTCAGTTTAGAACCTTGCGACGGAAAATTTATCGTGGCTTATCCAGTTTGGGCTAATCGAATCACCAGGATCCGGCAGCAGGGGGGTTGTGCACTGGGAGAAGAACCCGACCAGAGGGGGGTCGCCTGTCAAGGCCTTTGGGATCGAGACACCGAAAAAGGCAAAAGGAGACAGATTCTCACCTGGAATCTCCGAAACAACCAGCTTGCCAACAGCTCAGTGTTAATTAGCCCAGTGAGACCCACAGGGGACCTCTGGCCTCCAGAATGGTCAGATAACAAGTTTGGTTTATTATTATTATTAATTTATTTTTGGCTGCCCTGGGGCTTGGTTGCCGCATGGGCTTCTCTCTACTTGTGGTGAGCGGGGGGTGGGGGTGGGGGTGGGGGGGGGTGGTTACCCTCTAGATGCGACGTGCAGACTTCTCACCATGCTGGCTTCTCTGGTTGTGGAACTTGGGCTCAGTCGTTGTGGCCCAGGGGCTTAGCTGCCCCCTGTGGCACGTGGAATCTTCCCAGATCAGGGGTCGAACCCACGCTGCCCCCTGAATTGGCAGGGGGATTCCTAACCCCTGACCACCAGCGAAGTGCAAATATTAAGTTTTTTTTTTTTTCAAATAATAAGTTTTACTTTATGTATTTTTTATTTAAGCCATTAAGTGTGTGGTAATTTGTTGCAGCAACAAAAGGAAACTGATACAGCCCTTAACCTCTGTGAGACTGAACTTTCCTCCCCCGTGAAACGGATATGATCCCTACTGTATCCTCCCCAGCCACGTCATAGGTTGCTATGGCAACAGATGAGGTCATCTTTGAAAACCCTTTAGGAAACCGTCAGAACACTTCTGCAGCTAGGAAAAGCCTGGGTTCTTCCTTTGCCCACCTGCGTCTGCTCCTGTTAAGGCAGGTTTAATTTCCCTGAGTGCTTCGATCGGCCTCCACCCTCTCTGAGTGGGTGGCTCTCCCCAGGCGTCTCTGCGCCTTTTTAGGACCCATCCCTGAAAACAGGATGGGCTGGGTTCCTGAAGACACACTGATGCTTTTCCACCATCGTGTTCCTTCTGCCTTTTCTTCAATATGAAAAAAAAGGGGGTTCCCTCATATAACATGTTATGAAAAGTGTTTTCTTGGTAGTTACTTTCGCCATGCCGAGGCTTCGTTGCAGCATGTGAGCTCGCTAGTTGGGCTGAGTGGTGGCCACACTCTAGGTTTGACGTGCGGGCTTTTCACTGCGGTCGCTTCTCTCATTGTGGGTCACAGGTTTAGTTTCCCCCTGCCACGTGGAATCTTCATTTCTTCACTGAGGATCGAACCCCAGAAGGAGGATTCTCAGCCACTCAACCGCCAGGAAAGTCCCTCTGAAAACTTTTGGAAAACACACTATAAAAAAAGAAAAGAATTTCCTAGGAGGAGGTCGGCAAGTTAACATGAAGAACCTTGAGTCCTTCAGTTCAGTTCAGTCGCTCAGTCGTGTCCGACTCTTTGCGACCCCACGGACCGCAGCACGCCAGGACTCCCTGTCCATCACCAACTCCCAGAGTCCATCGAAACCCATGTCCATTGAGTGAGTGATGCCATCCAACCATCTCATCCTCTGTTGTCCCCTTCTCCCGCCTTCCATCTTTCCCAACATCAGGGACTATCCCAGTGAGTCAGCTCTTCGCATCAGGTGGCCAAAGAATTGGAGCTTCAGCTTCAGCATCAGTCCTTCCAGTGAATATTCAGGACTGATTTCCTTTAGGATGGACTGGTCCTTTAGGATAATTTCCTTTAGGATGGACTGAGTCCTTCGGTCACCTAGAAACTTAGGCTTCTAGGCCAAGTAGTCAGTATCATTCAGGCTTCACTGGGTCACTGACCTCTGCTTTTATAGCGTTGTGAGCTGAAAAGGAATGGACACGCGTGTGTTGCAATAAAACTTTATTGATGGACACTGAAATCCAAGTGTGACCTAATTTCCATGTCACAAACTATCACTGTTCTTTGGATATTCCCCCCCCCCCCAATTTAAAAAAAAAAAGATTTATTTTTGGCTGCGCTGGGTCTTCATTGTTTCCCTAGTTGTGGTGAGTGGGGGGCTAGTCTCTGGGTGCGGTGTGCCGGCTTCTCATTGCCCGTGGCTTCTGTTTTTGCAGACCAGGGGCTCTAGTGGGCTTCAGTAGTTGCAGCAGGTGGGATCCTGGGCTCCAGAGCACAGGTTCAGCTTAATTGCTCTGCGGCAGGTGGGATCTTCCCGGACCGGGGATTGAACCCGCGTCTCCTGCGTTGCAGGTGGATTCCCCAGGGAAGCCCAGTGTTTCCCCCAGTCTTTATAAACAATGTATCTTTAGCTTGCAGGTTGTGCAAAAAACAGCTGTCGGAGCTGTCCACTGCCAGCTCCTGTCCTGGCACAGAAGCCCCACCAGGGCAAGGAATTTTGCCTGTCTTGTTCATTACAGGTTCCCCAGAACCTGTGTTTTTTAACACCTTTTGATATTTTGTTCATCACGGAGGCATCTTTCTGGCGTTAACTCAGCGTTCAGAAATATGTTTTAGGTTGATGAGTGAAGTTTTTGGCACCCCCTTAAAGTCACCTGGATCTAGGGTCCTGGCCCATGGACCGCGGAAGGGGATTCCATGCTGGTGACATGGATGAGTCCCAGGGCCATGGAGAGCCATCACACTTTCTCGCTTGGTAGACAGATTAAAGGGAGTCCATGAACTTGGGTGGGAAGAACCCCTGCAGCGAATCCAAATGTAGCATTTCTAAAAAACTATGACTATAGAGGAGATGACAGTTAACAGTACCTTTGATTTGCCACCAAGCTGTCACCAACAGAAGTCTGATGTATTTTCAGAGCAGGTTACAGTTGAAGCGAGTTTTGTGTACGTGCACCACTGCTTTGAAATGATGGAAGTTATTAGTCCCACCTCCAGAGCTTATGACTGGAAGGACTGAGAAAGAAGGGCATGTATCAGGACATTGGAAGGCCTGGAAAAAATTTTAACTGCATCTTAACAGACTCGAGTTTCTTTGTAATCTTATGTGTATTATGTATGTATGCTTTTGGCATCAATATAATCACTAAATTGCCAGAGAAGGTCTGGGGCATAGAAATGGTTACAAAGCCCCTTCCTCAATCCTTTAACTTCTTGAAAGTGTTGCCACCCCACGGACTGTAACCTGCCAGGCTCCTCTGTCTATGGAATTATCCAGGCCAGAATACTGGAGTGGGTAGGCTATCCCTTCTCCGGGGGATCTTCCCGACCCAGGACTTGAACCTGGGTCTCCCACATTGCAGGCAGATTCTTAACCAGCTGAGTGACCGTGGGTCCAGTCTTTCCCTCTGAACCATGGAGATAAAAAATCCCTGCCCTCCAGTATTGCGGGGAGGATCGTATTCGATACTGTTGTACCAGCTCCCCCATGCCAAGTGCAAGGTGTTCTCAGTATTGGAAGGATGCAGACTGAACGTGACATTCCAAATGGAAGGAAACAGCCACGACTCACATGAATTACTCTGCCACAGTAACAAAGCACCGCAGATTGGGTGGTTCAAGGAAGAGAAGTTGACTGGGGCTTCCGTGGCGGTCCAGTGCTTAAGACTCTGCACTACCAAAGCAGGCAGCAAGGGTAAACTCGTTGGATCCCTGGTGGGGGAACTACGATCCTACCCGCAGTGCAGCGAACGTATTTAAAAAAAAAATGTAATTTCTCACGATCCTGGAGGCTGGAAGGCTGGGTCAGGATGTTGGCTGGGTGGGGTTCTCCAAAGAGCTCCCTTGGTGTTTGTGTCCTAATAGCCTTTTCTTAGAAGGACACCGGTCAGATTGGATCAGGAAGGGTCACCGTAATGACGGCCTCTGATTTATTTATTACTTTATAAGCTGACTTTCCAAAAGCAGTTGCTTTCCGCATGCTGCAGTCCATGGGGCTGCCAAGAGTCAGACACGACTTAGCGACTGAACTGAGCGGAAGGTATTAGGGCTTAGGACTTGAACACAGGAATTTGAGTGGGGAGACACGATTCACCCCACCTTGAAGGAGAGATGAGGGACTTTCCCGGTGGTCCGGCAGTTAAGAATCTGCCTTCCGGTGCATGTGGGTTAGATCCCTGATCAGGAACTAAGATCCTGCATACCTCAGAGCAACAAAGCCCACTTTATCGTTGGGTTGTCTTTATTTACTGCTAAACGCCACAGTGAAGATCCTGTGTGTTGCAACCATGACCCGATGCAGGCAAAAATAAATAAATAAAAATATGCTGTTGGCCCAGCTGGGAAAGAATACACCTGCAATATGGGAGACCTGGCTTCAGTCCCTGGGTTGGGAGGATCCCCCTGGAGAAGGGAACGGCTACCCACTCCAGGTTCTGGCCTGGAGAATTCCGCGGACTGTATAGTCCATCAGGTCGCAAAGAGTAGGAGACGACTGAGCGACTTTCACTTTTCTAAAAACTAAAAAAGAGAGATTTGATGTCTCCCCAGCTCAGGGGAAGAAGAAGGGGTACCACCTACCTCATCTCGCCTCCCTGTCAGATGATGGACCTCTCTGTCGTCACCCGTTTACTTCTCCAGGGACATTCACGCTTAGCCTTCTTGTATAACCAGCCCATTTTATGGTCTCCATTCCGGTCTCCCTAAGGAAAATTAGAAGCAAGCCCGCAAAGCAAATGGGCTTCCCTGGTGGCTCAGCTGTAAAGAATCCGCCTGCAATGTGGGAGACCGGGGTTCAATTCCTGGATCGGAAAGATCCCCTGGAGAAGGGAAAGGCTACCCACTCCAGTATTCTTGGGTTTCCCTGGTGGCTCAGCTGGTAAAGAATCCACCTGCAATGTGGGGGACCCAGGTTCGATCCCTGGGTTGCAAAGAGCCCCTGGAGGAGGGCATGGCAACCCACTCCAGTATTCTGGCCTGGAGAATCCCCATGGACAGAGAAGCGGCAGGTTACATGGTCCACGGGTATCGCAAAAAGAGTCAGATGCGATTTAGCGAGTAAACAATAACAACCCTAAAGCAAACACTGGCCAGAGGTTTGTAAGTCAGGTTGGCAAGCACTCACCCCTTATTTGTTTCATAAGGGAAGCTTGTGGTAGGGAGATGCTTCCTCAAAAGTGAGACATCCTCTGCGGCCATCACCGAGGCATGCAGCACAGCAGTCATGGAGTCTCAGTCCTTTCTGAGATTTGCAAGCAAATATGTGGGCTTCGCAGGTGTCTCTGATGGTAAAGTGTTCGCCTGCAATGCGGGATACCTGGGTTCCATCCCTGGGTCAGGAAGATCCCCTGGAGAAGGAAATGGCAAACCCACTCCAGGACTCTTGCCTGGAAAATCCCATGGACGGAGGAGCCTGGCGGGCTACAGCCCATGGGGTCACAAAGAGACAGGACTGAGCGACTTCACTTTCACTTTATTAGCCTTTGTCTGAGGAACTGTAGAAAAGCATACGGGCTTCGGTGAAATAAGATATTGGATTCGATGAAAACTGAGCAGTAATTCTCGAGAGAAGCTTAATGCCTCTTCCTACTGTCTCTTTTTTTATTTTTATTTTTATTTTTTTGTTTTGTTTTTTTCTTTTGTTTCTGTCTCTTTTTTTTAAAAAAAAAATATTAATAGACTGTTTTTTAAAGAACTGTTTTAGATGTACAGAACAATTTAGCATGCAGTATAGAGAGTTCCATCTTCCCACCTCCTACACGGCATTTCCAATGTGAACATCTTTTGTGTGAGAGTGGTACATTTGTTACCGCTCTTTATCGAATCAACATCGATAAAATCCACAGTTGATATTTGAGGTCACTTTTGGTGCTGTATCAGGTCTATCTGTTAGGACAAATGCAGAATGTACGTCACGCACCCGATACTCCAGTTCCATACAGAGTGAGTTCACAGCCCTGAAAAGTCCCTTGGGAGCCCCACGTTCAGCCCTACTTTCTCATCCTCGGAGGCCCCCGGCAACCACTGACCTGTTTTCTAGAACGTCAGAGATGTTTATTCCTTGGAAGAAAAGTTATGACCAACCTAGACAGCATATTAAAAAGCAGAGACATTACTTTGCCAACAAAGTTCTGTCTAGTCAAGGCTATGGTTTTTCCAGTGGTCACATATGGACGTGAGAGTTGGACCATAAAAAAAGCTGAGTGCCGAAGAACCGATGCTTTGGAACTGTGGTGTTGGAGAAGACTCTTGAGAGCCCTTTGGACTTCAAGGAGATCCAACCAGCCCATCCTAAAGGAAATCACTCCTGAATATTCATGGGAAGGACTGATGTTGAAGCTGAAACTCCAATCCTTTGGCCACCTGATGGGAAGAATGGACTCATCGGAAAAGACCCTGATGCTGGGAAAGATTGAGGGCAGGAGGAGAAGGGGAGGACAGGATGAGATGGTTGGATGGCACCACTGACTCAATGGACATGAGTCTGAGCCAGCTCTGGGGAGTTGGTGATGAACAGGGAGGCCTGGCATGCTGCGGTCCATGGGGTTGCAAAGAGTCAGACACAACTGAGTGATTGAACTGAACTGAACTGAGAATGTCATAGAGTCGGACTTATACAGGCCATAGACTTTTTAGACTGGCTTCTTTCACTCGCTGGTGTGCATCTAAAGTTCCTCCATGTCCTTTTGTGGCTGGATAACTCATTTCTTTTCACTGCAGAATAATATTCTATCATATGGATGTGTTCCACTTTGCTTATCTGTCCATCTACCAACCAACATCGTGGCTGCCTTTGGCGTTGGGTGTCTAAAGCTGCTAAACATCACTCTGTGGGTTTTTCTGCAGACACAAGTTTTCAACTTAGTTGGGGAGAAACCCTGGAGCGTAGTTGTATGTTTCTGCTTTATAAGAAACTGACAAACTGCCTTCCCAAGTGGTCTTAAGTTTCACATTCCCACCAGCAAGGCATTCAGAGTTCCTGTTCCTCTGCATCCTGTTAGCATTTGATTTTTTCCTTTTCTTTTTTTTGCCCTGCTTGCACTCTCTCGGTCCCCAGACCTGGAACAGAACTGGGGGGGGGGGGGGGGGGGGCGGGGTCTCTGAAGTGAAAGAGTTGGGTTCTAACCACTGGCCCGCCAGGGAGTTCTCCGTACTTTGTCTCAATGTGCTATTTCCCTGTGATATATAATATTCCACATCTTTTCATGTGCTTGTTTGACACCTGTTTATCTCTTTGGGGAGATTATCTTTGCAGACCTTTTGCCCACTTTTATTTTGGATTTTTATCTTGCTGTCCAATTTTGAGATTTTTTTTTTTTTTTTGCCTATTTTGGGTTCAGTCCTTTATCAGAGATGGATTTTTGCAAATATGATCTCCCAGTCTGTGGCTTGTGTTTTCATTCTCTTAACAGTCTCCTTTGTAGAACCTTAAGTTTTTCATTTTAATAAGTCCAACTCGTCAACTTTTTTTTAACATGGATCATGTTATTGACATTTCATCTGAAAACTCATCGCTAAACCCAAAGCCATCTACATTTTTCTCCTATGTTTTCTTCTAGGAGTTTTGTGCTTTTGCCTTTTGCATTTAAGGCCAGTGATCCATTTTAAGTTAGTTTCTGTGAAAAGCCTAAGGTTTGGGCTAGATTAATGGTTTTGTTTGTTTTGTGAATGGATGTCTGTTGTTCCAGCACCATTTGTTGAAAAGGATATTCTTTCTCCATTGAGATACCTTTGCTCTTTTGTGAAAAATTAGTTGACTATATTTGTGTGGGTTCCGGCTGCCCTTTTATTACAAATTTGGCTGCTCTTTAGGGGGAATATTGATAGCATTTGTTGCAAGCAGATTCTTGTATTCCAGCTCCTTCCATCAGCAACCAAAAATAATTGTTTGGGATACAGATGTTGTGCAGTGGATAACTGTGGAAATCATTGCTGCTGAGGCCTCCACAGTAGCCTTTATACCCTTGTCAGAATGCACTAGCTCCTTTCCTGCTTGACTTTAATGTGCTTTTCTTGTTTCTTCCACCATTTGAAAAATCTGAAAGCCAGATTAAATATAATAGTCTAATTTACCACCTACCTACCACCCATCTAGCATTCAGAAAGTGGGATTTCAGTGTTATTATGGTAAATGTAGGGGGTGGCCTTTCCTATCTGGGGTCTTACAAAGTCCCTGGGGTCTCCTAGGACTCTCTCATAAAGGTGCTCCAGTCGTTACTTCTAAGAAGACCCGTGGGATTGTTGGGAGCCGATCAAACAGGAACGAAGGACTCCAAGCTCCCTTTCATTGTTAGTTAGAAGCAAGTGAAAACTCGCTCAGTCCTGTCCGACTGTTTGCGACCCCATGGACTATACAGTTCATGGAATTCTCCAGGCCAGAATACTGGAGTGGGTAGTCTTTCCCTTCCCTTTCTCCAGGGGACCTTCCCAACCCAGGGATCGAACCCAGGTCTCCAGTATTGCAGCCGGATTCTTTACCAGCTGAGCCAGACCAGCTGCAAGAACCGGCCACGCTGAGGCGTAGGAGGGAGCGATGATGTCCCCCACTTGCCCAAACTTTAAAAGTGATTGGTATCTGCCAAGCCATCAAAACATACAAAAGAAGCCTTTCTCCTCGTCCGGTTCGGTTCGGAATTTCCAAGCAGCTCCCGACGATCTGCTAGAGATAGCAAGCCCGAGAGGGCCAGGTTTGGCTGCGCGGCTACTCGAGAGTGTGCGGTAGCCGAGGGCCGACGTCCCCGTAGAGCGGAGCGCGGTAATGATGTCAACTTGTTATTTACTTTCCAAATCTGAATGACTGAGCAAGGCGAAAGGAGAAATCAATCAACCGCAATGTGACCCTACAGGCGGAAAAAAACGCAGCGCTCCCACCAGCGGGCGGTGGGGGGAAGGGAAGCACGTGTAACCCGCAGAGTTGCATCAGGCGCGCTTGCCTGCCCGGGTTTTCTGTTGCATAGCCTTGGTTTTTTTTTTCCGATTGCATGAAAAGACCTCAGCCTCAGTCCTCACAAGCCCTGGGAGCCCGGGAGCCAGGCCGGGCAGGCTGGAGGCAAGGCCCCGCCACGTCCTTTTGTGTGTGTGTCTCCGTGTGTGTGTGGTGGGGGTGGGGAGAGGCTTGAAAGGCAACCGGTAGAAAAGAAGGGCAAAATCTATTCTGCTGATTCACAATTATGGAGACCGTGTAAGTGTCTTTTTTTTTTTTATTGGTGTGCTCGAATAATGGTGCAGTCACCGTCGTTTGAAATCATTGACGTTTTACAGCAATATTCGGCAACGTCATTTTGAGGCCGCCTTTTGGAATGGAGTATCAGCCCCTTAAAAAAAAAAAAAGTCACCTCGCCACCCCTCCCCACACGGTCAGGAACAACAAACGGCCCAGTGTCCCAGAAAGGAGCAAGCGAGGTTACAGTGCAAAATGCTGAGTGTCCTGGGCTCTTTAGGGCAAAAAAAAAAAAAAAAAAACCTCGTTAGGCACCAAAGGGAGGGGCCGGCTTACTTGAAAATACTCGCCAAAGCAGACATCCAAGGTGCTGGGGTGCGTGTGCAGCGCGCGCGTGTTTGTTTCAGCGAATTGAGGTCACGCGTGGTGGGCAGTTGTCACCAACCCGGAGGGGGAGAAAGCAACCTGGGGCCTTGGGTTCACCGAGTCAGCTATTGCAACAGCAAACAGCTTTGCAAAAGTCCCAGGTTCTGCAGCCTGCGGCTGGAGGTGGGGGTGGGGACGGGTGAGAAGGCCTCGGGGTCCCGGTTCTACCACCACGCCCCCCCAAACCCCCGCCTGGAGGCCCCACACCCCAGCTCCTGGCGTCCACCCCAGTGTGTCTTGAGTTTCTTTTTCCCCAAGCGCCTTCCCTGCTAGAGATTTTTGCAAAGGTGGAGGCTTCACTGGAGCCCCCACTTTTGGGGAGAAGGGGAAGAGACCAGGGTTGGGGGTGTCCTCTCGGCTGGCGACTTGGAGGGGGCTGGCACCCTCAGGCAGGTTCGGGGAGGGGGGTTCATCTTTGAGCTGGGGGAGGGTGGCCCTGTCTCCCTGCCCCCCTCCCCCCCGGAGACCACGGGGTGGCGACCCGGTTCCTGTTCCCTCCTGGATAATGGGTTTGGGACTGGGTGGGGGGTAGGCCGGAGTTTCCTGCTGCGCACCCCCCTCCCCATGGAGGCCACGGGGTTGGGACTAGGTTAGCAGAGAGGAGGGAAAAGGCCCGGGTTCCCCTCACCCACCCCAGGCGTGGCGGGGAGGGGGGAGTACAGGGGAGGGGGGAGTACAGGGGAGGGGGGAGTGAGGGACAGGGTAGGATTAGAGGGTCCCCCTCCGTAGGGGAGGGGCTGGATTGGGACGCCAGTCTCCCCCCCAGAGGCCGTGGGGGAGGGGCCCGGGCTCTCACCCCCGGCGCCGTGGGGGAAGGGCAGGCCTGGGTGTGTGTGTGGGGTGTCCCTATCCTCCGTGGGGGAGGGGCTGGCCTGGGACGCGGCCCCTTTGGGAGTGGGGGAGGGGGCAGGGGACCCGGGCTCCCCTTTCCCGGCGGTGGGGGAAAGGGCAGGCTGGGGGCCAGGGGGGAGGGGAGCTGGACTGGGACGCGGCCCCTTTGGTCTTGGGGGAGGGTGATGGGGAGGGGACCCGGGCTCCCCTTCCCCGGGCGGTGGGGGAGGGGGCAGGCTTGGGGCCATGGGGGAGGGGCTGGCCTGGGACGCGGCCCCTTTGGGCGTGGGGGAGGGTGCTGGGGACCCGAGCTCCCCTCCCCGGGCGGTAGGGGAGGGGGCAGGCTGGGGGCCGTGGGGGAGGGGCTGGCCTGGGACTAGGCCTCTTTGGGCGTGGGGGAGGGCGATGGGGGGGCCCAGGTGGGGGAGAGTGCAGGGGCCCCGGGCGGTGGGGGAGGGCGCACACTGGGGGCCGTAGGGGGGTGATGGGGGAGGGCGATGGGGGGTCCCGGGTGGGGGAGCGCGCAGGGGCCCCGGGCTCCCCTCCCCCGGCGGCGGTGGGGCGGGCGCAGGCTGGGGGCGGCGCCCGGGGCCGTCCTCCCGGCCGGGGTCGGCGTTCCGGCGGCCGCTCCCCAGCGGAGGTCACTGGCCGCGCCGGTCCCTCCCGCGTCCCGCCCTCTCCCGCCGCCGCCGTTTCCCCCCCACCCCCGCCCGCCCCGTCCTCCGCGCTCGGGAGCGAGGAGCCGCCCGCGCCCCCGCCCCGCCGCCGCCGCCGCCGCCGCAGCGCCCTCGCCGCCATTCGGCACCCGAAACTTTCCAGCGCCCGCGCGTCTCGGGGACTCGGCGGCGGCGGGGGGCGCGGGCGCGG
Source organism: Cervus elaphus (assembly GCF_910594005.1). NCBI lineage: Eukaryota > Metazoa > Chordata > Mammalia > Artiodactyla > Cervidae > Cervus > Cervus elaphus. The sequence goes on along the minus strand of NC_057848.1, from coordinate 172,883,838 downwards.
GGCGGGGGCGGCCCGGGGGGGGCGGCGCGCGGCGGCTCCGGGCGCCGGGCCCTCGGCGGCCGCGGCGCGGCCCGGGCTCGGCGGCGGCGGCGGCCGGCGGGGCGCAGGCTCGGAGCGGCGGCGCCGGACACAAGTTGCGCGGCTCGGGGCGAGGTGAGTGCGCGCGCGGGGCTCGGCCCGGGCCGGGCGCGCTGCGGAAACTTCTCTTGCTTGGGCTTGGGGGGAGGCCCGGGCCCAGCTCATTCCCGCCCTCTGAGGGGTCACGCCGGCCGCCCGGCCGCCCGGGGACCCCCGTCTCCGGTAGGGGGCGGGGGTGCAGTGGAAAGGGGGTGCCCAGCCTCCCCAAGTGTCCCCCGGGGGCTCGGGCTGGGGTGCTGCGCGCGCTCCCTGCAGGCTGAACAATACCCCGATGGGGCCGCTCCCCCAAAGTGCCGGCGCGTCGGGGGTTGGGGGTGGCGGGCGGAGACTGGAGCGGGGTGGGGGGAAGGGGAAGCTTCTTTGTTTTGGGGAGGGGGGAGGTGACCGGTAAGTTTTGGCGAGGGGGGTGGGGGTGGGGAGCGCTCCATTGGTCTCCCCGGTGCTGCTTTTGTCTGCCGGGCCCGGGGCTGGCCGGACGAACCTGCGCGGCCGCGGGGACCCCCCCTCATGGGGGAGGGGAGCCCCATTCATCGTCTCCCCTGGGGGGCGCGGGCCAGGACACCGGGGGACGCGCGGCGGCGGCGCGCGCAGGGCCGCTGAGTGGCGGGCGAGGCAGCGCGGGCCCGCGGCGCTTCAGTTTCTGCGGCGCGGAAACTGTCAGGAAGTGGGGAGCCCCTCCCCAACTTGCGCCCCCAGCCACCCACCCCGGCCCGAGCGAGGAAAACAGGGTGGGGACCACTTGGGTGGGTTGGGGGGCGTCCCTGGGCGATCTACAGAGCGCGCCCTGGGGGGGGGGGGCGGCTGTAGACCTGTTGCGCCGGGTCTGGGGGGGAGGGGTGCCCCGAGATCCGCGTGCCAGGCGGTGCTTCCTCCCGCCCACCCCCCCCCCCCACCCCGCCACCGCCACTCTCCCGAGGGGACCTCGCCCACGGCGGTGGGGGTGGCCGTTGCTCGGAATGGAGTGAGGCGCGCCATCGTGGGGGTCGGGGGCCACCGGAGGTCGCCGGGGACTGTGACACTTGGGGGTCGCTAGAGGCCCCCCCGCCTTCCCCGGGCGCTGGGACTTCACGTGCGTGGCCCGCGCCCAGGATGGTTTTAAGCACGGCCTGGCCTTCTTCCGAGTCTACTGCAAATTCCACGAAGTTAAAAAGTCCGAGGTGTGTTGTTGTTGTTGTTTATTTTTTCCCCCTCCTGTCGCCGACGTTGTAGAGCGGAGCCCCCAAAGAAATAGAAATCCGTTTCCCCTATTCCTTCTGCCGCGGTTTGGGCTCTCGCTAGGTTTTGGCACATGTGGCTTGAGCTGCCTTGGATGTTTTTCTATCCAGACGCGCCGCCTGAGCCCCTGTGTTAACCTGGAAGGCGAGGGGCGGGACTCCAGCCTGGGGCGGGGGCGGGGGGTGGTGATGGCCGGGGGAGGGTCGGGTTAAGCCCAGCCTGATCGGTGGCCTCGGGGGTAGCAAATGCTGGAAAATCTTCTGGAAAGTTTAGCCATTCTCCTAGAAAAGACAGCGATCGGGTGGGGGTGGGGGAGATGTCGATTATGGAAACCATTGAGACTTGAAGACGCTTCTCATGTGAAAGGGATGTTCAGATATCTCAGATGTGATGCAGATTGCCGCGGACTACCACCCAGCTGGATAACGAATCCGGAAATGAAAGTTTGAAGTCCCATCCCTTGACCCACGTCTTAACATGGCCCCTGAAGGATCATTCCATGTGAAGTTCCTTAACTGAACACACACCTGTGGAACAGCCCGTGAAGACTCTTAAGGTGTTTTTTATTTGGTGCTCTGCAAAGCAGAGAGGTTGGCTCTGCTCTTTTTCCAGGGCTTAGTCACTCCAGGTATCATCAGCTCCCCTCCTCCCCATCATTGAAATTTCACCCCTGGAGCCTGAGTGTCGTCCCTCCTGTAAATTGGGGTGTTTTTAGTTGAAGTGCCTGCAGTCAATCCCCTTTGAACCAGAGGAGCGTCAGTGTTCTCATCCATGCTGAATTCCTGAATGTACCTGGGTGGGAGGTTTGGAGCTTTCAGTGCTAGGCGGCCAAAGATGGGTATAGAGCCCCTGAGTCCGGCTCTGTGGGGACATGTAAAACTGCTTTTGCTGGAAAAGCAACCTTTGTCCCCCATCTGGCCTGAACTAGTGAAACCAGCCCACCCTGCCGTTCTGCTCCGCCATTGACCTTGAAGCCCTGCCAGTTTTCCGAGTGTCGTTTGCTATATGTGTAAAACTAAAAAACGGGAACCGAGATCACGGTACTCATTGGGTAGTGCAGGGGCAGAGAGGAGGAACTGTTATGTGTACGTTTTTTTGAAAACGTTGAGTTTGCCTGCAAATTTTCACTGTTGCTCTGGTGCAGATAGATTCATCGTCCTTTGGTTACTCGAATGCCACGCACTGAGGGTTTTACAGGCAGTTAACGCCCTGTGTGCGCAATTATTATTTCCATTCAGCTGCAGAAGACACTGACTTTGCTAATCTATGGTGGAGGGAAGATTGTTTGATTCCGGAAACCCAGCTCTGAAGCATAGTGTTATTTTGTCTTCCTGTGTTGACATGGGTTGAATGTTCCTGTTTGGAGCCTGGCTTGTTAAATTACAGAGACACATGCTTTTTCTCCCCCACACAGAATCTTCACGTTGAACTGTCTCTCTCTGTATAAACCTAGATTTCTCAACAAATCACCAAAGGTCAATCACAGTGGAAGCATTGTTTTGTCCATAGCTTAATTATCCGGTGTGGTAACCTCTACCCGCCTGGGCATTTTTAGATTCCAGTTAAGTAAAATTCGTTTAATAGTGGTGGTGTTACTAAAATGCCCAGTTCTGTTGTTTCACTGCTCTGTCCATAATTCAGATACTCAATAGATGTGTATAACTGGGGGTTATACACATACTGCAACAGTGCAGAACTTGAAGAAAGTCCAATTTGGGAGTGGTGCTCTGCTGTTGGGCTTCCTTGGTGGCTCAGTGGTAAAGAGTCTGCCTGCAATGCAGGAGACTCATGTTCGATCCGTGAGTTGGGAAGATCCCCTGGAGGAGGAAATGGCAACCCACTCCAGTACTGTTGCCTGGAGGATCCCATGGACAGAGGAGCCTGGTGGGCTACAGTCCATGGGGTTGCAAAGAGCCGGACACGACTGAAGTAAATTAACACACACGCATTCTGTAGTTACTACAAGTAAGGATCCTTAAAGAAACTGAAGTCGCTCAGTCGTATCCAACTCTTTTCGACCCCGTGGGCTGTAGCCCACCAGGCCCGTCAGTCCTTGTGGGAGGAGGAGAGAGGCTCTAAGAGTTTTAGACAGTTTACTGGTAGACCTTTTGAAACAAAACAAAACCCATTTCAGCTAGCACGTCACCTGGGAAAGTGATTTCAGTGAGATTGACGGCTGCGGTTTTAAGATTGAGGCCGTGTGTCCGGAGTTAGAAAACCAGGACTCCCAAGTGGAAGTCTTTGTGAGGATTCAACTTTGGAAAAAGGGCGTGCCTCAGTTTCCCTTTCTGAAAAACCCTGCGAAGCCAGTCCCCACGTTGCCTGCCCGAGTGTGTTGTGGCCAGCATCCCTTGGGCTCTCAAGGTGTTGCCAACAGTGTGGCCCCATGTAGCTGATTGAGAGGCCGTATCTGATACGCCCCCCCTTTCCCCTGCCAAGCCAAGTTTATGTCCTAAGTTTTAACGTCTTGAGGGCAAAATCTTCTGTATCAAGAAGGCTGACAAGGAATCCTCCCTACAGATGAGACTTCATAACGGTCAACGTGTTTTTAACAAGTGGCTGAACGGTGGTTATTTTTAATTCCTTAGTTGATGTGTTCTTTGCATAATCTTGCTTTTTTTTTTTTTAATAGCCACGGATTAGAAATTTTACTTGTAAATCAGGAGGGAGGGGTGAAAACCCAGTTTTGCTTCTGGGAGAGAGGTGACTTCCCAGATGGCCCCATTGTGCCATTTGACTTTAGTCTTGCTTTCATCTCAAGAGCTGTCGGCCTTTGAGACACCCAGGATAGTCATGATGATTTCGCTTCCAGAGTCACAAAACGGGTTCCAGTGGGGGGAAGCCAGACCCAGAGACGGCATCTTACCTAGGTCCTGAGCATCAGGAATTCACAGTCTCCCTCAGTGACCCGTTGGGAAGGAGGGTTCCTCGCCCCAACCCTGGGGATGCCTCCTTGTCCAGCTGTTATCCAGGAGCATCGCCAGGCCTGACCGGGGCCGGGGGACCAGCCCGATCGCCCTGTCCACTGAAGTGAGACCCCCAGATGTGGTGTCCCCACACCTCGCAGTTGTCTCCTGCTTTTCCTTTAGAAGAGTACGTGACCTGCAGTAATAAGCTGTTCCTCTTTCAGCACCGAGACACTTAAAAAATAGCATTCAATCAGGAGGCAAGACTCAAGTCGTTTTGTAAACATGTTTAAGTTGGAAAGATGATAAACCTTTTTTTTTCCATAACTATTTTTATTTTTTTTTCATAACTATTTTTAGTGTGAAGGAAGTAACTGGATGCCAGTTGTCCCCTCGGGGCTGGCCCTCTCACCCCATCCCTCCTTCCCATGAGGCTGGACTAAACGGATGGCCCTGGCCACACCACCAGCCAAACCAAAAGAAAAGCTGGATGTGGGAAGGGACAGACAGAGTTCACGTGTTTTTTTAAAGGGAAAGGGAGAAAGTGAGTTTAAAACCTCGGGGAGAAAAAAAATGCAGGCAGTCATGAATGTGCTCCCCAGAAACTTGACCTCAGGTGGTTGTAAGCTCGCAGAGGGGGTGGCCTCCTGCAAGCCCTCTTGTGTGTGATAACCGCCATCAAATATTTCCTGGGAATCCTCTGCCAGATGGAAGGATGCAGGTGTGAACTGGAAGCCATTGAAAAAAATTAACTTGGAAAAAAAAAAAAAATTAACTTGGAGCAAACTTACACTCGGAAACAGAGGGGAGATTATTTCCGTCTTACGCCGGAAGTTGGGTACCACGTCCATGGCTCTGGGTTTGCTCTTGGTGGGTGGAAAGGAGCCATGAAGCTTTGGCTTGCAGGTTGAAGACAGAACTTGGAAACAGAGGGGAGACTATTTCCATCTTTCGCAGAAAGTTGGGGACCATTTCCGCGGCTCAGGTTTGCTCTTGGTGGAAAGGAGCCTTGAAGCTTTGGCTCGCAGGTTGAGAAACAGGAGTCTTAGCAGGTGAAGGCAGAGGACATGTTTGCATATGGAAGTAGTGTCTTCAGCGTTTGGACGTGGGAAGCTCATCGTCGACTCGTGGTCCTTAGTTCGGGCACTTTGTTCCCTACAGTGTTTGGCAGCGTCTGGAGACATCTGTGGTTGTCACGTGTCGGGGGCGAGGGTATGGTGGTCTCCCTGGTGGACCCACGGGTGTTGGGTCCCCTCTCACGGTGCTTGTTGGCACAGAGCCACCCCAAAGAAGGACCCGGTGCTCTTGAGTCCTGAGTCCTGTTTTGGTCCGGGGGCCAGTGGGATGGTGGGACAAGGTAGGCATCGGGTGCTGTGGTCCTCGCAGGCCGTTTTAGGATGCTTTCGAAGGAAGTGAAGACAAGGGCACACGGAAGGGGGTGGCCAGCTGGATGGCCTTTGGCGACCACAGAAGCTGGAGGGGCTCGGGGGGCCGGGCTGTGTTCATCCCCAGTTCACCTCCAGTTCTGGCTTCAAGCCCAGGCTTTTCAGAGCCCTCGAGGCTCACACACCTGCACCGCGCTCCTTCCTGTGGGTTTTGCCGATGTCACTGCAGATTTGCCCAGGTCTCGCTCTCAGTCAGCTTCTGGGGACTTTGGGTATTTATCTGGGCGGGGGGAAACCCAGCGCCTGTCGGCTGTTTTCAGACCTTCACAGCGCCCAGGGCTGCGTGGGTTAACCTGGACTGGGGGGGGGCGACCTCCACCGCTGGGGGTGCTCTGGAGGGCGGGGTGATGGGGTCCCCTCTCCTGTGACTTGCTGGATTAGTGGGCAAGGGCTGGGGGGCAGCGGGGCTGTGGACGTGCATTGGGGGGGCCACTCCTGGCTCCCAGAGTCTGGTGCCTGTGTGCACTGGGGTCCCCAGGAACCAGCCTGAAGCGCCTTCCTCTGGGAGCCCCAGGGTAGTGCCAGACACACCTGGGTGGGGGACTTGTGACCTCCTGGTGGTCCTGGAGGTCAGAGGGCAGGGCTCTGAAGGAAATACGGTTTGAGGCCAGCTCACCATGCACCGATGTTGCCTTTGGGCACATCGATGACCTCCCCTGGCCTTAGTTTTCTCATGGCGAGAGAGAGAGAGACAGAGAGAGGGAAAATAAAATGTATTTCTCAGGCTTGTTGTGTTAGCAGACGGGGTTGTCATCATGCTGGGAGCCCGCTGTGCTTAGGTCTCCTCTGAAGTTGGGAGTGGCTGTAGAAACTTCCAATAATAACAAGAATACTATGTCTCTGTTAGTTCCGATGGTCTCCAGCAAGTGCCTGCTTGCTTTCCCTGTCTTTTTCTCCCTTCTTGAGTTAAATTTCAGGGCTGGCATAGGCACATGTGCACACACACACACACACACACACGCATGCTATATATAGACACATATATACTCTGTGTGGTTCCCAGATTTACTATATGATGGAGTATGAATTTCTGCATGCGGAAATGTTTGTAACCAGCATATCCAGAATCAGGGTGAAAAGTGAAAGGGAAGTTGCTCAGTTGTGTCTGAATCTCTGCGACCCCGTGGACTGCAGCACGCCAGGCCTCTCTGTCCATCACCAACTCCCAGAGTTTACTCAAACTCATGTTCATTGAGTCATCTCATCCTCTGCCATCCCCTTCTCCTCCCTCCCTCAATCTTTCCCAGCATCAGGGTCTTTTCACATGAGTCAGCTCTTTGCATCAGGTGGTCAAAGTACTGAAGTTACAGCTTTAACATCAGTCATTCCAGTGAACACTCAGGACTGACCTCCTTTAGGATGGACTGGTCGGATCTCCCTGCAGTCTGAGGGATTCTCAAGAGTCTTCTCCAACACCACAGTTCAAAAGCATCAATTCTTCGACACTTAGCTGTCTTTATAGTCCAGTTCTCACATCAGAGTCTATCATGCTAAATGCCCGGCTGGATAAAGCACAAGGTGGAATGAAGATTGCCAGAAAAGTATCAATAACCTCACATGACACCACCTTTATGGCAGAAAGTGAAGAGGAACTGAAGAGCCTCTTGATGAAAGTGAAAGAGGAGAATGAAAAAAGCTGGTTTAAAACTCAGCATTCAGAAAACTAAGATCATGGCTTCACTTCATGGCAAATAGATGGGGAAACAGTGTCAGACTTTATTTTTTTGGGCTCCAGAATCATTGCAGATGGTGACTGAAGCCATGATATTACAAGATGCTTGCTCCTTGGAAGAAAAGCTCTGACCAACCTAGACAGCGTATTAAAAAGCAGAGACATTACTTTGCTGACAAATGTTCATCTAGTCAAAGCTATGGTTTTCCCAGTAGTCATGTATGGATGTGAGAGTTGGACCATAAAGAAAGCTGAGAGCCTAAGAATTGATGCATTTGAACTGTGGTGTTGGAGAAGACTCTTGAGAATCCCTTGGACTGCAAGGAGATCCAGCCAGTCCATCCTAAAGGCGATCAGTCCTGGGTGTTCATTGGAAGGACTGATGATGAAGCTGAAACTCCAATACCTTTGGCCACCTGATGCAAAGAGCTGACTCCTTGGAAAAGGTTCTGATGCTGGGAAAGATTGAAGGCGGGAGGAGAAGGGGACGACAGAGGATGAGATGGTTGGATGGCGTCACCGATTCGATGGACATGAGCTTGAGCAAGCTCCGGGAGTTGGTGATGGACAGGGAGGCCTGGTGTGCTGCAGCCCATGGGGTCCCAAAGAGTCAGACGTGACTGAGCTAGTTAACTGAACACTTGGGCCAGTGTGTTTTCCTGAGAATCATTCTGCACCATGCATATCATCAAAAGCAAGGAAAAGCCACACTTAGAGCTTCTTAATACTTGGAAGAGAACATAGTGAAAAAATGTCAGGTGTCTTGTCTTAGGTGCCTGGGAGTCACTCTCTTCCTATGCCGGGCAGTCCTTGCTGTGAGGTCAGTTGAGGTGGGACATTTTTTGGAGGGCCGCATTCAGAGACTTTTTCCAGCTGTCCCGCGGAGAGACATTGAATATGATCCGTGTATTCATAGGTCATGTCTTGAGTTTCAAAAACTGGACTTGGCCTTTTTGAGGCAGTGGTTTTCCCAGTGGGTTAATACTGTGGCCATAAGGCAGGCTAAAAATACCCACTTGTTCCTGCATTCGCTTGTCATAGAAATAAAATTCCTACAGCTGTGATTCTGTGTGGTTGCTGACCTACATTCTACCTTGGGTCGTCATTTCACTGTCTGTGGTCAAGTGAGAAATGGCGTGTTCTCTTAGGACAAGCCTTCGCCTGGCGTGTTGGCCAGGTGAGTCCCGCCTTGGGCTTGTGTGGAAGTCTTTCGACCTGTGTGTGTCCTCACGCGTCGCGTTGAAGACGTTAAGGAGCTAGCCGTGAAGCCTCTCCCACATCTCGTGTGTGCGGATTCTCATGTGGAAAAGGAAGACTGCTTCAGTGGTGACGATGGCTTTATTTTTTTAATTGGTTGCAGTTTTTTGGCTGTGATGGGTCTTTGTTGCTTCGTGCTGGCTTGCTCTTGTTCCAGCGAGCAGGGTCTGCTCTTCACGGCAGTGCTGAAGTTTCTCGTTGTGGTGGCGTCTCTTGGGGCAGAGTACGGGCTATAGGGTGCTCGGCTTCAGTAGTTGGAGCTCAGGAGCTCGGTACCTGTGGCCCTCGGGTTTAGTTGCGCTGTGGCCTGGGGGATCTTCCCTGGCCAGGGATTGAACCCCTTTCCCATGCAGCGCAAGGCACATTCTTAACCACTGGACCACCAGGGAAGCCCCACCCCCCTCCTTTTCTTGAAAGACTTTTATAGGTTAAGGTTTCAGTTCTGTTCAGTTGATCAGTCGTGTCCGACTCTTTACGACCCCATGGACTGCAGCACACCAGGCCTCCCCGTCCATCACCAACTCCCGGAGTCCACCCAAACTCATGTCCATCAAGTTGCTGATGCCATCCAACCATCTCATCCTCTGTCATCCCCTTCTCCTCCTGCCCTCAGTCTTTCGCAGCATCAGGGTCTTTTCCAAGGAGTCAGCTCTTCGCATCAGGTGGCCAAAGTATTGGAGCTTAAACATCAGTCCTTCCAATGAATATTCAGGACTGATTTCCTTTAGGATGGACTGGTTGGATCTCCTTGCAGTCCAAGGGATTCTCAAGAGTCTCCTCCAACGCCACAGTTCAAAAGCATCAGTTCTTTGGCACTCAGCTTTCTTTATGGTTCAGCTCTCACATCCATACGTGACTGCTGGAGAAATCATAGCTTTGACTAGATGGACCTTTGTCGGCAAAGTAATGTCTCTGCTTTTTAATATGCTGTCTAGGTTGGTCACAGGAGCAAACATCTTTTAATATCATGGCTGCAGTCACCATCTGCAGTGATTTTGGAGCCCGAGAAAACAAAGTCTGTCACTGTTTCCACTGTTTTCCCCGTTTATTTGCCATGAAGTGATGGTCCTGGATGTCATGATGTCTGTGTTTTGAGCGTTGAGTTTTATGGTGGTTTTATATTAGCTAGCGGTTTGGGCGAACTGTGTGTCATGCATTGTCATGTTTCCCATGATTGAAATAGGCAGTCCTCAACATTGCTAAGTCAGTTGCCTACTTAAAAAAATAAAAAAAACCCTGCAGCATTTCAGAGGACACTTTGGGCTGTGAGTTGCCTCCGAGTAATTCTTAGGAGTGTTGTCCTCCCCTGATCTCGCGAGACCCTGTGAAAGAAGCAAAAATGATGCTCAGGGCAAAAATTCAGTGTTTATTCTTGTCAAGAGTGTCTCTTGCCTGGAATTCCTGCCATTTATTCCTGTCATGGTGTGTATAGCTGGAATGCTGAAAAGGAAACATGAGCGATCTCTTTATTTACTTCTCTTGAGCCCGAAGATGACCCCGAATAGCCATCCCCTAGCACTTTGCCTTCTGGAACTTTTGCCACCAACCCGCCCCATCCATCCCATCCCCCACCCCCCTTTCCCCCCACCCCCCTTTCCCCCCACCCCGCACCTCCTCCTCCAACTTGATCAGCCTCCCTGTTTTCTCCACGAGGTTGAAGACTTCTGTGACTCGGACAGTCAGCCTCATCCATGTTGGAGCAAGGCTATGCAGAGACGGCCGTTCCCGTCTTGGAGCGCTGGACTTGTAACTGTTACAGACTTGCCCCTTGGCATCCAGCTCCTAGGGTATCTGTGAACATCCGTTATCCACTTTGCAAGCATTCCTGTTAGTTAAAACTTTCCGGCAGACGGAAATGTGGGCCAAAGAAGTGTGTGTGATGCCATGTTGTTTCTTAAATCAGAAATAGCAAATACTTTGATATGGTAAAGACCTGGTAAGTTAAGATGAAGAACTGGAGAAAATCCTGTGTCACTAAGCAGTGATTTTTGTTTCTAGTGCATTCTTATGACTGTAGTGAGTCATTCTTCAGGTCAGTTCCGTGGCTCAGTTGTGTCCGGCTCTTTGCAGTCCCACGGACTACAGCAGCCCAGGCCTCCCTGTCCATCGCCAACTCCCAGAGTTTGCTCAAACTCATGTCCATTGAGTCGGTGATGCCATCCAACCATCTCATCCTCTGTCGTCCCCTTCTCTTCCTGCCTTCAGTCTTTCCCAGCATCAGGGTCTTTTCCAGTGAGTTAGGTCTTCGCATCAGGTGGCCAAAGTATTGGACTTAGCCAGGTCAACTATGCCTTTCCAGGTACCATTGTTATCCTAACCTGCGTTTGAAGATGAGAACCAAGAAAGCACAACCTGCTTCACGTCTGTAGTGCCGGTTATGCAGACGTAATTCTCAGCATCTATATAGTTAGCAGGTGGTTGCCGAGTTTTACGTTGAATTTCAGAAAAGCAACTGAGCAGAGAATTGATTCATCTAGGAGACAGGTTCAAGTTGGGTCCTTGCCGAGGTGGTTTTTCCAACAGAATCGTATCAGGCATTTTAATCCCTTCAAACTTGAATGCCAACTTGGTGTTGGTTAAAGGCTCAGGTATTCACGGTTATCAACGTTAAGAACAACGGTTGCTAGTTTCTGACAGTTGCGGGTCAGTCCTGGGAGACACGCTTTGGTGTAGCTCCTAATTTGATCATGAAAAAAACAATCACGTTAGGTTTGTGTTCCTAAGACGCACGATGATTCTGTGCCAGTTTCAACAGTTTCCAGGGATCTGAAGTGTAATTCTTCAGAAAGCTTTGCCAGGAGAGACAGCGGTGGAGGGGCACCCAGCCCAGAAGTTGGTGACAATAATTACTGATCTCGTGTGTCCAGGGCATGACAAGAGATGGTTGTATACTGGCCGAGAACCAGCGGAGGGGTCTATGGAAATGGGACTTGCCTGTTCAATTTCATGAGCCTCTGACTACATTTCCTCGAAACCCAGAGTCTCCACATTTAGTTGGGGGCCAAGGGGAAAAAGATGCCTTGTTTCCACTTTTAATTCCCGAAGTGGGCTCCTGAGGAGTGAATTTCATCTCTGGCAGGTGCCCTGTGAGATTAACTGGGACGCAGGAAGAAACTTAAGTTGTCTTTTTTTTTTTTTTTTAATTTAATGGTTATAAAATGTCTGTTTGTGGTCTATGAAAAATGCATACAATGTTAGTTGACTGTTATCTCTAGTTAATACTTACAGGAGTTGGGGTTAATGCTTCAGTGGTTTTCACTGAGGTATATGGTGAAAAAGCATCTTATAGATCACTTGTGAGGTCCTTAGAGGTGATGAAGGAAAGAAACTTAAGTCCCTGAGTAAAGGAGGGGGCACAGATGTTGTGTGTGTGTGTGTGTGGGTGTGTACACACATGTGTTAAGTAAATGAAGTCTCCCACCTTAAAGATCAGACCTCCCCCCAGGGGTGCAGCTATTAATGATGCCATTTGGAGAAGACAGAATATACAGGGACAGGGTACTGGGCACAGTTTGGGTCTCCTGGGTTCTGCCTGCTTTGAAAGCTGAGAAACGATTTGTGTTTCGGAACCAGATAACCGTATCTGGGTTGCAGGTGCATGGGGAAACGTCGGAACAAGGCTGTGCTTTTTGAAGCCTTTCTTAACGCCTTGGTGTTTTCATAATCACTTAATTCTATTTGTAAATTGGCTGCTCTCATTGACGGATGCCCTCGGGGCTCCCAAGAACCAGGCTTTTTTTTTTTTTTTTTTTTGTGGAAGACGGGATTCAAACTGCACAAGACAGGGGATAGCGCTGGAACTGGCTTGTCATACAAGCCTTTGCATGCCTTCAGTCTGGCTGTTTATATTGTGTTGTTCTGTTTTTTCCCCCTCCTAAGACATATTTCATCCATCATGGTTGTTAATTTTTTTTTTTGCATATCTCTTGAGAGGCTTTTTAAAAGAGAAAACTGTTGTTTTGGTTGATGCTCGTTGGTAGCGTTGCAGAGAGTAAATACATAACAGAAGTTATATTCACAACCCAGACCACACTGTGGGCTGCGGAGGTGGGACCTGGGACTCAACCTCCACACTTCAGGTCTTTGCCTGAGCTTCAGGTCGTTGGCTGAGAACGGCTGAAGCTTCGTTTTGCAGGACACTGCGTGTCGACCGCAAGTAGTTCCCGGGTTTCCACAGCAGCCGTTGTGTCTGTGTAGCCTGAAATGATTGATGTGTCAGCTTCGGGTTTTGTGTGTGAGTTACGGCGTCCGAGTCTTATTTCTCTTTTTGTGGCTCCTGAGTTTGCAGTGTAGCTTTTCTGAGCCCAGGAAAGCAGAGAACCAGCCCTGTGCACCCAAGATGCCTGCAGCTGACGATGCTCTTGTTCTGTACGGCTCAGGCTTGTCAGGATCCACTCAGACATTCATTTGTCCTTTGGTAAACCGATCAAACCGGTCCATCCTAAAGGAAATCAGTGGAATATTCAATGGAAGGACTGATGCTGAAGCTCCAATACTTTGGCCACCAAAGAGCTGACTCATTGGAAAAGCCCCTGATGCTGGGAAAGATTGAAGGCAGGAGGAGAAGGGGACGACAGAGGATGAGATGGCTGGATGGCGTCACTGACTCGATGGACTTGAGTTTGAGCAAACTCCGGGAGTTGGTGATGGACTGGGAGGCCTGGCGTGCTGCGGTCCATGGGGTCGCAAAGAGTCGGACACGACTTAGCAACTGCACAACAACAAAACTGATCCATTTAATCTCCTAATAAAGAAAACAGAAGATAATTTCTATTATGGTAATATTCAGAAGACACCGACTGTACAGACAGAGAAGAAACAGGAAGTAGATTTTTTTTTCCTTTTTTTTTAAAAATTTAAACCTTGTGTCTTGCAGGATCTTTAACCCCCCTAAGCAGGGATAGAACGCAGGCCCTTGGCACTGAACGCTTGGAATCCCAGCCAGCAGACCTCCGGGGAATTCCCAGGAAGTAGAGTTTTTGATGTCTATATTATGCCCCTTTTTCTCTGCTCTCCAGAGAAAAGCGTCTTGAAGCTCCTGTAACAAATGTGGTTTGATGAAAGTCTTTGGGAATGTACCCTGTCTGCCCCGTCCCTGATCATCTAAGAGGCGAGAGATATTTACGCAAAGTATTTTGCTTTTAACTGGATGCCTTAAGCCTTGTCCGCGCCCTGACCCTCCTCTAGGACGGGTCTTAGTTTTAGCAGACGGGGTCTTTGTTGTGACCCCGAGACTCTCTAGCTGTGGTGCACAGGTTTTGTTGCTCCAAAGGGTGTGGGAGCTTACTTCCCTGACCAGGGACTGAACCCCTTGTCCCGTGCATTGGAAGGCAGATTCTTAACCGTTGGACAGTCAGGGAAGTCCCGACGTCCCAACGTCTTATTGCAGACAGGTCAGCTCAATACCGATAAACTGCTTCAGCTTTGGACAGGAATCGTTTTTCTGTTTATGTTGTTGATAACTCGCTAATAATTGTTTGGTTATTTGCGCGCCAAATTACACTACTAATATTCAGAGACGTATCGGAGAATAACCGCATCCTGAGATTGCGTGAAGAAACGGGTATAAAAGTTGGTTTTATTTCCTAAATGTGTACCGCAGGTACCCATGAAGTGCAGAGATCTATGTTTATGTTCTCGTGCTAAGCCGTGTCCGACTCTTTGCGATCCCTTGGACCATAGCCCGCCAGGCTCCTCTGTCCATGGAATTTTCCAGGCAAGAATCCTGGAGTGGGTTGCCATGTCCTCCTCCAGGGGATCTTCCCCACCCAGGCATTGAACCTGAGTTTCTTGCATTGGCAAGTGGAGTCTTTATAACACTGCGCCACCAGGGAAGCCCAAGATCTATCTATCTATACTCCCGGGGAATTAGTCACAGGTGTGGGAAGCAGGAATACAGAGGAATAGAAGTGACACATGGTAAGAGCCAGCAGTTTGTGGAATATCTAGATATGCTAACCTTTGAGGTGACGATGTAAACACATGAGCTTGTCGTGTTGTGAATTACCATCCACGTAATTTCTATCAAAGAAGGCTGTTACTTCTAGGGACACTTGGGTTATGAAAATGAGCTGTTCTCATTTTCCCGCAGAAATAAAAATCCATTGCAGTTCAAATAATTGTATCTGAAGCTTTGTAATTGGAAACCTGAATTTAGCAACATTATATAACCCCGGTTAATTACATTAGTATATTCAAACTAAATATTTATAGAATAAGATTAGTTCATGGAAGTGTTTCTTTTTTCTCCCAGTATAGCTCATATTCACCCAATCGTTAATAGGTTCTAATTGCCTTGTATATATATATATTTGATCATCCTGTATGTGTTTTCAGAGAAGTTAGTTGCATAAAACCAGAGACTGTCTGTTTTCACGACTTGCCAGTTCATATTTAAACCTGAAATGGTCCACAGAAGCAGCTGTCCTTTTGGTGAAGTTTAATTTTCTCAGTTCCTGGCCCAAGAGAAGGGGTCAGCTCGGGTCCCATTTGTCCGGGTGGCGTTTGCTTTAAGGGAAGTCTTGGGTTTGAATCATTGTTTGCTATCTACAAGTAAATGTTCAACCTCCTTGAATTTCCTGTCGTGTTTGCTTTTCCATTGAATGTTCTATATTTGGACCGCAAATGTGTTTTTTTTCTGTATGGGTCTCTGATGGCCCAGATGTTCGTCAGAGTGAAATTTCTCTCTGTACACACTGCTGGCATTGGGCAGTTTGCTTGTTGGGTCGTTCCTAGAACTGAGGTGGACACGTTGTAGATTCAGGTTGGGCTTGTCCTTGCTTCTGCGGGCTACGTGTTGCTGTTTGCGTTAGCCATCCGTGTTTGCTTTGCCTTTGGGTGAGTGTCGATGGCCACTTGGTGGTGATTCATTTAACACAGAGCTCTAAATCCCACTTAAGACCACGTTGGTTTTCTGCAACAGTGTTGTTGAGGGGAGTCATGACTTTGCTGTTTCGTCACTCGGTCGTGTCCGCCTCTTTGCGACCCCATGGACCGCAGCACACCAGGCCTTTCTGTCCATCACCAACTCCCAGAGTTTGCTCAAACTCATGTCCATTGAGTCGGTGATGCCATCCAACCACCTCATCCTCTGTCATCCCCTTCTCCTCCCGCCTTCAGTCTTTCCCAGCATCAGGGTCTTTTCCAATAAGTAAGTTCTTTGCATCAGGTGGCCAAAGGATTAGCATTTCAGCTTCAACATCAGTCCTTCCAATGAACACCCAGGACTGATCTCCTTTAGGATGGACTGGTTGGATCTCCTTGCAGTCCAAGGGACTCAAAGGACTCTTTTCCAGCACCATAGTTCAAAAGCAGCGATTCTTCAGCGCTGAGCTTTCTTTATGGTCCAACTTTCACATCCATACATGACTACGGGAAAAACCATAGTTTTGACTACATGGACCTTTGTTGGCAAAGTAATGTCTCTCCTTATTAATATGCTGTCTAGGTTGGTCATAGCTTTTTTTCCAAGGAGCAAGCGTCTTTTAATTTCATGGCAGCAGTCACCATCTGCAGTGATTCCGGAGCCCAAAATAATAATGACTGCCACTGTTTCCACTGTTTCCCCATCTATTTGCCATGAAGTGATGGGACCGGATGCCATGATCTTAGTTTTCTGAATGTTGAGCTTTAAGCCAACTTTTTCACTCTCCTCTTTCACTTTCATCAAAAGGCTCTTTAGTTCTTCACTTTCTGCCATAAGGGTGGTGTCATCTGCATAGCTGAGGTTATTGATATTTCTCCTGGCAATCTTGATTCCAGCTTGTGCTTCATCCAGCCCAGCGTTTCTCATGATGTACTCTGCATATAAGTTAAATAAGCAGGGTGACAATATACAGCCTTGACATACTTCTTTCCTGATTTGGAACCACTCTGTTGTTCCATGTCCAGTTCTAACTGTTGCTTCCTGACCTGCATACAGATTTCTCAAGAGGCAGGTCAGGTGGTCTGGTATTCCCATCTCTTTCAGAATTTTCCACAGTTTATTGTGATCCATACAGTCAAAGGCTTTGGTGTAGTCAGTAAAGCAGAAGTACATGTTTTTCTGGAACTCTCTGGCTTTTTCGATGATCCAGCGGATGTTGGCAATTTGATCTCTGGTTCCTCTGCCTTTTCTAAAACCAGCTTGAACATCTGGAAGTTCACGGTTCACGTATTGCTGAAGACTGGCCTGGAGAATTTTTAGCATTCCTTTACTAGCGTGTGAGATGAGTGCAATTGTGAAGTAGTTTGAACATTCTTTGGCATTGCCCTTCTTGGGATTGGAATGAAAACTGACCTTTTCCAGTCCTATGGCCACTGTTGAGTTTTCCAAATTTGTTGGCATATTGAGTGCAGCATTTTCACAGCATCATCTTTGAGGATTTGAAATAGCTCAACTGGAATTCCATCACATCCACTAGCTTTGGTCGTGTCTGACTCTGGGACCCCATGGACTATAGCCCACCAGGCTCCTCTGTCTATGGGGTTTCTCCCACTGGAGTGGGTTGCCATGCCCTCCTCCAGGGGATCTTCCCGACCCAGGGATCGAACCCATGTCTCCTGCATTGGCAGGCGTATATTATTATTTTTTTTTTTTTACTGCTGGTGCTGCCTGGGAAACCGACATCATTTTCTGGGTGGGTGGGGGTGGGGGGAACGGTCAACCTCTGAGCCCCCTGAGAAGTACACATCCCTGCCGGGGCCCTTCTCCCTCACACCTGCCTCTCCTCCTCTTTCATGCTTCTCACAACAGGGGTCTCCCCGCACCCCTGCAGCTCCTGTTTCTAGCCTGGGGCAGGGTGGGGAGACCTCTTTTTCCTCACACCACTGCAAGCCTGCCTTGCTTTCGGGGTGAGGGCAGGGCTTCCAAAATGCAAGGCTTCTCCCCTGAAGGAATCCTGTTTGTTTCTTTCTTTTTCCCATTCTAAGCTCGCTCCTTTGTCTAAAATCATATAGGTAAGGATACGCTGTATTCCCCTGCATTCAAGCAAGGCGGACTTGTAACTTTCTCCTGTTCCTCCCACGGAGTATGAGCAGGATTAACCGTCCACAGTGGGATGCTGTGGATTCTGTCTCTGGCTTGTTCAGCGGCCCACGTGCAACTAGTGTAGTCTTGTCTTTTTGTCTAAATGGAATCACATTGCAATGGTTTCGCTTCGTCTGCAAGCTTTTCTTTTACAGCTTTGTTAAGGTACGGTTGAAGTCCAGTAAGCCAGCCGTGTATAAGGTGTGAGGGCTTCCTGGGCGGCACAGTGGTGAAGAACCCGCCTGCCGATTCAGGAGACAGAAGAGATGCCAGTTTGATCCCTGGGTCGGGAAGCTCCCCTGGAGGAGGGAATGGCAATCGACCCGCTCCAGTATTCTTCCCTGGAGAATCCTGTGGACGGAGGACCCTGGCGGGCTACGGTCCATGGGGTCGGAAAGAGTTTGATGAGACTGAGTGACTGAGAATGCACGCACATATCAAGTGTGCACTTTGATCGGGTTTCTCCTACATTTGCTGTGATTATGGCGTGGTCTCCCAGACACGCGCATGTCAAGATAACACGCATTTCCATGGCTTCCAAGTTTTCCTGTGCCCTTCTGCAATCTTCCCATCTCCCTCCATCCCACCTCCAGACAGCCACTGGTGACTTTCGCTTACTCGATGGATTCCTTGGCATTTCCTAGAATTCTGTATCGGTGAAATCACACACTGTGGACTCATTGTTTTCGCCTGGCGTCTTTCGCTTGGCGTAATGACTTTGGGCTTCGTCCATGTCGTGGCCTGAGTCACTGAGTCTTCCCTTCTTATCGCTGGGGGAGGATTCCGTCGGGGGCTTCACTGGTGGCTCAGTGCTGAAGAACCCGCCAGCTTCCCGTTTGTGTCTGGTTGAATGTGGCGGTCTGTCCTTTCGGCTTCCTTGTGTCAAGGGGGCTAATACCAAGGACAGCTCGATGCGTGGATCTGAGTCCAAGTGTCCCCCAAATGCCAGCCGCGATTCCTCCCACCCCCGACGCCTGTGGGCTCTGGCTCGGGCCCTGTCTGCTATTGTGGTTGCCAGGATGGTCTTGGAGGAAGAAGTTCAAGCGCAGGTGGGACAGGCTTGGACCCAGGCCCTGGCCTAGGGGTGCCCCATGCTGCTGGGTCCCCCGGAACCTCAGGGCTGCCTGCCTGCATCTCGTCTCACAGGGAAACAGCGTCCGTCCTTTCTGCATCCCACCTGGAACAGCCTGTCCCAATCCAGAAAAGCAGATTTGACGTCCTGTGTGCTTCTCAGGAATCCAGCCTGAATCTGCTAACTTGGATCAGCCAGAAGTTATCACTAGACGCCGCCATAGCCAATGTATCTATTGCAATTGTTATTTATTTAGGGGAGAGAGAATACTTTCTCCATAGAATTGTTTGTGGTTGATGTTCAGCGGCTAAGTCGTGTCCGACTCTTTGCGACCCCCATGGACTGCAGCACGCCAGGCTGAGCTTGCTCAAACTCATGTCCATCGAGTCGGTGATGCCATCCAACCGTCTCGTCCTCTGTCTCCCCCTTCTCCTCTTGCCCTTTGCCTTTCCCATCAATCGGGGTCTTTTCCAGTGAGTCATTAGACAGAACTGTTGCTTTTGCAGTCATCTTCCTGCATTTGATCATGAACCCCAGGTCTTCCCACTTGGTGCCCCAGTCCTTTCTGTTAAGCCATCTGTGGTCACATTTTGCTACTGACCTCTGCTTGTGTGTTTCAGAATCTTGACTGTGGAGTCAGTCCGTGTTCAAGATTCCAGACTTGTTAAGTAAACTCACCTCCTTGGGATGGTTAATTTTTTTTTTTTAAGTTTGCAGTGTCTTGTAGTCATTGGCTAATATCCTACGGGTTGTTTCTTCTTCTCCTCCTCTGTCTTTTTTTATTTTTTTAAAAAATAAGACAGCTCTATTGAGATAGAACTCGCCTACCATGCGAGTGTCTCATTCATTCAAAGTGTATAGCGCACTGCTTTCCTGGTATTTTTATGAAGTTGTGCAGTCATCACGCCTGTTTGAGCTCAAGAGCATCTTTGTCACTCCAGAGAAGACCCCACGCCCATGAAGCATCACTCCTGGCCCCCTCTCTCCACCCAGTCCCTGGCAACCACCGGTGTGGTCTCTGTCTCCGTGGATCGGCCTGTTCTGGAAACTTCCTATCATTGGGATCACGCAGTAGGCAGCCTTTGCTACCTAGCTTTTTTCACTTCAAGTCCATATCTTTGAGGTCTCTGCCGTCGCGTGTGTTATCCCAGCTTCGTGGTGAGCCTTGTATGGTGTTTCCGGGTGATGGAGCAGGGCTGGGGGTGGCGGTGGGGAATTTGGGTGGACACAGCGTATTGGTCTGGGTGGAGGGCTCCTCCGGCCCCTCTCAGATGATGCTGAGATGCAGACTGCTTCAGCAGTGAGGAATGTTTATAAAGCCCTTTCCAGTTCAGCTTCCACTCTGGCAGAAACCGTGACCTGCTTTCTCTTTCTCTTTCTCGATTCCATCTCTTCCCCTAGAGGTGGATGGAAAAAAACAGTTTTGTTCAATTAAAGCTGCACCTGCTGGACCTTTTTTTTTTTTTTTAAGTTTCAGTGGTTTGGGAGAGATTGTGTGTGTGTGTGTGTGTGTAATTTTTTTTTTTTAATTGGAGGACAGTTGCTCCGCAATACTGTGTGGTACATCAGTATGAATCAGACACGAGTTTACATACATCCCCGCACTCTGGGACCTCCTTCCCTGCCCCGCACCCCACGCCTCGAGGTCATCCCAGAGCCCTCGGCTGAGTTACTTGTGCTATATAAGCAGCTTCCCATTAACTATTTCACACGTGGTCGTGCATTTGTGTCAATGTGACTCTCTCAATTCCCCCCACCCTCTCTTTCCCCTGCTGTGTCCCCAGGGCTGTCCTCTGTGACTGGCTGTCCGTTTTTGCCCTGCAAACAGGGTCATCAGTAGCATCCTTCTAGATTGCGTACACACATGTGTTCATGTACTCTTCTTTGGTGCTGCATTTTTGGGTGCAGTTTTAGAGCATCCTTGTCAAGATATTGGAAGCTGTATTTACCACAAGGCTGGTATGAACTTGCTCTGGGGTCGCGGGGTTCCAACCAGCTAGTTGCTTTTTGAGGCCTCCCCTAAGCCACAATGCCTGCTTAAACTGGAACAGAGTAGCAGACTTGTTGCTTTTCAGAATTTATACACTTTCCCGGTGGGGCCAGAATTACCATTCTGGGGCCAAGTGGGAGATTCTCGAGGCTGATTTTTCTCAAAGTATCCATGGCTGCAAGTTTCTAGGGTGTCCTTATCTCTAACAAAGAGCTTACTCTCAGGAGCTGAAGTGAAGTGAAGTGAAGTGAAAGTCGCTCAGTCGTGTCCAACTCTTTGCTTCCCCACGGACTGCGGCGCGCCAGGCTTCCCTGTCCATCACCAACTCCCAGAGTTTACTCAAACTCATGTCCATTGAGTCGGTGATGCCATCCAGCCATCTCATCCTCTGTCGTCCCCTTCTCCTCCTGCCCTCAATCTTTCCCACCATCAGGGTCTTTTCAAATGAGTCAGTTTTTCACATGATGTGGCCAAAGGATTGGAGTTTCAGCTTCAGCCTCAGTCCTTCCAGTGAACACCCAGGACTGCTTTCCTTTAGGATGGACTGGTTGGATCTCCTTGCAGTCCAAGGGACTCTCAAGAGTCTTCTCCAACACCACAGTTCAAAAGCATCCATTCTTCGGTGCTCGGCTTTCTTTATGGTCCAACTCTCACATCTGTACATGACTACTGGAAAAACCTTAGCTTTGACTAGACGGATCTTTGTTGGCAAAGTAATGTCTCTGCTTTTTAATATGCTGTCTAGGTTGGTCATAGGTTATCTTCCAAGGAGAAAGCATCTTTTAGTTTCATGGCTGCAGTCACCATCTGCAGTGACTTTGGAGCCCAAGAAAATGAAGTCTCAGTGTTTCCCCATCTATTTGCCATGAAGTGATGGGACTGGATGTCATGATCTTAGTTTTCTGAAGGTTGAGCCTCAACTGGGGATGGGGTGGTTGGCGGTGGGGTGGATTGATGGGGTGGAGGTGAGCAATCATGTCCCCCCGCCCCGCCCCAGGCACATTCAGCAAGGTTTGGAGACTTCAGGGGATCTCGTGGGCAGAGGCCACGGATGGTTCTCAGCCCCTAACAATGCACAAGTCAGCCCCTTATAAGGAGTTACCTGGCCTGGAGTCCACACGTGCCCAGCTTTAAGAGCCCTGCACAAATGCAATTTCCAGGTGACTCTTGTTCACTTTGCAGTTGGAGCACCACGTCTTGAGTATCGTCAGCACCGGGAAGGGCAGTTGGCAGTCTTTTCCACATAAAGACATAAAGCCCTCCCCAGGAAAAGGGGGTCATTTAATAGTCTTAGAGAAGGCCGTATGCGGGCAATTGGAAACGTTAAGGGTCTTGACTAGGTCTCTATGATTTCTGTGACTTATTCTTACTGGCTTTGTACTGCATTCATCCTTTCAGTTTTATTACATTTCTTTCTTTCTTTTCCTTTTTCTGTTGCCCAGCCTATCTAATACATGGGCCATTTATTTGGTGTTGAAAAATCTGTTTTTTATTAGGGGATTTCCATTATGAGCTTAACTTTTTTTTTTCCCCCCTCCAGGTGGCCTTTTGCCAACTGTTTCTCTTCTGGGTGTGTTTTCTTTTTCCTTGTCAGTACGATCGCAAGTCCTTGACAGCAAAGATCGTGCCTTTTAGGTTTGCTTTCTGGTCTGCGGCACTTCGAGCATATGGTTGTTAGCGTCAGTTGCTAGCCGTGTTTGTTGCAATTCATCTTGTGCCTCGTGGTTAAGCTTCATGAAGCACGTTTCTGTAGACCAGCCGTTTATGTCTTGTGTCGATTCTGGTTCCAGTCTTTGGGGGCTGAGGGGTTAGTGTGTTGATGATCACGTGCTAAGTGGCAAAAAGAAGCCTTTGACCTCATTTGAGGAAGGGAGAGGCTGACAGCCTCATTCCTTTTCCTACGCAGGTGTGGTTTTATTTTGGTGATTGAAATGTTGGAGGTGTGGGAAAGAAAAAAATCAGGTTATGTGGCCTGCCGGCAGGACAAACAGAGGACAGGGAGTGAGTCGATGTCTCCCTGGACCACACGTACCTTGCCTACCGGGCTGATGGAAGATTGCTTCTAAAAAGCTGGCTGGGGGAAAGCATTTGCCTCTGAAGGTTCTGAGTCACCTCGAATTTGCAGTCATCACGGTGATACTGAGCCCAAGCATCATCGTTTGGGGCTACCAGCAAGTTTTAGGAAAAGAACTTTGTTATGGAAAACTTTTTTTTCTTCTTTTCCTTGATCGAGTGATGTTTCATTGCACTGGTTCTTATTGAATGTGTCTTTGGGACAGCAGTTTTAAGAGGAAGACTTTGTGTTCTTCGTGATTCTCCGTGTGAGGCATGACGTTTCCTGACTTGGGGGGCAAGGGAGAGGGGCAGGACCCACAGAGACAGTTCCAGCCTTAAGCTGTCGTTGGTTTTGTTTTTGGTTTTTGAGTTTTTTGACTGTGCTGGGTCTTCATTGTGTAGCCCACGGGCAGTTCATTGCTCCACACCGGGTTTCTTTAATTGCAGCAGCAGGCTCTGTCGTTGTGAAATTCACCTCATGGGCGCTCTTCCCAGACGAGGGATCCAGACCTGTGTCCCCTTGCATTGGCAGGCAGATTCTTAACCACCGGACCACCAGGGGAGTCCCCAGCTGTCCTTTTATTAAATTTTCATTTTTGTAGAAAGTGAGGTATAGTTTGACATGTAACCTTGTATTCTGGGCTTCCCTGGTGGCTCAGATGGTGAAGAATCCCCCTGCAGTGTGGGAGACCTGGGTTCGATCCCTGGCTTGGGAAGCTCTCCTGGAGAAGGAAATGGCAACCCAGCCCAGTGTGCTTGTCTGGAGAATCCCATGGACAGAGGAGCCTGGCAGGCTACAGTCCACGGGGTCGCAAAGAGTTGGCCACGCACATTGTATGAGCTTAAGGTGTGCAACATGATGATTTGACATACGTAAACGTTGTGTGAAGATCACAGTGGGTTTAGTAAAGCGTCGCCACACTTAGTTACTTTTTTATTTTTTCTCATAGTGAGAACTTTTAAGATTCATTCTCTTAGTAGTGTTCAGATACAGACTCCAGTGTCAACTAGAGTCATATATTTGTTTTTTTCTCGTGATGAGAACTTTTAAGATTCATTCTCTTAGCAGTGTTCAGATACAGCGTCATTAACTGCAATCATGTATTGCTTCGACTCCCCAGGATTTATTATTTACTTGGCTGTGCTTGGTCTTAGCATTAGCATTTGGTATTCCACGCTTCTTGACGGCGTTACGGGGGATCTTGGTCCCCTGACCAGCAATCGAGCCAGGGGCCCCCAGCATCGGAAGTGCAGAGTCGCAGCCACTGGCCCAGCAGGGGCCCCAGGACTGAGTTTATGGCTGGAAGTCTGCACCTTGGATGCTTGTGTGACCCCTGTCCCCTCTCCCTGCCTTCTCTGCTCTGATCTCTGTGACTTTGCATTGTCTCTGCTTCTTAGGAAACCACCTTGTCCGACATGACTTCCCCCTAAGAGGCACTGGGGATGTCACTCGTCCTGAACACGTTTTGAGCTTAGGAGGGAACACACCTTCCCTTTCTGATTGGCGTGCCTGCATCAGGGCGATCTGAGCCCCCGAGTCCTGTCCCCAGAGAAGAAGACAGTTCCTGTGAGTGTCTCTCGAACGTGAAATGGACGTGTCAGTCCCTCAGTCCTTTCCAAGTCTGCGGCCCCATGCACTGAAGCCCCGCCAGGCTCCTCTGTCCATGGGATTCTCCGGGCCAGAATTCTGGAGTGAGGTTGCCACTTCCCTCCTCCAGGGGATCTTCCCGGCCCAGGGAATCGAACCTGGGTCTCCCGCATTGGCAGGCAGATTCTTTGCCATCTGACCCACGGAGACGAGACAGTTGTTGAGATTGGGGGTGGGTGTGGCCGTGTGTGTGTATGTCTGTGTGTGTGAGTGAGAGAGTGTGTAAAGAGGAGAGAGGGACAATCTGATGAAAGCGCCTGGAATGCAGGGAACATGTGAGGAGATGTGCTTTCGAGGACAGACGGCAAACCTTTGCCAGCAGGCTGGGTGTGTGACCTGTGACTCAGAGTGATGAGGGAGATCCCAGGGGTCATTTCCTCCCAGCCTTCTTCTTGTCGGAGCCACGGGGCAGTGTCTCAGTTCAGATCTCTGGAACCCTCTCTGGGAACTCTTTATGGTCGATGGAGATGATATTCCTCCGCTTGCCTCACTGTGTTTTAAAGAGCTGGCATCATCAGATAGATGAGCAGTCCCCATGCTCCTTTGATGACTGTGTCGTTTGTCGGTGGAGGGTTACGGCCCAACTGTCCTGGAAGCTTTGACTTCTCACAGGGAATCTTCTTCCCTCCCTGTCCACATGCAGAATCACGCACAGTGGGAAGCAAAGACTTTCAGAAATAAGGTGGATTCTCCCGTTGGGAAATTGGGGTCATTTGAGCCAAGGAAAGTTTCTGACCTTACCCAAGATTTGCTGGATGCAATCAAAGGAGAGCCATGTAAACTGTAGATTATAATTGTTATTATTTTTCCTTTTTGCAATACCGAGGCTCTTGAGAGTCCCTTGGTCTGCAAGGAGATCAAACCACAGTCCGTCCTGAAGAAAATCAACCCTGCGTGTTCCATTGGAAGGGCTGATGCTGAAGCTGAAACTCCCAATACTTCGGCCACCTGATTGGACGAGCTGACTCATTGGAAAAGACCCTGATGCTGGAAAAGATTGAGGGCAGGAGGAGAAGGGGGCGACAGAGCATGAGATGGTTGGGTGGCCTCACCGACTCGATGGACATGAGTTTGAGTAAACTCCAGGAGTTGGTGATGGACAGGGAGGCCTGGCGTGCTGCAGTCCATGGGGACGCAAAGAGTCGGACATGACTGAGTGACTGGACGAGATCATGACTGATGTTTACCGGGAAGGACCCCTTAAATGGGAGCCACGTTCTTGAGTTTTAGGCCTACTTCTCTCCGTAGCCGCCCATGTGACAACTCACTGACCCCAAGAGAATAAACGGATCATCCTGTTTGTTCTTTCGGCCGGACCCTTGGGCTCCATGCCCTCCTAAGGTTCCAGCTCATGGTACGGTTGATCCATCTTCAAGACTGTTCACATTGACTTGCCTGGGCGGTCCTGTGGTTAAGAATGCACCTTGCAATGCAAGGGGCGTGGCTTCAATCCCTGAAAGGCTTTGTTTCAGACCAAAACGAAGGTCCCAAGTGCCACAACTAAGACCCAACGCAGCCAAATAAATTTTTTTTTTGGAAGGGGAACTCTTTACAGCCTATAGGTTGAGTTACTGAAATTATGGGGGGCTAGCTTTGTCACTCGCAGAGGTAAAAGTTATGTGTGGTGAAACCTGGTGGCCAGAACTCTGTCTTTGGAATGTTCTCTTGTTACCTTTGAGGGAATGCTCTATACTGGTTCTGTTCCCTAGAACTTATTAATGACATAACTGCCTTGAACAGGAACCGGGAAAGGACCCACCTTCCAGCAGTTTGCATCCTGTAGGGCTTGTCTTAGAGGGAGATCTGAGAGCCTTTCTTGATTATCTAGCCAGCTGGATGTGGCCTCACTAAAGGAAGGCCTGTTTGGACCACCCTCCTATCTTGGCAACCACAGGCCTGTTTTCTCTGGTCGTGAGTCTGTTTTGTGGATAAGTTTCTTTGTGTCATATTTTAGATTCCGCCTCTAAGTGATACCATTTGATATTTGCCTTTCTCTTTCTGACTGACTTAGTATGAGTGTCTCTATGTCCATCCATGTAGCTGCAAACGGCATCATCCCATCCTTTTTCATGGCTGAGTAATATTCCACCGTATATACGATGTACCATGTCTTCCTTATCCATTCCTCTGTCAATGGACATTTAGGTTTTTTCCCTGTCGTGGCTATCCTGACTCAGGCTGCTGTGAACATAGGGGTGCGTGTATCTTTTCAAAATCTTAGTTTTCTCTGGGTACTACATACCCAGGAGTGGGATCATCGGGTGCTGGGAAGACCGTCCGCGATTTAGAGTTCCACATTTCCAGGACTCGGGTCCCTCTCTGAGGTTAGCGTTCTGTGAATTACGTTACAATGCAAGGACAGCAGAGCCTGGCTGTGAATGCTGGGCTGCCTTTTCTCTTTCACTTAATACATATTTGATTGAGAGAGTAGACGGGTGATTAATCGGCTGGGTCTCTGCTGCTTGTTGATCGATCATTTTTAATATCACGCATTGAAGCAACTGCACGCGGTCCTGGCCTCATCGGCTAAGCTTTCGATGCTGATGGAAGACCTCCGTTGACGCCTGCGGACCCTGACCGTGAGCACGACTCAGGCCTGTGGAAAGCCAGTCTCAGTGGAGGTGGAGCCGTAGAGATGACATTTCTTTGCGGTTTCTGTTTTGGAGTTTTGGCTGTATTCTTTCTGATGCTTTTTGCGAATGATGTCTCCTTAATTTCATTTTCAGATTGTTGATTGGTACTTGCAGGATATTACATTTTCATGCAATAGCAGGCCTTTTTTTTTTCCCTTGTTACAGGAAGAGATTTTTTTTTTTTCTTTTTCCCCTGGTGCACTGCCTGTGTTTGTGACAGTGAGTTTGTATTGACTTGAAAGACCTTCTGAGGGCTTGTTTGCACTGTTTGGTTGGCACCCAGTTTTTAGTTCCCCGGAGCATCAGTAAGAGAGGCTGCTAGATTAAAAAAAAAAATTATTTAGACAACTTTCATTTAAGATGATTTACTTTGGTTGGTTATAAACCACAGCAAGTTCCAGGAATAGTGCCGAGAGGTCCTGTGTCCCGCCTCCTCCAACGGTGCCGTTGTTACATAACTTCAGACCAACAGCCAAAGCAGGAAATCGGCATGGCGCAACATCGTTAGTTTGTCCGTGGTCCCTGCAGGGAGTGCAGCAGTTTCTGCTTGCGCTCATTGGTGAGTTACACGTTTTTAAAGATCAGCATACGTAACATCTCGTCTCGCAGTCCTTGAGTGGAGGATAAATGGAACAAGAGGGGATGGAATGAGTCAGGGCTTTAAACAAGCACCCGTTAAAAGATTCCCTTGACTTTGCTTGGCGGCCGAAGTGGACGGAACAGGTGGCAGCCCGCCCTCCCCTCCCCGGAAGGCACGGGACGCTTTGCGTGGTTAAAAATCCAGAGGTGTGCGGTGCCTGAGCTCCCATCAGGGGTGTGCTCTTTTGGTTTTCAATGCTCAGATGAGACAAGCCAATTTCCAGCTCTAGGCAGGGTAATGGGAGAAACACAGTGTGGAAGAGAAACCACCCAGCCTCCCCGCTTCCCCCCCCACCCCCGACAACTTGTCTATTGCAACTGGAAATCACTGAGTCTGGCTTCATGTCCTTACTCAGTTGCCACGGGCCTTCCTCAGTAAATGGATGAAACAGCCTCTTCTGTTCCCGTTTGGTGATGGTTTGCTATTACCCATGCCATCGAGATCCCTGTTTGGGATTACTTCCTTCTCTTCCTTTCGGATGATGGTGTACCACGCGTCTGGCCGGGACAGTGGAGATGCTATTAATTAAACTGACACATAGAATGGACGTGACTCTCCCACCCCGTGGAATGTGCTAGAATGGCTTTCTCTCCCTGCCCCCGCCCCCACTCCTCTTGGCCTGAAAGCGACGAGTTTGGAAATGGTCAGCGGTAGTCACGAGACAGCCCGGAGATGCGCGACTCTCTGTTGGGGTCGCGGGGGTGGGACGGCATCTCTGGGACAGTAGCTGTTGGTCTGGGCATCGAGAGGCCCCCCTGTGTGTGTGAGGTGTGCGGGGCAGTTTCAGGAGCTGCTGCCGTGGCTTGAGCCCCTGAGACGTGATGATAAAACTGGGAAGTTGGTTGGGAAGGTAACTGACCCAGGGCAGGCTGTCAATTCTTACAGAGGCTTGCGGGCTGAACCAGAAAGGGCGTGGTGGGCAGAAAGGAGATGACTATTGCCTGGGACTGGGGAGCTGGGTGTTGCAGCTCTGGAGCGCCGACAGGGAGGGGGTTCAGAGCTGCTTCTGGGGTTCCTGGAAATGCTCTGTTGATTGAGCTGATGACCGTTGTACAGTCTGTGAATCTTTGCTTGCGCACCTTCCACTGGGTGAATTGTCTTGGTGTGTGCTATCTCAGTAACGCTGTTTTGGAAAAGACCCTAATGTTGGAAAGGATGAGACGTTCAGAGGGCATCACCGACTCGATGGATGTGAGTCTGAGCAAGCCCCGGGAGTTGGTGATGGGCAGGGAAACCTGGCGTGCTGCGGTCCATGGGGTCGCAAAGAGGTACACATGACTGAGCGACTGAACGAAGACCACATTATGTAGGGGGATCTTTCGTCATGCATTTGGCAAAAAGTACTTAGCTCTCTTTGGTGACGTTGGAGAGTCACGGGGACCAGAGTCGGACACCACTTAGCGACTGAGCAACAGGAGCTGTCTACAAACGGATACTGCTTTCATACTTTGTACCCTGAACATCCATCCCGTGATCACGTGTGGCGGTCAGAGGCCCCCCCCCCCCCACCCCCACCCCCACATGTGCAAAGACAGGGTGTGACTCCGCGTGTGGGGAGAGCAGATTCAGAGATTGTGGCTCCGGAAAACATGTCCCGGTCTGTTATCTCCGCTCCGGCCCCAGTTAGGAACCAGGCGTCCACAGTGAGTGGGCAGACAGTGGCTGCTATCAGAGGGAAGTCGGGTGGTGTCGTCTCTGTGTGGACATTTTCCCTTTTCTCAGCCCTGTTTGACTCCTCTCTTTCCGCAGACAGGCAGCCAAGGGAAAGCGTGAGATTGGGGGGGGAGGGGGCGTGGCATGCTGCATTCATTTAGAACAAAATGCACATCCCGGAGGGAAAATAGAGCTTCCCACCCTTCCAACACAGAGATAAAGATGGAGACATCAAAGGGGGAGACTTGTAAAGCGTCCTTCTGAATATTGAGGGGTAGGAAAAATTTCAAAAACAGGGGGACTTCAAGTCACCCTCATCACCTTGCGTCAAACTGACATCAGTTTGGTTCCGTGCAGTCCTGTTTGACTCTTTGTGACCGCATGGACTGCAGCACGCCAGGTTTCCCTGTCCATCGCCAACTCCCGGAGCTTACTCAAACTCATGTCCATCGAGTCGGTGATGCCATCCAACCATCTCATCCTCTGTCGTCCCCTTCTCCTCCTGCCTTCCATCTTTCCCAGCGTTAGGGTCTTTTCCAGCGAGTTGGTTCCTCACATCAGGTGGCCACAGTATTGGGAGTTTCAGCTTCATCATCAATCCTTCCGATGAAGATTCAGGGTGGTTCCTTTCCCCGCCGTGGAGTGGAAGTGCTTGACGCACGTGTGTGCTCGTGTGTGAAACCCCCAGTTCTATGATTTGCTTTCCAGTGAATCTTGCTTGGAAATGATTATTCAAGCACGTCCTTCAAAGTCACGTGAACTGTTTCTCCATTCACAAGCAGA
This sequence comes from Cervus elaphus, assembly GCF_910594005.1. NCBI lineage: Eukaryota > Metazoa > Chordata > Mammalia > Artiodactyla > Cervidae > Cervus > Cervus elaphus. The sequence goes on along the minus strand of NC_057848.1, from coordinate 172,853,724 downwards.
GCTCTATTAAAAAAAAAAGCACATCCAGGTGGTCATTTGATTTTCCTGACACTCAGCGATTTTTGCCACGAGCTTTATACACTTGGCCCCCGTGCTTAAGCTAATCAGGGAATGGCTGAAATTGACCCTCGGGCGCGATGGAGCCTAGATGGCAGTGAGGGAAGACATGGAGTTTGTGTCTCCCCAGGAACTTAGCAGGCATTAGTGGGGGACCTTGGGCGGAAGGTAGGCAAGACAGCCCCAGGGACCACTGGAGTTGTTATTTTTTATTCTTTGTTCCGGTTACTTTTATTTGTTTTTCATCTCTTTTTTTTTTTTAATCTCCTTTTTTTTTTTTCTTTGTATTCCTCCCGAAATCCCACTGCTTGTGGGATCATGGTTCATGGGCCAGGGATCAGGCCTGAGCCCCTGAGGTTGGAGTGCTGAGTCTGAAATGCTGGAATAACAGAGGACCCCCCCCCCCCCCCCCCCGCCAGACCCCAAGGAATAAATAATCTGAGTGAGGTCTCCATTTCAACACCAAGACCCAGCTCCAGTCAACTGCCCACAAACTCCACTGCTGGCCACTTCAGGCCAGACAACTAGTGAGCCAGGGACACCGTTTCCAACCCATCAAAAAAAAAAAAGAAACAAGAAGAAAAGATGAAATTGCCCATCAGGTTTAAAAAAACATCTGCACTTAGTCTCCTAAAGAAATGTTGTCTACTTGTTGTACATAAGAAACGAGGAAAAAAATAGGAAATTGCCCATCAGGTTTAAAAAACATCAGTGCTTAGTCTCCTAAAGAAATGTTGTCTGCCTTGTACTCAAGAAACTTGAAAAAAAAAAAAAATGAAATTGCCCATCAGGTTTAAAAGACATCAGTGCTTAGTCTCCTAAAGACATGTTGCCTACGGTTGTCTAAACAGCTGTCTGTTATTTTTTTTCTTGATCGGGGTGTTGGTTGGAGCTCTCCTGGGGGGTTGATAGAGCTTGTGGGATGATCGTGTTTCCTGAGCAGGGATCAAACCCAGGCGCCCTGCATGGAGATTGCAGTCTGCACCAGTGGCCAGCCAGGGAGGTCCCTGAAGACTTATCCTTCGCTACTTTGTTGCGGCACATGGGTCTCCTGTCTTCCTTGTAAGCAGGTGTGCACGCATTGTGGCAGTGAGGAACAGCAGAAGAGGCAGGCTGGGGATTGAAAGAGCTGCGTGGGGAGGTGGCTCAGACCGCGGGGAAGAGGGGACCCCCCGCCCCCCCGCCTTGCCCCACTGGAACCAGCGCGCCTTTGTTTCATCTGCAGGCAGAGGCTTTCTCAGTGTGACTTCTTGCGTGTTGCAACCCGAGCAGCCTGTCCTGACTCTGACCTCTGCTGTTGGGACTCCAGCCTCATTCCTGGGTACCTGGTGTCTTCTCAGTGGCCAGGGTCACGTCCCCAGCTTGGCAGCTGAACCAGGACTTTGGGGCTGGAGTTAGGGGGTGTGGCCAGGCCCCACGGGATGGGGTGGGGAGAGAAGGATAAATGCCATCGGTGATGGACGTGTGGTTTTTTCGGGTGCCCGCTGTCTGCAGGCAGGAACGTCTCTCCTTCTCTCTGAGTCTGCATGAGGCATCCGTATCCGTGGAAAGGCTCTTCCTTGTTTGGCAAGCGGGGCAACCAAACGCAGGGCGTTGATGTGCCAGGTCGCCAAGATGGAACGGGGACTTCAGGGTCCATGCTCTCTGCAGGGCAGGGCTGTGTTTCTCGACTGCCCGAGGTTTATTCACCTCGAGTTTGTGGCATTGATGGCTCTCAGGAGTCTACAGGGACCTTGGGGTGCAGGGTGGGGTCACGGGCCGGGTAGCTGGAGGCCCTGGGCTGGGTGCATGGGAGCCCTGGAAAAATTGGATGGTGTCTGGTTCCAAAAACCATCTCCTGAGTCACAGCGTGAGACAGGCTTCCTTGAAGGCAGAGTCCAGACTTGGCCTGCCACCTGTTTCGGTACAGCCTGCGAGCTAAGAATGGTTTTGTATTTTTAAATAGCTGGAAAAAGCCTCATATTCCATGACACATGAAAATACTATGAAATTCCCAGTTTTGCTGGAACCCAGCCATACCTGCTCGTTCAGATAGTGTCTGTGGTTGCCTTCTCCCTCCAAAGGGCGTTATAACAGAGTTTACCTCGGGCCCCTGGAAGCCTCCAGTGTTGACTCTCTGGCCCTTTCAGAACCAGCCTGAAAGGGGATCAGAAACAGTGGGATCCGTGCCTGTCCGACTCTCTGCGACCCCATGGACTTGTAGCCCGCCAGGCTTCTCTGTCCATGGGGGTTCTCCAGGCAGGAATACTGGGGTGGGTTACCATGCTCTCCTCCAGGGTAGCTTCCCCACCCAGGGGTGGAACCCACGTCTCCCGCATTGCAGGCAGATTCTTTACTGGTGAGAAACTTGGGAACCTGATATTCCACAATTACAGACTCATTTGTTTGACATGACATGGTGTCCCAGTTAAGATGTGATGGTCCCAGGAAAGATAGTACATTAAACGGTGTGTGTATGTGCATGTGTGTGTGTAAAGTCGCTCAGTCCTGCCTGACTCTCTGTGATCCCACAGACTGTAGCCCCTCCAGGCTCCTCTGGCCATGGGATTTTCCAGGCAAGAATTCTGGAGTGGGTTGCCATGCCCTCCTCCAGGGGATCTTGCCGGCCCAGGGATGGAACCCGGGACTGTCACATGGCAGGCAGATTCCTCACTGTGTCAGCCACAAGGGAAGCCCACATTAAGCTGTATCAGTTGAGTATACGGCAGGGTTGCGGTGGATGGGGTGCTGGCTTCATCAGAACAGATCGGGGCCGGTGCATAAAAAGAGTGGTACAGGGCTGTCCCCGTGCATGCTGGTGAAAGGTGGTCGCTAGGAGCCGTGAACGATGCCGGGATTCTTGGGCCTCCGAAGGACAGGAACTCATTCCGGGGCCTGTGACGAGGCCTTATGGCTCAGAGCTTCCGTGTAATAAAGTTTTAGTAAAGTATAATAGAGATGGAGAAAGCTTCTGACATGAGACACCAGAATGGGACACCCTGCTAATTTTTAGCAAGAAGTTATATACCTATTAGCAAGCTGCTAAATTAGAGGAAAGAAATGTCTCAAAACTCAGAGAGTGGCACCAGGCCCCTCACCCTCAAGATGCATTTTGAGATAACATTGGCACCAGGTGAGTTATTCTGGGCCATAAAACAGTTGACATGAACCTTGAAGAAAGGCAGGTTTCCGAGCAAACGCGTAGTTTCATTAACATCGCTTAAGAGAACATTTCTCTGGGTCACACATACCGGTTTGTTGAGCCCTTATGGATTCTGAGTCTTAGGCGGAACCAACTTGAAGAAAGACAGAGTCTAGGGTAAACAAATAGCTCATTAACAGCTTCAGAAAAACACTTCCATAAGAAAAACTCATTGGTGAGCTCACGGTTTGAGGAAAGTGAAGTTCAGGTGGAACCAGGGGTCGTCATGGCAACGCAGAGTTTTAACAGAAACCTTTAAATTTTGTATAGAGCAAGGGGAAAAAAAAAAAGTCTGACACTTGTGGTGTGTTTCCTCCTGCCGATTAAGAGAGAGAGAAAAAAACGTCTGACATTTTGCAGCCTGTTTCCGCCACTTAGGGACCCGTGGACTTCCTGCCTGTTACTCTCTCAGTGGGAGAACAGAGGAAGTTGGGTCATCGAGAAGAGACCTTTTTCAGAACTTCCCTGGTGTCCAGTGGCTAAGACTCTGCGCTCCTAATGCCCGGGGTTCGATTCCTGCCCAGGGAGCTTGATTCCACATGCTGCAACTGAAGACCCTGCATGCTTAAACAGCTAAGACCAGGCACCGCCAACCAACCAAAAAGTCCCCCAAAGAGACCTTTGTTTGTGTCCTGCTTTCTCTTCATCCCCGTCTCAGTCTCCTGGAGGCTGGGAGTTGCTGGTGGACAAAGGCGAGAGCTAAGCTCCATCTCCAGAGGATGAGAAGGTTGGATGGTGTCATGGACGTGAGTTTGAGCGAGCTCCGGGAGTTGGTGATGGACAGGCAAGCCTGGCGTGCTGCAGTCCATGGGGTCGCAGAGAATCGGACACGACAGAGTGGCTGAACTGAACTGAAGCTCCTCTCCTCCGAGGAAGGTGTTCTGCTCGCTGTAGATCTGGGGCACGGCCCAGCGCCATTGATACTCAGAATGCAATTGAAAGGCAGGGCCCACAGCTGGGAGGTGGTATAGCTAGAATTTGGCATGCACTCTTCTTCCTGGGTGCTGACTACATTCTAGCACCTTCTGTGGAAGTCTTGGCTTAATGTATTGAGGGCGGTGACCCATTTTTTGCCTTTCTACCCTTTTTTTTTTTTTTTTTGATGTGGATCAGTTTTTAAAAGTCTGTTGAATTGGATACAATATTGCTTCTGTTTTATGTTTTTGTGTGTGTGTTTTATGGCAGAATTTTTAAAAGTCTTCATTGACTTTGATACAATATTGCTTCTGTTTTCTGTTTTGGTTTTTTTGGCCTATAGGCAAGGTGGGATTTTAGCTCCCGGATCAAGGGTGGATCCTGTACCCTTTGCATTGGAAGGCAGAATTCTTAACTGCTGGACCACCAGGGAAGTTGGTTACCCACTGTCATTTTTCTGGGTTGCTGCTCTGAAAGCGGGTTTTCCAGGTGGAGTTAGTGATAAAGAACCCACCTGCACAAGCCAGGAGATTTGAGAGACCCGGGTTCTAACCCTGGGTCAGGAAGATCCCCTGGAGGAGGAAATGGCAGGACACTCCAGTATTCTTGCTTGGGGAATCCCAGGGACCAGAGGAGCCTGGCGGGGCTACAGTTCATGAGGTTGCAAAGGACTGGACTTGACCGAAGCAACTTAGCATGCACTCACCAGAAGAACACTTCTGAGTGACAAACCAGTGCAGCCTTGGATGATATCACACTTGTAATTTGGAGCCTGCTTTACTTTCTGATTTCTTCTTTAAACCTGTCTCGTGTTGATGGGCATGGTATGAAGCCCGGGCATCCCATTAGCTGTGGTATCCTGGGTGGCTTCTTTTTTTCCTTCCCGTTTCTTCGCTTTTCTTTCTAGATTTCTCAAACCCTCATTACAACGTGCTGGAGGCATCCACATCTTCTGGTTGGGAGTGGCCTGGAGAGGGATGTTGGGAGAAGGGATAAAGTTTAGGCTTTAAACAGTGACAGAGCCCGGGGTGGGGGGGGGGGGGGGGCGGGTATTGCTGGTGGCTCAGATGATAAAGAATCAGCCTGCAGTGCGGGAGAAGCCAGTTTGATCCCTGGGTCGGGAAGATCCACTCCAGGATTCTTGCCTCGGGAATCCCATGGACAGAGGAGCCTGGTGGGCTGTCGTGCGTGGGGTCACAGAGTCAGACACGACTGAACAGCTGAGAGACAGACAGACACATACTCCCACAGCCCACATCTTTTTCCCCTATTAACCTACTTTGAAAGCTGCCAGAAGAATCGTAGTGTGGAAATTTCTCTGCCTTTCTCCTGTGCTCCTCTGACAAGATCTACAGATAAATCTCAGGGAGAGCTGGGCATATGGCCCTTTGGTCTCCTTGGCCTGGGAGGTATTGGGCTAGGAACCGAGGTTCCCAAGGGCCTTGGTGTTCTTTGGGAGATGGTTGGTGGAGCCAGCTACTCTATTTTGCCTGGACGCGCCCCTGCCTGCCATTTCTTGTCCCTTTAAATATGCTGGGTCCACACCTTCCCTTCCTGTCCCAGGAGCTGGAACAGGTGTGTGGAAGCATGGAACAGGACAGATCACGGCTTTGTCAGGAGCTGGTTGGACTGGGATGCTCGGCTGTTTTAAGCGTGAAGTAGGAGACCCTTTAAGAAGGGCCTCCTGTTGTAGATGAAGAAGTGTGTGACTCTGAGAGGCCCTGTGATTTAGCTGGGCAGCGAGGTGGCAGAGGGGTTGGGTTGCATCTGCAGCAGAGGGTGTCGCAGGTGCCCTGAAGCTTTGATGTGGCGATTGCTTCAGTGGAGAGTGGGTGAAGTGCCCCGGAGCCCGGCAGGGGTGGGGGCAGGCAGCCATGAAGCGGGGCAGGTCTGGGGAGGAGAGCCGTGAAGGAGCGTGTCCGCAAGAGCGCAGGGAGCCGGGGAAGTTGGGAGGGAGAAGCCGGAGAAGCAGGGGCTCTCGGGCCTGCAGAGGTGGTGCAGCATCTGGAGGTTGGGAACCACCTGTGAAAAGCCAAGGGTGGTTTTTGGCATCTGGGAGCAGCTGCTGGAGACGGGGTGACGGGCGAGAGGCTGGAGGTGGCTGGGTGCGTGCATCTTCTGGGAGGTTCAGCCCTGAAGGTCAGTGGAGAAGTGCGACAGTCTTTGGGCTTCCTTGGTGACTCAGTTGGTGAAGAATCTGCCTGCAATGCTGGAGACCCAGGTTCGATCCCTGGGTGGGGAAAGATTCCCCTGCTGAAGGGAACGGCAACCCACTCCAGTGTTCTTGCCTGGAGAATCCCCATGGACAGAGGAGCCTGGCGGGCTGCAGTCCATGGGGTCGCAAAGGGCGGGACGCGACTGAGTGAACACACACAGAACAGCCTTTGGGAAGGAAGCTAAGGTGCAGAGAGGGATTTTAGTGTGGGGGAAGACTGGGTGATTGAGTGGTCGCTAACAGGAGCTGAGGGCTTCCCCGGTGGCTCGGACCGTAAAGAATACACGTGCAACGCAGGAGACGTGGATTCGATCCCTTGGTTGCAAAGATTCCCCAGGAGAAGTGCATGGCAACCCGCTCCAGTATTCTTGCCTGGAGAATCCCCATGGACAGAGAGGAGCCTGGCGGCCTACAGTCCATGGGGTTGCAAAAGAGTCAGACACAACTGAGCGATTAGTGCTCTTTTTTTTTCATAACAGGACGTGAGAGGTTCAGGAGTTGACACACAGGATGTGGGCTGTATTTCTCTCCCTTGGAAAAGGGGACACATGGGAAGGTGGTGAAGGTGTAGACTTTCAGAGGGATGGATTCGAAAATGAGTTCTCTTTAAAAGTTTCACCAAAGGATGACCAGGCATGGAGGTCTCGGTTTTGTAAGAGAGCCGGGAGGTCCTCACCCATGGGAAGCCAGACGTTTGGGGGCCAGCTGATGCAGGAGACGAATGAGCCTTTCAGACTCTGCTTTGGAACAGAGGGTGTAAGCTTGGCGTAAGAGAGCTTGGCGATGTCTCTCCTTCCTGCCTGCTCTTGTCTGTGATCACCGGCTGTACTTGGAATCGGAAGAGTCCTGTTCTATCTACCCTAGATACGGGTTTCTGTTTAAACAGGCTGTTTGAACTCTCATTGCTTTGGTTTTTAAAAATCAGCGGATTGGGACTTCCCTGGTGGTCCACTGGCTAAAGATTCCACACTCCCGATATAGGGAACCTGAACTGTACAGGCAGATCCCACATGCTGCTGGTGGTGGTTTAGTTTGCTAAGTCGTGTGACTCTGTGTGAGTCCCCATGGACTGTAAGCCCACCAGGCTCCTCTGTCCCTGGGATTCTCCAGGCCAGAATACTGGAGTGGGTTACCATTCCCTTCCCCAGGGGATCTTCCCCCAACCCAGGGATGGAACCCGGGTCTCCTGCATTGCAGATGGATTCTTTACCAACTGAGCGACCAGTGTGTGTGTGTGGCGGGGGGGGCGGTGGGGGGTGTGGTTTCCTGGTGGCTCAGTTGGTGAAGACCCAGCATCAAGTAAATAATTAAAGAGGGAAAAAAAAAAAGGCTTGAAGCATAAACCAGGGCAGACTGAAAAGGATTGCTGGAAGATGGTCTGATTGAGCAAATACTCTCCAGCAGAGCTTTTTCCGCCGTGATGACGCGTATTTATATCCTTGCCGTCCGGTATGGGAGCTGCTGGCCACTTGTGGGTGTGGATTTACGGGGCGTCTCATGAGCCTGCAGGATGAGGACTTCTGTAACGTTCTGTCAGCAGAGCCTCCAGGGGCCAGGGCTTGGGGAAGCTGAAAGTGGCCGGTGGGAAAACGGCCTGGGTCAGGTGAATGCAGAGGATTGGTAAGGGAGAGTGTCTACGTACTCTTGGCCCCTGCCAATCAAAGCTGGGCTAGCTGTATTTCCCTCTCTTCTGGCTTCTGTTTGTTTCTTTGTATTTATTTTTTTATCTTTGGCTGTGCCGGATCTTTGTTGCTACCTGCAGGCTTTCTCTAATTGCAGTGACTGGGGGCCACAGTTCTTTGCACGGTTTTTGCACGCTGCGAGTTTCTTTTGGTGCAGACCTCCGGCTCTGGGCATGCAGGCATCCATAGTTTCAGCACTCAGGTTCAGTAGTTGTAGCTCCTAGGCCCTGCAGAATACAGGCTCAGTAGTTAGGGCACACGGGCTTCGTTGCTCCAGGCTTTTAGGATCAGGGATCCCACGTTCCCCAAATTGGCAGGCAGACTCTCACCCACGGCGCCACCAGGGAAGTCCTAGCTTCTCTTTCTTCTTATTGCTTTTGTCAGTCACTCACTCGTGTCCGACTCTCTGTGACCCCATGGACCGCAGCAGGCCAGGCCTCCCTGTCCTTCACCAACTCCTGGAGTTTGCTCAAACTCCTGTCTGTTGAGTCAGTGATGCCATCCAACCATCTCATCCTCTGTTGCTCCCTTCTTCTCCTGCCCTCAATCTCTCTCAACATCCGGGTCTTTTCCAGTGAGTCAGTTCTCCGCATCAGGTGGCCAGAGGATTGGAGTTTCAGCTTCACCATCAGTCCTTCCAATGAATATTCAGGACTGATTTCCTTTAGGATGCACTGGTTGGATCTCCTTGTAGTCCAACAGAGTCTCAAGAGTCTTCTCCAGCAGCACAGTTCGAAAGCATCAATTCTTTGGCGCTCAGCCATCTTTATGGTCCAACTCTGTACCATCCGTACGTGATTACTGAGAAAACCATATAGCTTCGACTATATGGACCTTTGTCGGCAAAATGATGTCTCTGCGTTCGAAAATGCTGTCTAGGTTTGTGATAGCTTTCCTTACAAGGAGGGAGGCGTCTTTCAATTTTCTACTTATTTTCTTAACATATTAAGAGGAGAAGGGGACAACAGAGGATGAGATGGTTGGATGGCATCACCGACTCAATGGATATAAGTTTGAGTAAACTCCGGGAGTTGGTGATGGACAGGGAGGCCTGGCGTGCTGTGGTCCATGGGGTCACAAAGAGTTGGACACGACTGAGTGACTGAACTGAACTGAACCTACAGGAAGCTTGGAATTACCCGGTGTCTCTGCTCAGCCTGGGGAAGTGATCAGTACCAGGGGCCTTTGCTAATTCGGATCATCGCCGGCCATCATTTTGATGGTCATTTTGGATCATTGCCGGCCTTCTCTGATGACAGCAGGGAGGATGTGAACGTGCTCTCCTTGGGTTCGGGGAGGGCGGGAGAACGCTATAGCACACACGTCTCCATTTCATGCCCATGCTCAGCAGCCCCCATCTTTAAATATCAAGTCTTGTCAAGCCCTTCACCCTCTCTGTGGACATTTCAGCCTTGAGAAAGGAAAAGATCATCTGGAAGTTTCCATCTGCGCGCCAAGGGGACTGAGCCCGTTGAAAGCGTGGGCTCAAATGTTTTGTGCTCTAGCAAGCAGTCACGGGGTTTGGGGAATCTGTTAAAAACCCATCGGTTTTGTCGGGAGAGGAAAAAAAAAATCTCTCGCAGCTCTGTCTTCTGCAGCCTCCTCAAGGCCTTTTAGTCTAGCGCTGCAAGCACAAGCTGGGCGTCATAAAAAAGGAAAAAATTAGCAGAACCCGTTGCTTATCTGGGAGCTCCTCACTCTATTTGTGTGTCTCTCCCCACTCATCGCCCTTCTGCAGAGAACAGTTTCCCCCATCTCCTGCCTTTCCCTCTCCGCAGAGCAGCTTTGCTCCACGTGCCGTCTGGCTTCTGCCCCCCGCTCCCCCTGCTGCTCGGCAGAAGCGCCGTCCGCGTCGCCGTGAATACCAGATTGTGGGGGGGACCCCTGCCTCACCCCAGCTGCTCCAGCGCCCTCTCCTTCTAGCAAGCCCGCTTGTCCTGGGTCTCAGGGCCATCCCACCCTCCCCACTCCCCCTCCCTTTGTTCCCCTGCCCAAGGGGCTCCCCAGAAACCCCCATGCAGGCAGCAGCATGGGGGGGGAGGCATTGCGGCATGTCCCTGCTTGGTTATCCTGACTTCAGACTCCAATGCCCATGGCTCTGAACAGCTTGCTTATTTGACCCATTTGCTTCTCTGGTGGCTTGGACGCTAAAGAATCTGCCTGTGGTGCAGGAGACCCGGGTTCGATCCCTGGGTCGGGAAGATCTCCTGGAGAAGGAAATGGCAACCCACTCCAGTATTCTTGCCTGGAGAATCCCATGGACAGAGGAGCCTGGCGGGCTACAGTCCATGGGGTCACAGAGAGTAGGACACGACTGAGCGCTCACACACACGTCACTATCTTTCTGCACCACCTGTTCATCTTCCCAGACTGAAGAAAGTCTTTCCCTTTAAATACCAGCTCCCCGTCTCCCCACTGTCAGCCCCTGACCCCCAGTACTTTTCTGTTTTTGTGCTTCTGACTATATTGTAGGTGCTTACTGTCACTGGAATCACACAGCATCTGTCCTGTGTCTGCTTCTTTGACTTGGTATCATGTCCTCAGGGTTCACCCCTGTTGTGGCAGGTGTCGGAATTCGCTTCTTTTTTTTTTTTTTTAAAGTGCTGAATCCTATGTCATTATATGGAGAGACCTTATTGTATTTATCCACTCATCTGTGGATGGACATTGAGGTCCCTTCTGCTGGAAGAGGGGTGTTCCCCAATCTCTGGGCTGCAGACCGGTACCTCCTGTCAGATCAGTGGTGGCATTAGGTTAGAAATAAAGTGAGTAATAAATGTCATGCACTTGAATCTTCCCCCAAAAACACCCCCCCATACCCCAAGCCCATCCCCTTCCCGGTCTCTGGAAAAACTGTCTTCTGTGAAACCGGTCCTGGTGCCAAAAAAGGTGGGGGATTGCTGCTTTAGTCTTTTTCTGGCTGTTGGGACTGCTTTCAATCTGAATGTACAAACATCTCTTCGAGATCCACTTTCAGTTATTTAAAATGTGCTTTTTGAACACAATCAGTTGAGTCGCTCAGTCATGTCCAGCTCTTTGCGATCCCATGGACTGCGGCACGCCAGGCCTCCCCATCCATCACCAACTCCCAGGGCTTACCCAAACTCATATCCATCGAGTCGGTGATGCCATCCAACCATCTCATCCTCTGTCGTCCCCTTCTCCTCCCGCCCTGAATCTTTCCCAGCATCAGGGTCTTTTCCAACGAGTCGGTTCTTCGCATCAGGTGGCCGAAGGATTGGAGTTTCAGCTTCAGCGTCAGTCCTTCCGATGAATATTCAGAGCACGACCTAGCAATGGCTTTAACCACCGCCATCATTTCAAAGTAGCCATGGGTGTCAGCGGTATTTTTTTTTTAAAGTATCTGAGACATCTGAAAGCTGATCCGAAAATGCCTACAGGGTCCTGCCGGTATCTGAGAATCTCAGGCTCTGCAGTTTTCACGAGGGCCCTTTGCCCTCATTTCTAATGCAGTTACCGATGGAGTTACGCGAAAGGTGAAGGCAAAGAAAGTTGTTGCTTCTCCCCAGCCCCCATCCAAGTTCACGGACGCCCCTGAACTGTGGCCTGCGTGTCCATTCCAGCGTGGTCTGCAGACTGGGTTTCCCGGGACGCACGTGGGACCTGTCTCCTCTGTTCGCTGCGGGGACCGGTACCTCTGCCCTGGTAGCTCCAGCTGGTATCCCAGCCACGGAAAATGCTTGCTCAGATGTGGGGCAAGCGTCCCTCTCCCTCACTCGTGTGTTCATTCACCCCACAAATAGCTTGGTTCAGGCTGTGTGCTGAGCGTTTCCCTGGGTGCTCGGGGTGCCCGGGACAGCAGACAGGGCAGGGATGAGCAAGCGTGTACACTGAGATTGACTGGATCTCAACAGTGATGAGCGTCACGGGGAAACGCGGGCGGCCGTGAAGAAAGTCTCTCCTCCTTAGTCACGCTGAGGGGGAGCGTCTTAAGGTAGGACCAGAGGAAGGACTGGAGTCAGGACGCATGCCCGGCCAAGAAGCAGCTTGTGCAAAGGCCCTGAGGTTGCCCGGAGTGGAGGTGTCCAGGGAGAGAGGGGAGGGACTGGCCCCCTTGCCGGGCGTCTGGAGACTGACTTAGAAGTTAGCTCTGTCCTGGGAGTATTGAGCAGTAGCTCGGAGGGGAATGCCAGGCTGATGTCCGTTCTGGCTTCTCAGTGGAGAGAGACTTGGAGGACGTCAGGAAGGGAAGTGCGTTGGGCGATGCTGCCTGCTAGAATATTTCGCAGGAGTGGTTCCTTGGCCTAGGGCAGGTGGCCCACGACACGGGGAAAGGAGGGGATCGGTTAGAGACAAGACTTTGGAACTTCGTTAGATGTCTTAGGTAAGCTCAGTTGGTTAAAGAAGCCCCCTGCCAGGCAAGAGACTCAAGTTCCATCCCTGGGTCGGGAAGATCCCCTGGAGGAGAGCATGGCAACTCGCTCCAGTGTTCTCGGCTGGAGAATCCCATGGACAGAGGAGCCTGGCGGGCTACAGTCCATGGGGTTGCAAAGAGTCGGACACGACTGAGGACAGCATCCTGATTTACGCCACCTTTCTCCTCCCTTTCATATTCCTCCCACGGAAACCCACGACCCGATCCTTCTTAATGCGTCTTTATTCCTGTCTTACGGTGTATTCCTTTTAAATCTCTTTGAGACTTGAGGGCAGAGCCTTAGCTTTCCTGGCTTTGAGTGTTTTAAGATCCAACCCATATTTCATTGAACGGAATGGAATGTATTTTTTTTTTTTTTCCCCTGGGTCCTGCATTCCTTGGTGTTTGGACATGTTTCCCGATGAGAACAGTGCCGACATCACTCTAACTTATAACGGAGGACATTGTGGGGACCCTCTGAGCTGGAGCTTCTGTTCCTGGACCTTCCCTGGAGTCTCTAGACTGGGGAGTGGGGGGCGGGGGTGGGTATCATTGCTATATAAGAAGGCGTTCTCACTGTTTGCATTTATAGAGTTTGCTGTTTTCGGAAGAAACTATCTGGATTTTCGTGGAAAAATTATAGTCTCCCGAGAGTTGTTTTGCCTTTGGTTCTGTTCTAACAGCTGGCTGTGAGCAGGGGGAAATAACCATCTCGTCTGTAATATAAATGAGTTGGTCTTTATAGCGTATATGATATGTAAAGCGGTACCAACCGGGCCGCCGTGTCAGCGGTTATGTACGTCCGCTGTTTTGGAAATCAAATATTTTGGTGTGCGTGCACTCTCTGTATGTTTCCTTATTTGTTGGGGGTGGGGTGGGTATCACTGCTATATAAGGAGGCCTTCTCACTGTTTGCATTTATAGAGTTTGCTTTTTCAAAAAGAAATTATCTGGAGTTTCGTGGAAAAATTATATAGTCTCCCGGGTGGTGTTTTGCCTTTGGTTCTGTTCTAAGAGCTGGTTGTCAACAGGAGGACGTAACCCGTCTCGTCTGCAGTGTAAGTGTGTTGGTCTTTATAGTATATATGACGCCTAAAGCGGTACCAAACCCGGCTGCCATGTCAGTTTTGGAAACCAAATATTTTGGTGTGCATGCACTCTCTGTATTTTTCCTTATTTGCACGGGGAAAATTATTATTTTTTTTCCCCCAGAGGGATTTTGAGTGTAAACAAGTCCCGATCCTGTTTGAACTGCAGACTGTCTTGGCTTTATTTTTCCTCTTTTTTCCGCCCGAGAGGGTTGAAGACTTAAGCACCGGGCTATGTGACTGCACGAGGCAACATTCCTGCTTTATTTTTCCTTCTAGACCTGTTTCCTGTGGAAGAAATAAGAGTAATGACTGCAGCTGCAGGCAGCGTTCAAAATGAAGGGGTGTGTGTGTGTGTGTGTGAGAGAGAGAGAGACTCAGAGAGAGGGAAGACACAGTCTCTCTTTGTATAGCCCAGCCAGCTCTGTGCAGAAGTCTGGCTCGGGGAACTTTCCCAAACTTCTCTGGCTGCGCATTTTGGGGTGAGAGGTTAGAGGTGCGTTCAAAGTAAGCAAACAGAGATGGCAGAAGAGACCACGTGCTGTTAGAGATGACACCTGTGTCTCCCCCCATTCCGTATCTGAAACCCTCATTCTGTGTCTGGGTGCTCCGTGACTGGTCGGTTTCAGAATCGGTCAGAGTATTTATTAACAGGGAGAGAAACGTGGGTGACTGTCTGGTCCGGTCTTTTCCAGGCTTGGATGTGGAGCTTGGGGAGGGCAAGGTGGCCTCCTGGGTCCCTCACAGGCAGCACTGGGGCCCTGGTGTGGCCCTGGGATCCTGTCTTCAGGGGTGGTTGACCTCTGTCTGGAGGGCCAGGTCGTGTCTGTTTTGGCCATGGAAGTCCCCATGGTCCGTGTTCCCCTCTGCCTGGAGTGGGGATGCAGCCTGAGACCCATGTGATGAACTGAATGTGGCTGTACCTAGTCAAATTGCTTTGACCTCCAACTTATTGCAAATGGAAAGGTTCCATGCTTTTTTATGGCTGCGTAATATTCCACTGTGCATACACCACATCTCCTTTATCCATTCATCTATCGATGGACGTTTAGCTTGTTCTTATGTCTTGGCTATTGTGAATAGTGTTGCTCTGAACACTGGGGTCCATGTATCTTTTCAAATTACATCTTCTGAGGTTTTTGGGGATAGACCAGGAGTGGAACTGCTGGGTTGTATCTGAGTTCCAGAGGTTGGGCTTTTGAGGAATGAGTGTAGCTGAGAAACACACCAGCCATCGCCTCTGCAGAGGTTGTGTGCGCTTCTTTCTCAGATACCGTGGTCTGTTTTTAATGTCAGAGAGGAAAAAGGACTGGAGACACATTAGTTGTACAAAGCTGTTTGAGAAAACGACTGTTCACATCTCGTGTGTGCACGCTAAATCGCTTCAGTCAGGTCCGACTCTGTGTGACGCTGTGGACTGAAGCCCACCAGGCTCCTCTGTGCATGGGGTTCTCCAGGCAAGAAGACTGCAGTGGGTTGCCATTCTCTTCTCCGGGGATCTTCCCGACCCGGGGATCGAACCCTTGTCCCTTACGTCTCATGCATTGGCTGCTGGGTTCTTTACCGCTAGCGCCACCTGGGAAGCCCAGGTCACATCTAATGGCTGCTTTATTAACTGCAGCGTGACTTAAAGAAATAATACATCAGAATCCTTTTAGTCTATATTTAGTCACTAACCCTACACTTGTACTAAAGCAGTTTGGGGCGGAAATATTTCAGTTCATTTTTGTCATCAGCCAAATTTTCTGTAAGAGGCTGGATGGTGGATATTTGGGGATTTTTAGATGGTATGGTATCTGGACGTTGGGGGGCAAAAAAGCGGCCATTGGTTGTACAGACAGACATTTACACTGTTGGGCGGCCAGTCACTGGAACGTCTTTCCCCTCCCAGGAGTCAGCTCTCTGCCCAGTAAGCAGCAGCTGCCCCCTCCCCGCCCCCCAGCCCCCCAGAACTTCTGTCTTGCTGTCTGTGTATGTGACTTGGAACACTCCAGAACCTCACTGTTTGTCCACTTGTGTCTGACTTTTTTTTTTCAGCAAACATCACATCCTCAAGGTTTACCCGTCAAGTAGCGTCTGAAGCTCTTTCCTTCTTTGTGACAGAATAATGCTCCATTGTATTGTATACCAGTAAGTTCGTTGCTGGAAGTAGATTTTCTTTGGTTACTTGGAGTCACTTTAGCTCAGCACAGTTCCCTGGGAATCGTCCTAATGGAAGGAAGGCTTAGGAACACACAGTCTTGCCCATTTGAAGGTCAAGGAGGTCTTGAGAGGCCCTGGAACTCACCTGCCTATGAAAGTACATGCTGCATGGTGTTGGAGTCCTGAATCGGGGAAAATGTCTGTGAAATAGAAGATAGGAGGGATCATCAAGAATGCTTTTCAGTCATTCAGTTGTGTCCAACTCTTTGCAACCCCATGGACTGCAGCACGCCCTGCAGACTTCCCTGTCCTTCACTGTGTCCCTGGGTTTACTCAAACTCATGTGCATCGAGTTGGTGATGCCATCCAGCCATCTCATCCTCTGTTGTCCCCTTCTCCTCCTGCCTTCAATCTTTCCCAGCATCAGGGTCTTTTCCAGTGAGTCAGTTCTTTGCATCAGGTGGCCAAAGGATTGGAGCTTCAGCTTCAGCATCAGTCCTTCCAATGAATATTCAGAACTGATTTCCTTTAGGATGGACTGGTTGGAACTCCTTGCAGTCCAAGGGACTCTCAGGAGTCTTCTCCAACACCACAGTTCTAAAGCATCAATTCTTTGGTGCTCTGCTTTCTTTATGGTACAGATTTCACATCTGTCCTTGATCACTGGAAAAACCATAGCTTTGACTTGATGGTCCTTTGTTGGCAAAGGGACGTCTCTGCTTTTTAATGCGTTGACTAGGTTTGCAATAGCTTTTCTTCCAAGAGTGGTCACCTGTATTCACCAGACTCTCTTTATTTGCTCACCCGGGAATTTTGCGGCCCCCTGAGAAGGTGACCCCACTTCTGCAGATTGGGTTTCCGGGGAAGCCGACTCTGGGCGGGGGGTTGGATATGGGAAGTTCGGGCTGGGGGTGGGACCCCCTTCGGGATGGGCGGCTGTGGGTGGGAGAGGAGGAGGAGGCCAGTTTTGGAGGAAGGGGTCGCCGGGCATGATGAAGCCACACGGCCTCAGGTGACCGCTGGTGCCAGCATCACCCACTTCTGTCAAGAGGCCTTTGCAACCGTTGCCTGCCCCCCGACCGTTATTCACTGGGGGCATGCCTTGAGGTTGGGGCCATTCCTGGCAGTTGGGGGTTTCTTGGCAGCAATGATCGCCTCTGTTACCCGAATAAAGTATGTTGTTGGCCTTTCCCTGGAAGCCGACATCGAAAAATACCGAGTCCAGAAGTTCTTAGATGGTTTTGTTGTTTGTTTCTCTTGTGTGTGTGCATGTGTGTGCTCAGTCCCTGGCTTGTGTCTGACACTTTGCGACCCCATGGGCTGTAGCCCTCCAGGCTCCTCTGTCCATGGGATTCTCCAGGCAAGGATTCTGGAGTGGGTTGTCATGCCCTTGTGAACCCAGAGATCAAAACCTGCATCTTCTGTGTCTCCTGCATTGGCAGACAGGTTCCTTACCACGGCTACCACCTGGGAAGCCCATATATCAGGATATGACTTGCTAAAATTCAATCATGAAGGAAGTGCCGGGAGGTAGAGTCTGATAAGGCTATGTGTCAGGGGAAGGTACTTCCAGTGGCCCGTCTTGAAAACCAATTTTTACTGGGACACTTGGCCACATCCATTGTTTATCCTGAGACTTTCTTCCCTGGGGGCAGAGCTGCGTAGTAGCAACAGAGACAATCTAGACCTTGATGTTGAGAATATTTATCATCTGGTTGGAGACACAGGCCACCACTGCTGTGAGCAATGTCTAGAGCTTTCTGGGACGCAGAAGGCAAAGGTGGTCTTTTTGTTGTTCTTTTGTCTCTTCCAGTTTTATGGAGAGATAATTGACATACAGCACTGTATAAGTTTAAGGAGTGTAGTTTAACGGCTTGATTTCTATACATCATTTAATCATGACCACACGAAGTTCAATGAAGAGCCATCATCTGTAATCAATACAAAGGCTTCCCTGATGGTTCAGTGGGTAAAGAATCCGCCTGCAATGGGGGAGAGCTGGGTTCGATTCCTGGGTTGGGAAGATGCCCTGGAGGAGGGCGTGGTAACCCACTCCAGTATTCTTGCCTGGAGAATCCTGTGGACAGAGGAGCCTGGTGGGCTATAGTCCAGGGGCTCGCAAAGAGTCAGACTGAGCTACTAAGCATGCAGTACATACCAAAAAAGAAAAAGGAGAAAAATATTTTTCCTCGTAATGATTTGCTCTCTTAACTTTTATGTGTAACATATAAGCAGTGTTAATTACAGTCACCATGGTGTACGTCACATTCCCAGCACTTACTTACAAAAACTGGAAGTTTGCACTTTATGACCACCTTCATTCACTTCCCTCTGCCCGCCCAGCACTTGTCTCTGATATCCAGGAATCTGGTCTCTTTTTCTGTGACTTTGATCATCTGTCTGATTGTTTTTGAAGCTGTAATTGACCTGTAGTGCTGGATCTTTTCCAGGCGCAGAACATGGCGATTCAGTATTTCTGAACCTTTGAAAATGATTCCCAGGGTAGGTCTGTAGTTACCGGCTGTCATCATACAAAGATGTGACGTTATTACTGACTGTATTCCCCACGCCGTATGTTTTTCATGCCTGTGACCCACTTATTTTGTAATGAAGGTGTGTACCTCTTCAAGATCATCCCGAAGAAAAAGAAATGGAAAAAGGCAAAATGGTTGTCTCAGAGGGTCTTACAAATATTTGAGAAAAGAAAAGCTAAAGGCAAAGGAGAAAAGAAAAGATGTACACATGTGAATGCAGAGTTCCAAAGAATAAGGAGAGACAAGAAAGCCTTCCTCAGTGATCAAAGAAATAGAGGAAAACAATAAAATGGGAAAGACTAGAGATCTCTTCAGGAAAATTAAGAGATACCAAGGGAACATTTCATGCAAAGATAGGCTCAGTAAAGGACAGAAATGGTATGGAGCTAACAGAAGCAGAAGATATTAAGAAGAGGTGGCAAGAACACACAGAACAACTATTCAAAAAAGATCTTCACGACCCAGATAATCACGATGGTGTGATCACTCACCGAGAGCCAGACATCCTGGAATGTGAAGTCAAGTGGGCCTTAGGAAGCATTACTACAAACAAAGCTAGTGGAGCTGATGGAATTCCAGTTGAGCTATTTCAAATCCTAAAAGATGATGCTGTGAAAGTGCCGCACTCAATATGCCAGCAAATCTGGAAATCTCAGCAGTGGCCATAGGACTGGAAAAGGTCAGTTTTCATTACAATTCCAAAGAAAGGCAATGCCAAAGAATGTTCAAACTACTTCACAATTGCACTCATCTCACATGCTAGTAAAGTAATGCTCAAAATTCTCCAAACCAGACTTCAACAGTATGTGAACCATGAACTTCCAAGATATTCAAGCTGGATTTAGAAAAGGCAGAGGAACCAGAGATCAAATTGCCAGCATCCACTGGGTCATCGAAAATGCAAGAGAGTTTCAGAAAAACATCTCCTGCTTTATTGACTACACCAAAGCCTTTGACTGTGTGGATCACAACAAACTGTGGAAAATTCTGAAAGAGATGGGAATACCAGACCACCTGACCTGCCTCTTGAGAAATCTGTATGCAGGTCAAGATGCAACAGTTAGAACTGGACGTGGAACAGCAGACTGGTTCCAGATAGGAAAAGGAGTATGTCAAGGCTGTGTATTGTCACTCCGCTTATTTAGCTTATATGCAGAGTACATCATGAGGAACACTGGGCTGGATGAAGCACAAGCTGGAATCAAGATTTTCAGGAAAAATATCAGTAACCTCAGATACGCAGATGACACCACCCTTATGGCAAAAAGCGAACAAGAACTAAAGAGCCTCTTGATGAAAGTGAAAGAGGAGAGTGAAAAAGTTGACTTAAAGCTCAACATTCAGAAAGCTAAGATGATGGCACCTGGACCCATCACTTCATGGCAAATAGATGGGGTAACAATGGAAACAGTGACAGGTTTTATGTTTTTGGGCTCCAAAATCACTGCAGATGGTGACTGCAGCCATGAAATTAAAAGACGCGTACTCCTTGGAAGGAAAGTTATAACCAACCTAGATAGCATACTGAGAAGCAGAGACATTACTTTGCCAACAAATGTCTATCTAGTCAAAGCTGTGGTTTTTCCAGCAGTCATGTATGGATGTGAGAGTTGGACTATAAAGAAAGCTGAGCGCCGAGGAATTGATGCTTTTGAACTGTGGCGTTGGAGAAGACTCTTGAGAGTCCCTTGGACTGCAAGGAGGTCCAACCATTTGTGAGGCTGAATTTCTAGCTGGTTGAAGGAAGGTCCCCCCCGAAGGTGTGATGCTTCCGGATTCCTGCAAGAGCGGGTACTGGAGTCTGCTGTTGTGTCTGACTGTCTGCCCCATGACAGTCAGAGCCACGCTGGTTCCAGGCCTCAGCACACCGCCCTGGGTTGTGGGCACTGCGTATCCTCAGCCGCACTGGAGGATAATAAGAAGGGCTTAGGGGACTCTGGGTGGTAACCTGTAGGAAATCTCGATTCCAGAAGCTTTTCCTGTTCGTAGCGTGGATGACAGAGAAGGCAATGGGACCCCACTCCAGTCCTCTTGCCTGGAAAATCCCATGGACGGAGGAGCCTGGGGGGCTGCAGTCCATGGGGTCGCAAAGAGTCGGACACGACTGAGCGTCTTCACTTTCCCTTTTCACTTTCATGCATTGGAGAAGGAAATGGCAAGCCACTCCAGTGTTCTTGCCTGGAGAATCTCAGGGACGGGGGCGCCTGGTGGGCTGCCGTCTATGGGGTCGCACAGAGTCGGACACGACTGAAGTGACTTGGCGGCGGCAGCAGCGTGGATGAAGAGGTTAATGTCTAACAATGCAGTGAATTAAAAACACAACCCAGGACAGAATAGGAAAAGCTCATCAATGTGGCGAAAGCACTTATGAATTCCTCTCCTTAGAAGACTTAAAGAGCCTTAAAAGGGTGGTTCCGAGAAAACCAGCACCAGCAGGATCCCATTTATAGCTGTCTTTCCAGTGAACGTGTGTTTATACGCCAGATGTTTTCCTTAATGGAATGAGGTGGTCTTTCCTCCCCTCCTCCTCCGTTTCTTTTGTTGTATAAATAGCTTCTGGGTCTGCTTGACATTGTGGGTTCACCAAGTCAAGCAAGATGTGTTTTATTACCTAATGATTTTTATTGTGTGTTCCAGCTTGCCTGCTTCTAATAAATTGGCAGAAATTAAGAGTTTCCTTAAATTTTGCCAGCAGGATTTAAAAGCAATTAAAGCAGATTCAGTTATTACATTCGAAATTATCGTCTGGGTAAATTATAGTTTAAAATTCAATTTATACTAAACCCTACACTTCAATGAACAGACCACATCACACATTTTTTATGTTCTTACATTATCCATGGCTTTAAAGCAGTAGAACAGTGCTCTTTTTTTTTTTTTTTAAATGCTATATGTTTTCTTTCCTTCCCCTATCCCTTCAAAAGTATTTATGTTTTTCTTTCAGCATAGAGTGAGAAATTCCTACCGGCTTCTCAGTTTTAAGGAATAATAATTTCTCTTTCTGTCACAAAGATGTGTGTATCTGACTTGACTTCAACCCATGAAATCTTAACATGTAACCGGAGGAGAACCGTCTCTGGAAGTGTTCCCAAATGTGTCTATTTTTGAATGGCACATTTTACCCTTTCACCTTCATCCGCACCTTCTCGTCACATTTTTAGATGTATTCAATTATAGAAATAGCTCCCCTTCTCAAAGGGCCTCCCAACTGGCTCAGTGGTAAAGAATCTGCCTACCAATGCAGGAGACACGGGTTCCATCCCTGGGTCAGGAAGATCCCTTGGAGAAGGACATGGCAACCCACTGCAGTATTCTTGCCTGGGCGGGCTATAGTCTGTGGGATCGCAGAGTCGGACACAACTGAATACCTAACACGAGGCAGGCCTAACTGGCCCAGGTGCGGCCCAGTTTTAAGAATGACAGTGTGTATTGAAAACGAAATTGAAAGACGCTTGCTCCTTGGAAGAGAAGCTGTGACCAACCTAGACAGTGTATTAAAAACCAGAGACTTGACTTTGCCAACAAAGATCCATGTGGTCAAAGCTGTGGTTTTTTCCAGCAGTCATGGATGGAGTTGGACCATAAAGAAGGCTGAGCACCAAAGAATTGATGCTTTTGAACTGTGGTGTTGGAGAAGACTCTTGAGAGTCCCTTGGACTGCAAGGAGATCCAACCAGTCCATCCTAAAGGAAATCAGTCCTGAATATTCATTGGAAGGACTGATGCTGAAGCTGAAGCTCCAATCCTTTGGCCACCTGGTGCGAAGAACTGACTCATTGGGAAAGACCCTGATGCTGGGAAAGATTGAGGTCAGGAGGACAAGGGTGGTGACAGAGGATGAGATGGCTGGATGGCATCACCAACTCAATGGACATGAGTTTGAGTAAGCTCCAGGAATTGGTGATGGACAGAGAGGCCTGGCATGCTGTAGTCCATGGGTTCGCAAAGAATCGGATAGGAATGAGTGAGTGAACAAGCAGACTATGTATTGAGCGCTTGGGAGGTCTGAAAAGTTTGGCTGGCTACTGCGTATTCCCTCCCTCAGGGAATCCTAATAATGACCTTCCTGTTATGATCTCATTATACAGGTGAGAAAAGAGAGGCTTAGAGAGCGGAGCGGCATTCCACCCAAACACACCTGTTGTTCTTATTTATAGGGGACAGGCGGCCTGGGGCCGAATAGGCTGTGAACTTCCTCTCTGCTGCTTTTTTGGTCCACGCGTTGGAGCAGCACAAAGCCTGATAGAGCGGGTGTTAGTCGGCTCCGACTGCCGTACCTAAGTGCTGCAGACTGGGCTTCCTGAAGACATTGGTTCCTCACTGTCCTGCAGGCTGGAGTCGAGAGATGCGGGTGTCCCCGGGGCTGGTTCCCCTTCCGGCTTCTCCCCTTGGCGCGTGGATCCTGTCTCCCTCTGTGCTCACGTGATATTCCCTCTGTGTGTGTGCCTCTGCGTCCTGGTCGGTTTCACTTACAAGGACGCCCCTCATGTGGCAGCCGTGCCCACCCTGATGATGTCGTTTACCTGAATCGCCTCTGTTTCACACACCCGTCATCACCTCCAGCCACATCCTCGCTCGGGTCCTGGGAGGTCGGGGTGTCATCATCTGAGTTTTGGGGGAGACACCGTTCAATCCCAACAAGCGTGAACACTTGATGCAGTGTGTTAGCTGTGTGAGTACCTGTTTCCTTTCTGTGTCCTTCGGGATAGTTCTCTCTGTTTCCTTATTTCATATCCATGCATTCTTCTCCCACTGCCCTTTGGGTTTTTGTTTTTTTTTTTTCCCCTTAAAGATTTTCTTTAATTGGAGGATAATTGCTTTACAGTGTTGTTGGTTTTTTCCGTAAAACAATGTGATTCAGTCATAACTCTGTATGTATCCCCTCTCTCTTGAGCCTCCATCCCTAAACAGAGTTTCTCAAGTAGCAGTTTTATAGTCAAAATTTCTTCTCCATTTTTTAAATGGCGATGGAACTGACATATAACCAGGCAGATTTTCTGTAATATAATAACTTTAAATTATCAAAAGGTGAAGAAAAAAATTTTACCTAAGGATTAAAGAAACATGTACCTAGAAAAATCTTTGGCTTAATGAGACAAATCAAAAGGGAAATTTTTATTGCTTAAAAGCAATAAAGAGGAGAAATGTAAAACTAAAACCAATGACCTAGCAAAGGCTGTCCTGAGAAAAATGTTTATGACCTGTTACAGTTCTCTTTTAATTGGAGAAATAAGGCTGAAAATAAGAGAACAAAGGATTTCTCTTAAAGAACTAGTGAAATGACAATCAAACCAAATAAAAAACGCTTGTAGTCTGTGTGTGTTACTAGCTCAGTCGTATCTGACTCTCTGTGACCCTGTGGGCGGTAGCTGCCAGGCTCCTCTGTCCAAGGGATTTTGCAGGAAGGATACTGGAGTGGGTTGCCCAAGGGGAATCTCCCCGGCCCAGGAATCGAACCTGCTTCTCCTATACCTGCAGGCAGCTTCCTTTACCGGTCTTGCACCTGACTGGTGTTTGCACGAAATTTTGTTGAGTAAAGCAGTTCTGCTCTTCAGAAAAGTGTTCTGATGTTAGGGAGCTAGATCAGGAAGACAATTGTGGCAACGCTTTGCTTTCCTTCTGAGTGAAAATCTTCGGTGAGAAGACGTGCTTCCCCTTTTCAGGTGTTGAGAAAATGCACTTTTCAGGTTCTGACCCCCAGAGAAGAGCGTCCGCGTGCTCTGAATTCCTCCCTGGACATTGCAGATGCTCGTTCGTTGACCGTCAGGTCAGGACAGTTTCCAAGGCATTTATGGGCTCCCTCGCACACAGTTAGACCCAGAGTAAAGACGTGGTGATGGTTTGGTATTTCTGCGGTATTTTGAGAACATGAAGGCCAGGGGTGTTGAGTTAGCAGCCCAGAAGGATCGGGTTGCCAGGAATTCAGACAGTGTTTCTGCCTCTGGCTGTCACACTTGGGGCCATGGTTGAGTTCAGCTGACAGTGCTGCTTGTTTAGAAATCAGTTGTTGAGCCTGTCTGTCGCATGCAACTCTTTTGCGACCCCGTGGACTGCAGCCCACCAGGCTCCCCAGTCCATGGAAGTTCCCAGGCTTAGAATGCTGGTGTGGGTTGCCATTCCCTTCTCCAGGGGATCTTCCCCACCCAGGGATCGAACCTGCACTCTCTTGCGTTGGCAGGTGCGACAAGCCAGCAGGGAAGCCCTTTAGAAGCCAGTAGACCATCGTTAATGCCTAATGCTTAGTGCTAATGAAAACATGCTTTATATTCTCCCTGATTAGATATAAATAAGATGTTGTTGTTCAGTGGCTTAGTTGTGTCCGACTCTTTGCGACCCCATGGACTGCAGCCCGCCAGGCCTCCCTGTCCTTCACCATCTCCCACAGTTGGCTCAAACTCATGTCCATCGAGTCGGTGATGCCAGCTAACCATCTCATCCTCTGTCGTCCCCTTCTCCTCTCACCTTTGGTTTTTCCCAATCGATATAAATGTGCACGTGTACTCAGCTGATAAATCGTGGACTCTTTGTGACCCTGTGGGGTTCCTCTGTCCATGGGATTTCCCACGCAAGAATACTGGGGAGGGTTGCTCTTTCCTCCTCCAGAGAGTCATCCTGACCCCAGGGATCGAACGCGAGTCTTCTGCGTTGGCAGGCGGATTCTTTACCACTGAGCCATCTGGGAAAGCCAGTCTGTATAAAGAAGTACATCTGCATAAATAAGTCTCTGTATAAACTCTGTATCAAGGTACACCTATATATAACTACTGTGAAAAGAGTATTTAGAGGGAGGTATTTTATTGTAAGTATGGGCATGGGAGGTTTTAAAGTGATGTAAATTTAACAGAGCAGCAATAGGATATTGGTGAGAAAGACGGGTGACATTGGGATCTGGAGGCATGAATGTTTAAGGTCCTACGCTTTATTCCCCAAGTGTTTTTGAATGATTCATTTTATACACGGGTTGCCATTTCCTGCTCCGGGGGATCTTCCCGACCCAGGCCTCGAACCCGGGTCTCCCGCATTGTAGGCAGATGCTTTACCGTCTGACCCACCAGGGAAGTCACTCTTTAACACTAGAATGAATTGAAATTGATTGACCTGGATTAGCCAGTATGTGCCTCAGAACTCGTATATACCAGTGAGATACCCAGTTGTGGCAAGATTGTTAAGGAGCGCTTGACGACCTGAAGTGCTCAGTCATAGGCGTTCTTATCCCGTGAGATGGTTGGATGGCATCACCGACTTGAGGGACATGAGTCTGAGCAAACTCCGGGAGTTGGCGATGGACAGGGGGGCCTGGTGTGCTGCAGTCCACGGGGATCGCAGAGAGTCGGACATGACTGAGCGACTGCCCTGAACTGATCCCGTGACGGGCCCAGGAGTGTCCTCTCTGTTTGAAGAGTCCCGTCTGCGCGAGGTATTACAATGCTTATTGTGTGGCCGTTACGTAACACTCGTCACATTCTGAGTTTATGGGGCAGCTCTTGCCTGGCCAAGCGTGGGAATCCAGCACTCTTCATCAAGCGGTGTTGGTGTCATATTGCCAATAACCGTGGCAAGTGAAGTAAGCCCCGTTCGGCACACACAGGTAACAATTATGAAATAGTTTGCAAGGAACCCGAGCGTACACGTTGACCCAGCAGCGTGGTTCACGTCCCATAAAAGCAAAGGGCAGCTTGCCCACCACTGTGGTTCATTTAACCTCGCCGGGAAGCAAGCATAGCTACATATTGAAACAACGTGGAGGTCACAGGCTGCTCGTTGAAATTCACCATAAAGATCCTTTCTGGCTATCACACGGAAGCAATGACTTTAGTTTCTCTCCTGCTTGAAGGATGAGAGCCATCTCCCTTGGAACAGAAAACTCAAGTGCAGAAACCTGTCCGCAGGTGTCTTTCTCTTTAGGTAGATTTAACCTGGAGTGGTTCTGAGCCTCTCCCCTGTGGGTCTTTTCCTTTTCCGTCCTGACGTAATTAATTGCTCAAGGGTCAGTCCGCTGATGCCTTCCAGAGTTACCAAAGGCCTTTGAGGCGATCCTTTGGAGCTCGTTTTCTCTGTGGGGGCTCAAAGCGCTGAGTCTGAGCGGAGGTCAGTGTGGGGGCCTGGCGGGGGTGGGGAGGGAGCGTCTCAGGGATCTCGGACCTTCCACCAATTGAGACACGTAACGTATTGCCTATCTGTGTTTGTTGGTGTTTGGGGGCGTGGAAGACTTTGCTGTCGGAGGTAAGGTGGCTTTCGATTGTACCTCGCTGTCCAGCACTGTGTTGGCATACATTGGTGGCGATGGTGGGTGGCGGTGTAGTCGCTAAGTCGTGTCCAGCTCTTGGGACCCCGTGGACTGTAGCCCACCAGGCTCCTCCGTCCATGGGATTCTCCAGGCCACAATGCTGGAGTGGGTTGCCCTTTCCTCCTCCAGGGGACCTTCCCGACCCAGGGATCGAACCCGGGTCTCCTGCACTGCGGGCAGATGCTTTACCGACTGAGCTGTGAGGGAAGGCATACAGTAGGTGCTTACTAAGTCCCTGGGGAGTGACTGGAAGGATGACCACGACTCGCCTGCAGTGGGCATTGTGTTATGTGAGAGGATTCAGCTGTGTTGAGGACCATTAACCCTAGATCTTTGTTAATTTTTTTTTTTTCATTTTCAATTTAAGAAAAAATTTTATTTTTGACTGCATTATGTGGTCTGGCAGGGTGGGGGGTGTCTTTGTGCTCCGACCAGGGATTGACCCCTCCACAGCCCCTGCATTGGAAGCATGGAATCCTCATCACTGGACCACTCACCAGGGAAGTCCTAGGTCCTTGTTAGTTGATGCTGCTCCTGACCTCGAGGACTGACTACCCGGAAACCTGAGACCTTTGAATCTGTTCAGGGTACCTTCCTTAGTCCCTCTGTCCGGCTCTGACGGAACCTTAATACCATAAGCTTATTGCTGTTGATCGGTCACCGCAGAGCCCTCAGGAGGGTTCTCTGTGCTGTGTACTAGGTTCTCATTAGCTGTCTATCTTATACATAGAATCTGTAGTGTGCAGGTTTCAATTTCAGTGTCCCAGTTCCTCCCACTCCCATTCTTGGAGTTTTGGTTTCCCCTTGCCTGCCTTTTGCTTTGTTGTTGAGTTGCTGAGTTGTGTCTGACTCTTTGCCACCCCATGGAGTGAAGCAGGGCAGGCCTCCCTGTCCCTCACGAGCTCTTGAAGATCTCAAGACTCACGTCCGTCGAGTGGGTGATGCCACCCAGCCATCTCATCCTCTGTCGTCTCCTTCTCCTCCCGCCTTCAGTCTTTCCCAGCATCAGGGTCTTTTCCAGTGAGTCAGCTCTGCCCATCAGGTGGCCAAAGGATTGGAGCTTCAGCTTCAGAATCAGTCCTTCCATTGAATAGTGAGGGTTGATTTCCTTGAGGATGGACTGGTTTTATCTCTTTACAGTCCAAGGGACTCTCAAGAGTCTTCTCCTACACTGCAGTTTGAAAGCATCAATTCTTTGGTGCTCAGCCTTCTTTATGGTCCAGCTCTCACTTCAACACACGACTGCTGGAAACAACATGCATGCTGAGTTGTTTCAGTTGTGCCTGACTCTTTGCGACCCCATGGACTGTAGCCCACCGGGCTCCTCTGTCCATGGGATTCTCCAGGCAAGAATACCAGAGCGGGTTCCCATGCCCTCGTCCGGGGAATCTTCCTGACCCGGGGGTGGAACCCGTGTCTCTTGCACCTACCTGTGTTGATAGATGGGTTCTTTACCACTAGTTCCGCCTTCTTTTGGAGAAGGAAATGGCAACCCACTCCAGTACTTTTTGCCTGCAGAATGCCACAGACAGAGGAGCCTGGTGGGCGACAGTCAGTCCCTGGGGTCACACAGAGTCGGACGCGACTGAGTGATTAACACACACCACCTTCTTTGGCTCTGCAGCCTGTTGGGCTGGAGTCCATGGGGTTGTGAAACAGTTGGACAAGACTGCGCGGCGAAATACCATAAAGCGGCTGCCTTATAGACCACAGAAACGTCTTTCTCGTGGTCCTGGAGGCCAGAAGTGCCACATGCTGCGGGCACATTTGTTGGCTGGTGAGAGCCTGCTTGCTGGTTCATAAGATGGTCGTCTCCTTGCTGTGTCTTCACCGCTCGAAGGGCCGACAGAGCTCAGTGGGATCTGGTTCATAAGGGCACTCCTGCCCTTCTTGAGGACTCCACTTCCAAGTCCTGTCGCCTCCCACAGGCCCCGCCTCCCAAGTTTCAGCATCACCTTGGGGCTCGGGTTTCCACGCATGGGTTTTGGGGGAAACACACAAGCGTTCAGTCGTGGCAGGGATCACATAGGCAAGAGATGTCTTTGATGATGGCCTGTCAAGTACGCGCACTCATGAGGGGCATGCCCAGTTAGACAGAGGAATGGGACCTGTTAATTACGCAGCAGAACTGGTTCCCCGATTCACAGGTGAGGCGAGGATTTGTGCAACCTTGCCGTATTGGTGCTTCGTGGTGATCAGGGTGAGAACCGCTCTTAGAATTCAACTTTGGATAGCCCCGTAGAAACTAGAGTTCTCACTCTTTATTTTTTTTGGAAAGGGGGGGTTGCATTTTATTAAATTTTTTTTTAATTGAGTTAGCGTTGATTGACAATACTATGCAAGCTGAGAGCTCTTATTCTTTTAAAAAAGACAAGGGTATCGGGGGTAGCTCCTCCTTGTTGTTTTGGGAAGATCATACGACAGATGAGGGATGCGTGTGTTGGTGATAGTGCGGGGAAGGTCACTGGAACGGGAGATGGTGGTGTGTGTAAGTGTGGTGGTATTTGCTCGGAGCTCCGCACGTGTGAGAGATCTTGGAGTGAGGACCACCGGTCTGGGTGGATGCAGGTCCAAGGCAGGATGGAGCAGGCAGGACAGAGTGGGGCAATTTGGGTGCTGCTTGGAGGTGTTTAAAGGGAAGCGGGGAGCTTGGACTTTCGGGAGTGACTTTCATGGGGTCTTGAAGGTCCATACTTGGAGAGTGGAACATACTGTATAGAAAGAGGGGGGACCACCAAGTGTCATGTTTTTTTTTTTTTTCCACAGAGAAACGGACACACCAAAAGCTGTACCTAAAATATATACAGTGGAATATCACTCAGCCATGAAAAAGAGTGAAGTAATGCCATTTGTACAAGCATGAATGGGGCGGGGGATGGTCATACTCAGTGAAGTAAGTCATTCAGAGAAGGAGGAATACAGCATGACATCCTTTATAAGAGGAATCTAAAAAGAAATGATACAAATGGACTTATTTACAGAACAGAAAGAGACTGTCAGACTTAGAGAATGAACTTATGGTTACCGGGGGGAAGGATGGGGGAAGGGACAGTTAGGGAGTCTGGGATGGACATGGACACACTGCTGTGTTTACCATGGAGAACCAGCAAGGACCTGCTGTCCAGCTCAGAGAACTCTGCTCAATACTCTGTAATAACCTGATGGTTGCCAGGGGGGAAGGATGGAGGAAGGGATAGTCAGGGAGTCTGGGATGGACCTGGACACACAGCTGTATTTAACATGGAGAACCGGCAAAGACCTGCTGGCCAGCACAGGGAACTCTGCTCAATGTCATGTGGCAGCCTGGATGGGAGGGGAGTTTGGGGGAGAAAGGATGCGTGTACATGTGTGGCTGAGTCCCTTTCTGCTTAACCTGAAACTATGACAACATTATTCACTGGCTATACCCCAGTACGAAATGGGCTTTCCAGGTGTCCCAACGGTAAACAATCCACGTGCCAATGTAGGAGACGCAGGTTCAATCCCTGGGTCGGGAAGATCCCCTGGAGGGGGAGGAGATAGCAACCCACTCCAGGCAAGAGTACCGGAGTGAGTTGCTATTCCCTTCTCCAGGGGATCTTCCCGACCCAGGGATCGAACCCGGGTCTCCTGCATTGCAGGAGGCAGATTCTTTACCGTCTGAGCCATCAGGGAAGGCCGGTTCTTTCTTTGAGACGGTGAGCGGGAAGACTCCCTGTAGAAGGTGAGCTTTGGGGTGTAGAAGATGGGACTGGAGGAGACTCTGCATCACCAGGGTCCGGGGTGAAGGGAACTGGCCCCGTAGCAGCTTGGCGCTTTCTGCAACCTGTGCTGTGAAGAGCAAAGTCCCGAGGCAAGTGGCGTTTGTGTAGGTGGGTGAAACGTCCCGCGTTCTGTTACCTGGTGACTTTCTCCATAAAACTGCGTGCTCCTTCGTCATCCTGGGAGATGTTCAGCAGTCCAGGACGTCTTGATGATTTTTGTTTATGAGCGTTTGGAGCGAGGACCTGGCATTGAATGAATGGTGTTGGCTAATGCTTGCTGAGTGAATGAATGACTGAATGGGTTCTGGATGGCACAGTGGGCCAATTAAATATGGGGAATATCCCTTTTCAGTTGCAGTGATCAGGGCAGTTCCTCAGTCAAGTAGCCACTAACCAGAGTTAGCCAAGAAGTTTGTGCAGAGGGGTGGAAGCCTTCGATCATCTGTGCCAGCCAAGCCGATCCGGCCAGGCCAGTGACCTCCTGAGATGGGCCTTGCCGGAGAGAAGGACTGAGTTGTAAATTTCATTGATACCTTTTTCTGGGTAACAAAGATAAAGAGAGCAAAGATCACCATTTTAAGCAGTGTAAAAGGTCGAGTTCTGTGGCTTTCATTTCAATTCCCAGCCTTTACCATCATTCGTGTCCAGAAGCTTTGCGCCTGCCCACACCAAAAACTGTGTCCCCATGAAGCACTAACTCCCCAGCCTCCCTGTCTCCCAGAGCCTGATCATCCCTGTTCTACTTTCTGTCTCTCTGGATCTGACTGTTCTGCCATGAGTGGAATCAGACAGCATGTATCCTTTTGTGATGACCTTACGTTCGCTTGGCATCCTGTTCTTGAGGCTCATTTCATCTTGGAGCATGTGCTACACTTCCTTCCACTTGAGGTTGGTACGTTCGCTTGGCATCCTCTCCTTGAGTCTCATTTCATCTTGGAGCATGTGCTAGACTTCCTTCCTCTTGAGGTTGAAATCACATTCCATTGCCTTTCGAACGCCCTCGAACTGTGGTGCTGGAGAAGACTCTTGAGAGTCCCTTGGACTGCGAGGAGATCCACCCAGTCCATCAATAAAGGAAATCAGTCCTGAATGTTCATTGGAAGGACTGATGCTGCAGCTCCAGTACTTTGGCCACCTGATGGGAAGACCCGACTTGCTGGGAAAAGAGCCTGATGCTGGGAAAGATTGAAGGCAGGAGAAGCGGGTGACAGAGGATGAGATGGTTGAATGGCATCACCGACTCAATGGACATGAGTCTGCGTAAACTCTGGGAGCTGGTGATGGACAGGGAGGCCTGGCGTGCTGCAGTCTGTGGGGTCACAGAGAGTCGGACACGACTGAGTGACTGAACTAAATTGGCAGTATTCCTTTGTGGGTGGGTGTATGTCACATTTTTTCTACCTACTCATCCATCGACAGATGCGTGGCTCATCTCTGCCTTTTGGCTACTGTGAGTAATGCTACTATGAACGTTAAGTGAGTTTATTCTTTAGTTTACAGAGGCATGGATGGGTGTGTGTGGGGGCTGCTGCTCACGGGAGCGGTGGGTGGCGTGGTGGAAACTGGAAGATTGAAGGCTTTGGAAGGGGTGTGAGTCTTTGCGATCACAAGCAGCCACGAGCTAGGAGTGTTTAAGATGGTGGGAGTGCATCTGTGGTCAGGTCATGAGCGTCGAGGGCGGTGGAGGGGCTGAGACTGACTCGGGAGTCCCAGTATTAACCACGAGGGCATCTCTGCCCTGTGTCTGAGGATTCAGTTCATTGTTGAAAACGTTAATGATTTATGGAGACCGGAGGTTAGGTTTACTTCGTCTGGCTTGTGTTTTGTTTTCTGTTTTCTTATTCCTTCAAGGGTCCTACCTTTGCGACGGTCTTGCTGCTCTTCCTGTTTTGATGATTTCTGTCTGGTTTATGGGACTTTTCTTGTAGTGGAGAGATGGGTTTTGAAAACAATTATTAAAACAGTTTTTTTGGTTTTTGTTTTAAATTTAGGACTTCCCTGGTGGCTCAGGTGGTAAAGAATCGCCCTGCAATGCGGGAGACCTGGGTTTGATCCCCTGGGTTGGGAAGATCCCCCTGGAGAAGGGAATGGTGACCCACTCCAGTGTCATTGCCTGGAAAATTCCATGGACAGAGGAGCCTGGCCGGTGACCGGCCGTGGGGGTCTATGACTTTTGTGACAGTCACGCTGCTGATCTAGTTTTGATCGTTTCCGTCTGGTTTATGGGACTTTTCTTGCCGTAAAGCGATGGCTTTTGAAAATAATTTTTAAAACAACTTTTTAAATTTCTTATTTGGCCAGCGCTGGGTCTTCATGGCTGTTGGCGGCTTTTTCTCTAGCGGCGATGACGGGGACTCTTCATTGATGATGAAGGCATTCAAGATGACTGCTCTTCATTGTGGTGGGCAGTAGCTCCTGTGGTTCTTGGAACACAGACCCTAGACCTCAGGCTCAGTAGTTAGGGTGCGCGGGCTTAGTTGTGCCGAGGCATGTGGAGTCCTCCCGGACCTGGGATTGAACCCGGGTCCCATGCATTGGCAGGCCGTTCCTAACCGCTTGGACCCCCGGGGAAGGCTCCCTGTCGTAAAGAGTGGATGGGAGGTTTGTGTCTCTGCCTCGTGCTGTAGTAGTTTCTTCAGTGGCATTTGCTCTTTCTTATTGCTTGATGTGTGGGGAGGGGCGTCAAGCATCCAGACCCCAGAGCGTGTTGAACTGTCTATGGATGACCATTTGGGAGGTACAGATGGCCGCGGGGAGGTTGCATGCTTCAGTGCTGTGGTGTGTGTGCCTTTGGGAGAGGAAGACCTGGGGCTGTCCCGTCTATACCAGCCAGACTGTCTGCAGCAGGGTGGAGGGAGGCGGCTACATGGAGCGTGTGTAGTCCCCAAACTTCAGGGCATACGGTGCTCAAATAGGAGGGCTGAGGGGGGGCCAGGTTACGGTTAAAAGTAGGGGAGATGCTGGCAAGAAGGAGTTAGAATATTGATCTCCCTGACAGCTCAGTCAGTAAAGAATCCGCCTGCAATGCAGGAGACTCCGGTTCGATTCCTGGGTCAGGAAGATCCGCTGGAGAACGGAAAGGCTACCCACTCCAGTCTTCTTGGGCTTCCCTTGTGGCTCAGCTGGTAAAGAATGTGCCTGCAATGCGGGAGACCTGGGTCCAATCCCTGGGTTGGGAAGATCCCCTGGAGGAGAGGAAGGCTCCCCAACTCCAGGATTCTGGCCTGGAGAATTCCACAGACTGTATAGTCCACGGGGTCTCCAAGAGTTGGACAGGACTGAGTGACTTTGACTTTTTCCCTTACCCTTCGAAGATCTTATTAGAGGGGCTGCAAAGAGGAAAAGGATAGATTCTAGGTGGAGGGGGTGAAAACGAATGTCTGGACGCATGTGAACTCACTCTGATGCACAGAGCCCTTCTTGTGACCTTCATCACGGCACTGAGGGCCCACAGAGGTCGTGGGTGTCCTGGAAATGCTGTGGTCTTGTCTGGAAGGTGACTTGGGTCCGGGTGGATCGAAGCTCCTCCGTTGCACAGCTGTGGCACCCTGCCAGGGTCACCTCTAAACTGCCTTGGCTCTCAAATCAGGAGGAGGGAGTTGGCAATATGGCTTTCCTAAGGTGGTTGTGTGAGTTCAGTGAGGTGCCGCAGGTGAAAGTCCGGGTGCGTGGACACTTGGGAAAGGTTCGTTTCTGTTAGGCACAAGGGTCATCTTGTGGTTCCTACACCCTGTTTCTTTCTCGTGAGTGATTTAGGTTATTCTGGAAAACTGGGCTCTGGCGTCACCTTCTCCACGGGGCGTCTTTCTCTCTGCCACCCAGATGGTGTTTTCTGGTCTGTTTTGTAACATGCCGAGGGCAGTCTGTTACGGCACTGCTGTGTTGTCTTACGATGATCTGTAGATACATCCCTCTCTCTTTTCCCACGACACTGCCCTTGGTGTTACGGCCAGGGCTCTAGCACATTTCATCATGTAGCCCCACCGCTCGCAGAGAGCCTGACACGCCACGGGTACCCAGGCAAACAGGTGAAGGCCACTGGTGGAATCGTCTCCTCCCAACCCTTGATATCAAATCAACCTGAAGGACATGTCCCAACAGTTGCAGGTGATCCTTGCAGGCTGTAGGTGGAGAGTTAGAGCTAGCCTGACCCAGTGGGCTCGCAAAGGGTGCCCAGGGGGGGATAGATTTGGTTCTGGGCAGAATCCTAGAAGACCTCCATCGCTGGCAGTGGAACAGGGTTTGTGCGTGTAGGACAGGTGGTCCTGGTAGCTCAAGGAGGAAGCAAGAAGCGAAGCTGTGGACTCTGTGGACAGAGATTGCATGGTCTGTTTTTAGCATTGGCATGATCCCAGGGTCAGGAGCTCACACATGCAGAGTGCTCACTGAGGGCCAGGCAGGGGGTTGCTGATGGACAGGGAGGCCTGGTGTGCTGCGGTCCGTGGGGTCGCAAAGAGTCTGACACGACGGAGCGACTGAACTGAACTGAACTGAAGGTTTGGGTTCTAGAGGATCGCGTGTACTAGATGGCTTACCAGGACAAAGAATGAGCTACTGAACTGAACTGAAAACTTGGGGTTTGGGTTCCAGAGGGTCGTGTGTACTAGATGGGTTACCAGGACAAAGAATGAGCTACTGAACTGAACTGAAAACTCGGGGTTTGGGTTCCAGAGGGTCAAGTGTACTAGATGGGTTACCAGGACAAAGAATGAGCTCTTGAGCTGAACTGAAAACTCGGGGTTTGGGTTCCAGAGGGTCGCGTGTACTAGATGGGTTACCAGGACAAAGAATGAGCTACTGAACTGAACTGAAAACTCTGGGTTTGGGTTCCAGAGGGTCGCGTGTACTAGATGGGTTACCAGGACAAAGAATGAGCTACTGAACTGAACTGAAAACTCGGGGTTTGGGTTCCAGAGGGTCGCGTGTACTAGATGGGTTATCAGGACAAAGAATGAGGCATAGAGCACAAGTTACAAAGAAACGACTCTCGCGTGGCTGCTGAGTCACGGGACCCAGACCTGCTGAAGCCTGATCAACACATTTCAGAGGACGTGGTCAGAGCCAGGCGGTCAGCCCGGACTTCCCAGTGCCCTAATTAAGGGCTGTTGAAACTTGTTCTGTTTACGGGAGAGACCAGGTCATCGGACCCATGACTTTGTTTCTCCTTTGGACATAAAGGCAGAATGTCCTTCTGTATAAGGTATAAGCATAAGAGCAAACAGAATGCCCCTCGCCAGGATAAAGAAGTACCTGGGGAATCAAGCAATATAAGAACGAAGCCAAACCAAAAAAGAAAAAAAAAGGCAAAGGTGTGTGTTGTGGAACTGAGCTATAATTAGCTGTGCTAATTCGGTTTTGTAGACACGGATGATTGTGAGGCCATTATGATGCAACTCAAGTCATTCTTGACTTTTTTTTAACTTATTAAGCGTACAGCACCTAATGTGGAAATCTCAGTAGAGTGGGCCTGAGCTCCTGAAGCTAGATTTGGCAATTCAGTTCCGTCTCTCTCAGACAAAAGAGGTTTTCTGTCTTGCTGCTTGGAATACTGCATGGCCAGATTGAATCTGCCCCAGAGGTGGAGGTGAGCCTCAGGGTGGATATCGTCAGAGGGAGCTGCCTTAGAAGGAAGAGGGGAGAGAGATTGCACAGGAGATTTAGCAGTTCTCGTGGGTGAGAGTGTCTTCTCTGGGTTTGGCCCTCCGTTTCGTTTTGTATGTATGGGTTACAGTCACGCTGTTTGTGAAGAGCACGCACGTGTGCTCAGTCGTGTCCGACTCTTGTGACCCCATGCACTGTAGCCCGCCAGGCTCCTCTGTCCATGGGGTTTCCCAGGCAAGAATACTGGAGCGAGTTGCCATTTCCTCCTCCAGGGGATCTTCCCAAGCCAGGGATGGAACCTGGGTCTCCTGCATTGCGGGCAGATTCTTTTCCACTGAGCTACCCGGGAAGCCAAAAGACCCTGCTTTTAGTTTTGAATGTATTGGTTATAGTAATGCTGTTTAGTTAACTTAAAAATTTAAAACTTCAGAGTCCTGAGGGTGTGTGTGTTAGACGCAAAAGCACTCTCTCCCTCATAATCTCACTGCCCAGAGTAACCACCATCGATAGTTTTCTTGTGTATCTTTCCCAATGTTTTGCAAGCAGTTATAAGCATGTATGTTGTGTGTACTTTATTTACAGTCCGGTTTTGAACAAAAACAAACCTGTCAATAAAATACACACACATATGCATACATATGGGCTTCCCTGATGGCTCAGTGGATAAAGAAAGTGAAAGTAGCTCAGTCATGTCCGATTCTTTGCCACCCCATGGATTATAAAGTCTGTGGGATTCTACAGCCCAGGATACTGGAGTGGGTAGCTTCTCCAGGGGATCTACCCAACCCAGGGATCGAACCCTTGTTTCCCGAGGGTAAAGAATCCTCCTGCAATTCAGGAGACACAGGAAATGGGGGTTCAGTCCCTGGGTCAGGAACATCCCCCGGAGGAGGAAATGGCAACCCCACTCCAGTATTCTGGCCTGGAGAATCCCATGGACAGAGGAGCCTGGCGGGCTATAGTCCATGGGGTCGGCAAAGAGTCCAGCATGACTGAAGTGACTAACAGATGCACACATATCTTGGACATGTTGGTATACCAGTGACACTTTGTAGATCACGCGAGTGTCTGGCAGGGTTCCTAGTTTTAAACAACCAAATCAGTTCCTGCCTAACATAAGCCAGACTCATAGGAACCGAAGAAAGTCAATGAAACCTGTCTCGGGAGCTGCAGGAATCAAGGGCTTTCTGCGGAATCGACCATTCTCACCCCGGCAGGAACTCCGTGGTCGGAATATCATCATGCCAGTGTAACCAAGGGGAAAAGAAACTCCAGATACGTCTCTGTTCTTGAGTCGGCCACTCAGGATTCAGTGGATGTGTGTTTATGCACGTGGGTGAGTGCCCTTGCATATTTCATTGGCTGAACCAGAGTCCTGTGCCATCTCTAGGCTAGACCACGGCCTCCGGTCGAGCCAGCTGGTGGCACGTAACTTTTTTTGGCTTCTGAAGTTTGGAAAAGTCTCTGATAATTTGCTGTGATAAATGGTAAAAATTTGATAACTGATTTGGTACATGAGAAAAAATTCTGTGGAAGAACTTTCTGTAGGCTAGTAGCTTGTGGCTTTGATACGGTCCATCTTTGTTTCTCCTCTGCCTTCATGGTGCTTCAGTTCAGATCAGTTCAGCCTCTCCGTTGTGTCCGAGTCTTTGCGACCCCATGGACTGCAGCACGCCAGGCATCCCTGGTCCATCACCATCACCCGGAGCTCGCTCAAACTCACGTCCATCGAGTCGGTGATGCCGTCCACCCATCGTGTCCTGTCGGAGTTTCAGCTTCAGCATCAGTCTTTCCAGTGAATATTCAGGACTGATTCCCTTTGGGATGAACTGGTTGGATCTCATGTTGTTTAGATTTTATTTATTTTTTTGGCCTCACCTGGCAGTGTGTGGGATCTGAGTTCCCTGACCAGGGATCACATCCTGGTCAGGGAATGCACCGAGTTTTAGCCACTGGAACACTAGGGAATTCCCCCACATGCTCTTCATGATATTCTGTCTGGCACTGCGCGCTGTGTTCTGACGTTGGATAATTTGTCCTAAAATAGAGTGTTTCTGGAAGGCATTCTTACACCAGCACAGCCAGCGATAGCACAAGCAGGGTGGGTATCTCAAGATGGCCCTGCATCCCCTCATTCTCTCTTGCCCAGTAGAAAGGGTAGAGGGCTTAACTCATCACTGGTGGTCATTGTTTTTTACAGTTGCATAGTCGTGTCTGACTCTTTGTGACCCCACGGACTGCAGCACGCCAAGCCTCCCTGTCCATCGCCAAATCCCGGAGTTTGCTCAAACTTAAGTCCATTGAGTCGGTGATGCCATCCAACCATCATCCTCTGTCGTCCCCTTTTCCTCCCGCCTTCAGTCTTTCCCAGCATCAGGTTCCTTTCCAGTGAGTCAGCTCTTTGCATCAGATGGACAAAGTATTGGAGTTTCAGCTTCAACATCAGTCCTTTCAGTGAATATCCAGGGTTTATTTGCTTTAGGATTGACTGGTTTGACCTCTTTGCTTTCCAAGGGATTCTCAAGAATTTTGTCCCACAGTTCGAAAGCATCAATAGCCTTCTTTATGGTCCAACTCCCACATCCATACATGACTACTGGAAAAAACCATAGCTTTGACTATATGGACCTTTGTCAGCAAAGAGATGTCTCTGCTTTTTAATGCACTGTCTAGGTTGGTCATAGCTTTTCTTCCAAGGAGCAAGCGTCTTTTAATTTCATGACTGCAGTCACCACCTGCAGTGATTTTGGAGCCCAAGAAAATGAAGTCAGCCACCGTTTCCATTGTTTCCCCATCTATTTGCAATGAAGTGATGGGACTGGATGCCACAATATTGGTTTTTTTAAATGTTGAGTTTTTAAGCCAGCTTTTTCACTTTTCCTCTTTCACCTTCATCAAGAGGCTCTTTAGTTCCTCTTCGCTTTCTGCCATAAGAATGGTATCATCTGCATATCTGAGGTTGTTGATATTTCTCCTGGCAGTCTTGATTCCAGCTTGTGCATTTCTCATGATGTACTCTGCATAGAAGTTAAATAAGCAGGCTGACGATCATACAGCCTTCACGTACTCCTTTCCCAATTTTGAACCGATCCGTTATTCTGTGTCCGTGACATTTTGAATTTTGTCAGGGATAATTTGGAAGAAATCTGTTTCCTCTCTTGTTATGTGTAATCTCTGCGTCACACTCTCAGTTTCGCCCTTTGACTCACCAAGCTTCAGCTGTTTCCTGTTTGGCCCTTTCGAGAAAGATCCACTCACCCCCAGATGTATAGAATCAGGTGTTGGGCATTGTGCATACTTGTCTGTTGTAAAAGCCACTCACGTCCTTATGTTTTATGACTAGAACTCAGAGGACTGGTCTATTTCCTTTTGCATCAGACAGACTCCTTGCGGACAGGAGTTCTGTTCTTCCCTAAACTTTGTGACGCTTTCAGCTACCAGTGGTTTCTGAGCATGGAGTGTGTGTGTGTGTGTGTGTAGGGGGGTGGTCCAGCGTGACTTGCACACCTCAGGGACTAGACCTAGTTTCATGCAGCTATTCTTTCCTTTTGGAACATGGGAGAAGAAGATGATGAGGTTGGCTCCTCTCTGTTCGGGTCCTGAAAGCAGCACTTTTTCCAGCGTCCACCATGGGGTGGAAGCCTGGAGGAGTGGTTGGAAACAGATTGAACAGTGCTCCGAGGATTTGGGGCAGGGTGGTGGGCAGGGAGGTGGTTCCCCACCTCCGTTCGAAGCTGGAGAGGTCTGTCTTAGAAATTGCAGAGAACCCTTTCTCTTCTGATCACAGTCGTTTTCAAGAGGAGCCGTGGGGGCCTGAGATCTCAGAAATGCTCCTCTCTGATCATGCCCAAGTCTCCATGCCATTAGTGAGGCGGGGGAAAAAGAGATAGATGGAAGCGTGCAAATTCATATGGGTGTTCCGGATAAAGGAGAAAGGACTGGCTTTTATGTAGACTCTGTTCCCCAGCAATCCAATTCATTCTCTCTCTGCCAATTGGAGGAAGATAAAACAGTTATTTCAAGGTAATATTTGTGTAACCTACAAAATTCTCGGTCAGGTGAGGGAAAGACGCAATCTGGGTTAATAGGACCGTCTCCCAAGTTCTCTCCCTGACTGCAGGCTTTGGTGTGAAACTAATGAAATGAAGGTGATTTTGGTTTGTGTTAGATTCTTCAAAGTCATCTCAGTAAAATAGTCTTTTTTTTTTTTTGCATGGCAAAATGACTTCTAAAGCTCTCCTTTGTAAGAACTTAACATCCTCGTCCTTTTAACTGAATGTCAGTCAAAAGAGTGTTAGGCAGAATTTATTGCATTTTTAAGACCCTCTCAAAGGAAAAGAATCCTAAAGGAAATCAACCCTGAATATTCATTGGAAGGAATGCTGCTGCTGAAGTTGAAGCTCCAATCCTTTGGCCACCTGATGCAAAGAGCTTTGGACAAAACCCTGATGCTGGGAAAGATTGAAGGCAGGAGGAGAAAGGGATGACAGAGGATGACATGGTTGGATGGCATCACTGACTCGATGGACATGAGTTTGAGCAAGCTCCAGTGATGGACAGGGAAGCCTGGCCTGCTGCAGTCCGTGGGGTTGCAAAGAGTCGGACACGATTGAGTGACTGAAGAACAAAAGGAAGATAATTCTGACGGTAATGCATAATGATCTGGGGAAGTAGATTGCTCTGGCTTTGAGGACCATGGATGCTTTGAGTACAGGCCACACCCATCCTGGGGACCATTTTGTAGCTGAGAGTGCTCTTAGCCAGTGACGACTTGTGTTCCCCAGGGCTCATCTGGCGGTGCCTGGAGACGTAGTCCCAGGTGGGGGTCGGGAGCAACGTTCTTGAGTTCTGGTCTGTAGCAGGCCAGGGATGCTGCTTGACAAAGCCTCAGTGGCCTCTACAAGAGCTTTCACTACCGAGACCACGTGTGTCTGTGTGTGCGCGCGCATGCTCATTCAGTCGTGTCCGATTCTTTGCAACTCCATGGACTGCAGCCCGCCAGGCTCCTCTGTCCATGGCATTCTCCAGGCAAGAATACCGGAGTGGGTTGCCATTCTCTTCTCCAGGGGATCTTCTCAATTCAGGGACTGAACCCACATCTCTTGTGTTGGCAGGTGGATTCTTGACCACGGCCCCACCTGGGAAGCCCCGTGCATGTGATGCCATGTCCCCAAAAATGTCTGCTGAGTGACTGCAGGGGCTTCAGGTATCGCTGAGGTCTTTACTCTTCAGCTGTGGAGTCCGGAGGGGCAAGGTCACTTTCCCTTGGACTGTGGACCGTGGACACAGTTCTTAACAATACAAACAGCGAGAGGAGATCTGGAATATTTGCAGGACGTTTCTGAGCACAGCAGCTCTGTTGAGTCAGCTGAGGGAAGCAGATGATGCCTTGTGAGTCTGTTGGGGCATCTTGAGTTTGTAGTTTTGGGGTTTGCAGGCCGCAAAGCAGGTAACCGTCCACAGAGGTTTCTCTAAGGAATGTGTGTGCACGCTCAGCCCACTCAGCTGTGTCTGACTCCATGTGACCCCATGGACTGTAGCCCTCCAGGCTCGTCTGTGCATGGGCTTCTCCAGGCAGGAATCCTGGAGTGGGTTGCCGTTTCCTCTTCCAGGACACCTTCCCCGCGTCTCTTA
This sequence comes from Cervus elaphus, assembly GCF_910594005.1. NCBI lineage: Eukaryota > Metazoa > Chordata > Mammalia > Artiodactyla > Cervidae > Cervus > Cervus elaphus. The sequence continues at coordinate 172,812,270 of NC_057848.1, read as the reverse complement.
TCTCTCCCGCATTGGCAGGCAGATTCTTGACCACGGAGCCACCTGGAAAGCGCCCCGAATGTTAACAGTGCTCATCTTGAGAAACTGGAGTGCAGACTGTTTCGGAGCCTCACTTCATGACTTTTAAAACATGAGTGTTTAAACTTTTATTATGCATGCATAGACACACGTGCACGTACACAGGTGTGTGCACTCAGGCCACCCGCGTGGGCACACACAACGGACCGTGTCAGCGTACACAGGCCGTGTGCCGCGGGACTGGACCCCGATACGTGGTTTTAATGCCCAGCATTTTCCCCCGGCGATTGTAACTTCCTGTGCCTGCTGCTGGCATCTGGTTGAGGATGTGTGTGGCAGTTTAAGACCACAGGACCTCGTGTCTTTCTCTGCTCAGGAGTCCAAGGTAGAGTTGATCTCGTGTTTTGAAAGTGTAGTTTGCAAGATTTAATTTTCAGTGCGGCAGATTTCAACGTGGTTTTCTTCTGCACCGTAAGTTGGTTATGTCGTACGGACTCCTATACACCTTCCTGCTATAGAAGCGGAGACGGTTAGCCAGAGGGGCTCAGATGAAGATATACAACCCCCTACAAATACAGAGAAAGAACCCTCCTGGCGCGTGATATAGATAGTCTTTCGAAATGCTTGTGTTCCGACGTGTGTGTGGGGAGAACATGAGATGTTTTTCCACACTCAGCTTTGACCGTGGAGGTTAAGAGCGTGGGTTTGGGTGAGCAGCAGAGGGACTCAGAGACACATATAGGTGTATAACCGTTCTCCCCCAGACTCCTCTCCCATGCAGGCCGCCGCATAGCCCTGAGCAGAATTCTCTGTGCTGTTGTTTTTGGCTGCACCCCAATACAAAATGGTTTTGGTGTTTGAAAAAAACAGGAATTAAAAAAAAAAAAAAAAAGAAGTATGGATTTGGGTCTTCCCTGCTGTTCCAGTGGCCAAGACTCTGTGATCTTAAAGCAGAGGCCCCAGGTTCGATTCCTGGTCAGGGAACTAGAGCCCTCTAGAGCTGCAGCTGAGAACCCAGGGCAACCAAATAAATAAATACTTTTTTTTTTTTTAAGGAAAGAAAAACAAGGTTGATTTAGGGGGCCAGCATTTCATAGCCACACGCTGTGGCTGCTGCTTGGTGGTTGGGAATCGCAAAGAAGCCTTTGGCTCGGCTGGAGAACTTTTACCTGTTTGGAGAGATGGCAAGGTGCCAGCCACCCCCAGTGCAGGGGGCAGGGCTGGGATGAAAGTGTGGGTGTCACCTGTCGCCCTGAGAAGGACCCCCGGGACTCATTGGGCCCCAGGCAGGTAAAGGGCCGCCTCTAGAGCTGGGCTCAGCTTGCCCAGGGCGGCCTCGATTGGGCCTTCTGTTTGGGTCTGAGAAAGTCGTGGTTGCATTTCTCTTGACCTTTGAGGTCACACGCTTCCGGTTTGGGTGTTTTAGGGGGAAAAGATGATGCAGGTGTTGGGGTGAGGACTGGGCTGATCCCCTAGCCTCAGAGGAAGGCAGATGCCGTGGCCTCTCTGGGACTGCGAATTTGCAAAAAATGCCGCGTGGCTTTGCGATCTTGCGGAAATGGTGCACCGTCGGTCTGATGATCCGTGATGGAGGGGTAGTCATCAGTGTGAGGATTACGTAGGCTCAGAGGCAGAGCTGAGTGAAAGTTGACATCCTTTGAGGTCCAGCCTCCCTGGAGGAGGAGTTGACTGGGTTTTGCCCGCCACCAGCTCCGGGGATCAGTATTGCTCCAGCCTGAAGGATGAAACTTACAAGACAGAGGGCACATGCAGCCTGCTCCCTTGACTACAGTTCTGTAGAGACAGGGAGATGGATGCAGACCAGGGGCCTCTAGAAAGAGCCAGAAATGCGTGGATTTGCCTAAAGGCATAGAAAGGCGATTACTACCACGGGTCCACATAGTTGAGCGCAAATTCTGCTATGTCTGGTCACTTCCCTCTGCCACTGACTCTTGCGTCAAGTTTCATAGGTTCCAAGTTGTTCTCCCGTTCTGCCTACGTCGGTTCTCAGTACTCATCCTAGGCAGAGCGATGGCGTGCCAAAGACATCCGAGGTCTGACGGTGCAGCTCGCGACCCTGTGACATCACACGGCCAAAGGGACAGTGCCCATGGGGTCCGGGATCTTGAAAGTTGGGGCGGGTGTCGTCTGCTTGAGCCCAGAGTCCCCACCCGGGGGGAGGGGGCGAGGGGGCGTCTGAGGGAGAGGAGGGGTCGGACTCAGAGATGACATGTGTCCCAGGAGGCAGAGGTTGGGAGTGAAGGGGGGCCCATGGGCCAAAGAAGACGGGTGGCTTCCAGGAGCTGCACGAAATCGGGACCCCGTATTCTTCCCCTGGAGCCTCTAGACGGAGCCCAGCCCTGTGACCCCCGTAGACCCCTCACCCCTAGACGAAACAGATTAGTCAGTGCTGCTTAAGATAACTGAGTGTGTGTGAAGCGTCCGTGGGAGACTTAGGATGGGGGCGTACCTGTCCGGGTGCTACGGTCAGGAGTTTTACATGCTGGGATGACAGTGTTCCATTACCAAGGGGTGTGCGGTCATGCTCCAGGACCCTGCGGCCAGCAGTGCAGCCTGGCTGTGTTTGATTGTGTCCCTTCTCTCTGACCCTTGTTATTCTGCCCGGTGCGTGACAAGTGCTGCTAAGATGGGCCAGGTTTGACCGCGTTCTTTGGCACGGCTTGGCAAAACGACAGTCCTACAGAAATCCGATTCTGTAATGAGGATGCTTACTCCTTGGAAGGAAAGTTATAACCAACCTAGACAGCTTATTAAAAAGCAGAGACGTTACTTTGCCGACAAAGGTCCGTCTAGTCAGAGCTATGGTTTTTCTAGTGGTCATGTATGGATGTGAGAGTTGGACTATCAAGAAAGCTGAATGCCGAGGAATTGATGCTTTTGGGCTGTGGTGTTGGAGAAGACTCTTGAGAGTCCCTTGGACTGCAAAGAGATCCAACCAGTCCATCCTAAAGGAGGTCAGTCCTGAATATTCATTGGAAGGACTGATGCTGAAGCTGAAACTCCAACACTTTGGCCACCTGATGTGAAGAGCTGACTCCTTGGAAAAGACCCTGATGCTGGGAAAGATTAAAGGCAGGAGAAGAAGGGGACAACAGAAGATGAGATGGCTGGATGGCATCACTGATGCAACGGACATGAGTTTGAGTAAACTCCGGGAGTTGGTGATGGACAGGGAGGCCTGGAGTGCTGCAGTCCATGGGGTCGCAAAGAGTCGGACACGACTGAGTGACTGAGCTGGGCTGAACTGAATGAGGATGCAGTCCAAAATAGAAGGGCGCTTTCACAGGAATGAGGTAACGCTAAAGTGCGTGAGCTCCGTACATCTTTTCAGCGGTGCCGAACATGACTACGTCTGTGAAAAGCCCCTGCAACAGGTCGATTAGCTGCTGGGCAGTTTTAAAAGATGTATTTCCCTGTCATTCCTGAAGCTTTTGTCATGTGTCACAAGAGAAAATTGAATTTCTTAATCCACTTACATAGAATCTGAAATTCACTTAAACTGGGGCTTCAGGTGTTCGTTAGGATTCTGCCGTCCTCATAAGCAGATTTTCTGGTGAGTTTCCGCTTCTGGATTCTGTTGTGACTACGCCAACAAACGGTTCACACGTTCAGTTTTCATCTGAGACCAGCTGAAAGTCATGTTATGTATAAATATGATTTGACTCAAGAGTGTTTATTGTTCAGGTGTAATTTGAATCAGAAAGCCGCTCTATAGGCCTCTTCCCAACTAAAATTGTGCAATTATGCATTTCACATTAGAGGCAGGGCACTTATTTAAATCCTTTGTACCAGAGCAAATGAGTTTCATTTTTTTAAAAAGCTGCAACTTGTCTCTGGATTTTTCGTTGCATGATAACCACGTAAGTATGGTTTGTTGAGCATTTGTGTATGTATACATAGATGATCTTTGCTTTAAGAGTCAGAGAGATGTTTTTTTAAAAAGCAAAACAAAGCAAGTTTTTGAGACATAGTTGACATATCAGAATTCACCTATTGTCAGTGTTCAATTCAGTGATTTTTAGCACATTTACAGAGTTGTGTGGAATAGGAGCCCCCCTGGTGGTTTAGTGGGTAAAGACTCTGCCTGCAAAGCAGGGGACCTGGGTTCAGTTCCTGGGTCGGGAAGATCCCCTGGAGAAGGGCACAGCAACCCACTCCAGTATTCTTGCCTGGGTAATCCCATGGACAGAGGAGCCTGGCGGGCTACAGTCCGTGGGGGTCGCAAAGAGTCGGGCACGACTGAGAATGTACACGTGGCCTATACACAGAGTTGGGCACTCAGTGCCTCGATGTAATTTTTAAAATACTCCCTTTTCTGCTTTTAAATTTATTTTCTTGGCTGCAGCACGCAGCATGTGGGATCTTACTTCCCGCACCAGGGCGCCCCCTGTGTTGGAAGTGTGGCGTCTTTACCACTGGACCACCAGGGAAGCCCCCACACACAGTTTTTAGAACACGTATCACCTAAAAAGAATTCCTGTGCCAGTTGGTACTACCCTGCTCCCCATGAAGCCTCTGGGAACTGCCTCTCTGTTATGTGTCTCTGTGAATTTGCCCATTCTTGGCATTTCAAATAGGTGGAATCATACAGTGTGTGTCTTTTGGGTCTGGCCTTTGCGGTATAAAGTTTTCCGAGTTCATCTATCTTGTAGCATGAATCAATATGGCACTCCTTTTTTAAAACTGAGTGCTATTCTGTTGTGAATGAATATACCACATTTCTCTTACCCCATTCCTCAGTTGCTGGACATGTGGGGTTTTTTTCCACTTTTTGGCTGCTACGAATAAGCTGCTATGGGATTTCCCTGGTGGCTCAGATGATAAAAGAATCTGCCTGGCGGTGCAGGAGAGCTAGCTGGGTGTGATCCCTGGGTTGGGAAGATGCCCTGGAGAAGGGAAGAGCAACCCACTCCAGTCTTCTTGCCTGGAGAATCCCATGGACAGAGGAGCCTGGTGGGCTACAGTCCGTGGGGTTGCATGGTCGGACGCACTGAACGACTGACACTTTCATATGACCTGCTCTGAACATTGTATTCAGGTTTCAGTGTAGACATGCATTTTTGTTCCTCTTGGGTTTACTCCTCAGGGTGGAACTGCGACACTGTGTGTGTGTAACTTTCTGAGAAACCTCCAGAGTGTTCTCCAGAGTGGCTCTGTCGTTTCATGCTCCTATCCAGGACACGAGAGTGTTGGACTTTCTCCATATCCTCCCGGGCATTCCTCATCGTCTCTCTAAGAACATCCTCACCTCCGTTTATAAGGCCCAGAGCGTCGCTTGTCGAGTAGGGATTTTAGGGGGTGTTCATCACCTACTTGATGACAAGACCGTGCGTTCCTTAAAGCAAGAAACTGAGCTTGCTGTGTGTCTGTCTTTTTGAGTTTCTGCAGTGTGATGAGCTTGGTCCGAGTGGATGGGAGAATTGGTGAAGGATTCTGAACAGGGGAAGGCAGGGTGGGCACTCCCAGCCCTCAAGGGCCCGCAGAGACTCAGGGCTTGGGCACAGACCGTGAGTCAGGGCTTTTCACTGTTTCTGTGCAGTTTTTCTTGAGATCCTAAATTCCCAGATGGAGCACCTCTCCTTATGAGTCTCTGCTCTTCACTGTGCATTCCCGAAGTCCCTGCTAGAAGATGCCCTTGGACGCTTAACTCCCCTTTCACTTATGAGTTTCGACTCACTGGAAAAGACCCTGATGCTGGGAAAGATTGAAGGCAGGAGGAGAAGGGGATGACAGAGGATGAGATGGTTGGATGGCATCACCGGCTCGATGGACATGAGCTTGGCCAAGCTCCAGGAGTTGGTGATGAACAGGGAGGCCTGGTGTGCTGCAGTCCACGGGGTCGCAAAGAGCTGGACACAACTGAGCGACTAAACAACAACTCTTCGTCTTTAGGCCTCCACTGTCATGACCTGATGACCTGCCAAAGACACATCGAGAAAGAAAAATGGAAGACTGAATTGTAAGTCTTTGGAAAAGACCCTGATGCTGGGAAAAATTGAAGGCAGGAGAAGAAGGGGACGACAGAGGATGAGATGGTTGGATGGCATCATCGACTCAATGGAGATGAGCTTGAGCAAACTCCAGGGCATGGGGAAGGACAGGGAAGCCTGGCGTGCTGCAGTCCATGGGGTGTCAAAAGAGTTGGGACGTTGCAGTCCACAGAGTTGGACACGACTTAGTGACGGAATAAGAACTCTTCTTTATGCAGAAACCCACGTTTGGGACCCTGGCATCCTTAGTTTGTTGTCCTAGAGCCTAGTCCGTCTTAGTTGTTGACCTGTCTCTGGTACCTCGAGTGGCCGTATAATTTATTTCTCCAAATTGGGACTGTTCTGAGAGACAAAAGGCCTTCCCTGGTAGCTCAGCTACTAAAGAATCTGCCTGCAATGCGGGAGACCCCGGTTCGATTCCTGGGTCAGGAAGATCCCGTGGAGAAGGAATAGGCTACCCACTCCAGTCTTCTTGGGCTCCCCTGGCAGCTCGGCTGGTAACCAGCGCTTTTAACCATTACCTTGAGGCAGTACCGATCAACTCGGATCATCTCAAGCAAAAAGACAAGAGGGATTTGTTGCTCTCCTGAAATAAAGGTCGTAAATAGCTCCGAATGTTTTTCCTGAAATTCTCAACTCAAATTTGCAGAAGGTCTTTTTTTAAATTTTATTTTAAATCATTTATTTACTTATTTGGCTGCATTGGGTCTTAGTTGCGTCGCTCATGATCTTTGTTGCATTCATGATACGCCATCTTTCATTGTAGCGCACAGACTCTGTAGTTGTGGTATGCGGGATCTCTGGTTGTAGCCGTCGGGCTTAGTAGAGCCACTCACATGTGGGAATCCCAGTTCCCCGACCGGGGATTGAACCTGTGTCCCCGGCCCTGCAAGGCAGATTCTTAACCACCAGAGAAGTCCCTGGATAACTTTCAAGGCCAAATATTTTGTCATTGTTTCTCAGGAAACCAGGAACTGTGTTCAGACACACATACACACACACCCCGGTGTGATTCCCATATCGTGTGTGTGGGTGTGTGTGTGTGTGTGCTGTTATTCTGCAAATAACCTGCAGACCCGTATACTGTGATGAATACAAACAGAAATAATTACAAAGGCTTCCTGAAATTTACTGCCATGAGGTGGGCCTGCCTTTAGGACTTTTCCCCTTGAACAGGAGGTAATAAAATGTAGCTTTCTTTTTCTAGCATAGGTGGTTTTGCAAGGTTTCTGACACTTAGGAAAGATGGTTCTGTTCGTGTTATTGGGGCATTGCTTACGATCGCAAGGAATTGTTCGCGGCGGTGGAAGTCGCAGTATGATCTTGCCCATACTGTGGGTTACTAGGCAACTGTTAGAAGCAATACTGGCGAAGTGGTGTGTTTATTGGCTCTGAAATGTGTTTACGATACACAGTGATGTGTTTCTGTGACACGCCCCCCCCCCCCAAGAGACCTGCAGCCCCTTTGGGACTTGTGGCACCTGTGAAATGTACCCCTGGAGTAAACCAGGCCATGGGGCGGTCTGCAGGCTGCTGCCACATTCAACTTGGTTTTTACTTAGCTGGGCTTTGGTGCCGCATGGTTATCTGACACCGCGGGTTATTTTAAGAAGTGGCCGGGTGATTTGCTGGACGAGGCGTCCATAGTCTCCCCTCTAGGACTCAGGGGAGAAATTTTGCATGCGTGTCTAACTCTAGAAGCCTCTGTGTTTTGGATCCTTGTATCTTCTTTAACTTTTGCTTACTGTGAATCAAGCACCTGTCTAATCATATTTGCTTCTTTGAAGAGACATCTAGGAAACTGAGAATCTTGCAGCTGATGTTGTATCTGATGGCCGACTTAAGCTACCGTGCTGACCTTTCAGCTTTATCTCATTTTTCTTGTCACTGTCTTTTGTTGGCCTTGATTTTTTCCCCAGTTAGGGCTTCCCTGGCGGCTTGGTGGGTAAAGAAATCTGCCTGCCATGCAGGGTTCGATCCCTGGGTGGGGAAGATCCCCTGGAGGAGGAAATGACAACCCGCTCCAGTATTCTTGCCTGGAGAATCCCCATGGACAGAAGAGCCTGGTGGGCTACAGTCTGTGGGGTCGCAGAGAGTCAGACTTGACTAAGCACACACACAGTGAGTTATTTTTACTTCTGCTACTTCGTGTGTGTGTGTGTGTGTGTTTGGGATCTACCTCAAATCTTGTTCTCCTTCTCTTTTCCCAGGTGGGAAATTCTTAGGTATTTTCGTGAATGAAAGAGCAAGGTGGCTTCTTGGAAGTTCTGTTGGCTTCCGATGGCGTTTGAATTCTGATGCGCTGGCGGCATCTGATTTTAATCTGGAAGCTTCCTGATGAAGTCCGTCAGGGCAAAGTGTGTGTCTGAATTTAGTATGAGGAGGGCAGTGTCAAAAGCAGCTGGTGAGCAGACCCTGGTTAAACTTTCTAGGGCCTTGTAAGCCTGAAAATTAAAGTTCTTTAAAAGCAATCTCTGAAAGGATGATTTCGAACGATTAACAAAGGTCCTGAATCGTTTAAATTTACTGGGGGTGGGGTGAAGAAACCCATTAAGAAATGAATTCTTGGGCTCAAAGTTACATTGAATGAAGTGGAAATTCTTTTTTCCGTCTCCATTGGTGTGGCAGAGCAGTTGCCTCTAAACTCCACTGAATAGTGGGCTTCAGAGCCTTGAATGTGCATCATCACTTGAGTGGAAAAGCAGGAAATGAAATCGAGGTTATGGAAGTAAAAGAGTTCACACTGATCTCCCCCTGAACAAGTGTAAAAGAGTTGGTGCAGGCAGCTTAGCTGTTTCTCCACTTAGGAGGAGAAGAGATTTGGGATGACTTCCTGGATCAGTTCAGGGCCTCAGCGTCTCCCTGTCGATGAGAGCCGCTGATTTAATAGCTTTGATGGGCCAGGAGCTGTTCGGTGTATTTTTACATCCTGGGTCTGTGTTTCTCCCCACTGCCGCGTAACGGGCTTTGTCCCATTTTTACAGGGAGAGGGAACTACGAGGTTCACAGATTTCTTGTCTGGGGTCAGAAGTATCCTTGGTGAGCAGGCTGTAAGCTGATCCCAGAATGAATGGACGATGTTGGTGAAAGTGATTTTATCCAATACTTGGGTGGTGTTCTGGGCTTCCTGGGTGGCACTTGTGGTAAGAGATGTAAGGGACGCGGGTTCGATCCCTGGGTTGGTAAGATTCCCTGGAGGAAAGCATGACAAGCCACTCCACTATCCTTGCCTGGAGACTCCCACGGACAGAGAAGAGTGGCGGGCTGCAGTCCGTGAGGTTGCACAGAGTCGGGCACACACGCCATGTGGCCCGTAGGCATGGTCGTGCGTGCAGTGAATTCTCTGAGTTCGTTCCCCTAAGGTCAGTTAGATTTCTGTCACTTAGTCATCTGTCCCCCTTTGGACAGGGCTTCCCTGGCGGGCTTACTGGTAAGGAATCAATGCCTGCCGCTGCTGGAGACGTGGGTTCGATCCCTGAGTCTGGAAGATGGCGACCCGCTCCAGTGTTCTTGCCTGGGAAACCCCAGGGACGGAGGAGCCTGGCGGGCCGCAGTCCGTGGGGTCACCGAAGAGTCAGGCACGACTTAGAGAACTCAGCAGCAGCAACCCTTTTCATAGAGATGCGGGGCTGGAGGCGTGAGGAAGCTTGGTTTCAGCGGGGAGCTTGCAGGCAGGGTGAGACGTGGCAGGAGACTTGAAGATGCTGCTGGGTTGGACTCGTGGGTTCTCTCAAAGGCGTGAGGCCGGGGGACGCGAAACCAGTGAGGGCAGCTTGTGAACAGGCGGGGAAGAAGGTGGGCTTGGGTTGTGGCCGGGCCAGACGGAGTCAGGGCTGTGTGTGTGAGCCAGGTGTGGACAGATGGAGGTGTGCATGTCTGGTGAGCTGCCAGCGCTTGCTGTTTGTGAGAAAACCTCTGTTTCAGCCCCAGTTGTGGCAACCTGGAATGTCTCCAGCCTACGTAGCATATTAAAAGGCCAGAGACATCACTTTGCCAACAAAGGTCTGTCTATTCAAGGCTGTGGTTTTTCCAGTAGTCATATATGGATGTGAGAGTTGGACCATAAAGAAAGCTGAGTGCCAAAGAATTGATGCTTTTGGGCTGTGGTGTTGGAGGAGACTCTTGAGAGTCCCGTGGACTGCAAGGAGATCCAACCAGTCCATCCTAAAGGAGATCAGTCCTGGGTGTTCATTGGAAGGACTGATGCTGAAGCTGAAACTCCAGTACTTTGGCCACCTGATGAGAAGAGTTGGCTCATTGGAAAAGACCCTGATGCTGGGAAAGATTGAGAGCAGGAGAAGGGGACGACAGAGAATGAAATGGCTGGATGGCATCACCGACTCAACGGACATGAGTTTGAGTAAACTCCGGGAGTTGGTGATGGACAGGGAGGCTGGCATGCTGCAGTCCATGGGGTTGCAAAGAGTCGGACACCACTGAGCAACTGAACTGAACTGAAATGTCTCCAGACATTGCCAAATATCTCTTGGAGGGGGGTGCACAGTCACCCCAAGTTGGGAAACCGCGGGTCCAAAGACTTGGGGAGCAGGACTGACCTTCAGTGTCAACTGAAACAGAATTCCCAGTGACCCACCCCCTCCCAGTTGTTAATTTCACACACACACACACACACACACACACACACACACACACACACACACACACACACACACACACACACACACACACACACACACACACACACACACACACAAATTTCCCCTTTTGTGAAAAGGCTGTGGTTTAAGTCATTTTGAGGACGTCTATTTCTGAAGGGGAAAGGATGGGGACGTTGCCTCCTTTGGGTCTCTGCCTTCTGGGAAGTTCTCCAGCTTGCTTCTAGAATGCCGAAGCTCCGGTGCATTTCTGTGAGAGCGTCGGATGCTTTCATTCTTAATTGATTTGGCCGCGTTGGGTCTTCGTTGTGGCGTGAGGGGGATCTTTCTTGCTGACTGCAGGGTCTTTGGTTGCAGCCTGTGGGGTCTAGTTCCCTGACCAGGGATGACACCTGGGAACCCCTACGTTGGGAGTGGGGAGTCTTAGCCACTGGACCTGGACTAGGGAAGTCCCGGGTGAGGTTTTTTGTTTTTTAGTTAATTTTTTAATTGGAGGAAAGTTGCTTTATAATGTGGCGATGGTTTCTGCCATACAACAGCACAAATATTTATTATTAATTATTAGTAATATTAATCATTATCAATTAACATTTTAATATGTGTTAATTATCCTTATATCCCTTCCCTCTGGAATCTGCTTCCACTCTGCCATCCCAACCCGCCAGGTCATCAGAGGGTCCTTGGCTGGGCTCCCCCATGTTACACAGCAGTTCGTCATCAGCGATCCGTTTTATACACGGTAGTGTGTATATATATATATATCTATGCTACTTTCTCCATCCGTTACTTGGGATATCTTTCTGATGTCCCAAATACGGAGGTGACATTTGCAGAACAACTTAGATCTGTGAATGGGAAGATGTGTGTGTGTGTGCATACCTGTGTTTTAAGACAGTGTTCTTGAATGAGCTGATCGTTGCCATTGGTGTCCTAGATTCTGAGGTGTCTGTGTAAGCACAGAGTCGAATTTAATCCCCAGAGGCATTTTCTTAGAGGTGTGTCGTTAAACAAAATTGAGGGCCCTTACTGGTGAGCTTTCCAGGTGAGGCGGGGAGGTAGTAGGAAGTGTGTGCACCTCACGGAAACGTGAACGCCGGCGCCAGATGGTGCTCAGAAACTTTTATGACGATTTCAGCGAGTAGATAACGTGTACTGTGCTGGATAATTACATTGAACTGCTTAGAAACGAAAACAGAAGTGAGAAGCAATGTTGTCACAAATTCAGTCAAGCCTTAAAAATGGTCCGCATCAGGGGGGGAGAAAAAAAAAAACGTTCTCTTAATGCTCATTGCCAAATGCGGAGGGAGTGCTTTGGGAGACGAGGAGAAGATTAATGAGGATTGTTTTGTTCCCAGTGGTGCACTCACGGTGTCATCTGTAAACCAGAAACTGCTGTGTCACCTGGAGGTTATTTTTATCCTTCGGTGTGGTCTCTTTGTAGAGAGATCGCAGTGGCTGTTGATGGGCAGTTTGCTGAACAAGAAAAAGATCATGTTATCCTAATGCCTGAATATATCCTCTCTAAGTGCTGTGGTTGGTTTTCTCTCGTTAAATAAAATTTCACGCCACTGAATCAAATTGCCTGGCCACAAATTCTGTGCGAGTGGTAGATAGCTTATTAAAATTTGCTGTGGGCCTGTTTTTTCTTTTTTTTTTTTTTCTGTTGATAGTAGCTCTGGATGGCTTATGTAATTAGCAGACCACTTGCATCATGTTCTATTACCTGTCTCATACTATATTTTTGGGTGACAAGTCCCGTCTTAGTCTCTCCGTGTGAAATTTATTTGGCCTATCGTGGTGTGAGTTGGGAAAGCATTTTTCGTTTGTCACGTGTGACATGTGTTTTGTTGTTGTTCAGTCGCTCAGTCGTGTCTGACTCTTTGCGACCCCATGGACTGCAGCACGTCAGGCCTCCCTGTCCGTCACCAACTCCCGGAGTCTACTCAAACTCATGTCCGTTGAGTCGGTGATGCCATCCAACCATCTCATCCTCTGTCGTCCCCTTCTCCTCCTCCCCTCAATCTTTCCCAGCATCAGGGTCTTTTCCAGTGAGTCAGTTCTTCGCATCAGGTGCCCAAAGTATTGGAGCTTCGGCCTCAGCGTCAGTCCTTCCAATGAGGCAAATGATGCATGTGTCTGTATATCAATATATACGCGCTCATATATGTCTGTACAGGCTTTCAGGTATTGATTTTGCCAGTTCTACAAGCATGAAATACTGGTTATTAGCGTCATCATGCATTGAGGAAGAAATCAAGTTTATATAAATGTCTTGGTTGGTGTCCTCACGTGAATAACTCATACTTTTAACACTTGTAAAAAAATCTACAAGCATAATAAAACGTCACTTTGCGGGACGGAGTGCATATTAAATGACTTACCAGAAGAGCAGATGAAGAAAATGTGTTTCCCTGTTGATCCTTAAATTTAAAATGAATGGTGTTCCCTGAATCTTTATTTCCCTTTGCCTGGAGTACAAGTGCTAGCTACAAGGGCTTGCCTTGTAGTTCAGTCGGTAAAGAGTCTGCCTGCAATGCAGGAGACGGGTTCTGTCCCTGGGTCGGGAAGATGCCCTGGAGAAGGAAATGGCAGCCCAGTCCAGTGTTCTTGCCTGGAGAATCCCACGGACAGAGGACCCTGGCAGGGTACAGTCCATGGGGTCGCAGAGCGTTGGACGCGACTGAGCGGCTTTCACTTCACTCGTATGGTTGTGTGTGTTCAGAGTTGAAATAAGAAGAGTGAGTTGCCTTTGCATGGCGATCCTCCTCTTTGTTGTAAAGGCACAGTTGTGGCCTGCCAGCTATGTTCTGTTCTGAACTTTAATAAAGTGGTGCCCAGTGGTTCTGACGAAACAAGACGCTGGGCATCTTTGTGGCGGTTTGTCCGGTTTGATATTGCTCTGGTTTCTGTCTCTGTGTACTGATCATAGATGGATGCCAGTTTGTGATATTTGTGCCGTTTGTTGAATGAGTGAATGAATGAAGGCACAGAGAAGGCCTTTGCTAGCTGCTCTAGTTTCTGTCCCCGGGAGCACCCGTCACGCAGAAGCAGTGTTTTTTTGCTAGAACACCTGTAGAGGACCGTGTTCTATTGCCAAGTGTGCTGAGATCAGGGCTCCATGATGGCCATCAGGGGTAGCATTCTAAGAAGTTGCCATCTGCAACTTACCTGTTTTCTGTCCCTTGTGTTTTATTATTTCTAATGTTTCGCATCTACTTTATGCTGTGATGCTGTGAGTACGATATCAGATTTCTCTTCGAAATACGGAGGCGACCTGGGCTTCCCTGGTAGCTCCGATGGTAAGGAATCCGCCTGCAATGTGGGAGACCTGGGTTCCATCCCTGGTCTGGGGAAATCTCCTGGAGAAGGGAACGGCTACCCACTCCGGTCTTCTTGCCTGGAGAATCCCATGGACAGAGCAGCCTGGCGGGGCTACAGTCCACGGGGTCGCAAAGAGCTGGACACAACTGAGCCACTTTGATTTCCTATCTCCCCCCCAGGAGAGAGAGGACCCTTGGCTGCCCTGTTTACACACCAGGTATAATAAAACGTCGTCTTAGGGGCAGATGCTGTTTCGCTTGTCTGACATCATGCTAAAAGGTCCTCCAACTCTTCCGAGGAAGGAGACCCGAAGGAATTACATCCTGGGACCTCAATGCTGGAAATAGTAACCGGAGGGGATTTAGAAATCGCTCTCACTGTTTTCTTCCGTGTTTAATATCATCTTAGGGTCGATGCTAAAGGCACTGACCTTCCTTGGTTGCCTTTTTTGCCTCTTGGTCGTCATCTTTAGATTTGTGGGGTGATATGGGGTCACACCTGGTAGCCCCCGGCCATGTGTGACTCTTTAAACTTAATGAAAAACAAATGCGATTAAAGTCAATTCCTCAGTTGTACTGTGCACTTTTTAACTGCTCAGTAGTCACACGTGGCTAAATGAATACCCTTACTTGTGTGTCTGACTCTTTGTGAGCCCCTGGACTGTGGCCTGCTAGGCTCCTCTGCCCATGGAATTTTCCAGGCAAGAATATGGGAGTGGGTTGGCATTTCCTACGACAGAGGATCTTCCCAACCCAGGGACAGAACCCAGGTCTCTTTCATCTCGTGCATCGACAGGCAGATTCTTTACTACTGACGCCACCTGGGAAGCCCTTACTTCCCAGTGAAAATCGCTCATCTGTGTCTGACTCTTTGCGACCCCGTGGACTCTATAGTCTGTGGAATTCTCCAGGCCAGAATATTGGAGTGGGATTCCCTTCTGCAGGGGATCTTCCCAACCCAGGGATCGAACCCAGGTCCTCCCGCATTGCAGATGGATTCTTTACCAGCCGAGGCAACAGGGAAGCCCCAGAATACTGGAGTGGGTAGCCTATCCCCTTCTCCAGGGGAACCTCCCGACCCAGGAATCGAACTGGGATCTCCTGCATTTCTGGTGGATTCTTTACCAGCTGAGCTAGCAGGGAAGCCCTTTACTTCTCAGATAGGAAATAAATGAATACCTTACTGGGCAGCAAAGATACAGTGCAAGAAGTTTTGTCAGACAGATGAGAGGTGGTTATTCAGATTTTGCCTAATAAGTATTCCATGGAAACAGAGGGGGGGTGGGTGGGGGAGGGAAGGGAATCTCCAATCTGAAGAAGACAGAAATTTCAAACCAGATGACTAGAACAGAGAATAGAAATTGAGCATATCAAAAATTACAACTTGAAATCTCATCAGCATTTCATTGTAGAAAATCAGGGATAAAGGCAGTGTCTAAGCACTTTTTTTTTGGATGGAAAAGAGACATAGGAAGGACCTGGAATCAGAATGACATCATATTTCTTAAGTCGGAAAACTGAGGTTAGAATTGAGCTTAGAATTCTATGAAAATTTATTTTCACTCAGATTAGACTGAGCTTAGAATTCTATGAAAATTTATTTTTACTCAGATTTTTGAAGTCAGTCCCTCACGAGTTGTTAAATCAGAGTAGCATAAAGAGGTTTGTCCACACTCAGGATATCAGCAGGCTTTTAGCTTTCATATATCACTTCTCTCAGGAAGCTGCTAGAGAATGTGTTCCATCGAAAGGAGACAGTAAACCAAGAAAGGGGGGAGACTTGGGGTCCCTGAGACAGAAAGAGGCGGAAGGAATTGTCAGGATGCTGGTGGTGTGATCTTGGGGCATCTAGTCTCAGCAGATCTCACTCTGACAAGTACAGGCTGGAGCAGAGTTCAGAAATTTCAGGAAAAAGGTCTGGTACGTATATATTTGGGAGGGGGCAGGAGACTGATGTTTGGGATGAACATAGAACTGCCAGGGTATCTGAGTGAAAGATTGGAAGACGGTGGAGGGTTGTTGGGGGAATTATCGAAGAAAAACAGAGGCAGCCAAATCATACCAGGAAGATGAGAGAGTTAGACTGAGAAAGGCATCATAACCCTACTGCTTGCTTGCTTGACTGTGTCTATTCCACTGTCAAAATAGCATGTGTAGACTTTATATGTAACCAAAACATAGTTACAGTTTTGGAAAACTGTGGGAGGGTAAGCCAGGATGGGTGGTGGGAATTTCAGTTCAGTTAGTTCAGTCCCTCAGTCCTGTCGGACTCTTTGCGACCTCATGGACTGCAGCACGCCAGGCCTCCCCATCCATCACCAACTCCCAGGGCTTACCCAAACTCATGTCCATCGAGTCGGTGATGCCATCCAACCATCTCATCCTCTGTCGTCCCCTTCTCCTCCTGCCTTCACTCTTTCCCAGCATCAGGGTCTTTTCCAGTGAGTCAGGTCTTCGCATCAGGTGGCCAAAGGATTGGAGTTTCAGCTTCAACATCAATCCTTCCAATGAATATTCAGAACTGATTTCCTTTAGGATGGACTGGTTGGATCTCCTTGCAGTCCAAGGGACTCTGAAGAGTCTTCTCCAACACCACAGTTCAAAAGCATCCATTCTTCTGCGCTCAACTTTCTTTTTAGTCCCACTCGCACATCCATGCACAACTACTGGAAAAACCATAGTCTTGACTAGACGGACCTTTGTTGGCAAAGTAATGTCTCTGCTTTTTAATATGCTGTCTAGTTTGGTCATAACTTTTCTTCCAATGAGTAAGCAGAGTTTACAAAACCAAAATCTTCATCCATACATGAGAAAACCAAGTAAGCGATCTCTAAAGTTGATAGGGTATATTGTAAAGCAGCTTCTTTAGAATCATGCGAGTCCATACCAAGGAATATTGCCAATTGTAGAAGCAGTTCTGTGATTTGAATGTGGTTGCTTTGGAGAGCAGAATTGAGGGATAGATGATGCTGGAAAGCTTGCAGCTAAGTTGAGAGGTCTTGCCTCACCTGTAGTGTATGTATTATGTTACTTGGAAAAGAATAAAAATGATACACAGTATGCCTTCTGCAGAATTATAGATGTGTTAGTATGGGGACTTGCCCAGTGGTCCAGTGACTAAGACACCTTGTTCACAGTGCAGGGAGGCCAGGGTTAAATCTCCGTTCAGGAACTAGATAGATCCCACATGCCATAACTAAAGAGCCTGCATGCTATGACTAAGACCTGGCACCACTAAATAAATACTTTTTTGTTTGTTTGTTTTGAGAAATTTTAGTATGGTCCAAATGAGGATTTGTCAGCCGTGGTCATATTGGTATTTGAGCCAGATATTACCAGCTGTTTATGAAGGGAGCTTGTTCCATGTGTTGTAGGAGCTTTAGCAGCATCTCTGGCCTCACTCGATGCCAGTAACATTCTTCCCGGAGTCCTGAGGACTGGAAATGTTTCCAGACACGGCCCAGTGTCCATTGACGGTGGCTGGGGGAGGGGAGGGCGGGGGACACAATTAATGTCGTTGGAGAAAGCACAAATTTAAAGGATAACCATCTGGTGGGTTCTAGTGACTCGATGGACCTGAGTTTGAGCGAGCTCCGGGAGTTGGTGATGGTCAGGGGGGCCTGGCGTGCTGTGGTCTACGGGGTCACCGAGAGGCGGACACGACTGAGTGACTGAACTGAACTGACGTTTCTACTGAGGTGACTGTACCTAGAGCGTGTTATTCAGAGGGAAGTTGCTGAGAAGGAGAAAAAATGAATGTTGTGTATTAAGGCGTGTATATGGAATCTAGGGCTTCGTGGCTCAGATGGTAAAGCGTCTGCCTGCAACGCGGGAGACCCAGGTTCGATCCCTGGGTCGGGAAGATTTCCCCTGGAGAAGGGAAAGGCTACCCACTCCAGTATACTGGCCTGGAGAAGTCCATTGGACTGGGCAAGTCCGTGGGGTCGCAAGGAGTCGGACACAGCTGAACGACTTTCACTTTTCGCTTTCACTGGTAAACTAACTAGCCAGTGGGAAGGTGCCCAGGAAGCCCAGCTCTCTTGCTTGTTCTGTGATGACCTAGATGGTTGGGGTGGGGTAAGGGGACGAGAAGGAGATTCAGGACGGAGGAGACATACATATACATAGGATTGAAAAGCATTTATCCTCCAATTAAAAGTAAATTAAAAAAAAATCTAATATGGACTGAATCATCCGAATATATAAAAAGCCCTGGCCGGTATTGATAGCGCAGGAAACAACAGCTTCATCATACAGAACCTGAACTCTTCAAGTACGTAGCAAATGAAGTGGTTCGAATTCTCTGGCAGTGAGACCCCTCCCGCCGGAATGTGTCTTAGCTGGGTTGATTCCGGGCTCTCTTTTAAAAAAAAAAAAAAAAAAAAGAGGAGGACTCGGGAGGAAACTGCAGCTCCTGTGACATGCTCCATGGCTTCGGAAAACATATTTTAGATTTTTCGCATTTTTTTTTCATGATGGTACAACTTGAGTTTCTCCAGGGTGAACATGTTAATCATTATGGCAACTTCGGGGGGAGGGGGGAGGAAAAAAAACTTGCTTTGGATATATTTCTGTGCTCAGGTGCGTGTGGAACACAGATGAATTCCTCTGCCCCGCACCCTTTCTCCCCCACCCCCCACCCCAAGTCCTCCCAAAGCAATCCCTTCGCAAATTCTTGGTGCATTTCCCTGCAAGGCGTTTTCCCTTAGAATTTAGCAAGGAAGTCAACAGGAAAATGGTTCCTCCGATTTTCCTTTTTGATGTGGGTGAAACCTCATAAATAATTTAATACCCTCATTTCACAGCTGAGGAGTCTCTGGTCTGGAGAGAGTTTCTTTATAATTAATTAGGAGCAAAGTGAGGCTTGTAAGTCTGTTTCTGTCTCTCCCTTTTTTTTAAAAACTTCTTCTTTTCTTTTTGTTTTAATTAAATATATGTGCATAGTAGTTTGGTGGAAGGAAGACAGAATGGAACAGTGGAGTGGATTGTGCATGGGGCACCTTTTGTCAGACCTTTGATAGAGTTATCCCTTGGACAAAAGGAGATCCAGCCAGTCCATTCTAAAAATCAATCCTGGGTGTTCATTGAAAGGACTGATGTTGAAGCTGAAACTCCAATACTTTGGCCACCTGATGCAAAGAGCTGACTCATTGGAAAAGACCCTGATGCTGGGAAAGATTGAGGGGAGGAGGAGAAGGGGACGACAGAGGATGAGATGGTTGGATGGCATCACAGACTCAATGGACTTGAGTTTGAGTAAACTCCGGGAGTTGGTGATGGGCAGGGAGGCCTGGCGTGCTGCAGTCCATTGGGTCACAAAGAGTCCGACACGACTGAGCGGCTGAACTGAAACTGATGAGTTAAGGGTTCTGGGCACTGTCTGCGAAGAGGGTGGGCCCTTCCATGTAAGCTTAGACAACACGTTGAGGGGGAAGAAAAGAGCAAGACTGGAAGTTCATGAGGTGCCCATTAACCCCAGTTCCTCATGGTCCAGATGTGTTCCTTCGAGGGGTAGGGGGATTCGGGATGGTTTGAGAGCAAGTCAGAAAACGGCCTGGCTCTGGTCCCCTGCTGAAGCTCCAATCCTTTGGCCACCCGATGCAAAGAGCTGACTCCTTGGAAAAGCCCCTGAGTCTGAGAAAGATGGAAGGCGGGAGGAGAAGGGGACGACAGAGGATGAGATGCTTGGATGGCATCACCGACTCGATGGACAGGAGCTTGCGCGAGCTCCGGGAGTTGGTGATGGACAGGGAGGCCTGGCGTGTTGCAGTCCACGGGGTCTGCAAAGAGCTGGACTCGACTGAGCCGCTGAACGGAAGTGGTCCCCTGCTCTCCCGGCTCTGGGCGTTGGGCGGCCCTGGAGCCAGCATGCACCACCACTAACAGCTGTTCTTAGACTGGGTAGCCCCGAGACTGAGGTTGGTCCACGCTGGTCGGGCGGTGGGGGAGAGAGGGGTCTCTTCGCTGTGCTGGGTGGGGTACCCTTTTCTCCCCCACCAACCAGCCCTCCTGTACTCTGCTCTCAGCATCCTTGTTCCCGAGCACCCCCCCATACCCCGACATTTTGGGAAACTTCCATGCCCTCTGCTTGCGCCCATCCGTTGGCCTCCTATACTGCTCACGTGGCAGCCGCTTTACCTTCCTCTTCACCTGACTTCTTGCGGCAAGGGATGGCCGCCACCTCCGTGAAGTCTCCCTAGGTTTCTTCCGTGCAGGGAGCAGGTGCAGAGAAGACGGCGTGTGTCCGTCCTTGTCATCCCGTCCGCCACAGGTCCCTCCCTGGTCCTCCGACTCAGCGGCCGTTATTTGCTAGTCTGCCCCTGATAACCTTGAGTGGCAGCTGTCCGATGTCATGGTTTTTCATCCCGCCTTGCTGCATTGTTCTTTCTCTGTCTCCCTGGCCAGATCCTCCTCCTCTGGGTTCAGTGGTGGCCTTTACTTTTATAGACATACCATCGAATCGATTCTTTATCAGATTCTTTCTCGTGATCGGTTATGAGAAAGATATTGTAATTCGCCGTGCTGTACAATGTTAGTTGTGCATCCATTTTATATATATTCATAGTAGTGTGTATCTCTTAATCCCGAATTCCTCCTTTATCCCAACCACTCTCCCTGCTTTGGTAACCATCCATTTGTTTTCTGTGTTTGTGAGTCTGTTTCTGTTTGGTAAAGAAGTTCATTTGTATAATTTATTTATTTATTTCATTGTTTATTAATCTGCTGTGCTGCAGAGCTTGTGAGATCTTAGTTTCCCCCATGACCAGGGTTTGATTTCGAGGCCCTGGGCAGTGAGAGCTCAGAGTCCTAACCACTAACCACTGGACTGTCAGGGGTGTTACATTTCTTTTCTAGACTCCACGTATAAGTGATGGCATATGATATCACTTAACTTCAGTCGTGTCTGACTCTCTGCAACCCCATGGACTGTAGCCCACCAGGCTCCTCTGTCCATGGGCTGCTCCAGGCAGGAACACTGGCCTGGGTGGCCATGCCCTCCTCCAGGGGGATCTTCCCAACCCAGCGACCAAACCCAGGTCTCTTGCATCTCCTGCGGGCAGATTCGTTACCACTGGCGCCACTTGGGAAGGCTTAGTGTGATAATCTTGAGATCATCTCAGCGGGGTGACCGTGCTGTCCAGGGGACACTGAACTCTGGGTCAGTTTGCTTGTCACAGCCTGCCTGGATGGCAGGATTCCTCTGGCGTCAAGTGGGTAGGGCCCCAAATACTGTTTAGTACCCTTTTTCTGGAAGCACAGCCCCCCCCACCCCCCACCCCAGAGAATGCATGCACGTGTGCTGAGTTGCTTCAGTTGTGTCCGACTCCTTGCGACCCCATGGACTGTAGCCTACCAGGCTCCTCTGTCCATGGCATCCTCCAGACAAGAATGCTGGAGTGGGTTGCCATGCCCTCCCCAAGGGCATCTTCCCGACCCAGGGATCGAACCTGCATCTCTTAACATCCTGTGCGTTGGCAGGTGGCTTTACCACGAGCACCACCTGGACCGCGTAGAGTGATCTGGTCCCAAGGCCAGCGCTGCTGAGGATGAGAAATCCCATCCCAGGTGCATCCCAGCCAGGCCCACAACTTCAGGGGTCACGGCTGAAGTAAAATGAATTGAAGCGAAGTTGCTTAGTTGTCTGACTCTTTGCAACTCATGGACTGTAGCCCACCATCCATGGGATTTTCCAGGCAAGAATACTGGAGTGGGTTGCCATTCCCTTCTCCAGGGAAATCCTCCCTACCCAGGGATCGAACCCGGGTCTCTCCACATTGTAGGCAGACGCTTTGCCGTCTGAGCCACTAGGGAAGCCCAGTGGTTACACAGACCTAACTCTGGGGCTGTGACCTCTGCCACCCAGTCAGACGTGTGCGATCACCTAGTTAAGAACCCGCTCGGAGAGCAGGAGTTTCAATAAAAGTTCACACCTTCAAAAGCTTTTGCTCTCTCCTGCACTCTGATATCCCACGTTTTGCTTGAGCTCTGAACCTGGAAGGCATCCTTACTGCTTCTGCACCCCGCCCCCAGCACACAGGCGCTGACCCGTGTGTCCCCCGGGTCTCATCTCCAGGACACCGCGGACTCCATGCATCTTCTCTCCATCTGCGTATTCCCCGCCGGCTCTCTGCGAGCTGACCTGTGTTCCTCTGCTGGGCGAGAGCTTCTCTAAGCCTTTTGTCCTGAGAATGATGGGAGCCCTGAGGGTTTTTTTTTTCAAATGGGAGGATGGTCAGATATTCCTTTCTCTTTGAGCCTGGTGCCAAGTGAAGAGAGATCAAAGAGGAGGAGTCGGACTCCTTTGCGAGGCGGGCAGAGTCCTCCGTGGCCCAGGATCCTCTGTCGCTCACTTCTGCAGCACCGTCACCCGGCCCCTCCTCCACGTGTCTCCATCTCCCAGGTTGCCGTCGCCACTGGACATTTGTGCTCGTGGCCTGCTTTCGCGCGCGTTCAAGGGCTCCCTCCTCATGGTGCCCTGTTTCGGCCCCCAGTGCAAGCTCAGCTCCGTGTCCGAAGGTCACTGCTCCCCAGTTCGAGTGTCCTCACTTCTCTTGCGTGGGCTTTTGTGCATTTTCTTACTCATTTGTTGTCACCACTGTGTACTCACTGAGATCACCCCTCTTCTCACCGTCCGGATACTTATGTGTCCCACAACTGCAGACATCAAGTGTTCCCTGATCCCAACAAGAGCATTGCCAAGCGGCGTTTGCACTTTCCACACGGCTGGACGTGGACTTCTCCGTGAGAATGTGCCGTGTTGCATCGAATCGAGCGAGAAATAACCTGTGTTTCTCATTTAGTGTGTTTTCGGGTGCTTAGAGAACCGTGAGAGCTGGCGAGATGCTCTAGCTGGCTAGGCGACCGTTCTTTGAATCTCCTCCTTCTGGAGTATTGTGGAGTGTGCAGAGATGAGTGAGGTGTGTCTCGTGTGTTGGGGTGATTGGAGTATCTAGTGAGGTGATCATTGCTAGTTTGAGAGCTTTGAACAGATTTCATGTGAACAGGCTCACTGTATGATTTGCACAGAGAAAAAAGACTGAATTTCACCGACGGTGGTTGTCCACTGTTAGTGTTTCAGCTTCCTAAGATCCCTCCTGCTTCAGAAGTCTGCCGAAGTCTTTGAACGGTCGAGAATGTAGTCGAGATGTTTTTGTTGACTTTTTTCTTTTGAACGGCCACAAGGGAGATCTGGTCATTTTTATTGAATTCACCAGGATCTATTTTCCGGATTCTATTGTAATATTTACTGCATTTAAAAAAAATGTTAAAAAATACTCAGTGTGATAAAGTACAGTTTGTTGTTGTTTAGTTGCTAAATCGTGTCCAACTCTTTTGAGACCCCAGGGGCTGTAACCCATCAGGCTCCTCTGTCTGTGGGGTTTCCCAAGCAAGAATACTGGAGTGGGTTTCATTGACTTTTTTTTTTTATTTTTGGCCTCATTTTGGATGTTCTTTTGTTGACAGGTAACCGAAGACAGAAAACAGGCTTAAAAATAAACCCCAGAAGGAAAACGAGATTTGCCTACATTTGTCTCTGAGTAAGTAAAATTGTAAAATGGATTCATTTCTTATTCCATTATGAAGTATCCTGTCAACTGGTCCGTGTTTTTTAAAAAATTAACTGTTACTTATTGGCTGTATGTACCAGAAACAGTAATTTCTCAAGATGTTTTGTAATGATTTGGTAATCAAAACATGCTGTGTATCTATCTGTGTTGGCACTTCGTAACAAACTCCTGTTTCACGGAACGTTTGGGAAGTCAGAAATTTTAGGAAAGAGAGATGGAGATGGTTATTCTGTGCTTTTGCAAGAAACATCATTTCTTTCATGGTTTCACATTCCTGTGAACATTTCAGGTACTTATTTTCCCTCGGATGGCTGATTTATGAGAAACAGAAGTGGTTTTTTTTGTTGTTTTTTTTTTTTGATGCTTGTCTTGTACATGTTTGGAAAAGACAGACATCCACGGCCTAGTTTGTGGTCCAGGCAGAACTTTCCATAAACACCTTGCCGGGCAGCATCGTGAGGCCACGTGGCCTGTGCTGGGGGCACCTGGGGAGGCGTTTTCCTTCCGTCTGAGCCCCACGTGGACTCTCATGAGGGCACAGAGATTCAGACAGGGTTCCTAGGACGGGGACCTCTGGGGTCTGGAGCCATCATCTTGGCTGCTGAATTTCACCCAGCTTACAGCAAGGCCCGGGTCTCACCCAAATCAAGAACTTCCTTTTCAAGACCCCTTTGTATGAAAGTCTTCTGTTTCTGGGATGACCGTTCTTTGAATCTTACTTCTGGAGTACTACTTCTGGAGTGTGCGGAGATTAAGTGAGAGGTCTCTCGTGTTTTGGGGGATGGCGTTACAGGTCTTAGAAAGCCGTGGCATGGTGTCTGGGTCTCTGGTCTCTGGGTGTCCCATGGACGGTGCCGACGTCTCCTGCTGTGGGAATTCCCAGGAAGGATCTACTAACCTGCCTTGCAGCCGCTGAGGAAGGCTGGACCCTCATCTTGAAGGGGAGACGTGGGCTGGCTTTGGTGGCGCTTGGGATCTCAATGCACAGTGAAGATACACGTTCTAGATGGGGGACTCTGTGGGCAAAGGTGAGGAACAAGCAGTGAGAAAGATTTTTTTTTTCCTTTAAAGGGAAAAGTTGATAAGCCAGTCTGGTGGAATGCAGGGGAGTGATGGGGGGTTATTGTTGTTTAGTCGCTCAGTCGTGTCCAGCCCTTTGCGATCCCATGGGCCGCAGCACGCGAGGCTTCCCTAAGGAAGAGGCAAGGACCCTGACGTTAACCCTGCCTGCACAGTGCCCAAAGGGGTCTGATTCTCAGCATCAGAGCTATCTCCGTTTACCTAGACACACCTGGGGTCACATGCCCAGAGTAATTTGAAAGAATATCCTAGGTAACCTTTTGAACCAACCACCCTCGGCTCCCCTGGGGTGAAGAAAAAACAGTAAATCATGGCAAAATACTTATGTAACAACTTGTGTGCCAGACATGGCTGTAGCTTGTTAACAACTTAATCGCGTTGTTATTCACATAGCTGACAACTCGCCCTTTCAGAGTGTACGCTTGGGTGGTTTCTAGAATATTCAGAGTTCCGCAACCATCGCCACAACTGATTCTAAACCATTTCCTTGCTCCCCAAAGATTCCCATGGACCCATGAGAACTCACTCCTTGTTCAGGCCTCCCGCAGTACCCAGTCAACCACCCGTCGATGGTCAACATCTCTGGATTTGTTCATTCTGGATGTTTCGAGCAAATGAAATCACGGAGTGTGTGTGCGCTTCGTGGCAGGTGTACCGTTTTCAAGGTTCACCCGCGTTGTTGCATTCGTTTTGATTTCCAGACCCCATTCTGTTGGATGAAGAGCCCACGTTTGGTCTATCTGTTCATCACTGAGACACTGTTACTTTTGACGATTTCTATGTTGAAATGACATCAGACTCACAAGACGTGGCAAAAATAGCTTGTGCGTGCGTGCTCAGGTGCTTCAGTGGTGTCCGACGCTTTGCGACGCCGTGAACTGTAGCCCACCAGGCTCCTCTGTCCATGGGATTCTCACTGGAGGGAATTGCCCACGCCCTCTTCCAGGGAATCTTCCCGACCCAGGGACTGAAACCACAGTCTCTTACACCTCCTGCATTGGCAAGCAGGTTCTTTACGACTGGCGCCACCCGGGAAGCAAAAAAAATAGCAAATGGAGGTCTAGGGCACCCTCCCCCGCCTTCCCTGGTGGTAACTAACATCTTTCGGTGAAGATACTATGTTATCAAAAGTAGGAACCTGACATCCGCAAGTTTTGCACAGATGCAGCCCTGGTCTATATTTTAGCAGTTTTGGTGTGTGTGCATGCGTGCATGTGGACAGTGTGTGAGCTATAATCATATGTGGAACTTTAAGCAACCCCCTCCATAATCGGACCCAGAAACCGTTCCATCCACACAGGAAAACCCCTGCGTGCCCCCATGGCATGATCACCCTCTGTGGCTCCTGGCAGCCACTGACATCTCCGGCTCTGTAATTTTGTCCTTTCAAGAATGATCTTTCTGCCGTTAGGGTGGTATCATCTGCCTGTCTGAGGTTGTGGATATTTCTCCCCGCCATCTTGATTCCAGCTTGTGGCTATTTCTCCCTGCAATCTTGATTCCAGCTTGTGCTTCATCCAGCGTGGCATTTCACGTGATGTTGTTCAGTTGCTCGGTTGTGTCCGACTCTTTGAGACCCCACGGACTCCAGGCTTCCCTGTCCTTCACCATCTCCCAGACCTTGCTCAAACTCATGTCCATCGAGTCACTGATGCCATCCAACCATCTCATCCTCTGTTGTCCCCTTCTCCTCTTGCCTTCAGTCTTACCCAGCATCAGGGTCTTTTCTAAGGAATCAGTTCTT
This sequence comes from Cervus elaphus, assembly GCF_910594005.1. Classification (NCBI taxonomy): domain Eukaryota; kingdom Metazoa; phylum Chordata; class Mammalia; order Artiodactyla; family Cervidae; genus Cervus; species Cervus elaphus. The sequence continues at coordinate 172,785,912 of NC_057848.1, read as the reverse complement.
TGTGTTAGGTGGCCAAAGTGTTGGAGCTTCAGCTTCAGCATCAGTCTTTCCAGTGGATATTCAGGACTGATCTCCTTTAGGATGGACTGGTTGGATCTCCTTGCAGTCCAAGGGACTCTCAGGAGTCTTCTCCAACACCACAGTCCAAAAGCATTACTTCTTCAGTGCTCAGCTTTCTGTATGGTCCAACTCTCGCATCCATACATGACCACTGGAAAAACCATAGCCTTGACTAGATGGACCTTTGTTGACCAAGTAATGTCTCTGCTTTTTCATATGGTGTCTAGGTTGGTCATAACTTCGGCTGTATTCTGCATATAAGTTAAATAAGGAAGATGACAATATACAGCCTTGATGTACTCCTTTCCCAATTTGGAACTGGTCCGTTGGGGTGGGGTGTTTCCTAGTATAAGGGGAAGGGTGGCCCGTTCTCAGCAACTCTTTTCTGTTCGTAAAATCCTAAAAGGGCTCAAAGGACTGCATTTAGAATTAGCCATGACGCTGAGACAGGTGATTACCTGGAGCCTGGAGACATTCCTGGTAGAATTGTTGATGGTTAGAACCAGACACTGTAGCAGGGGCAAAACAGCGTGTTTTGTGAATCTCATCTGGACGGTCCGCCGTGTTAAAGACCAACCCGGTTGCAGGGGTTTTTTGTATGAAGGGGCTGTTCGGGCAGTGGCCCCGGTTGGAACGTGGGTATTGTTCGGCAGGCTTGGGGTGCCATGGGCTAGATGTAGGGTGTTACTCATTTGTCTTACCAGAAGCCATAAAGCATCCAGGTGCCCTGGCAACCGTAACTGGTTGATTTGAAGACATGAATTCCACTTGGATAATGGTGGAGCGCAGTTTCATTTCCTGAGGTCTCCCGCTGATGAAAAGTGTGTGATGAGGTCCTGTTTGACAGCGCGATTCAGCCCTTGCTTCCAACCTTCGCTTGAGATTTGTTCAGTGTTCTTTTCGTCCAGACAGCCTTTGCCTTCTTGAATCCCCAGAACACAGAGGTAGAGCCCCACAGACATGCTCTCTCTCCAGGTTTTCAAGGAAAAAACCGCTTTCTCTTGAGAAACCACTCCTTTCTTCTTGAAGCCACGAAAACGCCTGCTGTCGGCAGGGGCATGCCCGCAACGGATGGATTGAGAATCCAGTGAGTCTTTTCTTGATAGAACTTGATGCAAATGGACATTGTGCTCTGCTAATTTGCTTCCGTCGTGTCCAGCTGTGTGCGAACCTGTGGACTGTAGCCCGCCAGGCTCCTCTGTCCATGGGATTCTCCAGGCAAGAATACTGGAGTGGGTTGCCATGCCCTCCTCCAGGGGATCTTCCTGACCCAGGGATCGAACCCATGTTTCTTATGTCTCCTGCGTTGGCAGGCTGGTTCTTTACTGCTTAGAACCACCTGGGAAGGTACAAACGGACATTGAGTTCCGATTAATTAAAAATCAAGAGTAAGCTGTTGAAATTGGCTGTAGATTCTGGTTGTAAAATGGCCTGAAGGTGACGGCAGATTTCTTTCGTTTGTGACATCTGTTACTACTTCTGACTCTTAACACCAAATCAGAGAGTGTTGTTTTTCTTAGCATTGCCTTTTGGTTTTCTTCGTGAACATGGGCGGTTCCTGAAGATCTCTTTCTTGGTTTAGGACCGGGGTTCTCTACTGGGGGCAGTCTTTTCCCCTGCCCCAGGGACACTTGGCAAAGTCTAGAGACATGTTTGGTTGTCATATGTGATTGACTTGATGGGAGCGGGGTGATCCCGGCATCTCAGGATATTGCCAAACACCCCACCATGGACAGGACAGCCTCTCCCACCTTCTCACACACCAAACAATTACCTGACTCCAAATGGGCTTCCCTGATAGCTGAGTTGGTAAACAATCCACCTGCAATGCAGGAGACCCCAGTTTGCTTCCTGGGTTGGGAAGATCCCCTGGAGAAGGGAGAGGTTACCCACTCCAGTATTCTTGGGCTTCCCTGGTGGCTCAGATAGTAAAGAATCCGCCCGCAATGCGGGGGGCCTGGGTTCGATCCTTGGGTTGGGAAGATCCCATGGGGAAGGAAAGGGCAAATGAATCTAGTATTCTAGCCTGGAGAATTCCATGGACTGTATAGTCCATGGGGTCGCAAAGAGTCGGACACGACTGAGCGACTTTTACTTTCATTTTCAAATGTTGGTAGGATGAGCTCGGCTGGTTTAGGATTTGCCCCCAGACTTGGCATATATTGAATATTGCCCTTCATCGTGTTTCACAGTAGGTTAGCGACTATTGGCATTGGCTCTGAAGCTCTGCGATAAGGAGTAATACACTTTGAGTCCTCCTGTGATGACTCTGCGGCTTCCCAGGTGGCTCAGTGATAAAGCATCTTCCTGCCAAGCAGGAGACATGGGATTGATCCCTGAGTCAGGGAAGATCCCTTGGAGAAGGACATGGCAACCCACCCCAGTATTCTTGCCTGGAGAATCCCCTGGACAGAGAGGAGCCTGGCAGGATATGGTCCATGGGGTCACAGAGTTGGACATGACTGAGCACTCAGGCATGCACGCACGCATGATGACTCCAATACTCAACACGACTGTACTTTTAGAAATGAATATACTTGGGTTTCTGTTCGTAAATTTTGTTTTTCGACACAGGAAGAAATACATTGTTGACAATGTGATCATACGGATAAATTCATAAGCCTCAGTTGGAATCATTGTCATGTATGGTCTATTAAAATGTTTGCATAATTTTCTTAATGGTCAATAGTAATTCTAAGTCTTATTACTTAGAATACTCGTGGGGAATTCCCCGGTGGTCCCAAGTGGTTAGGACTTGGTCCTTTCACTTCCAAGGACGCAGGTTTGACTCCTGCTTGGGAAATAGATTCCACAATGTGTGCTGTGAGGCCACCAGGGGGAAAAAAAAATTGCGGAATCCTCTACATTCCTGCTTTTATGAGACACCCCTGTGCACAATTAGCAAATTTTTAACGGAATCCTAAGATGAAGTTACAGTCCAAAAAGCTATGACTGAAAGGTCATGCCTTCACTTAATGCCTATTTAAGTCAGATTTACAAAGCATTATGTTTTACAGTGATAAAATATGCATAACATATAATATGTCATGCTAACCATTTTTCCCCAGTGGGTGACAGTTTTATTTCCTGTCTTAACCATTTTTAGAATGCACAGTTCACTGTCATTGGGCTTCCCTGGTGGCTTAGCTGGTAAAGAATCTGCCTGCAATTCGGGAGACCTGGGTTCGATCCCTGGGTTGGGAAGATCCCCTGGAGAAGGGATAGGCTACCCACTCCAGTATTCTGGCTTGGGGAATTCCATGGACTGTATTGTCCGTGGGGTGGCAAAGAGTCGGACACGACTGAGCGACTTTCACTGTCCTGAAGTATGTTCACCTTCCTGTACATCCATCACCACTATCCACGTGTAGAACTTTTTCCACCTTTCCAAGCTAACATTACATACCCATTGAAACAACTCTCTATCCCCCTCCCCCAGCCCCTGGCACCCACGGTTCCACTTTGTATTAATATCTCCTCTGTTGGGACTTCTAAGCACCGCACACGTAAGCGGAATCACATGAGATTTGTCCTTTTTGAGCCTGTTTTAGTTCTCCCAGGGGAATGTCTTTGCAGTTTAATGATGGTGTAGCTTGTGTTTTCCTTCTTGTGGGTAAGCAATGTTCCATTGTGTGTGTGTGTGTGTGAGTATGGTGGTTTGTTAATCCCTTACCCCATGGATGGATAGTTGAGTGATTTATGGAGAAATCTTTTAAAGCTGGGTCCTGTGACTTGCCTCCTGGTCCTGTGGCTAAGACTCCACACTTCCAAGGCGGGGGTACAAAGGAAGGCCCAACACAGCCCAAGAAATAACACATCAATTTTGAAAAAAGAAAGAAAGCAGGGGGCTCCTTTTACATCTGGCCTGTGACCACTCTTTAGACCTAGAAAGTGATGGCAGGAGGCATGTGGGGTCCATGGGATGGTACTCACATGGAAAACTCCAGAATCTTCATACTCCTCCTCGAGTGTCTTAACGCAGTCTTCCGCTGATTTAGGAACTGTCTTCTGAGATGAGCCTCTGTTAGTTCTTTTTTTTTTTTTTTGCCTCTGTTAGTTCTTGCCACCTGCCTCGTTCCATTCGACCTCCGCGGGAAAGAGCTGCAGAAGAAATGTTTGGATGCCTAGCAGAACTGTGCCCTGCGCTGGCCAGCATGTCCCCCATGCTGTTTTCTAGTGAGATGGCTTCCTCCTGAGCTGTCTGTAAAAAAATATATAATTTTACTTGTTCATTTATTGTTTAACTCTGCTGGGTCTTCCGTTGGGCTTCCCTGGTAGCTCAGCTGGTAAAGAATCCGCCTGGGACGTGGGAGACCAGGGTTCGATCCCCGGGTTGGGAAGATCGCCCCTGGAGAAGGAAACGGCCACCCACTCCAGTACCGATGCTGTGTGGGCTGGCTTTCTCGTGGCAGAGATCGGGGCCTCCTGTCTATAAATCTGCAGTGCACGGGCTTGTCACTGTGGTGGCTTCTCTTGGTGCAGAGCTCAGGCTCAAGAGTGTTGGGTCTTCAGTAGTTTCCGAGCACTGGCTCTCGGGGGCATGGGCTTCGGAACTTGGGGTGCACAGGCTTCCTAGTTCCCGTGGCATGTGGGATCTTTCCCGGACCAGGGATCAAACCCACGTCTCCCGTGTTGGCAGGCGGATTCTTCACCACTGAGCTGCCAGGGGCACCGCCTCCTTAGGAGTTGCCCACAGCCCCGAAGAGGGAAGTGTGAATGTCCCCTACTGCCCCCTGACTCCGCTTTCCTGTTCCCACCTCATTTGCCTTCTCTGTGAAACTGTAAACTCCAGCGCTGTGTGTATACACTCGTGAGACACTTTGCAATCAACGTGATGAAGTCTTTATGTGAAAGGGTTCTTGATGATTGTGAAATGGGTCTGTAACTCCAACATCATCTACCAAAAAAAAAAAAATAAAATCAGTGCTCTATATTGGGATCTGATTCTGTCCTGACACGGCGATTGCAATACTAAAATCCTAAAGCAATTGCTGTTTGCTGACAGGGGTACACAGCGATGTCTTTCAACTTGGATACGCTTAGAACTTTACACAGAGCAGCTAAAATGAATTTCTTTTGACACTCGGTTGCCGAGTAGGAACCCAGAATGGATGTTGAGGTTTTCTGTTCATCTGTCACAGGTGAGCAGGGCATTTGGAGTGCTGCATGCTAGGATTGGAGCGGGATACTGGTTTGGCCAGGCGTGCCACACAGATATTTGATCTGAGTTTTGCTTTGGGGTGGAAATTGTAGGGTGCAGACTTGGAGTCTTGACAGAAGTGCATTGGAATAGTTGAAAATCTGCTTAAAAAATTTATATTCTCTCTGGCAAGTTACCTTGCTCAACAAAGTACTCTGGTGGAATCTTTTAAAACACACAGCTATCTCTTGTTTTTGTTTTGTTTTTTTTTTAAACTAAATAAGCTGCTGCAGATGGCTTTTATTTTATAAACCTGAAGTAAAGCTTCATGGGTAAGGCATATCCTCACGGCTGTGGGATTTTCTGGTTTATGTGACTGATTAATTTGAAGCATGATTCACGGTTTAACTTATAGTTTCTGTGTTAAATTAATGACATTACTGGGTTCACATTTTGTTTTTATTTTAGTGTTGCTGATTAATTTTAAGTGTGATTCACATTTTAGCCTACAGTTTCTTTGTTAAATTAATTACGTTATTGGGTACTTTATTCTTTGGTTTACAAACTTCTAATTGGAGGCATTGCGTGTCAGAGTGATAAATGGCTGGGTATTTCCTAACCTCTAAAATTTTTTCCATCCACTTTAAAGACATTTTTCTGTGTGGCCACATAGTGTTTGGTTTACAAAATATCAGTTCAGTTCAGTAGCTCAGTCGCTCAGTCCGACTCTTTGCGACCCCATGGACTGCAGCACACCAGGCCTCCCTGTCCATCACCAACTCTCCAGAGCTTGCTCAAACTCATGTCCATTGAGTCGGTGATGCCATCCAACCATCTCATTCTCTATCGTCCCCTTCTCCTTCCGCCTTCAGTCTTTCCCAGCATCAGGGTCTTTCCCATTGAGTCAGCTCTTCTCATCAGGTGGCCAAAGTACTGGAGTTTCAGCTTCAGCATCAGTCCTTCCAATGAATATTCAGGACTAATCTCCTTTAGGAGGGACTGGTTGGATCTCCTTGCAGTCCAAGGGACTCTCAAGAGTCTTCTCTAATGCCACAATTCAAAAGCATCAATTATTAAGTGCTCAGCTTTCTTTATAGTCCAACTCTCACATCCATACATGACTGTTGGAAAAACCATAGTTTTGACTAGACGGACCTTTGTTGGCAAGGTAATATCTCTGCTTTCCAATATGCTGTCTAGGATGGTCATAGCTTTTCTTTCAAGGAGCAAGCGTCATTTGATTTCATGGCTGCAGTCACCATCTGCAGTGATTTTGGAGCCCAAGAAAATAAAGTCTGCCACTGTTGTTTCCCCATCTATTTGCCATGAAGCAGTGGGACCGGATGCCGTGATCTTCATTTTTTGAATGTTGAGTTTTAAGCCAAAATATACATTCCTCTAAAACACGGAAGTTAAGCTGCAGATACGTTTTCAACCAAGGCTTTTCACAGTGTTTACGTACATAGAATACTGTCACTTTGCGTTCTGGAGCTATTTGTCTTTGCCTAGCCTAGGATGTAGGTAGAATATTAATCTCGTGTGAAAGGGAGATAAGCAGGGAGCAGATGGATTTATGGCTCTCGAGACCTGTGAACTCTGCCGCGGCAGAGAGTTCTTGAATACGAATCAAGAAATTCCGGGCTGTGGCTAGCCAGGGCTGGCGTGACCTGATTTGCCACACAATACATCATCCTGCTGGGGATCCGTTTCTTGCAACGTGCCTCCTCGGGTTTGGTCGTGACTCTCTGATGCTGCTGCACTGGGCTCCCTTTGAGAGAATGAGACGGCTCCTTCACGGTAGGAGCCCTGGGCGTGGGTCGGGCCAGGCTTGCTCCACAACCCCACTGGGGGGAAATTCTGGGTCCCAGGGGCTGCAGCAAGTTCTCAGATGCGTTCAGTCACTGGAGGTTGAGGAGCGTCTGCACCCCAGGCTCTCTGTAGCCAGGTAGGGTGCAGAAGAAGCTTCCCAGGTGGCTCAGTGGTAAAGAACCCCCCTGCCAATACAGGAGACGGGGGTTTGATCCCTGGGTGGGGACCATTCCCCGGGAGAAGGAAATGGCAACCCACTCCAGGATTCTTGCCTGGAGAATCCCACAGACGGAGGAGCCTGGCGGGGCTACAGTCTAGGGGGTCGCAAAAGAGTCGGACACGACTGAGCAGCAAGAAGAGGGTACTCACGCAGCTATGTGGCCATCGCCACAGTTTAATTTTAGGAGTACTATCAGTGCCCCCACAAAGAAACCCCACCCCCCAGAGCCGTCACTCCCTACTTTTCCATTGCTCTCCTCAGCCTCCCCGCAGCTGCAGACCGGTTGTGTATCTCTGTGGATTTGCCTGTACTGGGCGTTTTCCGTAAATCATATGTTGCATGACTTCTCGTGAGTTTGTATCTCTGACTTTGCACATTGTTTTCAAGATTCACGTATGTCGTAGGCTGTGTCCGTGGCTTCCTTCCTTTTTATAGCCGAATCGTTCTATTTCATGGTTCAGTTCACTTGCTCAGTCGTGTCTGACTCTTTGTGACCCCATGAACCGCAGCACGCCAGGCCTCCCTGTCCATCACCAACTCCCAGAGTCCACCCAAACCCATGTCCATTGAGTCGGTGATGCCATCCAACCATCTCCTCTTCTATCATCCCCTTCTCCTCCCGCCTTCAATCTTTCCCAGCATCAGGGTCTTTTCCAATGAGTCAGGTCTTCGCATCAGGTGACCAAAGTATTGGAGTTTCAGCTTCAGCATCAGTCCTTCCAATGAACAAGGTAGGAACAGACTATATCTTCTCCATCCATTCATCAGTTCATGGACGCGGGTTGTTTCTGCTGTTTGACAATGTCAGTCACGCTGCTGTGAACATTCCCGTCCTGGATATGGTGTGGATGTTTGCTAAGTGAGATCGCTATGGCCCAGTGACCCGTTGGCTGCCAAATTGATAAGTGGTGGTCTTTAAAATGAAAACGTGCACGCACACACACACACAAAATGTGTGGAAGTTCATTCAAAAAGATTATATACATAATCTTATGTACATATGATTTATGTTTATATCATTGCAGAGAGATCAGGGGCTGCTCCAGGTCTGGTGTTGAGCCTTCTCATTTTGGGGGGCTTCTGTTGTTGCAGAGGATGGGCTCGTAGCAGTTGTGGCCTGCGGGTTCAATTATTGTGGCCATGTGGGCTCTTCCTGGACCGGGGATCAAACCCTGCTTCAGATTTCCCAAAGCTGACCTGGTCCTTCCATATAGTAGACTTGGCTGCGGCCCCGTCTTCCCAATGAAGAGAAGGTGCCAGCTCACCAGGTCCACCAGGGCGTCCACCCTCCGTGTGGCTTGCCCACCAAGTGTCAGACTTAGGAGGGTGAAGTTCGTCGGATCAGCCTCTGAGCGTTTCCGGGTTGAGTGAGAGGAGCCAGCATCGGCTTCCATGCTGTTCGCCGCTTTCTCTCAAATCGAATTCTGGGAAACCCGACCCCGTCCACCAGCATATAGGGAGATGGTCAGGGGGCCTGGGTGTGTCCTCATCCCTTCCTGTTTGTTTGCTTATGGTCCAAGATCGTCAGCCTCTGGAAAGGGCCTTTTCTGCCAACCGGCCTTGACAATGGTTGTTTAGTTTCTTAAGTCGCGTCCAGCTCTTTTGCAACTCCGCGGACAGCAGCCCGTCAGGCTCCTCTCTGTCCACGGGGATTCTCCAGGCAAGAATCCTGGAGTGGGTTGCCATGCCCTCCTCCAGGGGAATCTTCCCGATCCAGGGATCGAATCCGCATCTCCTGCACTGGCAGGTGTTGGCGGTATCGGTGCCCCAGATCCTCTGGGTAAAACTACAGAGGAAGGTCCACTGCTCATTAAGGCTGTGATGAGATGCTTCAGACTGTTCGCTGAGTACAGTAAACCTTCCCCCACCCGCCCACCGTCCACATACCCCAAGTGGAGGTGGTATACCCCCCCACTGGCTTCTCTGCACCCTCGTCTCCAAAGTAAAATGCTTCAGTGGGAGGTGGGCCTGGCGCTGAAAACGATGGATGGCAATAGTGATAGGCCACACCTGTGAGCGTCCAAGCCCAGCGGTATGTCACCCCCAGCTGGAGGATGGAACAGAAGGGAGCCCTGGAAATGCTGGGCTGAAAAGGACTCTGTTGGTGGGGTCACACAAGCGGCATCCTGTCCTCCGTGGTCCCCTGAGGCAGGATGCGCGGGCGTGTTTGGCACTGAGACGAACCTGGCAAGCAAGGCGACCTCGGGAGGGAAACTGAATTGGCCGTTTCTTCTAAGGATACTGAGAACTGTCGCAGCCTCTGGCGTCCCAAGGAAGCTCAGGACAGCTTGCCAGACAGATAGCATGGATAATAAATAACAGAAAGAGAAAAAAAAAAAAAAAAAGAAACCACGATGCTTTCTTTTCCGTGAAAGTCATTTTTATCCTGTTTGCAAAAAACCATGGATTTCAGTGGGGGCAGCTGTGTTAGCAAGTGTACCAAAGACAGTTATCCTAGGAGTTAGATTGAAATCATTCACAGAAGTAAGTTCTCTGGCAAACTGGAAACCCCAGGGGCGAGATTTTGCATCTTATTTAATGTAAAAATTCCTCGAAGCAAATATGTTGTGGTTCCAGGCAGTTTATTGGTTTTTTTTTTTTTTTAATTTGATTTTCCCTTAAATATTTGTGAATGTGTGAATTACTCTGTATGCCAACTGTGGAAAAGAAAGCCACAAGAGAGACGGGAAGAGGGAGATGTCAGATAAATTCCTCTTCAGCAGAGAATTGAAGCCTCCTGTTATAACAGAATCCGTCTCCACAACAACGTGATGCAAGAAAGCTGTAACAGATTTGAAACTTGCAACTGTGTGTCCACCAGTGGGGCCTTGGGAAGCCCTCCCAGGCATCCTGGCAAGCTCCCGCCTGAAATTTTTGCTGTCATGGGGCTTTGGGACCCCTGCCTTTGGGGTGGTGAAGAAGGCACAACTTTATTTTTAACCTCTCACAGGGAACACCCCTGACGTGTTGTGTCGATGCTTACTGATGGAATTGGAAATTGGAGCCAGAATAATTAGACTGACTCTCCAGATGTCACGTGTGAGCTGGGAAAGGACTCGAATGCACACCCTGTTTGCTCTTGCAGGGACTGAGGGAGGAAATGACCGGGAAGGTGATCAAGCTGGTTGTCCGGTTTGCGGTTGTCGCTTTCCCTTACTTGCATGGAGCTGCAGTTGGGGATTCCAGATCCCCATACAGCCACGCCCGGAGGGGGGCAGTTCTTTGTTTTCCTGAGCCCCGTGGGAGACAGAGACACATACTGATGTGAAGAGAAGCCAGAAGCCAGCATCGTGGGGCTGTGAGCTGGTTTAAACCCCTGCCCCGTCTCTGCACGTCAGCTCTGTGATTCTTCTTTCCCTGGAAGCCAGACGGCACACTTTGCACGCTGGGTGTGAGCTCTCTTCAGCCACTGGGAGTGGCAAAAAAGTCGAGCAAGGAACAGGGGAAGAGGGGAGGTGGCGATGACCGGGAGAACCTTTTTCGTGGGCTCATGAAAGTAAAGGGAGCCACGCTGGTACCAGCTTTTATTTTTTCTTGGGACTGCACTGCCAGAGAATTCTTTGGTACCAGTGTTGATACAGGATGAGATGGTTGGATGGCATCACTGACTCAGTGGACGTGAGTTTGAGCGAGCCTCGGGAGTTGGATGGACAGGGAGGCCTGGTGTGCTGCAGTCCTCGGGGTCGCAGAGAGTCGGACACGACTGAGTGACTGAACCGCAACCGGCTGAGCACCGCTTTGCTGATGTTGCCGTGGCAACCTGATTCCCACGGTGGTGGTCTTAGCAAGGGTCGTGTGTCTGACAGGTTGATTCCTTTACTTGGCTCCGTTCGAGCGCTATGAGCCTAGCGCCTGGGAACAAGAATTCCTTGTGTGTGTGTGTGTGTGTGTGTGTGTGTGTCTGCATGCGCGTCCTTAGACGCTCAGTCGTGTCTGACTCTTTGCAGACCTCCTGGACTGTAGCTGACTAGCCTCCTCTGTCCATGGGATTCTCCAGGCAAGAATCCAAATAAATAAATAGCGAGTGTGTATTTACTTACAAATATATAAATAGGTGTTAAATGTATTTATGTGGTTGTTCAGTTGCTAAGTCGTGTCCAACTCGTTGCGACCCCATGGACTGCAGTGGGTCAGACCCCCCCTCCCTGTCCATCACCACGTCCTTCCCAGAGTTTGCTCAGACTTGAACTCATACCTGGGATAGGTGTGAAGGGAGGGAAATAATCTTAAGGAATTCACTTGTTAACAAGTGGTCGGTCTGATATCAAGCACTATATATTTATATTTATAAATGCATTTATTTATAAACATAATAAAATGTTTATGTTATATATTAATATTATGTAGCATAATATGTACTAATATATTAATAATGTATGCTATTAGTATAATATGTTAATATAACAAATATAATATGCTAATGTGACTATAATTAATATATTAATATAACACGACTATAGTTAATATATTAATATAATATAAATATAAATATTTCTTTATTTGGGTACACCACATCTCAGTTGCAACACCCAGGATCTTTAGTTACGGCACGCACGACCTCTTAAGTGTAGCATGTGGGATCCATCTCCCCAACCCAGGATTGAACCCACCTGCCTCCCTGCCTGTCCACTGGGACCACAGAACCCCTCCCTCCCCGCCCCCCGCCAAGGAAAGTCCCAAGAATTCTTAATTTTTATCCAGTGCACATAAGTCCTTTGTGCTTGTGATACTAAATATGTGATTAAGCATTACAGGGAGATGAGGTTTACGAAGTGAAGGTTGATTTCCAAGAAACTCAGGTGGATGACGGCTGGCCCTGCGTGATGGTGGTTCCAGTGAATGGGATTCCCCCGGCTTTGCTGCTGTTTCTGTTTGAAAGAGGGTAGGGAGTAAAATCGGATATTGAAGTGGACAGCATCGGTTCGGAGGAGGGCATGGCAACCCACTGCAGTATTCTTGCCTGGAGAACCCCCATGGACAGAGGAGCCTGGTGGGATATGGTCCAAGGGGTCGCAAAGAGTCAGACACGAATGAGCAGCTGATCACGCAGCCCAGCATCGGTTATGGATTCTGCGACAGAACGTTGTAACTATAGTTTAGACGCTGTATGTCTGCTCACATCTGACATACACATACCCTTATCTTGTTAACATAAACTCGGAGAGGCGGGGGGCGACCCCCCAGCCCAAGTCATGATGAGGTTTGGGGAGCTTATGGGGGGAAAGAGTCACGGAGAAGGGTGGTTGAGGGCAGGAACCACCTGGCAGGGAAGACCCAGTACGGATCCCGGAGATGGAGCTGGTCCACCATTTCTTGGGCTCTGCCATCCCAGCTAGCAAGGGCTCCTGTTCCCTCCGTGTCCCCTTCAGCAAAAGCTCTGAGGTTTAAGCCTCACTTTTGGTGCCCTGCGGAAGAGTGATATCTTTGCCTTCGTGTGCGCATTAAACGTAGGTGTCCGCGGAAAGCCCTTAGCACAGTGTCGGGCCCTTCAGCAGCCACTCGGCCAGTGCGGTCTTAACGTTTCGTCGTCATTTTGCAGCAAAAGAGATGCTGGGGTTGCACAGCCTCCTGTCTGTCTGCTCTCAGATGCCACGTTTCATGTCCCAGGTCACTGCTCTCCCATGTCCCAGCCGATTTAAGTTCTTTTTTGTTTCTCTTTTCTTGCTTCCCTGGGTGGCTCAGCTGCTAAAGAATCCGCCTGCAATGCGGGCGACCTGGGTTTGATCCCTGGATTGGGAAGATTCCCCTGGAGAAGGGAAAGGCTACCCACTCCAGGATTCTGGCCTGGAGAATTCCGTGGACTATACAGTCCATGGGGTTGCAAAGAGTCAGACGGGACTGAGCAACTTTCACTTCACTTCATGTCATTCTGAAAGGAACACAGTTGTGTCCGGGTGCATTTTTAGGCGGAGAGTAGTATGTGTGTGTTCTCAGGGATTCCTAGGCCGTCATTTGACAGCGTTGGGTATTACTAGTACTGGGTCATGGGGGAAATTTCCCCATAACAGCATTCCATGTTAATGCAGCCACCCCCTACAGCCCCTTTCTGCTTTACTGTCTTCCTGGGGTTTCTTCTAGGAATTCGTTCTTAGCCATCTTTAGTGGCTGTCTTCCCGGGTGGCTTAGCAGTAAAGAACCTGCCTGCCAGTGCAGGAGCCGCAGGAGATGCCGGTTCGATCCCTGGGTCCGGAAGATCCCCTGGAGCAGTCAATGGCAACCCACTCCAGTATTCTTGCCTGGAGCGACCCATGGACAGAGGAGCCTGGTGGAATACAGTCCATGGGGTCGTACAGAGTCCGACACAACTGAACGACCGAACCTGTGTTTTTGCGGTCCCTTGCCTGGAGAGGGGAGAGTTATTTCAGAGGTGAACTTCTCAAGAAGCCACAGGAAATATATTTTTAGCCTCGAGGGATCCTTGTATTGTCTTCGAAGATAGGAGACATGTTCAAACAAACCTTTTTTTTTTTAGAGCGGCAGAATAGAATCACTGTGTCGTACCTCTGTGGGTTTATTTCATTTTCCTCTCTCCCATTTATTGGCATATACCTGTATTCTTGCGGGCTTCCCCAACTCTCCCTACGACACAACTTGCATTTCCTCTGTCCGAGGCAGACTGCTTTAAGAGCATCTGGACATTTCAGAGCTTGCATTTCATTGTCACCTCGGTGTCAGCTTACCCCAGTGGAGATGTCACACTTTCAGAGGTCTCCAGAGCAGTGCCTGCATGTGGACTCGGTCGCTTTGGTCGTGTCTGACTCTCTGCGACCCCGTGGACTGTAGCCCACCGGGCTCCTCTCTGTCCGGGGGATTCTCCAGGCAAGAACGCTGGAGTGGGTTGCCGTCTCCTCCTCCAGGGGATCTTCCTAACCCAGGGATGGAACCCACGTTGCTTCTGCCTCTTGCACTGGCAGGCGGCTTCTTGATCATGGAGCCACTGGGAAGCCCCACTCCAGAGCAGAGTTTCAGTCGAACAAAGTATAAGTTCCGTGATGTTAAGATAAAGACACATCCCAACAGACTGGAACCGACCTGGCCAGGTGCCCGCCTTGCCTTTGCGAAGCCTCTCACCTCTGCGATGTTTTCCTGTCTCACCTGTGTGTTTGCACACTGTGCTTTTCTTCTAACGAGGTTATAGAAATTAGGTTTTGCAGGGAGTGGCGCTTTGGCATCCTGGTGAATGGGGAGGGAACTTCAGAATGTCCAAGTGAGGGGGCCAACCAGTGTCCTGAGTCTGTGTGTGGTCTGCCCCCTCCGGGTAAGATACACAGTGGTTCTTAGTCCCCCGTCCGACACTGTCAAAAACGGGGCTCGATCACTGGGAAAGAGTCCGCCTGGCCCATGCAAGAGACGCAGATTTGATCCCTGGGTCGGGAAGATCCCCTGGAGAAGGGAATGGCAATGCGCTCCCGTATTCTTGCCTGGAGAATCTCATGGACAGAGTATCCTGGAGGGCTGCAGTCCAGGGGGTCACAAGGGGTCAGACACAACTGCGCACCCAAGGCCATGGGCGGCTGGGTAATGGTCCAATGACTCAAGAGTCCTGAAGGTTTTGTTGCCAATAATAAGATTAGGTGGGCGTATCATGTTTTATTTCCCTTTGCTGGCAGCGGAAGTGGCTTAACAGCTTTGTTGATAAGAGGCTGCTCAATATTCCGTGTTTGAAATGTAAATACCTTCTTGCCCAAATGTTAACCTGGCTTCAGGGTTTCGATGGACAGGGTTCATATAATAAATAATTCCCTTGATCGAATCGCTGGCTGCGTGGCTCCTGGGTGCCGCCGTGTTTCAGACGCCCTCCTCGCCAATGTCTTGCTGGCTTTTAGGCAGAGGTCGGCAAACGTGAAAGGGAATCAGGAACCGTGGCTCGACTCCCTGGGACATTGGAAGAATTGAACACCCTCAGGGGAACCAACCAGAGCTTATAAATTGAGGTGCTCTTTTTTGTGTGTGTGCCAGCGCCCCCGGTGGGCTTGGTCACCAGCCTGAGTTGAACACAGAGCCAGATTCTCTCAGCTGACGTCTGGTAACAGTCTGCTACACCTGGAGCAGTTTGCCATGAAATCATGCAAACTGTGTTGGGAACAGTACTTCCTGAAAGTTCAGGCCATTCTGTTTCAATGTCTTCATTTACATACAGTCATTTCTTCCAGACTTCAGGAGGGCTGAACATCAACTACACAGAAACCTAGTCATCATATTTTGTGAGGTTTTTTTTTTTTTTTTTTTGCAGTCTGCTCTGGGTGACTTTTCACATTCACCTGCACTCCGCACAGTTGATTTTGTCAATAAAATCACAGGGAGACTGTTTAGTCTAGGGAGGGAGCAGACGGCTGCACTCACGGCGAGGAAGACGTTGCAGGCAGACGCGTGGCTTCATTAGTGAAGAGTGGATGTGAAGTGTTTCGCAAGTACTTTGAAGATGCTGAGCCAGGATGGTTAGATGCGGCTCTCGTCAAGCTGCTTACGGCTCGTAGGGAAGATGAGAAATGCTCATTGCTATTATTTCTCGCGCCAGCCAGCCCTCTAAAATCTTGAGTATCTGTCGTAAGCACGGATCGGCAAAGTCGGCTGGGTCAGCAAAGTCAGCCGTTCACCATAGAATGCCACCAGGGTAGTTTTGCCTCCAATCGGGGCCATCAGGCAGGGTCTGGAGATGCTGGTGGTTGTTAACAACTCGGGTAAGAGTGCTCCAGATTTTTCTCGTGGGTGGAGGCAGGTGGGCATGCCAAAACCACCCCACCCCACCCCGCCCCACAACGAGGAGTCAACACCAAACACCATCCCCCAGCATCTGTGTCTACCTTGGACAGCCCGCAACGTCCACGAACAGGGTCCAGCCTCCTGGTTGGGCATCACCACCCTGGTTGGGACCACCCTCCCATCTCTGAGGTTCTGAAGCCACCCATTAAATGCCCTTCCCTCTCCATGTGGACTCTTCTGTTCAGGGTGAGTCAAGTGGACCCCTGGATCTGGCTCAGTGTCTTGTAGGGGCAGAAGGGGAACCCCGAGGTCCTCACTCCCCACCGTCTAGAGTGCCGCCCACTGACACGGCTCCCCCGCCTTCCGTTGTAGTCTCTGGAAACGCACATGTCAGCATCTCGCGTCGCCCTCTCTGGGATGCATGAGTTTTCATCTTATTTTAGATTTCGCTTTAAATTCATTCCACGGCTTCTTCCCTGGTGGCTCAGATGGTAAAGAATCTGCCTGACAATGCAGGAGACCCTGGGTTCGATCCGCTGGGTCGGGACGATCCCCTGGAGGAGGGAATGATAACCCACTGCAGTATTCTTGCCTGGAGAATCCCATGGACAGAGGAGCCTGGTGGGCTGCAGTCCCTGGGGTCGCAAAGAGCTGGACAGAACTGAGCACCTAAGGCGTTCACTCTCCACTTTCAAGTTGCTCATGAGGCTGGTGGGTGTGTGTGGGGGGTCTTTGCTGGACATGTGCGAGAGGGTGTGAAGTCATCACAGGACTTGCCAGTTGTGAACCCGAGTGTGGACGAGGTTTGTTGCTAAGGTATACTCAGTAGTCCGTAATGTGCCCAGGATCGTCCTGTAGCTGTCTTTTTTGTCGCACAAAGGCAGACAATTCACTTGACTGACTCAGTGAAAGGGTGCAGAACAATTGGGCTTCCCAGGTGGCTCAGTGGTAGAGAATCCACCAGCCGATGCTCCAGGAGACCCGGGTTTGATCCCTGGGTCGGGAATATTCCCTGGAGGAGGGAGTGGTAACCCACTCCAGTATTCTTGCCTGGAGAATCCCCATGGACAGAGGAGCCTGGCGGGCTACAGTCCCTGGGGTCGCAGAGAGTTGGACACGGCTGAGCGACTAAGCAGCAACAACACAGAGGCACAGAAGCTGCAGGTGTCCAGCTTGAGTGGGGAGAGCTGTGTCCTGGTGGAGCGGGCTTGCAGTGACCCCTCATCTTCTTGGGGAAACCCAGGGAGTAAGCTGGTGGGGGCCCTGAACCCGCATACCACTGTTTACCTTGACACCCATCACGCCTGAAGCATCTCGTTATGCATAATCAGGTGGAGGCTTTAGATAATTGACACTGATGCTCAAACATTCATGAACAAAAAGTCATAAATGAGACTAATCATTAAGGGGGAGACTCAAATCCTTGGTGGATACAAGGACCCAGGGTAAAGCAAATTAACAATACAGATTCAACGCTGATAGAAACAGAGAAGGGTGTTTAAAAGGCTTCATGCTTGAAGCTGAGGCAAAGAATTGATGCTTTTGAACTGTGGTATTGGGAGAAGACTCTTGAGAGTCCCTTGGAAAGAAGGGAGATCCAAGCAACCCATCCTAAAGGAGATCAATCCTGAATATTCACTGGAAGGACTGCTGCTGAAGCTGAAGCCCCAATCCTTTGGCCACCTGATGCGAAGAACTGACTCATTGGAAAAGACCCTGATGCTGGGGAAGATTGAGGGCAGGAGGAGAAGGAGACGACAGAGGATGAGATGGTTGGATGACGTCACCGACTCAATGGACATGAGTTTGAGCAAACTTCAGGAGATTGTGAAGGACAGGGAAGCCTGGTGTGCTGCAGTCCGTGGGGTCCCAAGAGTCAGACACGACTGGGCGACTGAAGGACAACAGAGAGTTGAAGCATATCTGCTGCTTTATTTTAAAATGCAAGCGTTGTTGTCATGCCAGAGGACTGAACTGCCCCCACAGTGGACCCTATAGAATTCTTCGCCTCTCATTTATGTTGTGAAATTCTGGGGGCATTTTTCCTCCCAGAGATATTAATTGGGAACAACAGTGAATGCCCACTCTCTCACGGTTTTCTAGCCCACACACATACTCAGCCACCCACCAGTCAGAATATATTCTGAATGCCCAAAGTCACTGGGCATGATAGACACTGATAGAATGCTTTTTTTTTTTTTTTAAAGAAAGAAATGCATGATATGCCCAAAATTTATGGGAAATGTTTAGGTCAAGCAGCCCTTGAGTCCAGAGTATGTGTCCTTTGGAAGTTGTACCGTGGGATTGCCCTTGGCCTGGTCCAGCCCCCGCTGGGGCTCGTTGAGATGTTTTATTGAAGCAAAAACTTGAGCAAGCAGTTCTGAGTCCACCCTGGTCCTGTCTTTAGGCAGTGTTCTCCTTCAGGTGGCGCTAGTGATAATGAACCCGCCTGCCAATGCAGGAGTCACAAGAGACTTGGGTTCGATGGGTCGGGAAGATCCCCTGGAGAAGGGAATGGCGACCCCCTCCAGTATTCTTGCCTGGAGAATCCCATCCATGGACAGAGGAGCCTGGCAGGCTACAGTCCATGGGGTCACAAAGAATCCAACACAACAGAAGTGACTTAGCACGCATGCGCGCATCTTGATGTCAGGATAAACTACATCCCGTATTAGAACCCAAGGAGAAAGAGGGTTCCCTTGTTGCTGTTGTCTTGATTTTTATCATTTCATCTGAATGTAGCAATAATTCGAATCCATCGTGAATGGCCAAGTTTAGAATCTTGCATGAATAACTTGGCACGGGATATGGAAGGATTCCCGGTGGGAGGCATAATAAACACCTGTGTCCTGCGATGGGTCATATCCGAGCACTCACAGACGTTAAGAGGTGGGGGAGAAGTAGAGACACTGACAAGCACCCATGGTTGTGTTGGGCCGGGGCTGACGGTGAGCTTCCAAGAGAACTTTGGGGTGTTCTGTCAGACAGGCTGCCCCTGGGAAACTCTTCCTTGCGCTTGGACGTGAGAGCCACCCCCAGCTGGGGCTCCCTGGTAGAGACAGGAAAGAGTCAAACCTCTCCTGGGTTCACAGGAAAGCCGTAGTGGTGATGAGAAGTGTAAATGTATGTCTTCCTACCAGGTTCCGCCGACTCGGTCTTGGTGAGGATGAGGAAATTAGATGGTAGAGCCCAGGCGTTTGTTTGTTTGTTTGTTTTGGCAGCACCTTGAAGCACAATACAGGACGGACCCATGCCACTTTGCAAGTTTTCAAGTAGCTACAGGGGCCATGGTTCCTTTAATGAAAGAGCATGGTGTGTGGGTGGGAGAAGGATGTGGGGAAGAGTGGATACATGGATAGTGTAGCTGAGTCCCTTCCTATCCACCTGAAAAGGTCACAGCCTTGTTAACTGCCTATGCTCCAGTGCAAAATAAAAAGTTAAAAAAAAATTAGAATGTAGCCTCAGCAATGTAGCCATTTAAAAAAATTTTTTTATTAAGCTATTTTATTTAAATGCCATGCACCTAAAAGTATCTAGCATAAGAACTTCCTTGGTGGTCCAGTGGTTAAGAGTTTGCCTTCCAATGCAGGGGGTACAGGTTCTTTTCCTGGTCCTGGAGCTGGAATCCCACATGACTCATGGCCAAAGGACCAAAGTATAAAACAGAAGCAATATTGTAACAAAATCAGTAAAGACTGTAAACATTTTCTTCTTTTTTTAAAGTGTCTAGTGTATAGTAGATGCGTGCTGTGTGTGTGTTTTCAGTTGTTCAGTCATGTATGACTCTTTAAGACCGCATGGACTACAGCTCACCAAGCTCCTCTGTCCATGGGATTCTCCAGGCAAGAATACTGGAGTGGGTTGCCATTTCCTCCTCCAGGGGCTCTTCCCAACCCAGGGATTGAACCCGCATCTCCTGCATTGGCAGGCTGATTCTTTCCCACTGGGAAGCCCTATGGAAGCATACCAAATATCCGGTCGATAAATGAATTGATTAGTCAGTGGCTTTAAATGCAGTCTCTATTTTTTAAAAAAGAGCATGAACATTGGACTTCTCTACAGAGTATTCCTGACACTTCCCGTTTGGGGAGATCTTTATACAATGGGAAGGTGTGCCCCTCTTGGACTGTCAGTCATTTGGGAACCCCACCGAAACACGGGACAGACTGACAGACCCAATGACAACACCTTTCTGGTCTGCGGTTGTCCGCTATCATAGGAATGTATTCAGCCTGCATCCTTGATGGGAAATCAATCTTTGGCACTGCTGTGTCTCTTGACTGGATCGATAAAGCTCCCTGGGTCTTCATTTGCTCTTAACTGCCTGTGATGGAAACCCAGCAGGTCGTCCCAGCCTGGAGAAAATACCAGAGAGCAACATTCCTTCATAAGAGAGAAGACTCCTGATCCCTCCACTTAGGTAATATTGGTAAACATTGCTGACCCCCGTTGGAAATGCTCGTTGACAGGTGCTTGAGTCTTAAAAGCTTGCCTGTGCTTTCCTGTGATCTGTGCAAAGCCATGCTTCATAATATTCATGTTTTCATAATATTATATGCGAATTTAATTCAGTGCAGCAAACCCTTGCTGAGTGTTTTTGTGTGGATCAGGTGCTGTGCTGGGCACAGGAGATACACCGATAAATCAAACTTCATTTTTTTAATCATCTGATTGGACTGGGCAGGCCTGAAAATGGCCAGACCCCTCAGTCACATGGGAGCAGAAGGATGAGTCTTCTTTCTTGGTAGAGGGATCAAAGACCAGTTAGGACTTGTGGCCTGAGTTACAGGCACTTAGGGGACCACTCGGGAGTTGGTTAAATGGAGAATACAGTAATCAGTCTGTTCTAGGGCAGTCTGTGTTCTAGGGCATTACCTCTTTTTTTTCTTTAAGAAAAATGTCTGTATATCAACTGAAAAACTTGGGGACGGCTCTTTGTTGTGGTGCTTGAGTTTCTCACTACCGTGGCGTCTCTTGCTGCTGAGTACAGGCTCTAGGGCACACAGACTTCAGCAGTTGCAGCACACGGGCTCAGTAGTTGTGGCATGTGGACTCAGTTGTGGCATGTGGGCTCAGTCGTGGCACGTGGACTCACTTGTGGCACGTGGACTTGGTAGTTGTGGCACGTGGATTCAGTGTTGTGGCACGTGGACTCAGTACTTGTGGCACGTGGACTCAGTACTTGTGGCACATGGACTCAGTACTTGTGGCACGTGGACTCAGTACTTGTGGCACGTGGACTCAGTACTTGTGGCATGTGGGCTCAGTAGTTGTTTCACACAGGCTTAGTAGTCGTGGCACACAGGCTTAGTAGGCTTAGTAGTTGTGGCATGTGAACTCAGTACTTGTGGCACATGGGCTCAGTACTTGTGGCATGTGGGCTCAGTACTTCTGGCACACAGGCTTAGTGGTTGTGGCATGTGGCTCAGTAGTTGTGGCATGTGGACTCAGTACTTGTGGCACACAGGCTCAGTAGTTGTGGCACGTGGACTCACTTGTGGCACGTGGACTCAGTGCTTGTGGCACGTGGACTCAGTGTTGTGGCACGTGGACTCAGTACTTGTGGCACGTGGACTCAGTACTTGTGGCATGTGGGCTCAGTAGTTGTTTCACACAGGCTTAGTAGTCGTGGCACACAGGCTTAGTAGGCTTAGTAGTTGTGGCACGTGAACTCAGTACTTGTGGCACATGGGCTCAGTACTTGTGGCATGTGGGCTCAGTACTTCTGGCACACAGGCTTAGTGGTTGTGGCATGTGGCTCAGTAGTTGTGGCATGTGGACTCAGTACTTGTGGCACACAGGCTCAGTAGTTGTGGCACGTGGACTCACTTGTGGCACGTGGACTCAGTACTTGTGGCACGTGGACTCAGTACTTGTGGCATGTGGGCTCTGTAGTTGTTTCACACAGGCTTAGTAGTCGTAGCACACAGGCTTAGTAGGCTTAGTAGTTGTGGCACGTGAACTCAGTACTTGTGGCACATGGGCTCAGTACTTGTGGCATGTGGGCTCAGTACTTCTGGCACACAGGCTTAGTGGTTGTGGCATGTGGCTCAGTAGTTGTGGCATGTGGACTCAGTACTTGTGGCACACAGGCTCAGTAGTTGTGGCACGTGGACTCACTTGTGGCACGTGGACTCAGTGCTTGTGGCACGTGGACTCAGTACTTGTGGCATGTGGGCTCAGTAGTTGTTTCACACAGGCTTAGTAGTCGTGGCACACAGGCTTAGTAGGCTTAGTAGTTGTGGCACGTGAACTCAGTACTTGTGGCACATGGGCTCAGTACTTGTGGCATGTGGGCTCAGTACTTGTGGCACACAGGCTCAGTAGTTGTGGCACGTGGACTCACTTGTGGCATGTGGACTCAGTGCTTGTGGCACGTGGACTCAGTGTTGTGGCACGTGGACTCAGTACTTGTGGCACGTGGACTCAGTACTTGTGGCATGTGGGCTCAGTAGTTGTTTCACACAGGCTTAGTAGTCGTGGCACACAGGCTTAGTAGGCTTAGTAGTTGTGGCACGTGAACTCAGTACTTGTGGCACATGGGCTCAGTACTTGTGGCATGTGGGCTCAGTAGTTGTTTCACACAGGCTTAGTAGTCGTGGCACACAGGCTTAGTAGGCTTAGTAGTTGTGGCACGTGAACTCAGTACTTGTGGCACATGGGCTCAGTACTTGTGGCATGTGGGCTCAGTACTTCTGGCACACAGGCTTAGTGGTTGTGGCATGTGGCTCAGTAGTTGCGGCATGTGGACTCAGTAGTTGTGGTACGCAGGCTCAGTAGTTGTGGCACGTGGACTCACTTGTGGCATGTGGATTCAGTGCTTGTGGCACGTGGACTCAGTTGTGGCATGTGGCTCAGTAGTTGCGGCATGTGGACTCAGTAGTTGTGGTACGCAGGCTCAGTAGTTGTGGCACGTGGACTCACTTGTGGCATGTGGACTCAGTGCTTGTGGCACGTGGACTCAGTTGTGGCATGTGGCTCAGTAGTTGCGGCATGTGGACTCAGTAGTTGTGGTACGCAGGCTCAGTAGTTGTGGCACACAGGCTCAGTACTTGCGCACACAGGCTCAGTTGCCCCACAGCATGTGGAATCCTCCCAGGCCAGGGACAGAGCCTAGCCTGTGTCTCCTGCCTTGGCAGGCAGATTTCCAGTCACCAGCCCACCGGGGAAGACCCGGGGCGTTACCTGTGGCAGCAGTGGGGTCCGAGACTCTGGGGGTGGCAGAAATCTGGGGGGGCAGCTCAGGGCCTGGACGACGGCACCCCTGTACCCCCACCTTCGGCCTTCACCAGTTACTCTGTGTCCTCACAGATGGGCCAACATGAACATCGGGGTCAAATTTTGCTGGGATCCTGGTGCCTGCAAGCGGGCCCCATGGAGATTTCAGGAACGGGTTGTTGGGTGAGGGCTGGGCTCCCCTGGAGGACCGTGCTCCCCGGGCTGGGTTACACATGTGGGGTGTTTTATCACATGACTGGCAGAGGTTGCAGATGGTTGTCCAGCTTCAGGCAGTGTCTGTAAGGACAGAGCTTGTTTCTGGAAGGGAGTAGCAGACACTGACCCATCAGCTCCCCTGGAGGTGTGACCTGGGACGCCCACTCCCCTGGAAATGAAGATCATTGGAAGGAAATAAGGCTCGTGATGTCTTTGATGTCTTCCATCCAGACCCTCTCAGTTCACACTGCCAGGGTCTCCACTTTCTCGTTCAATCTTCCGGGGACACTCTCCCACTCCTCTGATGGGGGTTGCAGTGAGGGACTTCAGAGTCTCGGGTGGCCAGCGCGAGATCCTAGGGAAGGATGTGCAAGCATTTGCAGCCTCAGCCCACTGCTGTGTGCCCAGAGTGACACTGAAATGCTGGCCACTTCCACGGGAACCTGGGCATGATCAGCCCCCTGATGGCGTTTTCCCTTCTTGTCAACATGATCATAGGCAAATGCTGTTTTTGGGTGGTTTTTTTTTTTTTTGCACAAAGAGGTAGTTAATGACCAACGGCAGTATTCTATGCCGTGTGTCATCTTTCAGAACCATCTGTAACATCTCATGGCACTATGGAAGCTCAGTGCGGTGACCGCAAGCAAACGGTCAGAGATCATTAAGGACACAGTTGTCTTCAAGTTCCTCTCCTTCCCTTGTAGACTGGGGATGTCGGGATTTCAGCTTGTCTTGCCACCAATTTTCTGACCCAGGTGAATTTTTAACCTGCTATAAGCCCTTCTGATTGGTTCTGAGAATTCCTGGGCTCCGGAGACCTTTGTTGTGAAATTGGGTCAAAAGCAGTCACTGGTTGTGGATTCAGAGCTCATCTGCTGTGAAATACCTGGCTTTGAAGTTGAACGTCAACTTGTTTTTTTTTCTTTTTTTTTCGTCAACTTGTATTTTTAAAATGATAGTTGATTAATGAGCTAAAGTCAAGAGGTGGTTTCTCTCCCACCAGGTGGATAACAAGTATTGGGTTGGTCGGTTGTTGGCTCACTCGTATCCGACTCTTTGCGACCCCGTGGACTGCCAGTTCAGTTCAGTTGCTCAGTCATGTCTGACTCTTTGTGACCCCATGGACTGCAGCACGCCAGGCCTCCCTGTCCATCACCAACTCCCGGAGTTTACTCAAACTCATGTCCATTGAGTCGGTGATGCCATCCAACCATCTCATCCTCTGTCGTCCCCTTCTCCTCCTGCCCTCAATCTTTCCCAGCATCAGGGTCTTTTCCAATGAGTCAGTTCTTTGCATCAGGTGGCCAAAGGATTGGAGCTTCAGCTTCAACATCAGTCCTTCCGATGAACACTCAGGACTGATCTCCCTCAGGATGGACTGGTTGGTTGGATCTCCTTGCAGTCCAAGGGACTCTCAAGAGTCTTCTGCAGTAAGACAGTTGAAAAGCATCCATTCTTTGGCGTTCAGCTTTCTTTATAGTCCAACTCTTACATCCATACCTGATTACTGGAAAACCATAGCCTTGACTAGATGGACCTTTGTCGGCAAAGTAATGTCTCTGCTTCTCAATGTGCTGTCTAGGTTGGTCATAACTTTTTTCCCAAGGAGGAAGTGTCTTTTAGTTTCATGGCTGCAGTCACCATCTGAGGTGATTTTGGAGCCCAAAAAAATGTCTGTCGCTGTTTCCACTGTTTCCCCATCTATTTGCCATGAAGTGATGGGATCAGATGCCATGATCTTAGTTTTCTGAATGTTGAGTTTTAAGCCAACTTTTTCACTCTTCTCTTTCACTTTCATCAAGAGGCTCTTTAGTTCTTCTTCACTTTCTGCCATAAGGGTGGTATCATCTGCATATCTGAGGTTATTGATATTTCTCCCGGCAATCTTGATTCCAGCTTGTGCTTCTTCCAGTGCGGCATTTCTCATGATGTACTCTGCACAGAAGTTAAATATGCAGGGTGACGATATACAGCCTTGACATACTCCTTTCCCTGTTTGGAACCAGTCTGTTGTTCCATGTCCAGTCCTAACTGTTGCTTCCTGACCTGCATACAGGTTTCTCAAGAGGCAGGTCAGGTGGGCTGGTATTCCCATCTCTTTAAGAATTTTCTACAGTTTGTGGTGATCCACGCAGTCAAAAGTTTTGGCGTAGCCAATAAAGCAGAAATAGATGTTTCTCTGGAACTCTGTTGCTTGATAATCCAACGGATGTTGGCAATTTGATCTCTGGTTTCTCTGCCTTTTCTAAAACCAGAAACCCCATGTTTCTTTGCAACCCCATGGTCTGCATAGTCCATGCAATTCTCCAGGCCAGAATACTGGAGTGGGTAGCCTTTCCCGTCTCCAGGAGATCTTCCCCATCCAGGAATAACCAGGGTCTCCTGCATTGCACGCAGATTCTTTACCGACTGAGCTCTCAGGGAATCCCCCTCTTATAAGTTAGATGCTGTTTAAATAAATGATGATAGACTGTGTCTTTTTGCTTTTATAAATATCAGGAAAGCCTCAAGGTGGTATCCTTTGTTCTTTGTAATAATTGGTCTTGGTTGACTGCTCATGGAATAACAGAATCCAGAAGTTCAAAAGGTAGATTTTGTTTTTTTTAAATTGGATTATAATCGATTTGCAATGTTGTGTTAGTTTCAGGTGTAAAGCAAAGTGAATCAGTTATACATACACATATATCCACTCTTTTTCAGATTCTTTTCCCATGTAAGCCATTGCAGAGTATTGGGTACAGTTCTCTGGGCTATACAGTAGGTCCTGTTAGTTACCTATTTTATGTCTAGTAGTGTGTATGTTCATTTCAGTCTCCCCAATTTTTCTTCCCTCCCTAGCTCCTGGTAACCATAAGTTTGTTTTGTAAATCTGTGACTCTCTTTCATTTTGTAAATGTATTCATTTGTACCAGTTTTTTTTTTTTTTTCTTTTTGTAGCTTCCACATGTAAATGATATCATATAATATTTATCTTTCTTTGTCTGAGATACTTCACTCTGTACGACCTTCTCTGGGTCCATAGTGTTGTAAATGGCGTTATTTTGTCCTTTTTTATGGCTGACTAAGCAGACTTAGCTCTTAATCACATATAGAACTTAATCCACATGGAGTCGGCATTCTTGTCAGTCCTGTTAAACAAGAGGCATGATGTGTTGGCTGATAACACTGGGGAACTCCCGGAGTACAAGAAGATCGCTTGGCTTTGCAGACGTCCTAAAACATGAGCGTAACAGTGGGTGAATAAGCATGCACGCCGATATGAGCTTGTTTCTTCTGCTCCCTTCAAGAAGCCCACCTTTCTGCTTTCAGAGAAGCCGTGTCAGGATTTTTAATTAATTCTTCAAGAGGGCTCATTACCGGGAGGAACAGAGAGATTCCCATTATGGCGGTGGTGTCTCATCTGTGCTGAGATTTGATGTCACGGACCCTGGGGGCCTGGCTGAACTGGAGTTCAAGGGCCTCTCCTATTGGTCTCAAACCCACACGCCAGCTTGGTTTTTAGAAGAATCATCTAAGCGATGTTAAACACAGTAGAAATTAATGAAAGATTTAAAAATGCATGCATGGGCATGCATGTAGATACTAGTCATGTAAACAAACATGCTTTTGATCTGTGCATTTGTGGGCAGCATTTTTCAGCCCTGAAAATGTCAACTCAGTAACGTGGAATCTTGTACCTCGTCCCACTCCATCCCCACCTGAACCCCAGCTTCCTCCCAGGATGTGGAGGGGATGCAGTGGAGGCCTGGGTGACTGAGGTTGAATGTTGGGTTGACCACCTGGGTGTTGAAGGTCTGAAGCCCCAACCCAGGACCAAAGCTGGCCAGAGGGACCTTTTCTTTACACACGGATTCCCTGACAGTCTGTGAGGGAATTCCTTTTGATTTTTCTTTTTCTCTTTTAAAGAAATGAATGTCTTCTCTTATGAAAATTGCTGTTACGTTACATTTGGAAACAGTATTTTATTAACAAACACTTGTCTTGGTTATAAAGCAGATTAGAAACCATGCTTCTTAGTGGTCATAGCGGGTTCCTGGGGCAGCCCGAACAAAATTCCACCAGCCGCATGCCTTGGAACAGCAGGAGCCCATTCTGTCACAGTTCTGGGGGCCAGAAGTCTCAGCTCGAGACGTCATCAGGCTGGCCCTCTGCTGAAGGCTCTGGCCGGGCTCCTTTCTTGCCCATCTTCTAGCTTCCATGGTTTCCAGCAACCCTGGATATTCCAAGACTTACACATCAGTTCAGTTCAGTCGCTCAGTCGTGTCCGACTCTTCGCGACCCCATAAACCACACACGCCAGGCCTCCTTGTCCATCACCAACTCCCGGAGTCCTCCCAAACCCACATCCATCGTGTCATTGATGCCATCCAACCATCCCATCCTCTGTCTCCCCTTCTCCTCTTGCCCTCAGTCTTTCACAGCATCCGTGTCCTTTCAAATGAGTCAGCTCTCTGCATCAGGTGGCCAAAGTATTGGAGTTTAAGACTTACACCTACGTCACCCTAATCTCCGCCTTGTCTGGGTATCTCTCTCTTCATGTGGTCATTTTCTTACATGGACACCATCATAGTGGGTTAACAGCCCGCCCTGCTCCACTATGACCTCATCTGATGAACTCTGTGTGTGTGTGATTGGATGTACAGTGAGCCGTGAAAGGAGTGAAAATGTTATTCGCTCAGTCGTGTCTGACTCTTTGCGACCCCATGGACTGCAGCCCGCCAGGCTCCTCTGTCCATGGGATTCTCCAGGCAAGAACACTGGAGTGGGTTACCTTTCCTTCTCGAGGGGATCTTCCCAACCCAGGGATCGAACCCAGGTTGATTCTTTGACCACGTGAGCCACCAGGGAAGCCCAAATTGACCTGGCAACACTGTGTTAATTCCGGGTGCATGACTAATAGCTCGATATTTCTATATATTACAGAATGATCACCACGACAAGTCTAGTTACCATCTGTCACGGTACTAACATGTGACACTATTATTGACCGTATTCCCCAGGCTCTGCGTTTCATCTCCTTGACTCACTTTGTAGCTGGACGTTTCTCCCTCTTAAGCCCCCTTATATATTTCACTCACCTTCACCTCCCGCCCCCTGCCAACTACCTCTTTCTATGAGTCTGTTTTCTCTTTTGTCGTGCTTGTTCATTTGTTTCGATTTTTAGATTCTGTGTGTAAATGAAATCATGCAGTATTTCTCTTTGACTTATTTAGTTTCATGTAATACCGTACACTGACTCGATGGACATGAGTTTGAGCAGGCTCGGGAAGTTGGCGAAGGACAGGGAAGCCTGGCGTGCTGCAGTCCATGGGGTCGCAAAGAGTCGGACACAACTGAGCGACTGAACTGAATACCCTCCGGGTGCATCCATGTGGTCACAGATGGCAAGATTTCATTCTTTTTTTATGGCTGAGCCGTTTTCCTCTGTGTGTGTGAGAGACATTTTCTTTATCCGTTCATCTCTTGATGGATGCTGAGGTTGCTTCCAGACCGTGGCTACTCTAAATGATTCTGCAGTGAACATAGGGGTATGTATGTCTCTTCCAGTTTGTGCTTTTCTTTTCTTCAGGAAAATGCCCAGAAGTGGCATTGGCCAGATCATGTGATCGTTCTGTTTTTAATGTTCTGGGGAAGCTCCGAACTGTTTTCCACAGTAGCTGCGCCAGTCTGCATCCTCACCGTCTCTGCATTGTGCGGGTTCCCTTTTCTCTGCATCCTTGGCGACACTTTTATTTGTTGTCTGTCTGGCTGAGCCCACGCTCAACAGTCTGACAGGGTCAGGTGGTACCTCATTGTGGCTTTGAGTTGGCGTTTCATCTTGATGAATTCTATCCACGACCCACCTATTTCCAAATGAGGTCCCGCTCTGAGGTGTTCAGGGGATTGGGACCACAAGATATCTTTTGTGTGGGGGGGGTGAGTTCAACCCACAGTAGTGGCGATCTGCCTTTACCCTTGGCCATTTACAGGGCGGCCGAAGAAATTCAAACCGGTATAAATTCTTTGTCTTTAATTAAATGAACGAGCCGGCAGAACAGAGCTGCAGGCGCGGTGACCCGCCACCCGCCAGGCCTGCTGTTTCGGGGCCTGGGTGACCATCATACCTAGGAGCACCGGTGGACTCTTACCTGATGTTCTGGAAGATATGGGAGCTTTCGTGGCCTGTCCATCAGGAGGTGCTTTTTCGTGAGCCGCAGTTCACGGAGGTGTGGGCGGCTTTGCTGGTTCGTGGAGCCTGTTCTCGGTCACAGGCGAGCAGGAGGTGGTGGGCTTTCCCTTGAGACCGGCCCGGAGGGCTGCTGCTTATGAGGATGGGGTTCAGGGGATGAAGTGGACGAAGTGGAGACTGTGGGCCCACTTAACCTGGTCCCTGGAATATTCCGTGATTCAACCACGTGACGTTGACCGTGCAAAGCCCCCAGCTGCCAGGGGAGGCCCCAGAACACATGGTCCATGTGGACTGGGGCTCCACTTAACCTGGTCCCTGGAATATTCCGGGATGCAACCACGTGATGTTGACCGTGCGAAGCCCCCGGCTGCCAGGGGAGTCTCTAGAATCCACAGTCCGTAGTACAGCTCCCTTCCTTTTCCCACCAGAGGTGATTGAGGGTATGACCAGTTGTTCCTCTGAGTGGTTTTGGTGCCTGGAATCCCCAGGCCCTTCCACAGAGTCTTGGCCAGTTTCCTCTGAAAGAAATTGCATCGTGGAAGACTCGGTGGCAAAAGTGAAAGTCGCTCAGTCGCGTCCGACTCTTTGCGACCCCGTGGACTGTACAGCTCATGGGATTCTCCAGGCCAGGATACTGGAGTGGGTAGCCTTTCCCTTCTCCAGGGGATCTTCCCAACCCAGGGATCAAATCCAGGTCTCTAGCATTGCAGGCGGATTCTTTCCCAGCTGAGCCACCAGGGGAGCTGGAGTGGGTCTGACACATATTTCAAGGCTTCCTGGAGCTTTTCAGGGAAACGTTGTTAAACAGACAGCTCGTCCGCTCAGAAACGCTCCAAACTTGGAAGTCTCAGAGTGTGGCAGGTGACACCTTGACTTTGGGGTTGCATCTCTCGGCGACGGTGGCTTCACATAGTAAACAGCAGGTCACCTGAGTGCCCCATCACCGTGTTCACCCCTTGGGGATGGACCTTGGGGCCTTGCGTGGTCAGCTTCCAGTAGCACTTTGGACAATGGAGGATATGATTTTCCATCGTAATTACAGCCCCTGAGCCCGATCCAGCTTCATAATTAGGGTCCCAGTTAGAATATGTGCACATCCACCGTTTAGGGGCATTACTGTGAGTACTAACCAAAAATGGGAATTCTGCATGTGAGAAAAATAATCTAGAATAGTTGAAAGGCACAAGTGGGGACTCTTCTTTCAGGTCAATCTACTTTTTAACGACCTAGACAGCATATTAAAAAGCAGAGACATTACTTGACCAACAAAGGTCGGTGTAGTCAAAGCTTTGGTTTTTCCAGTGGTCATGTGTGGATGTGAGAGTTGGACGATAAAGAAAGCTGAGCACCAAAGAATTGATGCTTTTGAACCGTGGTGTTGGAGAAGACTCTTGAGAGTCCCTTGGACTGCAAGGAGATCCAACCAGTCCATCCTAAAGGAAATCAGTCCTGAATATTCATTGGAAGGACTGATGATGAAGCTGAAACTCCCAATAATTTGGCCACCTGATGTGAAGAACTGACTCTATGGAACAGACCCTGATGCTGGGAAAGATTGAGGGCAGGCGGAGAAGGGGACGACAGAGGATGAGATGGTTGGATGGCATCACCGGCTCAGTGGACATGACTTTGAGTAAACTCCAGGAGTTGGTGATAGACAGAGAGGCCTGGCGTGCTGCAGTCCACGGGATCGCAGAGTTGGACACGACTGAGCGACTCAACTAAACTGAACTGAGACGCAGCCCATCAGAACCTCCCAGCGGGCACTCCACCAAGAAACATCTAATGCCAGCTCGTTTTTATATAAAAGGCAGAAGGCACAATCAAAACAGTAAGGTATTCTTACTATGCACAACACACAGCGTCTCAAGACCTTATGTCAAGAATTTGCCAAAATAAGGCAGACACGTTTAGGATTCATCTCATTCTGAATCAAGAACTTTACGCTTGATTGGAAGGAACTTTTCTTCTAATCTAATGGGAAATGGTGGCTCAGTGGTAAAGAACCCACAGGCCAATGCGAGAGACACAGGTTCCATCTCTGGGTCGGGAAGATCCCCTGGAGGAGGGCATGGCAACCCACTCCAGTATTCTTGCCTGGAGAATCCCATGGACAGAGGAGCCTGGCGGGCTACAGTCCATGAGATTTCAAAAAGAGCCGGACATGACTGAGCAACTAAACAACAAACAGCAGTGGGAAAATGCCTCTTTTGTACCATATGGACGTGGAAATGCCTAACTGAGGGGAGCAAGTGATTGCTGGGGATTTAGGGGTGAAAATGTCAGTGTGGTTTCTAAGCGTGCATGGTTTACGTGGTAGACCCTGGTTTTACTGAAAGAGAACTATGTGATGGGGGCAAGATAGACGCATGTAGTTTTCTGGGTCTTACGTTTGCAGCTGTTTGTGTGTTTGCCTGCTTGGTTGAAGGCAAACGAATGGAATTAGATACTAATTGGCTTGGAGGGGGTGGCGAGTTGTGGGGAGGGAATGAATGGGGTTAGTTTCTATGCCAGTGTTCTCTGACGTCCACCAGTGCGTTCCCAGTTCCAGCCCCCTGTGTTGTTTATCCGCCGGGGTGTGAGAGATCACCCCAGCACTCCACCGCTGAGCACTGCAGACCCAGATCATCTCCCGCGGGTTCTGAGACTCGGGAATCTGAGCGCAGATGAGCCGCGGTGTTCCCGCTTGCCGTCTCCCGAGAGTTTGCAGTCGGCAGTTGGCCCCAAGACTGCCGTCTCTTGAGCCTCATGCCGGGCCAGAGGCTCAGCCCCACGCGCCAAGCGCGTACACGAACGTGGCGATTGGTGGGAGACTTCAGTCCCCTCCCGCCTCTGCAGGGCTGCCCGTGACCTGGCTTCCCCAGAGTGTGTGATCGAGAGAGAGGGAGAGAGAGAGAGAGAGAGTGAGCGGAGGAGGGGAAACAGAATGCAGGAGACAGAGAAAGACAGTGCTCGGGACTTCCCTGGTGGAGCAGTGGGTGAAAGTGAAGTCGCCCAGTCGTGTCCGACTCTTTGCGACCCCGTGGACCCACCAGGCTCCTCCGTCCGTGGGATTCTCCAGGCAATAATACTGGAGTGGGTTGCCATTTCCTTCTCCAGGGGATCTTCCCGACCCAAGGATTAAGACTCTATAATCTCCCAGTGCGAGGATCTCTTCCAGCCCTGGATGGGGAACTAAGGTCCAATATGCCTCGTGCACAGCCAAAAATAAATAAAATAACAATAGAATCATTAAAAAAAAAAAAAACATGAAAAAGAAAGTGCTAGAAGCCACATGCTTTCACAACCCGATCTAGAGGGGACGTGCTATTCCTTCTGCTGTGTTCTATCGGTCACATAGACCAATCCTGGTCAGTGTGGGTTGGGACTATTCCTGGCTTCAGATACCAGGGGGTGGGGCTCCTTGGACTTGATCTCAGAGGCTGCCTGGGGCCTTCTCTGGCGTCTAGTGGTTAGGCCTCCATCCTTAACGCTGCATGGGTTTGATCCCTGGTTGGGGAGCTAAGATTCCACATGCTTATACGGTAGGGCCACATAAATGAGATGACAAATAAAAATGCATGTTAAGAGGCTGCCTACCACAGCCTTTTATTTTCTGCACCCATGAGTTGCCATCTTGGTTAGAGAATTACTCACTTGAGTACATGGTCAACTGTCAGAAAAGTGTGGGGAAATTTCTCTAGCTGTGTCTGTGCCCTGACTTTTGGATACAATAGAATCTACCTGTAAAGACTGTCACTTTAGTCTGTGTGTGTGTGTGTGTGTGTGTGTGTGTGTTCTCAGCCGTGTCTGAGTCTTGCGGCCCCATGGACTGTAGCCCACCAGGCTCCTCTGTCCATGGGATTCTCCAGGGCAAGAATACTGGAGCGGGTTGCTGTTTTCCTTCTCCAGGGGAATCTTCCCAATTCAGGGATCGAACCCGAGTCTCTTGCATCTCCCGCACTGGCAGGCAGATTCTTTACCATGAGCACCATCTCAGAAGCCCGTCGCTTTACTACCTAGCTAAATAAAAATGATGCACCTGCTTTGTGCTGTCATGATATTCTTGGACAGAAAATCAGTTTCCCTCCCGTGAAATGGAAACATCCATTGAGTCCCCAGTGGACGTGGCCGGTCAGCTCTCCCATCTCCTCCTTAAATGCAGGTAAATAAATCTTTAGTGACTGTCTGAATTATTGCTGCCCCTGCACATGCACCTTCTGCCCCAAGACATTTAGGAAAGGTTGCCCTTGCCTTTTCTAAATAATGAATTGCCCTCTTATTATTTTTTATTGTCTTCTAGGCAAAGTTAATGGGGGGAAGAAATGAATGAGAATTTCCCCCCGACCTCCCCCCACCAGCTCTTTCTGACAGTTTCAAAGATGATAACATCTTTATTGCATTTCAGTCTCAGTGATAGCATCATTCATTCATTCAGCAGATAACCTTCATGTGCCGGTGAGGCTATAAAAGTGCACAGGTAAAGTGTAAGCTCAAATGACCTCTTCACAGTGATTTAAAGGCACGTCAGATAGAAGAAAGGGCTTCCCTGGTGGCTGAGACTGTAAGGAGCCTGCCTATCAGTGCAGAAGACCCAGGTTCAATCCCTGGGTTAGGAAGATTTCCCCCTGGAGAAGGGCATGGCAACCCACTGCAGTATCCTTTCCTGGAGCATCCCAGGGACAGAGGAGCCTGGTGGGCTACAGTCCACGGGGTCGCAGAGAGTCAGACAGGACTGAGCATAGACATAAGAAATGAACTTATTTCATTTCTTATGGTGGGTAGGAAATCGCATTTTGTGAATTCTGCACCCGCAGCTTGACTGAATGAACATTTCAGAGGATCTTCAGAGTCAAGATTGTCTTGTTCACGTTTTCTAGAAAGGTAACTGCCGTGCAGGGAGAAGGGGCTTTCCCAAATAGGGAACCGGACCTGGCCCGAGGTGGACCCCAAAGGGTCTGACCCCCCAGGCCGGTTGTGTCTGCAGCCTTCATGCGTAGAAGCCTTTGCACGTGGAAAGGCTGCATGGGAAGCCCTTGACTTGCCCTGAATGCTTCTGGTCTCTCTGGCACGAGGCTGGAGATGTTGCCACCTTCACAGCTAGTGGCCATCACACTGTGATCCAGGGCTTCGCCAGTATCCTTACCCCCACCCCACCCCCAATTTCAGTTTTTCTCCCATAGACGCTCATCTTCCCTGCCTTTTCAAGTTTAGCTAAGGCAGATAGCCAAAATTTCTAAGGGAGGAAAGGTGGAAAATCAAATAGAATTGGAAGAAAATGGCATTTTGAAGGATGGAAATGCAACTTGATAGGATCAAATGTGTGTGTGTGTGTGCGTGTGTGTGTGTGTGTGCACGTGTGTGTTTATTCCAGGGTTGCCAACACCGATGATTGCTGATGCGTCTGAAGATTTGGAGTCAGGCTTGCTCATAACTGTGAAAGAATTATTGGTGGTTTTCCTGCAGTAACAGCTGTTGACCCAGGTGGGGGTGCATTTGGGAACCTGTGTATGTGTGCGGATTTGCTACCCAGAGACACGGACCTTTATGTAGGTGGCAAGTACGACCACTCCTGCACAAGATTTCTTAACCATCATGGTTCAGTTGTCTTTGCTGGAAGAATGAGACCCCTCTCTGGGCTTTTCATCATAAAGCAGCCATTACAAAGAACGCATGGAATCAGTTCTAATGAGGTGGATGAAACTGGGGCCTATTATACAGAGTGAGTGAAAGAAAGAAAAACACCAATATGGTATACTAACGCATGTATATGGAATTTAGAAAGATGGTAACGATGACCCTATATGCAAGACAGCAAGAGACACAGATGTAAAGAACAGACTTTTGGACTCTGTGGG
Organism: Cervus elaphus; assembly: GCF_910594005.1. NCBI lineage: Eukaryota > Metazoa > Chordata > Mammalia > Artiodactyla > Cervidae > Cervus > Cervus elaphus. The sequence goes on along the minus strand of NC_057848.1, from coordinate 172,750,540 downwards.
AGAAGACGAGGGTGGGATGATTTGAGAGAATAGCATTGAAACATGTATATTATCATATGTGAAAGGGATAGCCAGTCCATATTCGATGCATAAGACAGGGTGCCCAGGACTGGTTCACTGGGCTGACCCAGAGGGATTGGATTGGGAGGAAGATGTGAGGGGGAATCAGGATGGGGAATACATGTACTCCCATGGCTGATTCATGTCAATGTATGGCAAAAACCACCACAATATCGTAAAGTCATTAGCTTCCAATTACAATAAGTTAATTAATTTTTAAAAAATGAAATACATGATTTTAAAAAATCATGATTTTAAAAAATTTTAGCCACTGTATATCACATTATTTTTCACATTTAACCTTTTCTCTATCCGTGTCCTTTTTCTGTCTGGGAATTCCACCCCAGGCATCACACTGAACTCAGTTGTCCTGGCTCCATCTTTCCTTTGCGCCGGGGCAGCGGCTCAGACTTCTCCTTGGTTGTGCTGGCTCTGTTTTGAGGGATACTGGCCACGACTTTTGTAGAACGTCTCTCACTTTGGGCTTGGCAGGTCTGTGACATGTGATGAGACTGGGTGGGTCAGGAAGATCCCCTGGAAAAGGAAATGGCAACCCACTCCTGGATTCTTTTCTTTTTTTTCACCTTTTGGGGGCTGCACCACGCTATGCATGGGATCTTACTTCCCTCACCAAGGATCGAACCTGCGCGCCCCCTGTGTGGGAAGCATGGAGTCTTAACCACTGCAGTCCCCCACTGCGGTAATCTTGCCTGCAAAATCCCATGGACAGACGGAGCCTGGCGGGCTCTCTAGTCCACAGGGTCGCAAAAAAGTCGGACACTACTAAGCATCTAAACAGCAGCAAATTTAAACGCAGGTTTCTTCACTCGTTGCTCGATAGAAGTTAATATAGCCTCGTCTGGAATATGGGTCCAGTAATTCTAGTTTGGGGTCGTCTCTCCGTAATAAACTGTACCCGTGATGGCACCCTCTGCCGTTGCCAGGGTTGAGTCCCGTAAAGCTCAGTGGTTCCTGAAGGAAACCATTTCTGCGCAGAGTCCATCTGCCTGTTTACTGCCTTTTCCCACATCTCTTCACTCTTGTCCACCCCGCCAGTGTTTTCATGATATGTTTTTTTTTTAATTTTGGGCTGCACTCTGTACCATGCACATAGCATGTGTGATCTGAGTTTCCCCGACAGGAGATCAAACCCACATCCCCTGCGGTGGACGCTCAGAGTCTTAACTACTGGACCTTCCAGAAGTCCTTCCTGGTACATTTTTGTCTGACCCATGTGTCTGTTAGTCTCTAACAAAGCATCCAAAGTAGTTTTGGTCGGGGGGAAGAAAGACTGTCTTCCTAGCTGATGAGCTCATGTAATACTTCGTTACATTTCCTCGGTGGAGTAAGATGCCCCATCACATAAGTGGATTTGGGGCCCCATTGACACTGGGGTTTGATGGCCACAGGGTACCTGGCTTAGGTGGAAAGGCCCCCCGGGGGGGTCCACTGGGAAAGAAGGAGGCGCTGGCCCACGGATTTCCAGGGCCTGTGGGTGGCTGTCAGCGCGTCTACAGAATCAGCAGCCTTGGTGATTTCCGCGAGAAGGTCTCGCCTTTCAGCGAGAGGCCTTGTTAAGAGACCTTCTCCTCCATGTTATTTTTAGAAGCAGCAAATATCAACCGTAAATATTTAATGTTGTGTTTATAGACTCTGGCATCATAAAACTTCACAAGGTGACTCAGAGGAGGCTGATCACTGTGAACCCCTGAGGAGAAGGAATCTCGCCCCCACCCCGGCACACCGCCCCGTGTGAGGAACATCGTTGACGTTCTTAGGAAAGAGGTGAACAGGTACATTGCTGTCTTAATTCATCTTCTTCATCCTCAGCAGATGAGGAATTTAGTCATTACTCCTCGCTGGCCAGGATTCTCGATCCCTTTTTTTTTTTCTGATGTTTCAAAGCAACGTGCTGCATAGAATGAGCAATTTGGGGGGAAAAGAGAGAGAGAATGGAATCTGGAAACAAAATCAACACCTCTGAGCCCACCCACGCCTGTTCCCCCATCAGCCTGTTGCTACCTATTCTCCCAGTTGCCTGTCTTCCTGTGCCTGAAACGTCAGGAAGGCTCAGCTTTGTAACCCGGCTCTCCCAACGTCTCCGTAACGGAGTGCGCGTTTGATCGCTGCTGACGTTCATTGAAAACATTTTTCAGGCGTCTATCCCGTCAAGCGCGTGTGCTGCCATTGATTTAACGTGTGTGGCCGGAGCTTCAGATTGCTTCCAGTTTTTTTCTTTTTTTGCTTTAGGAGAGATGGCTGGGAATGGAGCTGAAGGGCTCTTGAGACCGATTACCAAATTGCTTTCCTTGAAAGGTTGTGCCAATTTTGCCCTGTTGCCAGGGAGCCCGGGGTGGGGTGGGGTGGGCTGGGGTGCGGGCGGGGGCCTGCCTCTCAGACAAGTCAGGACGTTGTTCAAGTGAGTTGGGAACGTGGGCACTTTTTTTTTTTTGGTTTTGTTTTTGCATTTCTTTGATTTAAAAAAAAAAAATGAGGTGGAATATTTCATCCTGTTTGCCAGTCATTTGCATTTCTTTCTTTCTTTTTTTTTTTCCGTGACTTGAACGTAAGTTGCTCTGCAAGCAATGGCTCGGGGTTCTGCTTGGGGTTCCACGTCTCTGGGTTCCACGTGAATGCCGGCTATTTTAATAAAGACTGCACTGTCATAAGTTTTAACTACGTGGGCGGTTTCTGGCGTTTGCCGGGAAGTTGAGTCTCCCGACCGGAGCCAGACTGTGTGAGTCTGCACATCGGGGCTGCGTCTCAAACAGGAGTTGAGTCCAGAAAGCAGGAAGGCGGGTCAGCGCCTGCACTTTTTACTGAGGTTATACCAGAATGCGTTCTTTGCTCATTAACTCTTTGACCCCTCTCCTTAAAGCTGGGGGGGAGAAGGTGTGTGCGCTCTGTCTGCTCATGGATGAGAATTGATGCCTTTGAATATCACTCCTCTATGTGGATTCAGCTCATCTCCCATTTCCTAGTGTGTTTATCAGAAGACGGTGTTTTTACACGATGACATCTGGAGGAACAGCGCAAATGCTTAGGTTAGCCAGTAAAAGATCTTGAGATATTTATAATTATCGATTGGCCAGCTTGCAGTTTGTTTCTACTTGTCATTAGCCCAAGTTGGTTTCCCAGGGGTGTGTCTCTGTGTGTGGATGAGTGTGTGCGGGTGACAGAGGTTTTGTTGTGCAGATGAATTGATTGAGTGTCTCTGCTGTGTCTCTGAAGCATGGTGCTGTTCATGGCACACTAGGGACAAGGGGGGGAGTGTTTGTTTTCTGCGTTGCTCTGAAGTCGTCAGTGAGGCGTCTCTGCGTTTGCTGTTACTTCTGTCTCCTTTCGCTGTTGTATAACGTCACACATTTGGAAAGCTTTGCAAAGATCTATTTCAGTTTCTCCTTTTAGAGCGTTTAAGTATTTCTTTTTTTTTTTTCATTCTCCAAAGAATGGTTTCCAAACCTGGAAAGGAAAGGAATGAAAGGCAAGGAAAAAGATGATACAGCAGTGATCAATAAAAGGACTCCCCTAACGGTCCGGGTGATTAAGACTTGGCACTTCCACGGCAGGGGTTGCTGGTTTGATCCCTGGTCAGGGTACTAAAATCCTGCATGCCTCTTGATGTGACTGCAAAAGAAAAAAAAAAAAAAATTCATCGATAGATTATTAAAAACAAATGTTGTAATGATTTTGGGGTACGGTTCTTGTCAGCTTATAGTTTAACGGCTTTCGCTTGTCAATGATGTGTGAATGTTTTTGTTCTAAATTATGTTCAATAGGTGCGAGTCTAGCCATGAATCATTTCCTGCCAAATTTCAATGGATGAGGTAATGCGTGGAGAAATGGCCTTCTTTCTATAATAACATGCATCTTCTCAGGTCTCAGGGCTCTTTCCCCCCCTCAGTATGTTACTGCTACACACTAGGAGTTTCCTTGTTTCTACATTCTGTGCGATGACGCACAGGAGTGAGGAATGCCAGGTTCCCTTCCAGCCTGTGGCTCAAGGTCAGAGATGCTCAGTTTGAACTCCGTTTCCCAGGACCTGTGGGTAACAGAGATATGTGCACGGTACCGACTCCAACTGTGGGCAAACGGAAGCCATATTCCCTCCACCCAAATAATAAAAGGAGAAAGCTCTCCTGTACTATCCCACCATTTATGCAAAAATGAATTCCTTCTTGACACCATTCCGAGCTTGCCTGGTGGCTCAGCAGTAAAGGATCAAGCTGCCAATGCAGGAGACTCAGCTTCCATCCCTGGGTCGGGAAGCTACCCCTGGAGGAAGAAGTGGCAGTCCACTCCAGTATTCTTGCCTGGAGAATCCCATGGACAGAGGAGTCTGATGGGCTACAGGCTACGAGGTTGCAAAAGATTGGAACATGACTCAGTAGACTCAGTAGCTAGACAACAACTCAGTGGCTAGGCAACTCAACCAACCCGTCTCTGGATGGTGGGTTTTTTTTTTTTTTTTTAGTTCAAAGTAGAACTCAAAGTGACAATAAAATGCCTCTTGCAAAAAGAGTGTTGAGTTTGTCATCGTTGATGAGATGCACGCAAGCTACCAGTGCTGGGTGCCCAAGCATCTCTAGCTGTTGGCTCTCCAGCGCTTTGAGTGGGCGAGGCTTAATTAAATTTTAAAAGTGATAGTCAGACCAATACAGTATACTAACGCATATATATGGAATTTAGAAAGATGGTAACGATAACCCTATACGCAAAACAGAAAGAGAGACACAGATGTACAGAACAGACTTTTAGACTCTGTGGGAGAAGGCGAGGGTGGGATGTTTTGAGAGAACAGCATCAAAACATGTGTATTATCTAGGGTGAAACAGATCACCAGCCCAGGTTGGATGCATGAGACAAGTGGTCGGGGCTGGTGCACTGGGAAGACCCAGAGGGATGGGGTGGGGAGGGAGGTGGGAGGGGGGATCGGGATGGGGAACACATGTAAATCCATGGCTGATTCATGTCAATGTATGGCAAAAACCACTGCAATATTGTAAAGTAATTAGCCTCCAACTAATAAAAATAAATGGAAAAAAAAATAAAAAAATAAACTGGTCAACTTTTAATAAAAAAAAAAGTGATAGTCAACAGTACAAGGGGTAGGAAGTGTTGTCTGAAAGGAGGTTTAATACAACAATAACAGCAAGAGAAACTGTGTGTAGTCCTGGCTAAAATATCTGTTCAGCGGCACCCCATCTTAAAAACAGAATGTGTGCAAACTCAGTCGTGTCCGACTCTTTGCGACCCTTTGGACGGTAGCCCACCAGGCTCCTCTGCCCATGGGATCCTCCAGGCAAGAATCCTGGAGTGGGCTGCCGTTTTCTCGTCCTGACCCAGGAGGTTGAACCCATTGAATCCGTGTCTCCTGTGTCTCCTGCATTTGCAGGCGGATTCTTGACCCACTGAGCCATCAGGGAAGCCCATCTTAAACACGGTCGCACTGAAATTTGAGCTGTGCTGTTGACTGTGGTACAGAGTCCACTGTAGCATCATCACCCTTGGTCTCCCGTGGCAACCTGCTAGGAAGAGGGATGCAGCTCTGGTGACGTCACCCCCAATTTATAGATGAGACAGCCTCAGCCAGACGGGGTCCACACCCAGGAGCTCTGCAGTGAACCCTGGGGTTCACAGCTCACCTTGCTGTCTGCTGGGCCAGGTGGTGCTGAAATCGAAAGGTGTACTAATACACACTCAGACGAGAGGTCGGTGTTTGCCCACAACTCGAGTAGCCTGCTGATGATCGTGGCTTTTTTCAGACCCACAACCCTTTCAGGTGTCTTAATAGAACTTGTGATAAGTCCCTATATTAAAAATATCCTCAAACAGAAAATTGCTTTTTTTTCCCCTAGGGAAAGCTGGTCTGCATTTAGAACAATTTGTGATTATTAATCTGTCTTGAATTGGTCAAGGAATTAAAAAAATGATGCTATGGGCATACAATTAAAATTTTGCAGTGGACACGAAGCTTGAAAAAATGCTGTGGTTTCATCTTGTTGACTATTAGCAACACATTTTAGAGCCTGCAGGTACCATAGAAAGTGTCTGAGTTTTTGCACTCTCCAGTAGAAATTGACTGCAAACCATAAGTTTAATTTAAGCTTTTCGAGTAGCCACAGTAGAGAAGTAAAAAGAAATCATAAATTATTTTTGCATTATGTATCTAAATATGTGCTACGTTAGTATTATTTGCAACAGGAAAAAAAAAAAAATCAGTCTCTCAGTCATGCCCCAACTCTTTGGGACACTGTGGACTGTAGCCTGCCAGACTTCTCTGTCCATGGGATTGTCCAGGCAAGAATACTGCAGTGGGTTGCCATTCCCTTCTCCAGGGGATCTTTCCAGACCAGGGATTGAACCCGGGTCTCCTGCATTGCAGGTAAATCTAACTGAGCCACCAGGGAAGCCCATTATTTGCAACATATGTATTAATATATAGTAATTCAGTAATCTGATCAACTCACTCTCCAAAATAGTATCATTTCAATAAGTGATTCATGTTTAAAAAAATTATTCAAGACATATTTTATGTTCCTTTCCTTTCTATACTAAGTTTGCAAAATCCAGAGTGGAATTTAAACCTGTAGCACTTCTCACTTTGAACTCATTGGCTTGGTCAGTCCAGTCCGAGATCCCAAATTCCAGTGTCTATGTAGAAATATGAAAATAAATTTGCATCATGAAAGATAATTTTGTAGTAGGAAGTTACACTATTTTGAGAAGGGGATAGTTTAAAAGTTGGGCAGTTTGTTTGGTCTTCTTTTTAATCTATTTGGAATTGGTCAAGGGAAAAAAAAAATGTTGTGGGTGCATAATTTAAGAATTTGCATGTGGACCAGTTACAGAGGAATCGTGTGGCCTGGAACGTTCCCAGGTGTTTCCATCCTGCAGACCACAGTCATCAAATTTTAGCTGCTGCAGGCTTCTTAGCAGCCCTGCTGACCCGCATCATCCAGTTTAGGGGCCACAAGCCTGATAGACCGAAGGAGCACACTCAAACATGGCTAGGGTTACTGAGGATCAGATTTAGAGATTTTATTTCCTTATTGATTTAAATTTCGGTGCCGGGTTCAGCTGTTCCATAAGGTTTATGTTGGGAATCACATGGGTATGTGTATCTGTGTTTTCAATGTATGCAATACATCTTCTGAACTATAATAGCAGTGGTCTATTTGCTTTGAAAATTCCGTTTCCTAATTAAGACGTGGCGCAAGTGGAAAATACACTGGCTTTGGGAATTTTGGAGATTTTGTAGGTAAAAGGAATCAATAATCGAAGATCTCAGTAACTTTTTAAAAAAAACCAGTATGAAGTACAGTTGAAATGATGCTATTTGGGAAAAGCTGGGTTAAGTTTAAATACGTCGTGAGAATTACTTTGCATTTAAACATTCTTTAATTAGATGTAAACTTGTCTCGTGTTTCTGTTGGACCATCCACATCTCCATCAGAGCTCTCACGCCACAAACGAAAGAAGCCGTGCTTGAGATGACAGGCGGTGGGTTGGTTGTGACATCCCCGTCTGAATACAGGCCCTGCTTTCGCTATTGGCCTTTGTAAAGCATTCTGTACGCTCAGGTGCATGAGGATTTGTTTGGCTCGCTGTGGGCCTTGTTCATCATGCATGGCCACCTCACCTTACCTTCGCCAGATGTATGGGTTACTGGCCACAAAAGGCAGTGCTGACGTGGAAGGGAACGAGGTCTTTGGTATACGCTGTTTTTCTGACCCCTCAGCATCCCCCGTGAGATAAAGGTGGTTGGTTCTTCCCACTGTGCACTTAAGGAAAAGGGTCCCATAGGTTGAATTGGGCTTCCCAGGTGGCGCTGGTGGTACAGAACCCCCCTGCCAATGCGGGAGACGTAAAAGATGCAAGTTTGATCCCTGGGTTGGGAAGATCCCCTGGAGGAGGACATGGCAACCCACTCCAGTATGCTTGCCTGGAGAATCCCATGGACAGAGGAGCCTGGCGGGCTGCAGTCCATGGGGTCGCAAAGAGTCAGACACGACTGAAGTGACTGTGCACTCATGCACAGGTTCAATAGTCTGACCATGACGGGGCACCAGTGATTAAAAAAAAAAAAAAACCCTCCTGCCATTGCAGGAGATGCAAGAGATGCCAGTTCGATCCCTGGCTTGTGAAGATCCCCTGGAGAAGGAACTGGCAACTTGCTCCAGTGTTCTTGCATTCTTGGAGAATCCCACAGACAGAGGAGCCTGGCAGACTATAGTTCAGGGGTCCCCAGGAGTCTCACACACTCATGTGCACATGCTTCGAAACTCACACGGGTTCAGAGCCAGAAAGTGATAAGCTCAGGGATGCCTCCTCTGATGAAAGGGATTTCCTTCAGGCTTTGTTTATGTGGTAAAACACCCTAGGGTGCCCGTGAATTAACATTGGTTCCAAAACACACTGTGAAGTCTTAGGTTTCTGAGCAGGAAATCATTAGTAGCTGTAGTTTTTTATTTCTTCACTTTCCTCTTCCCTGTGGATGAATGTCTCTGTGTTACAAGAGGCCAGAAAGCAGCTTCTAACCTTTCTACAAGGTAATTTGACAGAGTCATTTAAGTCAGCTGAGATGTAACTTTCTGTAGCTTTGGAAGCGGGGTGATGGACCGCTTGTTCCGTAAAGCACTGCTTCACAGTAGGACCCCCAAGGTTCTGTCCTCCTCTGTGTCTGAGATGGCTGCCCCAGCTCCTGCCCTCACGTCACATCCCTGAGTAGGAGTTGGGGTGGGGGATTTCATGGCCTTTAGGAGCACAGACTAGAGATTTCATATTTGACTTCTGCTCGTAGCCATTGGCCAGAACTGGGTTACGGGGAAAGCTTGTCCTTTTGAGAGGGGTGTGACCGTGTGCCCACACAGAATCTAGGTGTCCTGTTCTCAAAGGGTGAGGGGTGGAAGTGGATAATGGTAGTCTAGCAGATTCTTACCCTCCACCCTGTCCTCACTCTAGTGGGAACAAGGCGTTGCCAAGACAACCACGTGTTCAAGGCAGAATTCTGGACTGTGGGACAAGGATGGGTATATGGTACAACAAGGGCTCCTGCAGAGAGCTTCTGGGTTCCGTCTTCTGCTCAGCTGTGAGTGTTTCCTGTCTTGCCCACCACTTACTCAGCCAGGTGACCAGGAACCTCTTTCTTTGGGCACCAAGTGGGAATGTGATCTCCCCTGAGTTTATAGTGGTTGCATGAAGATGAAAGGGCACGCCTTTGTTGCCTTCCTCATACCTCGGTCAGAGGTAGTCTAATGAGCTGTTTTTTGGGGGTTACCTTTTTACGAAAAGCCTGGGTGGTCTGTAGCACAGGCTTCTTGTACAGGATGGGGCTTAGTTGTCTGTCTCCACTGTCCTTCCGCACCACGTAGCACGTTGCACATTTGCAAGTGAAGTTCTTGATGAACTTGTGTGGTCTTCGCTCATTTCATTCACTCCGTCTCTCAGATTGAACGCATTCACCTAACCAGTAAATAAATGTTTCTAGAGCACCTACCACCTGTCTCAAGAATTCTTCTAGATGCAGAGAATATAATAATGAACAAATTAGACAGAACGCTTACATCCTGGTGGATAAAAGTATGTGTTGGGTATGACACATTGGGTGTTGTTATTTTGTTGTGTCTGACTCTTATTTGCGGCCCCATGGATTGCAGCCCACCAGGCTCCTCTGTCCGGGTGATTTCCCAGGCGAGAATACTGCATTGGGTTGCCATTTCCTTCTCCAGAGGGATCTTCCCAACCCAGGGATTGAACCCGCGTCTCCTGCCTTGGCAGGTGAGTTCTTTCCCACTGAGCCAGCTGGGAAGCCCGCATTGGGTGTTGTGGTGTCAAACGTGTGCGTGTGAAATCACTGTGATGTTTGCAACATCCGCTGCGCTTCCTAATTTTTAAATATCGGCAGTATTTACTAGAGAGCAGGTTCTAACAATCATACACACATCCCCACCCAGTGAAAAGAGATAGAGTAGAAATGTTGAGTGTTCACTGAATATTTTTAAATGTGAATATGGTGTGTTTGGATTGTTTGTTCATAATTTTTCAGCCATGTAAATAGAAAATTAAAGTTCATTTAACTTCTTTCTATGTTTTCAACAAATATGTAAGCTATCATCTCCCTTTATATTAATATAATAGTACTTGAGGAAAAAAAGTAAAACCTCAGCACTCTTGAGTACCTTTGCCAATTGGAAAGATTGTAAGGAAAAACTGATTCCTCCTGGGTTTATTATTATTTTTTTTTTTTGTAGAAATTAGCACACATAATGATTTTCTCTGAGCATGATCTCCTTTAAGCTACTGAGAAATTTTTAGTCGTGCGGGCTGAATGGAGTGGATAGCGGTTTAGAGGAGAATTGAACTGATTAATGAGAGAAGCCCCTGATTTTGTTTTAATCACATACCCTGACGCAGTCAGGAAAATTCACACTGTATTTTCTTACAGTGGTCGTGCTGTTAAAATGTATGCAGATGGAACACGTTTGTGTATTACTGGGCCTTTCAGGCTGTTTTGCTTTCCAGGGCGCTTGGTAAATGATTATAATTATTTTTATCCAGGGTATCAGTTCTCAACGCTCTTCTTGACCTGACACCGTGAATTTTCCGTTCCGTGAAAATCATATTGTTGAACGGAGGCTTGTGCCCTGTAGAAATTAAGAAGAGATAAATGCAGAGACCTAGCTATGTGAGGTGCCTCCCACTGTGTGTGATGATGGAGTTCCTTGCATTTAGGGTGGACTTTTACCTCCTTCGTGTGGACAGAGGAGCAGACCCAGTTATCACGAGTGCTTAAATGTGGACTTCATCTGTGTGATCCCGTTTTGACTCATTGAGCCATTAAAATCCAGTAGAAATAATGTGATCAGGGCGGGGGCGGGGGGGAGGGAGACAGCACAGACAGCTACAAGACACCGTGTTCTTTTTTTATTATTATTTGACCGACTTGGGACTGAAGAGGCTGGATTTGTGATGTCTGGGAGGTCCAGCTTTTCGTGGTAGACACTCTGATCAAACAGTGTTCCTGATGGCTGGTCTGCGGCATTTGAAATAGATGCCTTGTGAATTCTTAGCCCGTTGATGTCCAAATGACCACTGTGGTCTTCCTTTTCTTGCCTGCCTGCTCCGTCCTTTCCACAAAGCCTTGCCCTGATCGTAGACCTGGGTTCTCTGGTCAAAACAGGACCACACATAGAATGTCTTCTCCCTGGAGCAGAAGGTTAGCTTCGTTGTCTTCTAGAAGCTTCAGAGCATCCTTCAGTTTTGACCTGCTGTGTTGTGTTTGTTTTTTTTTTTTTTTTTTCCCATCTCAATGAAGCTGATGCTCTAAATGTTTGCAGTAAAAGATGATGCGTTGATGGTGGGATTATCTGACCTAGATTTCGTCAAGTTGAGTGGCATCATCTCCAGTGTTTTTAAGTCTGTTCAGTTTGGGGAGAAGGTAGAAGTCTCCCGTCGAGAATTAACCTGTGGAGACTGAAGGAGAGTTATCTTTGTGAGGTAGTAGCTTTGGAAGAGAGGTACGTTGACCTCCATAGTGGTCCAGTGGCTGAGACTCACAGCTCCCAATGCAGGGGGACCTGGGTTCGATCCCTAGGGAGGGAGCTAGGTACCACATGCGGCCAGTGAATTCAGATTCCACAACGAAAGGTCTCGTGAGCTGCAGCAAACGACCCATGTGCCCTGAGGCCTGGCGCAAGCAAATAAAGAAGAATAAGAATAAATATTAAATAATAAGACAGAGGGGTCAAAGGTGTCTGGATTGCCAGTCCATGACGACTTATTCCCAGCAGCTGTCCATTATGATGTGAAGAGTCTCTGAATACTGGAAAGACAGAAGCAAGACTGAGTTCCTACAAAAATGAAAGTGTCTTACGAACAATTTAGGAAAAACGTGGGGTCCGGGGGGAAGATACAACTTGTATAGAACGTGGAAACTGGCTCCAGGAAGAAGAGATAAATTCCCCAGGTACATAAGGGAATACAATGGGTTTCTGAACCTTGGCGCTTTTGACATTTGGAGTTGGAGAAGACTCTTGAGAGTCCCTTGGACTGCAAGGAGATCCAACCAGTCCATCCTAAAGGAGATCAGTCCTGGGTTCTTTGGAAAGACTGATGCTGAAGCTGAAACTCCAGTACTTTGGCCACCTCGTGCGAAGAGCTGACTCAGTGGAAAAGACCCTAATGCTGGGGAAAGATTGAGGGCAGGAGGAGAAGGGGATGACAGAGGATGAGATGGTTGGATGGCATCACCGACTCAATGGACATGGGTTTGGGTAAACTCCGGGAGTTGGTGATGGACAGGGAGGCCTAGCATGCTGCGGTTCATGGGGTCGCAAAGAGTCGGACACGACTTGCGACTGAACTGAACTGAATGTTGGGGGAAGCCTCTCAGGAGTCTTCTCCAGCACCACAGTTCACAGGCATCTGTTTTTTGGCACTCTGCCTTGGTTACGGTCCAGCTCTTGGACACGGCTGGGCAACTGAACAGAACTGTTCTCTGCGTTGTGGGGTGTTGAACAGCATCCTGGGTCTCTATGCAGTGGTGTACAGCAACTCTCTCCCAACAGTTGAAGCAACCAAACATGTCTCCACATATTGGCAGATGTCCCCCTACTCTGGGTTCTTGGCAAAATCACCCCCAGCAAGAACTACTGCGATAGATAGGTCAGTGCAGACAGATAGGAGGATCTTAGCTCTTGCATTTTGGGGGGGCTTCTGAAATGAAAGAAACCATCAGAGGGTACTAATGTCGGTTCTTTTTCATTTTTTTTTTTAAATGTTTTCAGGTTAATCCCTTGCAGTCTTTTTTTATTGTAAATATATTTTACAAGGAGGCTATGTTACATCGGCTAGTACTTTAATTTGAATAGTAGTTGCAAAGTCATTCTGTGTATATTGAGTGAATTAGAGCTGGATTAGTTACATCATAGGGACTTAAATCTTGAGGATAAATTCAAATCCCTATGTCAAACACAACTGATAGTTTTAAATGAAAAACCTGTTATGAATATATTTGAACAGACATAATCTTACAATAAATCATACACTTTCAAGGTGACAAGTCAAAATGCAGAGTGAAGTAAGTGAGAAGGAGAAAAACAAATAGTGTATACTTGGCTTCCCTCGTGGCTCAGTTGGTAAAGAATCCACCTGCAATACGGGAGACGCTGGTTCGATTCCTGGGTCCGGAAGCTCTTCCGGAGAAGGGATAGGCTACCCACTCCAGTATTCTTGGGGTGCCCTGGTGGCTCAGCTGGTAAAGAATCCGCCTGCAATGTGGGAGACCTGGGTTCGATCCCTGGGTTGGGAAGATCCCCTGGAGAAGGGAATGGCTACCCACTCCAGTATGCTTGCCTGGAGAATCCCATGGACAGAGGAGCCTGGCGGGCTACAGTCCATGGGGTCGCAAAGAGTTGGACACGACTGAGCGACACACAACACATATATATGGAATCTACAGAGATGTTACTGATGAAATGATTTGCAGGGTAGCAGTGGCAACACAGACATAGAGTAACATGATGAACTAGGTTCTTTCATGGCAATGCCCACGAGCGTGCCCTGGAACCCAAGCAAGCAACCAGCAAACCATTCCTCTTGCGGCCCAGAAGGCCTTGACTTAACCATCTCCTAGGGAGATAAATTTAAGCCAGTGAAGGCAGAAGTAGAGATATGGTGAGGGTTTAGATTAAAAGGATCAGCAGGATGTATCCTTTTTTAAAAATTTATCGTATTTCACGGTTATATATCTCACTTCACAGATAACTGCTTTCCAAAAAAACTGTCATAAATGATTTTCTATAAGCTAATGCGTTCAACAAAGTGCAGAACGTACTCATTTCAGTAAGAATTTAGTTCCAATTCCATTGTGTATCCTTTCTAATGTTAAGAAACCAGTTGTGAAAAAGTGAAGCTGTTAGTCACTCAGTTGTGTCTGACTGTAGCCCACTAGGCTGCTCTGTCCATGGGATTCTCCAGGCAAGAAGACTGGAGTGGGTTGCCATTCCCTTTTCCGGGGCATCTTACTGACCCAGGGATCGAACCCGGGTCTCTCACATTGAAAGCGGATTCTTTACCATCTGAGCCGCCAGGGGATCCCAAGAAGCTAGCTGTATATATTCTTAATTTATCTGTGTTATATAGTCAGCATTCAGACACTACTATCTTGTGAAGGGGCTTCGGAGTACTAGGGGTGTCTGGAATATTGTTGTGATTTTGCTACATTAATTTCATATTATAAAGTTCTGGCCATTTAACTCTGGGCTTTCTCAGGACTCCAGAAAGTGTGAGTAATCACTGTTAACTGTCATAACCTCCCGGCATTTGGAAGCACAAATGAGTTCTTGATTTGTGCACATTCAGTTCAATTCAGTCGCTCAGTTGTGTCTGACTCTTTGGGACCCCATGGACTGTAGCCCACCAGGCTCCTCTGTCCATGGGATTCTCCAGGCCAGAATACTGGAGTGGGTTGCCATACCCTCCTCCAGGGGATCTTCCCCACTCAGGGATCGAACCCATGTCTCCTGCATTGGCAGGCAGATTCTTTACCACCGAGGCACCTGGGAAGCCCCAAGCTTGCAGGAGATCAGACTTTAGTGACCCAGCCATCAGGAGAGTTTTTGACAGAAAATGCATTAATTCATTTTATTCTTAACTAACTCTTTTCTTTTAAATAAGGGAAATAGCTTCCACCAAGAATTATGCTTAAATCCACCACCCCCACCCCCAATTTTTCCCCTCACTTTGCAGATTTCATTTTAGGTGAGACGAAATGATCCACCTAGATTATTTAGCTGCTGTTTTTTTTCCCTGGACTCTAGAGTTTTTACTAACAACCACAAGCACGATCCTGAGAATCACGTTACAGCATCACGTGTTCGTTTTCTTTGAATGACTTTTATGACGAACCTTGATTTAGCAAGAACATCAGTCACATTTCCCAACCACAAAGATGAATACAAATTCAATTAGCCAAGATGCGTCATTCTGCTTCCGTGAAGATAAACTCTCCAAGGACAGAAACTGGCTTAAGAATGTCTAGGTTTGACCAACATTCAGAAATTCCAGAAGTCACCCAGATTTTGAGACTGTTTTCTAGGGAATGCCTCTGCTGCGCTGGCAAGTATCTTAAAATGTCATCTGTGACTTTGAAGATAACTGAGGGTGGCTTTTCACAGTGAAGGATTTGGCTCTGGCTTACGGAAAAAGCAGATATTCTTGACTTTTTCTCCAGAGTAGACTGGGCAATGCACATTTTAACTGTCACACACATTTTGATCTAAGTTTGTAACAAGCGAACTGAGTCTTTGGAAGAAGTACATTTGCGCTGAAGGTTCATTTCCTTTGAGATCTCTTTTGTTATGGTAAAGTATGGACGTTACATAAAAGTTACCCTTTTCAACCACTTTTAAGTACACAGTATATTGTGCTGTGTTGCCTTGAATACATTCACCACCCGCCTGCAGAACTTTTCCATCTTCCCAGATTTAAACCCTTCAACTTAACTCTCCTCTCCTCTCCAATCGCCCCTCTCCCGAGCTCCTGGCAAGACCATTCTACTTTCTGTCTATTTTTAACTACTCTAGATACTTTCCATAAGCGAGATCATACATTATTTCTCCTTTTGTGTCTCACTTATTAGCACAGTGTCTTCAGAGGGACAAGGTAGTGACAACCCACTCCCAGTACTCTTGATTGGAAAAATCCATGAACATTGGAGCCTGGTGGGCTACAGTCCATCACTTCAGTTCAGCCACTCAGTCGTGTCCAGCTCTCTGCGACCCCATGGACCGCAGCAAGCCAGGCTTCCCTGTCTATCACCAACTCCCAGAGCTTGCTCAAACCCACGTCCATCGAGTCGGTGATGCCATCCAACCATCTTATCCTCTGTTGCCCCCTTCTCCTCCGGCCTTCAATCTTTCCCAGCACCAGGCTCTTTTCCAGTGAGTCAGTTCTTTGCATCAGGTGGCCAAAGTATTGGAGCTTCAGCATCAGTCCTTCCAATGCATATTCAGGACTGATTTCCTTTAGGATGGCAGTCCATGGTGTCTTGCAGAGAGTCGGACACAACTTAGCAACTAAACAACGTCTTCGAGGTTTGCACATGTTGTAGGATGTCTCAGAATTTCATTCTGTTTCTAAGCTGAATAGCATTGCACTGTATGCATAGACAACACTTGTTTTAATCCATTTCATCCATTGGTGGACATGTGGGCTGTTTCTGTTATTTGGCAATTGTGAATATTGTTACTGAGAATATTGGGGTGCAAATATCTGTTCAGGTTCCTACGTTCTGTTCTTTTGGTTTTATAGCTAGAAGTGGAATTGCTGGATCATATGGTAACTGTGTGTTGAATGTTTTGAGGAATCATCATAATGCTTTTCTGGAGGTTCATTTTTCAGTAATTTTTGCAAGCTACGATAGCAGTGGAATCTAACCATGCCTCATCTTATCTAAGACCGCTTTAGCAGAGTCACCTGCAGGCCAAATTTAACCCTTTGTCTACTTTTGTACATTAAATATGCTAAGGATGGTTTTTACATTTTCTTTTTTTTGCCAACCCAATACTTACTTACCTAGACAGCATGTTAAAAAGCAGAGACATTACTTTGCCAGCAAAGTCAAGGCTATGGTTTTTCCAGTAGTCATGTATGAATGTGAAAGTTGGACTATAAACAAAGCTGAGTGCCGAAGAACTGATGCTGGAGAAGACTCTTGAGAGTCCCTTGGACTGCAAGGAGATCCAACCAGTCCATCCTAAAGGAAATCAGTCCTGAATATTCATTGGAGGGACTGACGCTGAAGCTGAAACTCCAGTCCTTTGGCCACCTCATGCGAAGAACTGACTAATTTGAAAAGACCCTGATGCTGGGAAAGATTGAAGGCAGGAAGAGAAGGGGATGACAGAGGATGAGATGGTTGGATGGCATCACCGACTCAGTGGACATGAGTTTGAGTAAACTCCGGGAGTTGGTGATGGACAGTGAGGCCTGGCGTGCTGCAGTCCACGGGGTCGCAAAGAGTCTGACATGACTGAGCGACTGAACTGAACTTAAACTTATGCATTCATTTCATTTAGCTGCTCTGGGTCTTAGTTTTGGCAGAGGGAGTCATTACTCGAGGTATGTAGGATCTAGTTTACTTGACCAGGGATCGAACCGGGGACCCCCGTGTTGGGATCATGGAGTCTTAACCAGCGAACCACCATGTTTGATTTTTTTTTTTTTTTTTTGACCACTTAAGAAAGTAAAAACCAGGGACTTCCCTGGTGGTCCAGTGGGTAAGACTCCACACTCCCAATGCAGGGGCCCTAGGTTCAGTCCTGCTCAGGGGCCTAGATGCCAGATGCTAAGAGTTTGCATACCGCAACTAGTCCCAGCCAAATAAATAATTTAAAAATAAAGCCAAGAAGAATCGCAAGTTATCATACATGAAAATTCTGTCAGTTTCATTATACATAGTTAAGTTTCCTTGGAACACAGCTGCACCCACTGATGTCTGTATTGTCTGTTTCTCTCTGCAGTGGTGAAATTGCATGGTTGTAGCTCTCTGTGGCTCATGGAGTGAAAAGTATTTAGTCTCTGGCCCTTTAAGAACATATCTACCAACCTCTAATCGAATTGAACAGGTTAAGATGCCAGTAGTCAGACGAGCATATTCACACATACTGAGCGCTTGGCCCGCGTACAGGGGCTTTTCCAGGGTCTCAGAGGGTACAGGTGTCTCCTTAATTAATCACGCTGTTCTGAACCCTTTTTCTGTCACTGTTTCACATTTAAGTCTCAAAAAAAAAGCCCCAGGAAACTCTAAAACAACTCATGATTCTTTGAGGACCAATAACCCGTGACTTGCATCAGAGTCGGTCATAATTCTCACTGGGCAACTTGAACAACCTTTTGAACTCTGTCTTTACAAGCCCCTGGTTCTTTCTCTTCCCCGAATGCTTCCTTTGGTTTTACCTGAATCTGTGTCTGCTGGACTGCTGTTCTTAAGATCCCAAGTAGAGATTTTTATTCTTTATGGGGGGGAGGGAAGCCCCCAGGAGACTTCCTTCAGTAGGAAATTTGTTGTGTTTGATCATTCATATCCGACTGTCTGTGACCCCATGGACTGCAGAATGCCATGGTTCTTGTCCATCACCAACTCCCGGAGTTTACTCAAACTCATGTCCGTCGAGTCAGTGATGCCATCCAACCATCTCATCCTCTGTTGTCCCCTTCTCCTCCTGCCTTCATTTTTTCCCAGCATGAGGGTCTTTTCCCATGAGTCGGCTCTTTGCATCAGGTGGCCAAAGGATTGGAGCCTCAGCTTCAGCATCAGTCCTTCCAGTGAATATTCAGGGTTTGAGATTGACAGGTTTGATCTTGCAGTCCAAGGGGCTCTCAAGAGTCTTCTCCAACACCACAGTTCAAAAGCATCAATTCGTAGACACTCAGCCTTCTTTATGGTCTGACTCTCACATCCATACGTAACTACTGAAAAACCATAGCTTTGACTATATTGACCTTTGCCAGCAGAAGATGCAGAATGTAAAATCCCCAGTCAAATTTGAGGGTCACCTGTTTCAGACACATGAACTTTTCTACTCCCACTTCCAGACTCTGTCCTTTTCCTTGTAAGGGGCTGTCTCTTCTCTCCTTATTTGAATAAGTAAATCTCTGTATAATGGAGGAACCAAATTGAGAAAGATATCTCAAAAGTTCACTTTAGTTTTCTCATATACTTTTTGGACGAACAAAGTTTCTGTCCTACCAAAAGACACTGTCTTTTATTTTTAATCTGTGGTATTTCTATAAAACCATGTAAATGTCATACTTGACACTGCAGGGCGTTTCAGCATTTTTTTTTTTTGCAGAGAGGTTTTCTGTGTGTGTGGGGCTGTGTGTGACTTGTGAAAAGTTCTGTTTGCACAACCAGATAATCTGACCCAGCACCTGTTCCCTGTTCCCAGTGACACCTTCCCATTACCATTTCAGGGTCACACTTTGTTCTGTTTAGTATCTTGTCAGAAATCGCATCCCCAGAACATCTTAATATACCTTCCAAACTATAGCACAGACGTGCTAAATCACTTCAGTCGTGTCTGACTCTTGGAGACCCCAAGGACTGTAGCCCACCAGGCTCCTCTGTCCATGGGATTTCCCAGGCAAGAATACTGGAGTGGGTTGTCGCTTCCTCCTCCAAGGGATCTTCCATCTCTTATGTCTGCTTCATCAGCAGGTGGGTTCTTTACCGCTAGCGCCACCGGGGAAGCCCTATACTACACACTCCAGTATACTTAGGCATTTAACATATTGCATAATTCATGAAGCTGATCTTAGGACCCCAGAGAAATTTGAACAGGCTCAAAGGAAATCAGATTAAGCTTAAACTAAGAAATTCACTTAAATCCTATTTTTCCTTTATACTTGATTTTTATAGGACATAGAGCATTTGTATTTTACTGTGTTTGAAATCATTGGGCTGCCCTGGTGGCTCAGATGGTGAAGAATCGGCGTGCAATACAGGAGACCCAGGTTCCATCCCTCGATCGGGAAGATCCCCTGGAGAAGGGAATGGCCACACACTCCAGTATCCATGCCTGGAGAATCCCGTGGACAGAGGAGCCTGGCAGGCTACAGTCCATGGCATCGCAAAGAGTCAGAGGCGACTGAGTGACTAACACTACAATTGAGATCATATTTGCACGAAGCCTATTGCCTACTAGGCTGTTAAAGGGGATCAGTAAAAGAGAAAAGTAGGCAGATAAAATCATTTGATGGGTGTAGCATGAAGATACTGCTGTGGTCAAGAATTGTAGCGTCTACACTCTGTCTAACCTGGTTGGTTTTTTTCCTTCTTCCGACCCTGTTCTTTTTCTTTCTCAGACACATTTGCTCACTTAAAAATTCAGGTGTTTGAAAACCAAGCAGTTTCCGTTTAAGAAAAAACTAGAGATAACCGTGATTGTGTTCCAGTTGAAACAAAAACCTCATTCTCTTATGCTTTCACTTATGTGACTCTTTTAATCCCGTTAAAGAACCTTCTGACATTTATTCCTTTGTGGGAGTGACTGAAAATGTAGATTTATCTTGGCTTTTAGGTTTTTATATATATATATAAAATAAAAACCAAGCTGATGAAATATATTAATATATATTAATTTATTATTTACATATCATTTATATATTATAATTTGTTTTTATATTCATATGTTGTATATTTATTATTTATAATAATTTATTTATATATTAATTTTTATATGTGTTAATATATTCAATCATCTTGCTTTTTATTTTTTCTTTAAAAATTGAAACAAATGATGGAACAGACCAGAGGGAACACAGCAGCATTCCATTGACTACTTCACAGCTGTTAGCCTGCTGCGTTAACTATAATACTGTACAGGCCCACACGTCTGGCTTTATGCGTCTTTGAATCTGTGAATTTCGGCAGTGTCACTGTTAAACACGCCACACTCCTTTACTGGCCCAGAGAGGTTAAGTTCCTCACCAGGGGACACACAGCCCCGAGCGAAGGAATCTGGGGTTCAGCCGAGGTCACGCCAGGACCACACTGCTTCCCCGAGAGTCTGCCAGCTTGTGTCGGAAGCGAACCACTACCCTTTCCAAGCACTGAGCATAATTTCTGGGAAATTACGTGCTGGCATCTGGAGGAAAAGGAAGCCAGTTTAGACCGGGCATAAATAACAGCGTGATTGAGACTCGCCACCCAAGACAGAGACAAGAGTTTGGCCTTCAAGGCAAATATAAAGGGCTAGAAGAACCAGCATGTGCATGTGTGTTTGTTTATTTTTTTAGTACCTCAAAAGTACATCTAAAGATAGGCCAGTGGTACGGTGGAAGGGAGATGGGATATATAATGCCAGACCACCTGGGATGACTTCCAGGTTCTGACTCCTCAGCGATGGGCTGTCCCAAGTCTCTGAGATGGCAAAGGGTGATGATTAAATCACTTCGGGGACCGTGTCCATGCAGACTTGAAGCATGAGGCACATGCCGTGTTGCTCTGTCCTACACGTGCACCTTTGATCCCTGATCACGCAAGGTGACATTCTCTGTATTTTACGTGACTTCCGAGGCCCAAGCCCTCCCTGGAAAGCCAGCGGGGACCATCACACCCTGGGATGAATCTGGGAATTCTCACCGCCAGCCAAGCAGGGCTTGTTAACCCATGGATGTTCGTTAAATTTTTTTTTTTTTCCTGGCATTAAACTGTGTGTCATTTTTTTATGTCTCAAGAGTCAGTCACCCTCTGAAACTGTAGGAAAGTACAAGTCTTTTTTAGACGTTTGTGCTGCCAGTCCCTGCACTGTCTCCTGCTTCCATGGGGTGTGTTATCTTTAGGTACCCCACGCCATCCGTTTACAGAGGTGGTACCTGCCTCAAAGAATTTATGTCAGATTGCTTTAAAAGGGGGGCTTTACTAAACCGATAGATTTCTTGGTCTTGCCTCAAATGAATTGTCTCAACTGTTTGTTTCTCCAAATAATTGCATACTTGCTGTTGTCCGTTGTTCAGTGGCTCAGTCGTGTTGGACTCTTTGCGACCCCGTGGACGGCAGCACACCAGGCCTCCCTGTCCATCACCAACTCCTGGAGCTTACTCAAAATCATGTCGATTGAGCCGGTGATGCCATCCAACCATCTCATTCTCCGTCATCCCCTTCTCCTCCTGCCTTCAGTCTTTCCCAGCATCAGGATGTTTTCCAGTGAGTCAGCTCATCAGGTGGCCAGAGTATCGGAGCTTCAGCATCAGGTTTTCTTATGAGTATTCAGAACTGATCTCCTTTAGGATGGACTGGTTGGATCTCCTTGCGGTCCAAGGGACTGTCCAGAGTCTTCTCCAACACCACAGTTCAAAAGCATCAGTTCTTCAGTGCTCACCCTTCTTTATGGTCTGACTCTCACATCCATACATGACCACTGGAAAAACCACAGCCTTGACTATATGGACCTTTGTCAACAACGTGATGTCTCTGCTTTTGAATCCACTGCCTAGGTTGGTCATAGCTTTTCCTCCAAGGAGCAAGCGTCTTTTAATTTCGTGACTGCAGTCACCGTCCCCAGTGATTTTGGAGCCCATAGTAGAAATTGCCCTTTGCACGTGAGGACAAACTTGTGTCGTGAAAGCTAGGAAGAAACAAACTGTCAAACTGTTGAGTCATCTTATCCGCGACAGACCAATCCACGTGTTCTCTTGGTCCCTGGCTTTTGAGGACTGACCGACTGGCACCCACACATGAGTCTGTTCTGGTTAGCGGCGTCAGGTGGGAGGAAAGGGCAGTGAGGAATCAGAATTCTCAAAAAGGTGGGCAGGGACTTCCCTGGAGATCCAGTGACTAAGACTTTGCCTTCCAATGAACGAGGTGCGGGTTCGATCCCTGGTCGGGGAAGCTTAAGATCCCACAGGCCTAAAAACCCAAACATAAAGCAGAAACAATAGTGTAACCAAAAAAAAGACTTTTTTAAAAAATGGTGGGTGACATTTTTTTTTTTTCTTTTTGTTTCGCTGCATCACAACGGCTTATGGGATCTTAATTACCCGACCAGGAATCAAACCCAGGCCCTTGACACTGAAAGCGCAAGAGTCCAGGGACTTCCCAGCTTTCATTTTCTGGTTTGGAGAAGTCATATTCAGTAGCTGTAGTTGCATGAAATGAGGCCTGATGTAAGAATGCACATGTACATATTTAACTATGATTGTACAGTCATCAGTGTGTGTGTGCATGTATATATATATGTATATATATGAATACACGTGTATATATGTATACATATGTCTGTGTGTATTTTGGCTTCACCTCGAGGCATTCAGTATCCTAGTCCCCCAATTAGGGCTCAGACTCATGCCCCTTGCAGTGAAAGTGCAGTGTCTTAACCGCTAGACCCCCCCAGGGAAGTCCTCAGTCATTCCATTAGTAATAATTGGTGCTTGTGATTTCACAAGGCTCCAGTACCAGTGATGGAACAGGAGAAGCGTTAGCATCTTGAAGGCAGATGAACTCAGAGAGTAAGAATTTTATTTTATTTTTTTTTTGACATCTTTATTTTTTTTTTCCATTTATTTTTATTAGTTGGAGGCTAACTACTTTACAGTATTGTAGTGGTTTTTGCCATACATTGACATGAATTTTAATGACAAATAGGGTGTGTTTGATCTCCAAAGAACTGCATTCCATGAATCAGGAAGGAACCGCCTTTTCCGCACTTCCGTTTTCCTCAGCCAGCTGCACACGCTGCTGCTTTCTTGGTTGGGGTGAGGGTGCTTTTGGTCATCCTGCTCGTCTATAAATAAATGATTGCTATAAATAAGACATTCGCTGTTGATCTAAGTTTGACGCCCTGGGAGAGACGCGCACGTGAACGGAATGCAAAGCCCCAGGATGACTCACTCCCGTTCTGGCTTTGATCTTCTACGTGTCGAGGCTAACTAAAGAAATCTGAAGTCAGTCGGGTGAAAGAAAAAAAAAATCACACGAAATCCAAAACTGGATATAGCGCAGTTGCTTGTAGATACAGTGCAAATGAGGGCTTCCCTGGTGACTCAGATGGTAAAGAATCTGCCTGCAGTGCAGGAGACCCCGGTTCGATCCCTGAGTCGTGTAGATCCCTTGGAGAAGAGAATGGCTACCCACTCCAGTATTCTTGCCTGGAGCATCCCATGGATAGAGGAGCCTGGTGGGCTACAGTCCATGGGGTCGCAAAGATTTGGAAACGACTAAGCAACTAACACACCTATATACATAGTGTAAATGACTTAATATATTTCAGACCTGCTCAGGAGTGTGAGATCAAATTGCCAACATCGGTGAGAATTCCAGAAAGACGTCTACTTTTGTTTCATTGACCACACTGAAGCTTTTGACTGTGTGGATCACAACAAACTGTGGCCAATTCTGAAAGGGATGGGAATACCAAACGACCTGACCTGCCTCCTGAGAAACCTGTACGCAGGTTCCTGTCAGGAACCAGGAGAGGAAGACAGGACATGAAACAACAGACTGGTTCCAAATAGGAAAAGGAAGATCAAGTCTGTATATCGTCATCCTGCTTATTTAACTTCCAGGCACAGTACATCATGAGAAACGCTGGGCTGGATGAAGCACAAGCTGGAATCAAGATTGCTGGGAGAAATATCAATAACATCAGATATGCAGATGACACCACTCTTATGGCAGAAAGCGACGAGTGTCTTGAAAGTGAAAGAGGGGAGTGAAAAAGTTGGCTTAAAGCTCAACGTTCAGAAAACTAAGATCTTGGCATCCAGTCTCATCACTTCATGGCAAATAGATGGGGAAACCGTGGAAACAGTGGCTGACTTTATTTTCTTGGTCTGCAAAATCACTACAGGTGGTTAACTGCAGCCATGACATTAAAAGGCGCTTGTTTCTTGGAAGACAAGCTATGACCAACCTAGACAGAATATTAAAAAGCAAAAACATTACTTTGCCAACAAAGTTCCATCCAGTCAAGCTGTGGTTTTTCCAGTAGTCGTGTATGGATGTGAGAGTTGGCCTATAAAGAAAGCTGAGCACCAAAGAATTGATGCTTTGGAACTGTGGTGTTGGAGAAGACTCTTGAGAGTTCCTTGGACTGCAAGGAGATCCAACCAGTCCCTCCTAAAGGAAATCAACCCCGAGTGTTCGTTGAAAGTACTGATGCTAAAGCTCCCAATACTTTTGCCACCTCATTCGAAGAGCTGACTCATTGGAAAAGACCCTGATGCTGGGAAAGATTGAGGGCGGGAGGAGAAAGGGACGACAGAGGATGAGATGGTTGGATGGCATCACCGACTCAATGGACATGAGTCGGCTCCGGGTGGACTCCGGGAGTTGGTTATGGACAGGGAGGCCTGGTGTGCTGCAGTCCAGGGGGTCGCAAAGAGTCAGACACGACTGAGCGACTGAACAACAACAAACAAATTTTACCATTTTCTAGCTGTGAAACCAGTCTGGACCGTTCTGTTCACTTAGACTCTCCAGAACTTGTCCTTTTTCATCTAGACAGTAGGAATAAGGAAAGGATTGCTGTGATGGTGAAGTTATATCATGGACCCAAAGGGGACTTTATAAAATGTACACTTCCTACGAGAACGGGTGAAAAATGAGTTATTTTATGTGGGTGGGTCCAGAGCAGCCTTGGTGTTGAAAGATTTTAGTGATGAAAACAAGTGTCACGCACCTCTCATGACTCAAATTCAGAGATGATAGTTAGCAAAGCGCATTTGTGTTAAAAATAAGAGCGCCACACGGCGGGCACGTGTAGGACTGTAGAAGAAGCTGGGAAAAAGAGGCAGTCTCTGGGAGGTGAGACTTGAGAGGACCTAGGTAGAGGAGTCCGTGGGGTCGCAAAGACTCAGACACGACTTAGTGGATGAACAGCAGCAACAGGATTTCTCAACCTCAGCACTAGTTACATTTGGGGCCCAAGAATCCTTTCTCACGTGGGAATGCGTTGTCCGACCTCTATGCCTTACATGCCAGAGACCCTTCCCAGAGTCATGACAGTGGGGAATATCTCTGGACATTGACTGATGACCCCTACGGGGGACACATTTGCCCACAATTGAGAACCTCTTCAAATCTTTCCCATCAACATCGGTTAATTAGATAATTCTTTAAAAATATGTTGATTTATTTGGCTGCCCAGGTCTTAGTTGCAGCACTCTGGATCTTTAGGCTTCATGGCATCATCCAGAATCTTTAGTTGCATATGTTGGATCTAATTCCTTGACCAGGGATCGAACCCAGGCCCCCTGCATTGAGAGCGTGGAGACTTAACCGTTGGACCACCAGGAAAGTCCTTACTTATATCATTTTAATGGCATTTTTTTTTAAATAAAATGTATCAAAAGGAAAAACATACACACATATGTTGATAGCAGCTTTTATTCATTATTATTGCCAGAACATGGAAGAAACCAGGATGTCCTTTTATACATGAATGGATAAATATTTGAATGTTCCATCTAGACAGTGGA
Organism: Cervus elaphus; assembly: GCF_910594005.1. Lineage (NCBI taxonomy): Eukaryota > Metazoa > Chordata > Mammalia > Artiodactyla > Cervidae > Cervus > Cervus elaphus. Next base: position 172,724,497 of record NC_057848.1, on the reverse strand, counting down.
GTATTAGTATCAGTTGCTCAGTTGTGTCCGACTCTGCGACACCATCTTCAGTGCTAGAAAAGAAATGAGTTCAAGCCAGAAAAAGACACAAAGGAACCTGAAATGCATATGTAAGAAAATGAGAAAAGCCACAGAAAAGGCTATGTGGTATATATATAAATGACAACTCTGACATTTTGGAAAAGGCAGAATTAAGAGATAGCAAAAAAAAAAGATCAGTGGTTGCCAGTGTTCAGGGATCAGAGCAAGATGAGCCCCTGGAGCACAGAGAATTTTTAGGGCAGTGGAACTATTCTTGATGATGGTGTAGTGGCAGACACGTGTCTTTTTGCATGCGTGCGTACTAAGTCGTTTCGGTCATGTCTGACTTCTTGCGACCCCGTCAATCAGCTAAGCCTCGGTTTTCTTGAGTGAGTGAATGTCGCTCAGTCGTGCCTGACTCTTTGTGACCCCATGGACTGTACCCCAACAGGCTCCTCTGTCCATGGGCTTCTCCAGGAAAGAATACTGCAGTGGGTTGCCATGCCCTTCTCCAGGGGATCTTCCCGGCCCAGGGATCAAACCTGCGTCTCTTACGTCTCCTGCATTGGCGGGGGTGGTTCTTTACAACTAGGGCTACCTGAGAGGCTCAGGTCATTTGTCAAAACCCATAGAAGGTACAACACCCTGATATGAGCTGTGGGCTTCAGGTGATAATGTCAGTGTAGGTTCATCCGTTCTAACAGATGTACCCTCTGGTGGGGGGGGGGACCTAGATAATGAGGGAGACTGTGAGCCTGTGTAGGGGCACAGGGCATACAGGAAGTCTCTGTAGCTTCCTCTCACTTTCGCTGGAAATCTAAAACTACTCTTAAAAACAAAACCTGTTAAAAATCATGTTTCACGAGGGAAAAGAAAATAGAGATGTCATCTCCACACTGATGAGATTTATTCCGTTGAGTTTCACACTTCTGTGACCCATGAAAGAACTGGGAAGTTTCATGAGACTTTGCACTTGCATTCTGAAAGCATCAGCTTAACCTAGTATGGCATTTGCGGTGTGTGTGTCCCAGGGGCCAGGAACCTGAGCTGAAATCCACCCCTCACTCCAGCTGCACCACTTCCACTGTGGTCATTTCCAGAAAGAAAGCACAGACTTGTTTTACTTCTGGAATAGACCATTTCTGTCATATGTTAATTGTCTAAAGTCACCCTGATGATATTAAGAAGGTTGTCTATTTTAATGTAATATGGGTCTTCCCAGGGGACTCTAGTGGTTAAAGAACCCATCTGCCAATGCAGGAGACATAAGAGATGGGGGTTGGATCCCAGGGCCGGGAAGATCCCCTGGAGGAGGGCATGGCAACCCACTCCTGTATTCTTGCCTGAAGAACCCAATGGACAGAGGAGCCTGGCGGGCTACAGTCCGTGGGGTCACAAAGAGTTGGACACAACTGAAGTGACTTTGCATACATGCACACAATGAGTTTTGAGTACACATCGTAATGAAATGAACATGATACTGTCTTGGGCTTCTCTGATAGCTCAGTTTGTAAAGAATCCACCTGCAATGCAGGAGACCCTGGTTCGATTCCTGGGTCAGGCAGATGCGCTGGAGAAGGGAGCGGCTATCCACTCCAGTATTCTGGCCTGGAGAATCCCATGGACTGTGTAGTCCATGGGGTCGCAAAGAGTCGGACACGACTGAGCAACTTTCACTTTCCCTGATATTGCCCTAAGGCGGGATTCGGCAGACCCCTGCCTGTAGGCCAACCTCACCTGCCATCTGTTTTTTGTAAAGTTGTGCTGAAGCACACCCAGCACCCATTTATGTACCGTCTGCGGCTGTTTTTGAGCTGCTAAAGCAGACGTGAGCAGTTGTAGCACACTCAGTTTGGCTCTCAAGGGTCCAAGATTCCTGCAGAGAAAATGTGCTCACCCCTGCGTTACCAGTCTAGAACTTTTCCCTCTTATGTCGTCATAGCCTGAATATCTCCCTATTTTTAAACTCGGTTTCAGAAAAGAGGAGGATTGTCAGCAGAATAGCCTAGTTAGGCAAATATGAGAGATGGACAAGTACATTCCCTTCGAAGGATCCTGTGACATTACTCCTACCTTCCTCTGCATGTGAGATGCACACCCTGTGTACTAGCGTGTCTTTGTTGAAATGCCTGCTCCTTGGGCTTTTTAATCAAGGATACAAGACACTGAGCTTCCCAGGATGCCCAGTCGGTAAAGAATCTGCCTACCGTGCAGGAAAGTCAGGTTCAATCCCTGGGTCAGGAAGATCCCCTGGAGAAGGAAATGGCGACCCACTCCAGTATGCTTGCCTGGAGAATCCCATGGACAGAGGAGCCTGGCGGGCTACCGTCCACGGGGTCCCAGAGTCGGACACGACTGAGCGACTAAGCACAGCATAGCATATACAACGTATGTGTTAAATACACATACAGGCATTCAGAGACATCAGGTCCTGACACAGGAGTGCGTTTGTTGTCGACAGGGCTTGCTACAGACTGGAGTGTGGCCTTTTAATCTCGTCTCACAGACTCGCCCTGTTCATCCGAAGGGTTGTACCGTTCACCACCGGCTAGTCCTTTTCTGTTTGTCTCATGCGTTCTGTCTTTCTTTAGCCCCACCATTCCTGCACGTCTCCATAAACCGAGAACTTTCTATGATTTCACTTCACTGTTGGCTTATTAGCTGAGCCTCTCTTATTTTTTACGGCATTGCTCTTGTGTTTATGATATTCACTTTAACTCATCACCTCTACGTTTGAATGATATTTTAATACCTCCTGTATAGGAAACTTGCACCAATGTGTTTTTGTTCAGCCCTGGTTCTTCCTGCTGCTGTTGCCGAACTGTCTCTCATATGTTTAAAAGGCTACATAATACATAGTTATTTTGCATGAAGCATGTATATGTGAAAGAAACTTCAAAACGAGAAGAAAATATTTTTCTCTCCACCCCTGTATTTACCGTTTCTGTCACCCACTCCTTTGCGTGAATCCAGATTTCCATCTGAGATAATGCTGCCCCTGAAAGAACTTCCACTGATATTTCTTGTGGTGCAGGTCTGTAAGCACTGAAGTCTCTGTGCATTTGCTTGTTTGAAAGAAAAGTCTTTGCTCTTTGCCTTCCCAACTTTGAAAGATGTTTCCTCTGAGTGCAGGGTTTTAGGTGGACACCTTCTTTCAGCCCTTTGAGGATTGTGTTCCATTGTCTTCCAGCTTGCATTTTTCTGGAAAAGACGTTTGTGGGATTTGTTATCATTTTCCTCTGGATATAATTTGCATTTTTTTCTTCTGACTGTTTTTAGGAGTTTCTTTTGTTGTTGATTTTTAGAAAATTGTGTCTTCTTGAGGTTTCTGGTGGTGCTTATCCTGCACGGGGTTTGTTTAGAGTCTTAGATCAATTTTACCTTTTTTATTTGTAGAGTTTCCTGGGGGGGAAAAAAAATGAGATCTTGAAACCTTTGTTGTAAATAACACGTGGTGAAAATTCCCTGGCAGTCCAGTGGTTTGAACTGGACGCTTTCACTGATGAGGGCACGAGTTCTATCCCCGGTCAGGGAACCAGGATCCCACAAGCCACGTAGTGTGCACCCCCCCCCAAAAAAAAAAAAAAAAAAAAGGAAATAACGTGCGTTGTCCTCTCTTAAGAGCTGGTGCTTTAGGAATGAATATTACAATGAATATTAAATCCACTTTGGGAAATGGTTAAAATTAGTGATTATTATTTTTTGTATGATTGGAAGCTCCTATTAGAGGCTTCCCTGGGATCTCAGTGTTAAATCATATGCCTGCCAATGCAGAACACACGGGTTCTATCCTTGGGTCATGAAGATCCCCTGGAAAAGGATATGAAAGGAATCTCCTTCCCCTTCCTTCCTCCCCCTCCCTTCCTCCCCCTCCCTCCCCCTTCCTCTCCCTCCCTTCCTCCCCCTCCCTCCCCCACCCTTCCTTCCCCTTCCTTCCCCTCCCTCCCCCTGCCTTCCTTCCCCTCCCTCCCCCTGCCTTCCTTCCCCTCCCTCCCCCTGCCTTCCTTCCCCTCCCTCCCCCTGCCTTCCTTCCCCTCCCTCCCCCTGCCTTCCTTCCCCTGCCTTCCTTCCCCTCCCTCCCCCTGCCTTCCTTCCCCTCCCTCCCCCTGCCTTCCTTCCCCTCCCTCCCCCTGCCTTCCTTCCCCTCCCTCCCCCTGCCTTCCTTCCCCTGCCTTCCTTCCCCTCCCTCCCCCTGCCTTCCTTCCCCTGCCTTCCTTCCCCTCCCTCCCCCTGCCTTCCTTCCCCTCCCTCCCCCTGCCTTCCTTCCCCTTCCTTCCCCTTCCTCCCCCTGCCTTCCTTCCCCTTCCTCTGCCTTCCTTCCTCTCTCTTCCTTCCCCTTCCTTCCCCTTGAAATTCATGCACATAATTAGTGTTTATCATGAATGAAACAACACAGAATCTTTGTGTGTGTGTGATAAATAGAACTCTTAACAGAGAATGGATCCCTTAACTCTTGTCTGGCAGTTTGCTTATAAAGAGAATCGGGTACCCTTTTAGTATAGTGACAGAAAATAACTAATCCACCTAAATAAAGAGTATTCCAAAAATGAATGGTTTTCAAAGAGGAATGCAATGTTAGGAAATGAGGAAGCAATTAATACACTGTGACCTCTCAGCTCACGGTACCCATGTTCCTAGTGCAGTGAGTGAAAAGAGAAGTGAGGATGACGGCCTGATTTTAATTCCCAGTGGGTAAAGGCTCATGTAGAACTGCCCTACTTCTTGACACTATTATGACACTATTAAAAGTAGCGTTTATTTTTGTAAGTCATTACCATCTTGGCATCCTTGCATTCATTTTCATCAAGCGCTGTCATCTTTAGCTTGCAGCCTTCCAGAGTCTAGAGAAATGCACATTGGTTTTATATTTGTTTTGGAGAATCTGTAGTCTTCCAGCAGGAGAACCTCCCATTTATTAGAATGTCTAGCAACTGGTGTATTCAAAATCTGTCAGGAAGTCGTCAGGAACATCTCGGCAAAGTTTGGGAGAGTTACATACTGAGCATGGAGTGTCAGTACACAGACAAGCTAGACAAGGAAAATGAAAGTGAAAATCACTCAGTTGTGTCCAGCTGTTTGCGATTCCATGAACTATACAGTCCGTGGAATTCTGCAGGGCAGAATACTAGAGTGGGTAGCCGTTCCCTTCTCCAGGAGATCTTCCCAATCCAGAGATCAAACCCAGGTCTCCCTCATCGCAGACGATTCTTTACCAGCTGAGCCCCCAGGGAAGGCCAAGAATACTGGGGTGGGTAGCCCATCCCTTCTCCAGGGGCTCTTCCTGACCCAGGCATCAAACAGGGGTCTCACACACTGCAGGCAGATTCTTTACCAGCTGAGCCACAAGGGAAGCCCCTAGAGAAGGACAGTGGTTCACAAAATGTCTGCTGCCTGCAGCTCAGAACCAGGGAAACATCATGACAGAGTGATAATTTGCTGTGTGTGAACCCCTGGTATGATGCTGCTCGTGGTGGTACCTAGGTTCCTCGTTGGAAGCATGTTGTCACATTCTGGTAGGAAGGATTCTGTCATTATTTATTAGCAGGATTGCATAACTTTAAGGCACTTAGAACAGACCCACAGTAGATGCAACTATGCATAAACCGTTTTTGTGGTCAGTTTTCTTTTTCATTATAGGTTATTATATGATATTAACTATCGTTCCCTGTGCTTCACGGAAAGACCTTGTTGTTTATTTGATGTATGTATAGTAGCATGTGTCTGCTAGTCCAAAAGTCCTGGTTTATCCCCTCCCCCAGTCACCCTTGGGAACCAAGCATAGATCTGTTTTCTATGTCTGTGAGTCTGTTTCTGGTTTGTAAATAAGCTCGTTTGTGTCATATTTTAGGTTCCACATATAAGTGATACGTTTGCTCTTGTCTGACTTCCCACAATAATCCCTAGGTCCATTGATGATGCATTATTTCATCCTTTTTTATGTCTGAGTAGTATTCCAATATATGTATATGTGTGTGTGTATATATATATGGATGGATATGGATATATTGGAGAAGGGCATGGCAACCCACTACCGTATTCTTGCCTGGAGAATCCCATGGACAGAGGAGCCTGGCAGGCTACCCCAGTCTGTGGGGTTGCAAAGAGTTGGACACAAGTGAGTCACACACACACACACATGCACATATATACACACCACACATTTGGGGCTTCCCAGGTGGCTCATTGGTAAAGAATCCACCTGCAAATGCTGGTGACGTGGGTTTGATCCCTGGGTCAGAAAGATCCCTTGCAGGAGGAAATGAAAACGTGCTCCAGTATTCTTGCCTGAGACATCCCGTGGCCAGAGGAGCCTGGTGGGCTACCCTCCATGGGGTCGCAAAACAGTCAGACATGACTTAGCGACTAAACAACGCACCACACCTTTACCATTTCATCTGTCCGTGAACATTTCTTCCTCCTCCTAGCTATTGTGCGTACTGCTGCTATGAATATTTGGGTGCGTGTATCTCTTCAAATCAGGGTTTTCTCTAGATACATACCCAGGAGTGGGACCGCCGAATCCTGTGGTAATTCTACTTTGAGTTTTTCAAGGGGCCTCCATACCGTTCTTCAGAGGGGCCACACCAAATGCATTTCCGCCAACAGGGTAGGAGAAGTTCCCTTTTCTCCACACCGTCTCCAGCGTTTATTACCTGTAGACTTTTTGATGATGGCCATCTGGACCTGTGTGAGGTGATGCATCACTGTAGTTTTGGTTTGAATTTGTCTAGTAATTGGCAACATTGAACATCTTCTCATGTGCTCATTGGCTCTTTGTATGTCTTCTTTGGAGGAGTATCTGTTTTCGTCTTCTGCCAATTTTTTGGTGGAGTTGTTTGGTTTTCCGTCATTGAGTCATATGAGCTATTCATGTATTTTGGAAACTTGAGCCGCGTTGAATTTCAGCCCAGCCTGTAGGTTGTCTTTTTGTCTCGTTCACAGTTTCCTTTAATGTGCAAAATCTCGTGAGTTCAGTTCCACCTTCCTTTTGTTTTTCCAGGGCAGCAGTCATCAAGCCACACAGTAGTCTTTTCTCAAAGCTCCAGTTCCCTGGTCCTTTCCTCTGGGAGGCTTTTTTCTACCTTCTTGTTAATCATGGACGTTTAAGTGAATATTGGTGGGAACTCAGACATAAACTGCTTGAAAGCAGGGAGTTAGACCCCTGACATCCTCTTGGTGACTGTAGAGAGCAAAGGTTGCTTCCTTCTCTCTCTAATTTGCTGCTTTATGATTGAAAAAAACCAAGCCAAACTTGGAATCTCTTCACCTGTGCTTTGGAAAAGACTAAGACGTGACTTGATCACCTGGCCAGGTATTTTTTTGGTGTCTTGGTGAATTAAGAGTTAAGCATAAGCAGATACACTGAATCTTGATAGCCGGGAATCTCAGAGCCAGAAGACACTTAACTGTATCTAGCTCCCCACTAAAAAGACATTCTGTTTGTAACATTTCAACAGACCCTGATGAGCTGTTTATCACTGAATGTAGAGTAATGCATTAGCCACAGTTAAGTATAAAGAGATGGTATAAGGCATTGTTCTTGCTTTCAAAGTAGCTTACAGCCTCATAAGTAACAAGGGCAAATCAATAAGTTCACAGATCTTTTTATGTGAATAATTAAAAAAAAACCCTTTTACTCTGGCAGATTTCAAACATACTAAGAAATGAAGAGAATAATGGACCTCCAAGTATTCATTACAAAGCATCAGAAATTTTCAACATTTTGCTAAACTTTTTTCAGGACTTTTTATTACAGAAAGCGTTTACATGTTATGTATTTACAGAAAGGGATAAGTGTATAAATTTCCTCTTTTATAATCTTTTATTCTTGATTTTCAAGCCCTCCCACTCAAATTTCAGTTTTATTTTGTTAAAGCCATTTTTTTTTTTTTTGCAAACACAGATATTCTTCTTTGAAATGAAAGATAAAATTTCTTCTTCCATGTGTACCTCATTAAGTGATGGAATTATCTGCTGAACCTTGGTATTCCTATTTTTCCAGATACTTTCTCTCTGTAATAGTTATTATTTTGCTTCATTGCTCTGAAATGTTTTTTATCAGATTTTTTTTTTTTTGGCTATGATTCAAAGCCTGTGGCGTCCTAGTTCCAACTTCCCAGGAAATGTGCCCCCTGCAATGGGATCCCCCTTTTATCAGAATTCTTTGTTATTCCCATGCTGTTAATTCACTGAATGCCTTGAATTATTTTGTAGGTGGATATCTGATGTTTTTATGTTTTTGTGTCTCTCAGTGAACCATTTTCTCTACACAGAATCCATAATTGACCTCGGTAACGCAGTTTAGATTGTGACAGTCTATGCTAAAGTGTCCCCTGGGTAATCCTTTCTGAATCTAAGGCCCGTGTGAAAGCATTACTTCTTATAATTCAACAGTAAGAATAAGGCAGAAGTTGTGAAGAGAATTGTCTACTTGGTGAGTCTGTCAAGTAGGTTATTTTTCCCCTCTGTTCTTGTCACGTCATAGCAAAGAATCAAAACAGCAGACCGGCACAGCTCAAGCAGGCAGGATCTCTTAAGCAAGCCACATGCAGGAGAGTCTTGAGAGATGAGAATGGACCCACACCTGTTGGAGCGGTCTGGTCTCATTTTTAGGTTTCTCTTTGTATACATTTTTCTCTTTCCCTTGGTGGTTCCTAGGGCTCCATTGACTATTTCCCCTTGCAAAATAGGGCTTGTATCTGCAGCCAATCAGGGAAGGGAATGCAATTAGGGTATATGGTCAAGCCAATCAGGGAAAGGGGCGTGTTAGGCTTCTCCCCTCTCTGCTCCCCCCCCCCCTTCCGCCCCGGCAGAGGTTCTTATCCCAGGTCTCAAGTTTTCCTTCCTTTCCATGGGCTTTTTCCTTTCCTTTGTCTGCCCTGCACGTGTTTCTTCTAGTCGCCCCTTCCTCTGACTACCCTCTTGGAGTCTGTTTCCCTAGTCTAACCTACCTAACACTAGAGTCTGCCCTATTAAAATATAGTTTCTGGGTAGTATTGGCATTTGGGGACCTGATCTGTCTACTGTGTGGAAGACTGTTCTGTGAGTTGTCGATGCTTAATGCTATGCCAGTAGCTTCCCTCCTCCCGCTGTGACAACGGAAAAATGTTTCCAGACATCGCCTAATATCCTAGAGTCCCCTGGTGCAGTGGACATAGCCACCCCTGGTTGAAAGTGCTTGGTATTACTGTGGACGTGCCATGATGCTTCCATGTTTTTATTACGGGTTACTTGGCTCAGTCGGCAAAGAATCTATCTGCAATGCAGGAGACCCGGGTTCAATCCCTGGGTCGGGAAGATCCCCTGGAGAAGGGAGTGGCAACCCACTGCAGTATCCTTACCTGGAGAATCCCATGGACAGAGAGGATCCTGGCGGGCTACGGTCCACGGGGTCAGAAAGACTCAGACAAGGCTGAGGGACTCACGCTGTCACTTTCGTTTTATGTGTACCTTTGAGCATTAAGGAATATATTGCATTTGTTAAAATCATTTGCATGTCCCACCAATATTTTTTAGTCCCATAAATTCTTGCCAGCACGGTTAATGGATAGTGGTTCTCTTTGGTTGTTCATAATGGGAAAATCAGCAATGGCAAGGTATTGGAAGGTCAGATTTCTCACTTTAACTTCTTATTTTTAGCAGTAAACTAATTAATTTTGTCATGTTGCATAACCAGAATGTCATTAACCAAAGTCATATTTCACATGTTTTGTGTGTTTATAACACACAGATGATGTTAATTACTTATTGAATTTAACAACTTCTATCAAAGATAACCTTCACTTTGTGAGTTACCATCTGTTTTGGACCAAAGAATAGGTCCAAATACTAAATACTAAGGCTTTTTTTTTTTTTTTTCCTGAACAGCTTGTAATAGGAGCTGTTTATATATTAATTGCCTGATTGAATTATTATGGATTTTAATGTTTTAATTTTCAAGCAATGTGGGGCTTATTGTGGTGACATCTGCTCATATTTTGATGGTTTATGGTATTTAGCAGTCTCATCAGAAGGCTATTCTGGGTTTGCAGCGCAGGCCTGAAAATAGTCATTTGCTTTCTGCGTCAGGTTACTCTCAGGAGTATTGTCCTATTTCATCTCTACTGCAAAATTTATTTCATAATGAAACGCATTTTTATTTTATAAGAAAAGTCCGTATTCCCTTGTCCCTGCTTCAGTCTAATGCCCTTAAATGTCTATTCAAACAACTGTAGAGTTTTGTTTAAATCTTATTTTCCTTCAGTGGTAGATTTTTTTTTTTCAGTTGTTCTGGTTATTACTTTCATCTTACAGATCCTTATGATGTTTTAAAAATGTGCTGTAATGAAACTTAACAGCCTATGAACCTGCTTATAGAATCTTTTTAATCTCCTTTCTTTGAACAGTGTAACTATAAACATACCTCAGTGGGAATAATTTCCTTGAATTTCCTTAAAAACGTTTCAAGAGGTTCTGATTAATTCCCTAATAAGAAACAGCTTCATTCATAGCCCCGCTTCTGAATTTGAATTACATTAAACCTGGCACCTTTTTATATCACTTACGACTATTGAGCAAGAATTTACAGAAAATGGCAGTCATTTAATTTCCTTAGTTTTTGAGCGTGTGGATAGGTTAAACCCTGTAGGAGCCTGGATTCACTCACAACCAAAGACATTTTGTAAGGAAGAAGGTACATATCCTTAAATATATGCTGGCTGACTGCTTTGTATTTATATTGACTGAAAAATTAAAAACGAGTTTCTGGTCTGAAGGATTATCTTGTGAGATATACCCCTGGATTCTTCAGAAATCTGTGCAAATACAGAAGAGCTCTGAAATGGAAATGTAGGAGAACAGTAGCAGAAGACTTGAGACCTAGTAGTCAGTGCTTCCTTTTGCTTTATTTTAGGAAGCCAAAAGAAGGGGGGAAAGAAAAGATTCTAATGTTTCCCTGTTCGCATGAGCACATAAATGAGTGAATATCTGCACACAGACATGCATGGCGTGATTATTGTAACATTGGCCCAAGCACTGTATAAACTTTCTGTGAAGCATCTTTCTTCTCTTTAGGGCATGTGCAGTTTAATTTATTGAATGTATATGGTACACTCCATAAAACAAAGATATTTCAAGTGGGCGTTCATTATCATTGAATGATGCAAGAACACTTGTCTGAGCTAAAATCTGTTTTATTTACTTTGAGACGTTTGCCTTGTAATTCTCTGCATGTACCATAATGTTGATGGCTGGTTTTAATTACTTCCTTTTCCACATTGCAAATAAAACTGCATAGTTTGTGTTGAAGTTGAAGACAGAGGGTATGAAGCAGTAAAATGTGTTTGAGATGACAAAGGAAAAGAAGAATAGGAGAGATCAAAGGTGAACAATTCCCAAAGAATTTTCAGGTTTATTTTGTTGTTTTTTTTTTCTGTTTTTCAATCTCCTTGTTTCTCACCAGGCAGGTCCCAGCAGACACTTGGCGGTTCCTATGATCGGGTGCTGGGGAGGCCACTGGTTCAGAGATCTACACATGAAGTCACCCTAAAGGTACACCCCTGCCTTTGATCTTCGTTCTCTACCTGAAATTCCTTTCAAACTGAACTGCATTTTGCTAAAACTGTGAACACCTTCTGTTTTAAAATGATCTCTTTAGAAGGAGTCTGAAGTCTGTCTTCTTGCTGAAGTTCAAAGTAATTGTTTAATCGCTAAGTCATGTCTGACTCTTTGCGACCCCGTGGACCGTAGCCCACCAGGCTCCTCTGTCCATGGGATTCTCCAGGCACGAATACTGGAGTGGGTTGCCATTTCCTTTTCCATGAAGGTAATAGACAAAGCGTTATTAAATAATGATGTGCTACTTAGTTGATTCTTTAAGATGAATTGGGCTTTTTTGCCTTCTAAGAATTTTGGAAAATTCTTAGAGATGGAACTACCAGATCACCTTACCTGCCTCCTGAGAAATCTGTATGCAGGTCAAGAAGCAGACAGTTAGAACTGGACATGGAACAACAGACTGGTTCCAAACTGGAAAAGGAGTACGTCAAGGCTGTATATTGTCACCCTGCTTATTTAGCTTATATGCAGAGTACATTTTGAGGAATGCTGGGCTGGATGAAGCACAAGCTGGAATCAAGAAATTTCCAGGAGAAATATCAATAACCTTAGATACGCAGATGACACCACCCTTATGGCAGAAAGTGAAGAAGAACTAAAGAGCCTCTTGTTGAAAGTGAAAGAAGAGAGTGAAAAAGTTGGCTTAAAACTCAGCATTCAGAAAACTAAGATCATGTCATCTGGTCCCATCACTTCATGGCAAATAGATGGGGAAACAATGGAAACAGTGAGAGACTTTATTTTCTTGGGCTCCAAAATCACTGCAGATGGTCACTGTAGCCATGAAATTAAAAGATGCTTGCTCCTTGGGAGAAAAGCTATGACCAACCTAGACAGCATGTTAAAAAGCAGGGACATTATTTTGCCAACAAAGATCCGTCTAGTCAAAGCTATGGTGTTTGCAGTAGTCATGTATGGATGTGAGAGTTGGACCATAAAGCAAGCTGAGCGCCCAAAAATTGATGCTTTTGAACTGTGATGTTGGAGAAGCCTCTTGAGAGTACCTTGGGCTGCAAGGAGATCATACCAGTCCATCCTAAAGGAGATCAGTCTTGAATATTCATTGGAAGGACTGATGCTGAAGCTGAAACTACAGTCCTTTGGCCACCTGATGCTAAGAGCTAACTGATTTGAAAAGACCCTGGTGCTGGGAAAGATTGAAGGGAGGAGGAGAAGGGGACGACAGAGGATGAGATGATTGGATGGCATCACCGACTCGACGGACATGAGTTTGAGCAACCTCCAGGGAACAGGGAAGATAGGCGTGCTGCAGTCCATGGGGTCGCAAAGAGTCGGACACGACTGAACTGAAGATGAAGCTGAATACTGAACCAGCTATTTTAAACTTTTCTGGGTCTTACCAGGAGCAGATGACACCTTCTGAAATCAACCCCTCTCGTCAGCATTATGAATTAAAATTAAGCTGCAAAATTGATTATAATTGAGGGCATGAGTCTGTGTCTTATCTGGCTCCTGTATCTTAATTCTTTGGTTTATTTAGTTTCTTAATATGATTTGTGTCTATCTGTAAATGGATTTCCTACTTAACCTTGAAAGTTGTTAGAAAAACATGTGGCTTACTATCGATAGATCTAGGATGATGAGGTATATACCCAGAGGAGCAAACCAATCATAGATGCACAGACGTCAAGAATGGAAACCCAGGGAGTTCTTTGGTGGGTCCAGTGGTTAGGACTCTGCCCTTTTCCAATACAGGAGGCGTGGGTTCCATCCCTGATCAGGGAACTATGATCCTGAAAGCCTTGTGGCCAAAGAAGAAAAAAAAAAACACGAAAAACCAGAGTTGAAGCCCACGTCTCAACCCTAAAGCTGATGGTTCCCCTCCACCCTCTGTCAAAAAGAAGCACTGTTAATATTTTAGAAGATGGGATTTTAGGGTTTGATTTTATCCTTTACGTTTTATGTTTTCTGGTTCTTTAATTGTTTTAATGAGAAAAAAAAAACGGATAGAAGTTTTGTAATTTTAAAAACATATAAAAGATGGAAATTTGCAGAAGATTTTTTTTTTGCTGTACTGTTTTAAAAAGAACCAATCAGAGCTAAAATGATAGGCCCAAATTTAACCACAGGGACAACAATCTGATGAGGTATTTTTGTTTAAGGCCAAACATGTAGCAAGGTAAATATGTACTGTTGGCCCTTGACTAAGGTCATTTGCACCGGTTTGAACTGCACCGGTCCACTTATACATGGATTTTTGTTTTTTCAGCAAATACCTTCTGCTTTATATAGTCTATGAGTGAATCCACAGATGATGAGCTAAGAATATGGAGGGCCCACTGTAGTTATAAGTGGATTTTCAGCTGTGTGGGATTTTCACCCCAAACTCCATGTTGCTCAAGGGCCAGCTATATTAGAATTTCAATATTTTACTTAAATATCTGGAAGGCGTAGTTTGATTTTTTTTTTAATGAAAAATTAGAAAAGGTTAATTGAGTCTGTGTCATCGGATATTCAGGTTGTAGCATGAGGCTTTTAAATGGCCCAAGAGTATTACATTTGTATGGATGTACCACTGTGTCGTATTTATCCATTCATCAGCTGATGGACATTTGAGTTGTGTTTGCTTTTGTTGAGCTGTTCAGAAGAGCGCTGCCGTGAACATTCGTGTACAGGTTTTATCTGGATGTGTACCCTCATTTCCTCTTGGGTCTGTACCTGAGAGGAGAGTTGCTCCGTCCTATGGTAACTCTGTTTAACATTTGGAAGAATCATCCCAACTTTTCCAAAGTGGCTGCTCCATCAGTCAGTATTTTTAGCACCCAGTGAAGTCATATTTTAAATGTCAGAGGGAAGAGGGGAGAGAGAAGGCCTTCTGCTCATCAGTGTCTTGATTGAGTCTGAACTCAGTATTCAGGGAACACGTAAGCTTTGAGGGAACTGAACTGAGCACACACGTTGACTTCCTGCTGTGAGTTGGGCATTGGTGTTGAGCTTCATAGATGACTCTGGAAGTTTGTGTAGCCTTTGATGATTCCGTGTGCGATTTTGACGTGCGGATGTTCATTTGAGAGTATGCTGGGGAGTGGCATTGCTGCTCACATACCACAATTTCCATGGCGGCTCCATGACCGTGAGCTTGGGAGTCATCTGTAAATCACAGCCCTTTCTCTCTGCACTGGATGCTGTGCGTCAGAAAGTGAGGGCTCACATCTCTTCCTGTTGTTCAGTCACCAAGTTGTGTCTGACTCTTTACGACCCCATGGACCGCAGCACACCAGGCTCCCCTGTCCTTCACCATCTCCCGGAGCTTGCTCACACTCATGTCCATCGAGTCGGTGATGGCATCCAACCATCTCATCCTCTGTCGTCCCTTCTCCTCCTGCCTTCAATCTTTCCCAGCATCAGGGTCTTTCCCAATGAGTCAGTTCTTCGCATCAGGTGGCCAAAGGATTGGAGTTTCAGCTTCAGCATCAGTCCTTCCGATGAATATTCAGGACTGATTTCCTTTAGGGTGGACTGGTTGGATCTCCTTGCAGTCCAAGGGACTCTCAAGAGTCTTCTCCAGCCCCCCAATTTGAAAGCATCGGTTCTTCGGTGCTCAGCCTTCTTGTTGGTCCGACTCTCCAGTTTGTCAGGACTACTGGAAAAACCGTAGCTTTGACCAGACGACCCTTTGTCTGTTCCTGCTTGACTTAACCTAGTTTCAGCAGGTCTCTCCTCGGAATGGGATGGACACACAGCAGATGATGGTTGTGGTGTCTTTTTCGCTCTTCTTTGCAGAATGACCGGTGGGTTATCCCCGCGGAGCGTCCACATTCTTGGGGCATCACCCTTCAGGTTCCCAGACAGGAAGATTTCCGGTTAGAAATCGACAAGGCGGGTGTGCGCTAATGTAGCCAGGGGAGAATCGTTGGGAGAGCAAGGTTGGCAGATGTTTTCCGTCAAGAGTCAGAGGGTAGATGTTGATAGATGATGCTTTGTGGGCCCCGGGGTCCCCGTTGCTTTCTTCTGCCTTTCTCCTGTTAGAGCTGCTACTGATCATACACAAATGAGTCAGTGTGGCTGAGTGATGGTAATACTTTGCTGACAGGCGCTGGAATTCTAATGTCATCACAATTTCACGAGTGGCAAAATAGGATTCTTTTGATGTTCCTTGCAACCATTTAGAAACAGAGACGCCGTTGATCGCTCCTAAGCCTTACGGGAGGTGGTCGATGTGTGAGTGTGCCTGTGGGCTGCAGTGTGCAGCCTTGACCTCCAGAAAGACACCTATTTTATTTCTCTGTCTTCTAACGGTGACCTTTGAGTTGAAGGGCCTCTGTTTTGGAGCTCTGCGAGGTCCATGGCGAGCTTAAGATAGCGTCCACCTTATGGTTTCCCTGGTGGCTCAGATGATAAAGAATCCAACTGCAGGGCAGGAGACACCGGTTCAATCCCTGGGTCGGGAAGATCCCCCTGGAGGAGGACATGGCAACCCACTCCACTATCCTTGCCTGGAGAATCCCCATGGACAGAGGAGCCTGGCAGGCTACAGTCCCTGGGGTCTCAAAGAGTTAGACTAAGTTGTGGTTGCTTGGCCACGACCCTGCAGTTGCTCATGGACCTTAGGGAACTGCACGGCCTTCCATGAGCAGAGGGCTCTGGACGTATGTAACCCTTCTTCCCTGGGGGATGTTTGATCATGTCTGGAGACCTTTGAGGAAGATATTTGCTCCTGACACCCAGTGGGTGGAGACCAGGGACATTGTTCAACATCCTCCAGGGCATCAGGGAACCCATCACAGAGATCCGTGTGGTCCCGAGTGCCCACAATACCGAGACCAACGACCCCTCCCTGTCGGTATTTCTGTTTTGATCCGCACAGTCCTCTGGCTGGGAATTTCACCTGCTGAGTGTTTGATGACAAAACTTGAATGCCTTCCGCTTGCTGATTTTAAGTGTCAAAGGACACTCCTGGGATACTTGACTTCACGATGCTTTTAGTATTTTCCTTTTACACGGTATGTTGTTGTTATTGTGTGTGCATGCATGCTCACTTGCGTCCAGCTCTTGGAGACCACGTGGACTGTAGCCCACCAGGCTCCTCTGTCCAAGGGATTTCCCAGGCAAGAAGACTGGAGTGGGTCACCACACTGGTTTAAAGCTGAAGCGTCACAGTATACTTTTGTTGTCGTTGTTCGGTCACTCAGTCATGTCCGATTCTTTGAGGCCCCATGGACTGCAGCACTCCAGGTTTCCCTGTCCTCCACTATTTCCCTGAGTTTGCTCATGTCCGTTGAGTCAACGATGCCATCCAACTATCTCAGCCTCTGTCGCCCCCTTCTCCTGCCCTCAATATTTCCCTATTTTAACACCAAGGTTTTTGGGATGCATGCTGACTCAAACGGCAAAGCATCGCCTGACTTTTTATCTACAGAGAAAGCCACAGGTGTTTTTGTTTTTGTTTTTTTCCAAAACTCTGGAGACCACATTATAGGAATCGATGACCTCACATAGGACTCCACCTACCCCAGCAAAGGAACTCATCCAGGCCAAGATAAATCTTGCATATGTGGCTGAAAGTCACAGTGTCTTGAGAGCTTTTGTAACCAGCCTGTGTACATTCTTGTGATTTGTCAGAGGGCCCCAGGGACAGAGGAGCCTGGTGGGCCGCCGTCTGTGGGATTGCACAGAGTCGGACACGACTGATGTGACTTAGCAGCGGCAGCAGCTAGTGTAGAGACTCATTCCAGCCCCTCAGTCTCAAAGATAATTAAAGTCTGTAAATTAATTTATAGACTAATCGGAAGCCTTAGCTGGCAGACCCACGTCCTCCAGCAAAGAAGGGAAAGAACATTTTTACATTGAAGCTGTCTGTATCTTCCGAGGCCCTTTGCTACAAAAGCTTGGGCACCTGAGCTTGAATTTCACTGCGTGGACTGAAGACTGTAAAATGAAACTCTGTTCTTGGACTCACGTGTGTGTGTCTGTCTCTCTGCGACGCAGACCTTACTCAGCAGTGGCTTTCTGTCATCGGTATGAACTTTTTCAGGAAGGTTTCCCTCTGGACCTGCCTCCCGATCAGGCAGAGAAGTGTGGGGTGGGCAGGGTTCATGGCTCAGAGGGTTTGAGACGGGGACCTGTGGCCGCTCGGGAGAGGCACACGTGGTCTTGGCCGCACGTCTGGGTCAGGACGCCCCGTCCTATCCTGTCTGCAAGCTTCGTGCTTCTGTGCACGGGGTCGGAACGAAGCCCACCAACCAGCCACTAATGAATCCAGGCGGGCAAATAGGCACAGAAAGGCCCCTTTCTGAAGGCCTCACCCTGGGGATGCTTTTTGATTTCTGTGAAGCATGTCATTATTTTTCTAACCCGAGGAGGCTCCCTCCTCCCCGCTGCCTCAACCCTGCCAATTTCTTTCCTCCTTAGCTGGGTTGTTCTCGTACTGATTTCTGAAGACGCTGCCAGATTTTAATTACATCCTAATGAATGTGACTGCAGTTCACGTTCGTAGGAGGAAATTTGGAAAATACTGAAAAGGCACGCACACGTACACAGATTTAAGTCCAGCAAGATCCTTCCTAGCCCTGGAGAGACCGGTGTATTTTATTTTACTGTTTATATTTTAGAGGATATCTTTTATTTGTGCATGTGTGTTCGTGTGTGTGTGTGTGTGTGTGTGGTTTGTGTGGTTTAGTTGCTAAGCCATGTCCGACCGACTCTTGGCAACCCCATGGACTGTACCCCCAACCAGGGTTCTCTGTCCATGGGATTCTCCAGGCAAGAATACTGGAGTGGATTGCCATTTCTTCCTCCAGGGGATCTTCCCCACCCAGGGATCGAACCTGGGTCTCCTGCGTTGCAGGCAGATTGCTTACCCACTGAGCCACCGGGGGAGACCTTGTGCGTGTGTACAAAATGAAAGTTAGCCATTCCATTTGAAGCCTCCTTTTTTTTTTCACATGGCACTGTATCGTGGACATCATCCTAGGTCATGAAAATCCTTTTGAGGGCTTCAGTCTTGCCAGGTTACTTCATTCTCTTATGTAAATGGTGGCCCTAGTGGTTAAGAACCCACCTGTCGATGCAGGAGACGTCAGAGACGTAGTTTCAGTCCCTGGGTTGGGAAGATCCCCTGGAGGAGAACAGAGCCTCCCACTCCAGCATTCTTGGCCTGGAGAATCCCATGGACAGAGGAGCCTGGTGGGCGAAGGTCTGTAGGGTTGCAAAGAGTTGGACACAACTGAAACAAGTTAGCACGCACGCGTGCCACTGCTGGACATGTGAACTCTGGTGAGGAAATAATAGTTCTTTGATTATGTGTATAATTTTGGACCATTTGGCTCCCAAGTAAATAAATATAACTATAAAATTAGTGAAAAATCTTACCTTTGGGGGGACTCTTTTTCTTACTATAGAATGATATGCATGCAAATACTCT
The DNA here is from genome assembly GCF_910594005.1 of Cervus elaphus. Classification (NCBI taxonomy): domain Eukaryota; kingdom Metazoa; phylum Chordata; class Mammalia; order Artiodactyla; family Cervidae; genus Cervus; species Cervus elaphus. The sequence continues at coordinate 172,705,497 of NC_057848.1, read as the reverse complement.
TTAGTAAAATGAAGATGAGTCTATGGGGGAAGAAAAGAAGGTGAAACCACTGTTGATATTTTCTTGTTCCCTGTCCAAACTATTCTATGTATATATTCTGCAGTAACTGAAGTCCAGCTATAAACGCCATTGTGTATTGAATCGTACTCATTATTTGGACAACAAAAAAAGTTTGTGGTAGTTTTTCAGCACTTCCTTGGCGGCTTCATTTCAGTTAATGCAAGCAGAGCAGGTGTGCAACGTGATGAAACAGGCTTGCTTCCTCTCCACCTTAGTCTCCAGCCATGTGTACAAAAGGATTTATATGTAAATGTTGATGCACACGTTAAACTTCTCCTCTCATAACTGGCCACTGGGAAACACAGTTTCCATTTGAAAAGAGAGAGCAATGTTATGGGCTTCCCTGGTGGGTCAGTCAGTAAACAATCCCATCTGCAGTGCAGAAGACCCAGGTTCAATCTCTGAGTCGGGAAGATCCCCCGGAGGACGAAATGGCAACCCATTCCAGTATTCTTGCCTGGAGCATCCCATGGTCAGAGGAGCCTGGCGGGCTACAGTTCATGGGGTCGCATAGAGATGGAGGCGACTGATTGGCTAAACCACCCCCAGTGTTATGGAAAAGGGAAGCCAAGGAGGTGAGACCCTACTGCATTGCAGTCAGCAGAGAATCTGTGAAAGTGCCTTGCTGCAATGAGGTCATTTATAGCAGGTTTTCCAGCATCTCTGGCTCTACACCCTCACTCTGCATGGAATCAAGTCCCAGAGCCCTGAGCCTCGTCCAGAAAATCACTTTACGCGATGCATTCTTCCAGCATCCAGGCCAGCAGACTCATAGCAGAGACAAGACCTCAGACCGACTTTTTCTTCCATCCCTGGAGAACCACGGAAGGGGCTGCACGAAAGGATGTTCAGAGACCGCGTCCTAACGGCACAGATTGCTAAGAGAGAAACTTCTGCCACGAATGATATCACGCTGAGCACCACGCTCCCCGCCCCGGAGTCACTGTGTGCTTGTTCCATCACTGTTTCCGAAGCAGGCTCCCCGCCCGTGGGCAGGGAAACTCACTCGCCCTTTCTGTCTTCATCTCGCAGAGCCGGCGTTCAAGTGGCTCCGTGGTCATCAAATCCTTGAAGATCATCAGAGAGCGGTTCAGATTTTGTTGTTTGGGGAGCGGTCCTGTCCCTTCCCGGAGCATGAGAGCATGTTAAATACTGCACACGCAATAAGAGCCAAACTGTTAGACAACATTTCCCACTCTCTGTTTTTTAAGAAAACTTCATCTATTTTTTTTACTTTTTATTTGGTATTGGGGTGCAACTGATTAACAGCACTGCTATAGTTTCTGGTGGAAGGCAGAGGGACCCAGCCGTACATTATATGTTTCCCTTTTCCCCCAAACTCCCCTCCCATCCAGGCTGCCACGTGACATTGAGCAGAGTTCCCTGTGCTGTCCAGCAGGTCCTTTCTGGTTCTCCGTGTTAAATACAGCAGTGTGTCCATGTCCATCCCAGACTCCCTGACTATCCCTTCCCGCATCCTTTCCCCTGGGAACCATAAGGTTATTACAGAGTATTGAGCAGGGTTCCCTGTGCTGTCCAGCAGGTCCTTGCTGGTTCTCCATTTTAAGTATAACATCATAGACACGACTTCTCTTGCAACTGAATTTTGAACTGTTTTGTGACCGTGGTTATTAAGAGTTTTTTGCCACCTGGAAATTAAGTTATTAAAAAAAGAAAAATACCGTAAATAATCTTCCCTTCAGCTTCCTGATGGATTTCAGCCCCCAGTGGTTATTTATGTTGGAATACTCATGTTAAGCAGGAAGACTCCAGACGTGTCATCAGCTCACACAGATTTTTTTTCTTCTTCTGAAACCAGAACAGTGAGGGAATGTGTGGTTTTTACCTTGCAGTGAAGATGGTCATTTCCTTTCTGCACAGTCACAACTGCAAAGACCACAGATGTACCTAATGGGAGGTGCCTCCAATGAAAACTCTGGAGAAGGGAATGGCAACCCACTCCGGTATTCTTGCCTGGGAAATCCCATGGACAGAGAATCCTGGCGGGCCACAGTCCATGGGGGTCACAAAGAGTCGGGCATGACGGAGCACTCAAAACTGGGTCAGGCAAGAAAACAAACAGCATGTCACTAATGAAGAACCCATTTTTGTTGTTGTCTTTGGAGGCGTGTTCCTTGGGTAGGGGGAAGGTGGTCTCTCTGCTTTGATGATGCTTGCGGCGGGGTCGGGGGGATGCGGAGTAGGATTAAGAGCCCTTTAGAGCCCTCCTGCGTCTCTCCAGGGCTCGGGGCCCTGGTCTGGAAGTGTGTGTAGAAGCACATCATCCTCACCACCTTCCCGGCGGGGAGCAGTGGGTCTTAGCATCCGCAGTTTGGCAGAGGTGGAAAACTGAGTCCTCTGGTCCACAGCTCCATAGGGATGAAGGTGCATTAGCATCAGGCCTCCTGGCTCAGCCTCAAGCTCCCCCCGCACCACACCCCGAGTCCCATGTTCTCTGTTTTCCTCGGCTCCCTCAGGACATGATTCCCCTTACCTCCAGCCGATCCATCAGTCCTTGGAGATCTGAACCATTGCCCTGGCGTTCCCCTAACTTCATTGCAGCCAGCAGAAGCGTTTCCCTGGAGGAGGGCGTGCCTGGAGAATCCCAGGGACGGAGGAGCCTGGCGGGGCTACACATAGTCCATGGGGGTCGCAGAGAGTCAGACACAACTGAAGCGACTTAGCACGCACAAGCATTCTGAGCTCCGAAAGAATCCTGCTTGGCCGACTACACAGGCCGACACCTGCCGCCTTACCGTCCACGGGGCAGGCGCAGAGGGCGAGCTTCCTGCCCCTGGGTCCCGGGGAGCGCTCGGTCCATCCTTGAAGATGCCGTGGTCTCGGCCAGTCTGCCGCAGAATTTAACACTGTCGGTTTGCTCTGTGTCCGTGGGGCGGCTTGCTGACTCCCCGCCTCTTAATAGAAGTCACGTCGTCGTGTCGATGACACAGCGCCTCGGTGATGTGTGTCTTGGGGCCACGTGCACCCTGTCAGTTTGGTGACCGTGAGGTTCGGCAAGGAACTTCGATGCGTGGGAGGTTGCTGTGAGTCTTCTCTGCTGCAGACGCACAGGTGTGACCGGGGCCACGTGGTCCCCCCAGCTGGCGGTGTTGGCAGGACCGCGGGGGTACCCCCGGTAATCTCCCTCATCTGTCCAGGGAAGGGCCAGCAGGTGCAACCAGCCACCGTCTGTCCTGGGGTTCGGGATCTTGAGTGAATCAAGTTGCAGTGTTTGTGCTCATTTTCTGGTGCCCCTGGTTTTGTCTCTCTTAATGTGGTTTATAGACGAGTCCCTGCCAGCGTTATAAAATGCATCAACTCATATTTGGGGGGAAACTTTTCACCTGTATGTTTATATGTTTATGTAATTATAAAAGCTTTATGTCACCAGGAAATACAGGGGAAATTTTTCACCTGTATGTGTATATGTTTAGAGAATTAATTATAAAACCTTTATGTCACCAGAACATACGACAGGAATCGGGCATTAGTTACCTCCTGAGTATTACATATGTCAACTGTTTTCCTAAAGAAACACGGACGAGGAGGAACATGTAGGCAGTGTCTGAAACGTCTCTCCGCTTTCTCCTCTCTCCTTTTCCGACAGAGGGTGGTGGCTGCTGCTTCGTAAAGACCTCATCGCCGCCAGGTGAGGCTAAGATGAGCATTACCAGTGACGAGGTGAACTTCCTGGTGTACCGATATCTCCAGGAGTCAGGTAAGAAGCCAGCTTCCTGCCCGGAGCGGGGGAAAAAAAACGCCTTCTTCCAACGCGCCATGTGCAGGGGCCAGCAAACGCGGGCTATAGAGAAGAGAGAGCTCAGGATGCTCTTATTCAGAGGACCGAAGGGCCTGGGCCCATGCTGCTCCTGGGGCGGGATGAGGGAACATGCTCTCGTTTCTGCTGACATTTCTGTTCACCTGAATGAATGAATGAATGAAGATCAAGTGAAGGGAAAGTGAAAGTCGCTCAGTCGTGTCCGACTCTTTGCGACCCCGTGGATTATCCAGCCCGTGGGATTCTCCAGGCCAGAATACTGGAGTGGGTAGCCTTTCCCTTCTCCAGGGAAATCTTCCCAATCCAGGGATCAAACCCAGGTCTCTTAAATGGCAGGTAGATTCTTTACTGTCTAAGCCACCAAGGAAGTACCTCTAATAAAGTGAAGTCAAGTGTTAGTCACTCAGTCCTGTCTGAGTCTTCGTAACCCAAAGACCTATAGCCGAGCAGACTCTTCTGTCCATGGGATTCTCCAGGCAAAAATACTGGAGTGGGTGGCCTTTCCCTTCTCCGGGGGATCTTCCCCACCCAGGGATAAAACCCAGGTCTCCCGCACTGCAGACAGATTGTTTACCAGCTGAGCCACAGGGGAAGCACATTAAGATCAAGAGCAGTTGTGATAGATGTGGTGAGGGGCGGGGAGGATTTGGTGTTCTGGGTCCCCACGCTCGGGAGGGCATTTGTGGTCTGCTGTATACGTATGGTGCATCTATATGGGGCTGGGGCCATTGGTGTTCTTGGCCCCGACCATAGGGGAGCGTATTTATGGGCTGGTGTATGCGTATGGTGTATATTCATGGGGAGGTGGAGTGATTGGGTGTTCTCAGCCCCCACCATACGGTAGGCATCTGTGGGCTGATATATAAATATGGTGTGCATGTGTGTGGGAGTGGGGTGATTGGTGTTCTTGGCACCCATCATAGGGACGGTATTTATGGGCTGGTGTATACATGTGGGCTTTCCCGGTGGCTCAGCTGGTGAAGAATCTGCCTGCAATGCAGGAGACCTGGGTGGGGAAGAGCCCCTGGAGAAGGGAAAGGCTACCCACTCCAGTGTCCTGGCCTGGAGAATTCCATGGACTGTATAGTCCATGGGGTTGCAAAGAGTTGGGCACGACTGAGTGACTTTCACTTCACATACATATGGTGTATAGATGTGGAGGTGGGGTGATTTCATGTTCTCGGCCCCCAGCATAGGTGGGCATTTGTGGGCGGCTGTATGTGTATGGTATATATATTATAGGGTGGGGTGATAGGGTGTCCTCTGCCCCCACCATAGGGAGGGTGTTTATGGGCTGGTGTATACATGTGGTGTATATACATGGGGGCTGGGGTGATTTGAGTGTTCTCAGCCCCCACCACAGGAAAGGCATCTGTGGGCTGGTGCATGCATATGGGGACTGCCCTGGTAGCTCAGCTGGTAAAGAATCTGCCTGCAGTGCAGGGGACCCGAGTTCAATTCCTGGGTCAGGAAGACCTCCTGGAGGAGGGCATGGCAACCCACCCCAGGATTCTTGCCTGGAGGATCCCGTGGACAGAAGAGCGTGGCGGGTTGCAAAGCATTGGACAGGACTGAGTGACTAAGCACCCAAGCAAACATATAAATGTGGTGTGTATCTATCTGTCTATATATAGATAGATATATACACACACAGAGAGAGAAAGAGAGATAGGTGGGGTGTTTGCTATTCTTGGTGCCCAGCATAGGGAGGATATTTATGGGCTGGTGGGTACATATGATGTATATATATGAAGGTGGGGTGATTTTATGTTCTCAGCCCCCATCATAGGAAGGGCTTTTGTGGTCTGGTATGTATGTATGGTGTATATATATACATATATATGTATATGTAGAGAGAGGGTAGAGTGATTGGTGTTCTTGGCCCCCACCATAGAGAGGGTATTTGTGGGCTGGTGTATCCATATAGTGTATATATATGGGGCTGGGGTGATTGGGTGTTCTCAGCCCCCACCATAGGGAGGGCATTTGTGGGCTGGTGTATCCATATGGTGTATATATATGGGGCTGGGGTGATTGGGTGTTCTCAGTCCCCACCATAGAGAGGGCATTTGTGGGCTGGTGTATCCATATGGTGTATATATATGGGGCTGGGGTGATTGGGTGTTCTCAGCCCCCACCATAGGGAGGGCATTTGTGGGCTGGTGTATCCATATGGTGTATGTATATGGGGCTGGGGTGATTGGGTGTTCTCAGCCCCCACCATAGGGAGGGCATTTGTGGGCTGGTGTATCCATATGGTGTATATATACAGAGGGTGGGGTGATTGTGTTTTCCCAGCCCCCACCATAGAGAGGGTATTTATGGGCTGGTGTATACATGTGGTGTATGTAAATGGGGCTGGGGTGATTGGGTGTTCTCAGCCCCCACCATAGGGAGGGCATTTGTGGGCTGGTGTATACATATGGTGTATATATATGGAGGGTGGGGTGATTGTGTTTTCCCAGCCTCTACCACAGGGAGGGCATTTGTGGGCTGGTGTATACATATGGTGTATGTACATGGGGAGTGGGGTGACGGTGTTTTCTCAGCCCCCACCATAGGGAGGGCATGTGTGGGCTGCTATATAAATACGGTGTGTGTATATATGGGGGTGGGGTGGTTGGCATCCTTGGTCCCGACCACAGAGAGAGCGTTTGTAGGCTGGTTACAGATCTGTGTACATAGTTGGCGTGGGGTAACTTGGTGGGGTGGCTTGAACAGAAATGCACCGTCCCAGCACCGTGGAGGACAGCCGTCCGAAGCAGGGTGCCAGCTGGCTTGCTTTCTTCCCACGATTGTCTGCCGCACGGGGGTCTGCCTCAGCCTGTCTGCCAGCTTCGGTTGGACTGATTTCTCCTTTTCGTGCAGACGCGGTCATATTGGATTAGGGGCTCACGGTATTCCAGCACCACCTCGTCTTAACGAAGGACATCTGCAGGGACCCTCTTCCAGACGCCGTCACATTCTGAGCCGTTACCATGGGGTGGGACTACCAACCTATGCAGTTGCAGGGGGACACAGTTTGAGCTATAACAGTCGGTTCTGCGCATATTGAAGGTTTATTCACTTTGCGTCACGTTTTACGTAATCTGCAAATTGATTATTCAAGAAAGAAGCCAGTTCTCACATGCCACTTCCACAGAGCCACGTGCTATCATTGAGGGTGATCCAAGTGTGAGTCCCTGGGTCCAGACTTTCAGAATCAGCCCAGAAGGGTGAGATGGGCCAGTCTCGCAGGCGACCCAAATGGTTTGATTCTGATCCTCGAGCAAAAAAGACGAAATAGGTGGGGCATGCCACATGTTATAAATAAACCTCTCCCCACACAAGCCTAAGGTCCCTGTTTCTGCTGTCAACCCTAGCTAGCATTATTCAGGAAAAGTACACCTTCTTTCTACATATACATTTGACCATTTGGATTAGCTCTTGCTAGATGTTTTGTATAAAAAAAATGGTGAGCAGAACAAAACAGGTACCACCTCATCCCTCGTCAATCAGAGAGGTCATGCCCACGGCTCTGGTAACTTAAACTCAGAAATTAGCCAGGAAGTCTCCCACCTGGCATCCAAGTGTCCTCCCAGCACTGATCTCAGATTCCCAGAGATGTTTGCAGATGCAAATTCCACGTACCAAACTCTGCCTCCCTGAAGACTTCCAGCACTGAATTCAGATTTCCTTCCCTCTGGAAACACCTGCACAAAAATAGCCTGAAAAAGTGCGGTCCAAATGTGTAAACAGTCTTAAGGTGAAATTGCTGTCCCTCTGTTTGTGAACATGAGGGTAAATAGAGACTTGTGAAAGAAAACTTTTGTGTAACCCAGAGAAAGGTTTTTCCCGGTGGGCAGTCCCTAGGGCCCCCCCGGGGGCAAGAGCGTTGCTGGCTTCTTAGAATAAACAAAGAAATGTCTATCCTTACCCCCAGAAAAGCGAGACTTCCTTTTTTAGGATTTGTTTACATTTGTCTCTCATTTGTTGAGAAACTTTCTGTTACCAGGCAACTCAGAAGGGAGCCTTGGGAGACGCAATGTATAGAATTCCATCAGTGCCGATTGTGTGCAACATCTGCTAAGCTGCCGTCGTAATTTGTCAGAGCCTCGAGTGGAATCCCATAGATCGAGTGAGGAGTTAAGAGACGTCTGTGTGTGCCCCTGATGACTTTGTATGTCCAGGAACTGCCTCTGGTACCCCCACGAGGACATACTCCAAAGAAGAAACGCCTAATGTTGTAAGCGTTCGCTGTGGGCTTGTTTAACATTTCTCTCCAATCCTCACGCTTTGGTTAGGTGGTGGTTTAGTTGCTCAGTCGTGTCCGACGTTTTGCAGCCCCATGGGCTGTAGCCCACCAGGCTCCTCTGTGCATCAGATTTTCTGGGCAAGAATACTGGAGTGGGGAGCCGGTCCCTTCTCCAGGGGATCTTCCAGACCCAGGGATCGAACCCAGGCCTCCTGCATTGCAGGCCGATTCTTTACTGACTGAGCCACCAGGGAACTTATTGACCAGCCATCAAGTGCAAAGAGCACGTTCTTGGCCTCATAATGTCTCCTTTCTAGCTGAAAGGAAGGAAGGAAGGGGAAGGAAGGGGGATGAAGGGGAAGGAAGTTTTTCACCCGATGTGAAAAACTGAATCATTGGAAAAGACCCTGATGCTGGGAAAGATTGAAGGCGGGAGGAGAAGGGGATGACAGAGGATGAGATAGTTGGATGGCATCACCGACTTGATGGCCATGAGTTTGAGCAAACTCGGGGAGTTGGTGATGGACAGGGAGGCCTGGTGTGCTGCAGTCCACGGGGTCACAAAGAGTCGGACACGACTGAGCGACTCAACTGAACTTGATATGCTTAATCCCTAAGTCATGTCTGACTCTTTGCGACCCCATGGACTGTAGCCTGCCAGGCTCCTCTGTCCGTGGGACTTCCCAGGCAAGAATACTGGAGTGCATTGCCATGCCCTTCTCCAGGGGATCTTCCCCACCCAGGGATCGAACTCACGTCCTCTGAGTCTCCTACATGGACAGTCAGGTTCGTTACCATTGCCCCACCTGGGAAGGCAGAAGCTAAAACTCCCCGTGCATTGATTTGCGTGGGTATTCGTGCAAATTCACCCAGGGTATTCATGGCTTGGGGGCAGTATTTCCCCTACCTCTAGCGTTGTGATGTCTGCACACCGTGAAACAGACAGAGCCCTTAATCAAAACCGCTCGACCACTGTGGTGGTAGCTTTGACCACACACAAAAATCACAAGTGAGAAATTGAGTTTCCCTAATGTTTTGTCAGGTGTTAACCAGGGTGGGTGTCCCCAGTGGCTGTCATTTGAAACACTTTAGACAATGAAAGCAGCCTTTCGTGATGGCAGATGGCAGAAATTCATTTTGCATATATCAGAAATCAACACGATGGTGAATTTCTCTGCTTACTGTGGGGATTTTAAAACGTTCGAGCCTGGCGTGCTGCAGTCCATGAGCGTCTCAAAGAGTCTCGGGTACGACTTAGATCCTGGACAACAACAGAAAGACCTTCGAGGGACTTCCCTGGTGGTCCAGTGGTTAAGACTTCACCTTCCAATGCAGGGGTTGTGGGTTCAATCCCTGGTTGGGAAGCTAAGATGCCGTCTGCCTCAAAGCCAAAAGCCAGAACATAGAACAGAGCAACATGATGACAAATTGAATAAAGACTAGCAAATTAAATAAACACCTGTGAATAAGTTTGAAAATTCCCTACACAGCGAAATAGACTTCCTGCTTTGTCATGATTCATGGTCCAGAGGCTAATCTGTTATGCATATCTGTTGCCTCCGTTAGCACAGCCATACCTGCCCTCTTCTTGCGAGGAGAGCCAATGGTTTTCAAACATAAGCATCTATATACTGCACAGGTGCTATTTTCTGTTGTTGTTCAGTCGCTCAGTTGTATCTGACTCTTTGCGACCCCACGGACTGCAGCATGCCAGGCCTCCCTGTCCATCGCTGACTCCCAGAGTTTGCTCAAACTCATGTCCATTGAGTCGGTGATGCCATCCAGCTATCTCATCCTCTTTCGTCCCCTTCTCATCCTGCCTTCAATCTTTCCCAGCATCAACGTCTTTTCCAATGAGTCTGCTTTTCGTGTCAAGTGATCAAAGCATTGGCGCTTCAGCTTGAGTCCTTCCCGTGAGTATTCAGGGTTGATTTCCTTTAGGATGGACTGGTTTGGAGCCCATCTCTGCACTCACGTGACTGGCCAGGTAGAATCAGGCATGTTTCCTTTGGTTTGCATAATACGCTCATGGCTCTGTGTTATATATTATCCTTGTGAATAAATGTTACGTAACTAGACTCGTGAGGTTTTCAGTGGAAGGTAGATGGCATTTTTTCATTCATTTCGTGGAGCTTCTGTTAGGAGAACGGTAACAGATTTCCTGACCACGTAGCACACGCATATCCCCTGTCTTGCTGCACCCCCCCGCCCCAACTCACGTCAGAATTAGAGTAAGATTTAGGTGGCATTTTCTCTCCACAGCCGAGTTCAAGAACAGAGCCGAAGAATGGTTCTGTTCTGAACACACAGAGGTATGACTCTGCAGAAATATTCCTGTGCAGTGTAAAAATTATGCATATTGGTGGTCCAGGGATTACAAATCTCCCTGCCCGTACAGGTGACACAGGTTTGATCCCTGGCCTGGGAAGATCTCACATGATGTAATTCACTGAATAAGTGCTTCCCAGGTGGGTCAGTAGTTTAAAAAAAAAAAAAAAATCTGCCTGCCAATGTAGGAGACCTGGGTTCACTCTCTGGGTCAGGAAGATCCGCTGGAGAAGGAAAGGCAGCCCACTCCAGTATTCTTGCCTGGAGAATACCATGAACAGAGGAGCCTGGTAGGCTACCATCCACAGGGTCACAAAGAGTCAGATACGACTGAGTGGCTTTCACATAGACTGTATGTACCTAGGTGATGCTCACACATGGATCAGAAATGAGGAAAGCTGAAGGTTTGCACTCAGCTGAATGTCACTCCCTGGTTTTGATACTGTCCTATGACGAGAGAAGATGTCACCGTTGAAGGTGGCTGGGTGGGATGACTCCACTGTTTTCGCAGCTTCCTTTGAGTTCATGATAATCTTGAAATTGCTAAAATAAAAAAAGACCAGCAATCATAACTTTGCGCTTCCATAGTCTGCAGAGCTTTGCCTATTACTGAGACGGAGAAGGTGGTCAGTAATACAAATGCGGCTGAGACTTTTTTTTATTAGATTTTGCAGGTTGTTAGCCATGGCGCAGTTCTGATGGAGCGTCTTTTGTGTAATGGATTCAAGTGGTACCGTGTTAGCTTAGAAGCGGATAGCCACACAGCCATTCTGGGGCTTTTGGAAACAGAAAAATCATAGAGTCATCTGAAGGTGAACAGCGGTTATTGTGTATCCCAGAGCCAAGTTTTTGCTTCCTTGGTAATTCAGCAGACTCAAGTGTGCATCATAGGCCAGGCTCACCTGGCCGGCTCCTCCTGGGACATTGTCACGAGCAGCCGTTCTGCATTTCATTGACACCGTAGGCGCTGGACTGGCTGTATCGTTAGCAGAAGGATAAAAGGACTATTCAGGGGCTTGCCCTGGTGGCGTCATGGATAGGAATCCGCCCGCCAGTGCAGGGGACCCAGGTTCGATCCCTGGCCCGGAAAGATTCCACGTGCTTGGGAGCCACTAAGCCCGTGAGCCTAAACGACTGAGCCCACGTGCCCCTAGAACTCGTAATCTTGCAACAAAAGAAGCCACTGCAATGAGGATCTCGGACCCTGCGACTCGAGAGTAGCCGCTGTTGGCCGCAGCCCCAAAGACCCATCTCAGCCGAAAATCAGTAAATATTTCAGTAGTGTTCTTCCGTGTGCTTCCGCACTCCTTGTCCTCTGTCTTGCCAGGTTTTCAATATCCCCTTCATGGCCTTTACCTTGCAGGTTTCTCCTAGGTGGGCAGAGTTGAGGGTCTTAATCTCTTGGAGTGATGGTTTTGCGCTGTGGTGTTGGAGAAGACTCTTGAGAGGCCCTTGGAACTGCCAGGAGATCCATCCCGTCCATCCTAAAGGAAATCAGTCCTGAATGTTCATTGGAAGGACTTGATGCTGAAGCTGAAGCTCCAGTCCTTTGGCCACCTGATGCGAAGAGCTGACTCATTGGAAAAGACCCTGATGCTGGGAAAGATGGAAGGCGGGAGGAGAAGGGGACGACAGAGGATGAGATGGTTGGATGGCATCACTGACGCAATGGACATGAGTTTGAGTAAACTCCGGGAGCTGCTGATGGACAGGGAGGCCTGGCGTGCTGCAGTCCATGGGGTCGCAAAGAGTCGGACACGACTGAGCGACTGAACTGAATCTCTTGGAGGGACTCTGAATGGTCAGAACAACATACATTATCTAAAGATGCTCAACCTTTCCTAGAGGCCAGGCTTCCTGAAACTCAGCACTGTTGACCTATGCCTGAAACTCAGCACTGTTGACCTATGGGCTGGGCAACTATCCTGTCTTGTAGGTTCTTAAGATCGCATCCCTGGTCTCCACCCACTGGGTGACAGGAACACCCTGCCCCCCCTCGCCCTCCATGCTGACAACCAAAGATGTCTCTGAGTTTTGCCACATGTCCCCCGGAGGGCAGAACCACCGCTAGTTGAGAACCACTGATAACACATCCTTCAGTTGTGGGATGTGTTTCTTCAGTTAGTTTTTATTGCAAAGTGGAGTTGTCACGAGATTGTCGTTTCTTCTCTCTTTTTCATCTTCTTGGGTTGCATTTTGATTTTTTCTGCAGCACACAAGTGAACTCTTAACAGTGGTCCTAGCGGTCCCTGTTTTTATTAAATTTTTCCAGAGTAGTTTTCCCCTCGAGGAAGGGGGGCGGGGACCTCTGCCAGTACTGTTCTGTAGCAGATAATAAAATAAGTGGGAGTAGCTGTCTTCAATCTGGGTTTTGTTTTTCTTTGGGTTTTGGGTTTTTTTTTTTTTTTCTTGGACTCCAGTGAGGAGATTAGATAACCAGGAAAAGGGTGTTACCCTTAACATTTGTGAATAATTGCGTCTCCAGAAATGATTCAGCAGCATTGCCCTCTAATTCCAGCAGCTGACAGATCACCCCGTAGGCTCCACTGTGTTTCCTGGGAGCTTGGACTGCCTTCTTATGCTAGACGCGTTCCCCGCCCCGGATTCAGGAAGGCATTTTAATGCTTCAGCTATCTTAATTTAAACCCAGGTTCAGGGCTCATTGTTCAGCTGAGTTGCTAAAAATATTTCTCTGACTGCGGTGGCATTTTTACATTGCTAATGTTGTCCCTGTTTAGAAAGAGAATCTTTATGAGACGATCAAGGCAAGCACTTCTGTGAGGCAGGGGTAGCCTTTGCTTTAGAAAGCGTACAGGAAAATATTCATTTCATCAGATTATAAGGAAGGAATACCAGAATGGGTTGTCTGCATGAGTAATTTTAAAAGTAATTTAAAAGCAGCTGAGGGAAATCCCTGCTGGTCCAGTGGCTAGGACTTGGCGCTTTCACTGCTGGGACCCAGTTGGTTCGATCCCCAGTTGGGAATCTACAATCCTGCAAGCAGCGAGGAAGGAAAGGGAGGGAGGGAGCCAGGAATTAAGTCAGGTGGAACAGAAATATCTCATGGTTTCCAGTTCTTTGGTGATGTGTCCCTGTCTCCTAGACAACCCTCAAGCTCTATGATTTGCTAGAAGGATTCACAGAAATTGGGCTTCCCTGGTAGCTCAGTTGCTAAAGAATCCACCTGCAATGCAGGAGACCCCGGTTCGATCCCTGGGTTGGTAAGATCCCCTGGAGAAGGGATAGGCTACCCACTCCAGGATTCCTGGAGAATTCCATGGTATAGTCCATGGGGTTGCCTCAGATAGGACTGAGCGACTTTGACAGAATTTAGTAACCATTACACTCGCAGTGGATTACAGCAAAAAGATACGGATTATAACCTACTGCATGGTGACTGTACTTCATAGTGGTATATTGGGTACTTGAAGGTTGCTGAGGTTGCTGAGATCGTGGAAATGTTCTCAGTGAAGTAAATAAAGGTTAATCACGGGAGGTGCTGCATATGTGAGCTGACCTTGTTGTGTGATTCTTCCACAGTGTATATCCATGTATCAGATCATCACAGCATATACCCCAAACTTCCACTTTGTTACACGTCACTTACTTCTCAAGAAAAGTCAATCGAAAAGATCAACAAGTTAATCAAAGTTGGATGCTATGTCTCTATTTTTGTTACATTCCTCTTAATCGTATACAATTGGGTGTATATTTTGTTTGTTCAGCCGTCTTGTTTACACAGAATCCAATAGAGCCCTTTGTTTTGAATTGATAGCTTCAGTTTTTCTCCATTGGGATGTAATCCGTACGTGCATGCCACGTCACTTCAAGTGACTCTTGACGACTCTGGCGACCCTATGGACAGGGGAGATTCTTCAGGCAAGAATTCTCCAGGAGTGGGCTGCCCTGCCCTCCTCCAGGGGATCTACCCAACCCAGGGATCAAACCCGCATCTCTTAAGTCTCCTGCATTGGCAGGATGGTTCTTTACCCCTAGCAGCACCTGGGAAAACCACCCCCCTCCCAAATGAAAAAGAGACAGGTTACAGTCAGCTAAGGGCAAAGGTGCATGGGGTCCATCCAGTCCAGGAGAACTGGGCACAGACTTGTAGGTGTCCCCTCCTGGCTGAGCAATGTGATGACACCTGGTTCTCCCAGCAGCATGTCTGATGGCAAAGGGGCTGAGTTGCTAGCCACCCGAGCTTTGCCATCCAGGCTTTCATGTGGAGCTGCCGCTCCTGTCGAGGGCGCGGGAGCACCTGAGCAGACCCAGGCTGTCCACCCAGCCCCGACCCCCCCCCCCCCAAGTGGACTCCTGCGGTTGTGGTTGTGTATCGATCACGTATGCACTTGGGTGTTTTTACCTCACGTTTGAAAACTCACTGTAAAGAGTGTAGGGGCGGGTAAGTACCTGGAGAACGTGATACCCACGCCTCTCACATAGAAAAGCATAAAGCACCCCCCGGGAGAGCTTTGTGGAGGCAGGGTTGCACACGCCTCCCGCAGCAAAGCTTTGCCCACGCTTCCTTTGCAGAACCAATCTCCCCTTAGGGCTTTGGAAAGACCCTGCACTGTGTGGGGGTCATCTCATCCCAAAGCCTTCTTCCAGTGGTGCCTATTGCCAACGAGCTCCTCTTCATTCAAAAAAAGAGTGTCTCCCTACCCCTTTGGGTGTGATGATAACCCACTGAAGCGTAGCAGAATGGAACCGTGCAGAAGTTGCTCTTGGACCGTCCCCGAAGTTCACAGGCATCCCGGTTTCCCCTGCGCTGTGGTTGTGCCATCTTTTCTGAGTTTGCTGCGCTCCGCCGTTTGTGCATTAAAAGCTCAGATTCAGGGTTTGCCATTCCTGTGCTGCTTTACTTGTCAGAGAATGGGGAGAAAGCAATTCGCTAGAAAAGCATTTGAAAATGGGCCGAGTATAAGTTGTTGTCGTTTAGTCTCCCAGCCACGTCTGATTCTTTCGCGACCCCGTGGACTGTAGCCCTCCTCAGGCTCCTCTGTCCATGGGATTTTTCGGGAGAGAATACTGGAGTGGGTTGCCACTTCCTTCTGCAGGGAATCTTCCCTACCCGGGGATGGAACCCGCGTCTCCTGGGTCTTCTGCCTTGGCAGGTGGATTTTTTACCACTGAGCCACCTGGGAAGCCTGCATGTAAGTTACACTTGTTTCAAGGTGTGTCTTGCTCAATACAGCCAAATCGTTTCCGTGGGTACTGCCATGGGAGAAAGGCTGGGTGCCATTGAAGAAGTCCTTAAGGCTTCTTAGGCCATTGCTTCTTCCTTTAAAGGGTAGGGACGGTATGAAAAAGCCTCAGATGGTTCCCGTTTCCTTTTTTAACTGAGGTGAATTACCGCGCTTACCACGGTGCCTGTTTTCCAAAGTTCATACACCATCACATTTAAGATCTGGCTGCTCTGAAATTCTAATGTGACCTTCAAAGTGTCCAGCTTTGATGTACTTCATTCTGCCAGTCGCAGTTCCCTTTCTTCCTTCCAGACTCAGCGAGCTGGTCATCTGGACTGTCAGACACAACACTGTCCCTTTTCTCCTGGGTTTCTGTCTGTAGCCCTAGTGAGGTCTCCTCCGTCCACGTCTAAAATGCCACTCTCCCCAGAGTGACATCATTTTTTCTTTCCCTCCTGTGTCCAGGTCTACGGACAGTGGGCTGCTCTTTTCTACAAGTCTAGGTTTCTGCCCCTAACTCACGTCTCATCCCCCAGTTTGGGGTGGAGGGGGGTGGGTCTCTCAACCAGCCTCTCCTCAGATCCCCCAGTCTGGGGGGGCTGCCGCCAGCCTCTCCGTTGCTTTCTGTACTGCTGTGTTCATTGTGTATTTCCCAAGGGTTCTTCAGCATTATCCCACACAGAGAGCATTGCCATTTCCTGACCACTATGCCTCCCCTGCAAAGAAGAGCTTCCTCTGACCCCGTAACCTCCTCCAGGTTTTACGTGAAAAATGTCAGAGTCACTGTCGTGTGTTTCTCTTTCATGGTATCTTCCCGACTGCCTCCACGCCCTCCTGCTCTCATCCTCGCCTCTCCGTCAGCCAGGCACGCCCTGAATCTTGTCAGGGTTTCCGTCTGTTCCACTGTTTTGCCTGAGTGACCGTAGCTCCCATTTATTGAGCATGAGCTGTGTGTCAGGCGTGATGCTCAGTTCTTGATCAGTCAGACTGTTTCCCCCTAAGATGGAGATGGGGCTTCCCTGGTGGCTCAGACGATAAAAAAAAAGAGTCTGTCTGCAATGCAGGAGACCCAGGTTTGATCCCTGGGTCAGGAAGATCCCCTGGAGGAGGGAATCACAACTCACTCCAGTATTCTTGCCTGGAGAATCTCATGGACAGAGGAGCCTGGCAGGCTACAGTCCATGGGGTTGCAAAGAGTTGGACGTGACTGAGCGACTAAGACTTTGATTTTGTTTTCAAGAAGCAGAGAGACAGCTGCCTCCATCGTTGACAGGCGAGCGACCCAAAGCTTTGAGAAGATAGCGGCTTGTCCAGGTCACACTGCCAGGGAGTCATAGAGTCTAGAGCTGTGAATTCATAGAGCTAAGAGCCTCTGGCTCCAGAATCTTCCACTTAAATGATTTTTCTTCGCTCTTAACATGGTGAGATGGTTGATTTCTTTTTCAGCATTAAATCTACACTGCTGAAATAAACCCCACATGGCCTGGACATTTTGTTCTCTTTATATGTCACTGAATTCAGTTTTGTTAATCCTCTGTCTGTTACATTCATGTCCATTTTACCAAGGGAAGGTAGGCAGTGATGTTCCTTTTCTAATAGTCTCAATAGGTTTTGCTTCTTAGGGTTATACTGGCCTCATCAAACCGAGGGATCTAAAATTGCTTTCCTAAGGACCTGTAGTCCCATAATTCGGGTCTCTCCCCTGGATTAGTTGGCAGAATCTTTCTTTTTAAAAGGTATTGTTTTGGTCTCTATCGCAACCAGTCATTTCTGTCTTTGTAGTCCAAAAGCAGCCGTCAAAATTACACAGACCATTGAGAGTAGTTGTGTTTCAATAAAACTTTATTTATAACAGCAAGCCAGGGGCCAGATTTGGCCCAGAGGATACAACTTGCAGACTCCTGTCTTGAGACTGCTAATGGAGTATGTATGTTTCTTCCTGTCCAGGGAACATGGACGCGGTGTTTGTATCCTGAGTATTTACTACTTCCTTGTCCTTTGAACATGTCTGTAGCCCTTCCTTGTCTCTGCACGTATTTCCCATCCTTGGTTCTCTTGTACCAGAGACATCATTTTGCCATATTTACATACACCTAAAAGTACTTTGTTAATATTTACTAACATTTTTCCTTAAATTGAAGCAGTTAACTTTTCACTAAATTTTCAAATACATCTACTATTGTGTTTCCATAATGCACAATTAAAAAAAAAATAATTGTGAGATTTTAAAATATCTGCCCCCATGCTTTGTAAAATTGTTTCAGGTACCATCAGAGAGGTACAGGCACTCTCCGGGAATCTGATGTGCTGGGATTAAGCAGTCGTCAGGATTTCCAGCTCTACCAAATGTCTCTCGCTGGCCCTGTTGAGCACTGCCCTAGTGCTAGGGTTGGAAGGAGACATGTGAGAGGAGGAAGTCTTTTTCTCTCCACCTAGGGAATTAACCAGGCGTCTTGACACAGGGGCAGCTAAACGTGAGGTTGGCAGTGTTCATAGAGGAGCACGCGAGGGGTGCAGACAGAAGGAGGCATTTGAACTAGAACTCTTCAGGGAAAAAAGGAAGCAGAGCATTTCAAGCAAAATCAAGAGCCCGCGTTAATGTCCCGAGGCTCAGCAAAAGCCGGTTACATCATTTAGGGGTGAAGAAGCATCTTGGCGAGAGGGACAAAGAATACAGGATGGGAGGAAGGGGAAGGAAGTACAGGGACGCTGGGTCATGGGCAGCAGGTGAAGGCCAGGGTGCCCAATGGGAAGCCCATTGGCTAGTTTTTGAAAATTAAATCTGAAAACTGTGCACATCAGAGGTGACTCTCAGTGAAAACTGAGACTCCACCAGGATGGTGTGGGTGCTAAGTCGCTTCAGTTGTGTCCGACTGACTCTCTGCGACCCCACAGACTATAAACCCACCAGGCTTCCTCTCTCCGTGGGATTCTCCAGGCAGGATGACTGGAGAGGGTTGCCGTGTCCACCTCTAGGATCTTCCCGACCCAGGGATCGAACCCGCGTCTCCTGCCTTGGAGGCAGACTCTTTACCATCTTCAGCCACCAGGGAAGGAAGCCTCAGGCAGAGTGGTGGCCAAGACTAATGAGTCACTGGGAGAAGTGCTGATACTGTATTAGGTAAGAAAGAACTGGGGTGTCAAATTCTAGGACCACAAGAATTAAACGTGTAAAAAAATCAATTTACAAAGGTAAGAGGGACTGGAGGAAATTACCCCCAGGTAAGAACAGCAGTTGCATCAAGCATCTAGTGATGTGACTGTTTCCCCTCTCTTCCAAACTGCTTTCCCTCCTTCTCCTCCCCCTGAGTCCTGTGTGTGTGTGTTTTATTATTGTAATTTTTAATGGTGTCATCCATCGTAAATCTCCGTGTTGGCGGTCGTGGTCGAATTCCCCAATTAACAAAGTAGTGAGTCCAAACTTTATGAGGGTTCAAGGGCTGTTGGGGGTGATGGGGCCAAAAGGGGCTGGCTCCAAACCTTGCTTCTCTGCATGGCGGCTGGAAGCCAGGGCTGGGGTCTGGGGGAGCGTGCCCCGATGCCCCTCGTGGGCGAGCTGCCTCCCCTCACGGTTTGTCAGCCCCGGGAGGAAATAGCACCCTGCATTTATAACCTGACTAATGCCTTCTCCTCCTGGAGCCCTCCCAGGTTTGGGGGATATTAAACGTCTTGGCAGGTCCGCACTCAGCCGCCACCCCTGGGGTCCAGGCCAGATGTTAGAAGTGAAACCCTATTTTTAACAAGGTCCTCCTGCTATTTCTTTTGGGCGCCTTCCAAGCAGTTCCATTTTACACCAAATTCCACGTTGCGGCAGGTCAGCGGGAATAGGTCTGCAGCTCTTGAGAGCAGCCTGCCCGTGCTCAAGTTTTTCTCCAGCAAGATAGTAGAAAATTAGGACAGAAAGTGGGGGCTGGGGTGGGCGGCGGGGTGGGGGGTGGTTTAGATACAGACATTGAAACGTAAAGTTGACGTGCCTGTGTGCAGTGCTTGCAGATTGCAGAGTCAAAAACAACAGCGAATGTTTGTGCTTTTGACCATGAATGAAACTGGGGTTAGCGGTTTTGTGTGACTTCCCCGGGCAGAAAAGGTAATCCTCTGGCGAGACGAATCCATCACACCCAAAAAGAAGTGAACTGATGATAAATTAGCCCCCAAAGATGAGGGGATGGTATCTTATTCTCCCACCTTGCCTAGTTTACAGCTTCTCAGAGAGAGAGTGAGTGTGTGTGTGTGTGTGTGTGTGTGTGTGTGTGTGTGTGCACGCGCGCGTGTGTGTTCCTCTCTTTGATTTACTGGACCCAGCTGCCACTTAACTGGGCTTCCTTGGTGGCTCAGACGGTAAAGCGTCTACCTGTAATGCGGGAGACCTGGGTTCGATCCCTGGGTTGGGAAGATCCCCTGGAGAAGGAAATGGCAACCCACTCCAGTAGTCTTGCCTGGAAAATTCCATGGATGAAGGAGCCTGGTAGGCTATAGTCCATGGGGTCCCAAAGAGTCGGACACGACTGAGCAACTTCAGTGGTTCAGCACTTAACTGGGCTCAGTGGTAAAGAATCTACCTGCTAGTGTAGGAGTCTTGGATTCGATCCCTGGGTCGCGAAGATCCCCTGGAGGAAGAAATGGTAACCCACTCCAGCATCCTGCCTGCTTTGTGTCCAGGGATGTTCCAGAAACAAGGAAGCACTGCATAGACCTTCGCAGTCCACACTTGTGTTTCCAAAAATGGTCCCATTGTCGGGTACCATCCCCGTTTATTTCTTCTTCATTCACTCAGTTGTGTCCGACTCTTTGCGACCCCATGGACTGCAGCACGCCAGGCTTCCCTGTCCATCACCATCTCCCGGAGTTTACTCAAACCCATGTCCATTGAGTCGGGGATGCCATCCAACCATCTCATCCTCTGTCGTCCCCTTCTCCTCCTGCCCTCAATGTTTCCCAGCATCAGGGTCTTTTCCAATGAGTCAGCTTTTCGCATCAGGTGGCCAAAGGATTGGAGTTTCAGCTTCAGCATCAGTCCTTCCAGTGAACACCCAGGACTGATCTCCCTTAGGCATGGACTGGTTGGATCTCCTTGCAGTCCAAGAGACTCTCAAAAGAGCCTTCTCCAACACCACAGTTCAAAACCATCAATTCTTCGGCGCTCAGCTTTCTTTATGGTCCAACTCTCACATCCATACACGACTGCTGGAAAAACCATAGCCTTGACTAGACGGACCTTTGTTGGCAAAGTACTGTCTCTGGTTTTTCATATGCTGTCTAGGTTTGTCATGGCTTTTCTGCAAGGAGCAAGCGTCTTTTCATTTCATGGCTGCAGTCACCATCTGCAGTGATTTTTGAACTGGTCTTCCATCCACATAGCCAGTTGGAATGGATGAGCATGCTAACCAGGGGCTGCTTGGCATTCATTGATTGTAGCGTTGGACTGATGGCCAGAGCTGGTGGGTTCTCTCTCTCTCTCTCAGAGGTGGCTCCCGTGAAAGTCATGTTACAGACCTAACAAGCACACAGGCTCTGTGTCGTCTGTCCAGCAGGAAGCATTCCCACCGAGCTGCTCTCTCAGCCTCGTTCCCATAAAACTGTAGTCTCAGTTCCTCTCTTTTTCTCTGCGATGTGGGCCCTGATGCGATAAGGGTTCTTGTAGCCCTGGCAGCGTGGCGTGGCCCCTTCCCACGGGAACTGCAAGTAAGTCATGGGTTCTTCTCTCGGTGGCCTTAATGTCTGCGTGTCGTCACTCACTCATGTCCATAAATCAAAATCACGTGGATTCGATTGGGACAGTGAGGTCACTCCTTCCTCTCTATAGAATTTTAGAATTGAAAGGGACCTTGGCAATCACCTAATGCCACCTGTTTGTTGGTCAGAGAAGGAAGCCAACGAGGGCAGGCCTAGGCTGGTGAAATTTGTTCTCTCCATGAATAAAAAGTTGTTGTTCAGTTGCTTAGTCGTGTCCGACTCTCTGCGACCCCACGGACTGCAGTGTGCCAGGCTTCCCTGTCCATCACCATCTCCCGGAGCTTGCCCAGACTCATGTCCATTGAGTCGATGATGCCATCCAGCTACCTCATCCTCTGTCGCCCCCTTCGTAATAAAAATAAACGGTAGCAAACATGTGGAATGTTGTTCAAAGACTTAGGGACCAAATAGCAACACACACCCTCTGGTGACAAGCAAAAATATTTCCAGGTGTTGCCCATGTCCTCCTCTGGCCGACAGAAGTGCCCACACTTCACAAGCACAAACTGCTGTTCTAGACCAAGGGAACAGACCCTTAAATAGAGGTGTCCTGCGGCAAAGTGGTATATATGCTTCTCGCAAAGGCGGCCTGGCGAGGTCTAGTGAGAGATGGCCCAGCTTCTTAACGCAGGAAATGAGAGGCTTCCAAGGCCACACTCGGGTCTGCAGCCTCTTCACTGCTTTTGAGAAGGAGAGTGAGTCCTCAGTTCCTTGTGTCCGACCAGCCCAGGTTACTGTGACGGTCTTGGGTCCCGTCGACTAGCACCTAGAAAGCTCTGATGCTGCCGGCTGACACTTAGGGAAGCCCTCAGTGAACGGCGGCTACTAGTACCGTCACCTTGTCAATCACTCCGAGCAGAAGGCGCGTCTCAGGGCCTTTCCGGCTGCTGTGACAAAAGGCTGCAGACCCAGTGGCTCATGCACCCGAACACTTCATTTCTCACCGTTACGGAGGATGGGGATTCGCAGGTGCCGGCAGAGTCGGTGGGGGCTGCTGAAAGGCCAGGAAGGTGTTGTGGGGAAAAAGTCGTACATCGTCCTGCAGGGTAACAGTCATGACCTGCGTGCCCGTGTCGATGTTTGGACACTAACCCCATTCGTGAGGACCCCACCCTCGCATCCTGATCACCTCCTGGACACCACCACCTGAGGGAGTGGGTTTCCAGTGCATGAACATTGGGAGACAGGCATTTAGTCCATAGCAGTAAGCAATGAAGAACAGATACAGGGGAGACCGTGACAGCTGCTTTTGTGTGATCTGTGTCTGCGGGTCCACATATATATACATGCACATGTGTCTGTGGGTACACATATATAAATGGCAACCCACTCCAGTATTCTTGCCTAGAAAATTCATGGAGGCAGGAGCCTAGTGGGCTGTGGTCCATGGGGTCACAAAGAGTCAGACACGACTGAGTGACTTCACTTTCTTTCTTTTCTTTACCACATATATATACATACATGTGTACACAGATACGTGTATATATGGGCTTCCCAGGTGGCACAGTTGGTAAAGAATCCCCCTGCCAGTGTAGGAGATGCCAGAGACCCGGGTTCAATCCTTGGGTCAGGATGATACCCTGGAGGAGGAAATGGCAACCCACTCCAGTATTCTTGCCTGGAGAATCCCATGGACAGAGGAGCCTAGCGGGCTACAGTCCATGGGGTCCCAGAGAGGTGGACACAACTAAGCTACTGAACACACAGACACATGTAAAAGTGTGTATTTACAATATACACATAATAGTCAAGTTGGCGCACTTTTCCTATAAAGGAGCATATCTTAAATAGTTTTGACTTTGTGACCCATCTGGAGGAGGGCATGGCAACCAACTCCCGCATTCTTGCCTGGAGAATCCCCATGGACAGAGGAGCCTGGCGGGCAACGAACACTTGTACTTTCAGTTGCGGCCCATGATGTATCTCTTGCGTCTACTCAGCTCTGCCATCGCAGTGTGAAAGCGACCACAGATAGCATATCAGCTCATGGGCAATGACTACTCCAGTAAAACTTTGATATATAAACACAGGCAGCATGGGCCCTGGGCTGCATATCCATGGTCTAGACAATTTTCATGTCATGCCCGCTGGCTTTGGATAGCTGTCAGTATTCCCAGTATCAAGTCTATGAAGTCCTCAATAAACACTCTGCATTTAGTGCCTCAAACAAATGCCTTCAATGCTGCCTTTACTGTTAAGAGTTGGGCACGCTCAGTCGTGTCCAGTTCTTTGCAACCCCATGGACTATACAGCCCACGGGATTCTCCAGGCCAGAAGACTGGAGTGGGTAGCCGTTCCCTTCTCCAGGGGATCTTCCCAGCCCAGGTGCCTTTGTTTCAGCTGAAGGGGAAACACTGTCTACACAGCTGCCCAAATATTACGTATCTGCCTTTCTCCGCTGAATAAGCAGTGTTTCCAAGGGCCAGTGAGTGATTCTTTAGCAGGTTCTGCTGATGAATCAGGCCGACATTAATTGGGCAGGACGGTTCACTGCACAGCTCGAATGGTCTGGGAGGCCATTTGTGAAAGAGGTCCGGCTTAGTGGTTTAGCAGGAAACAAAACATGTGCTTCGTTTTTAATCTGTTTGGGTTGCCTAGTGGGTGAGGCACGTCCATGCACACCTTGCTTTTCTCTCATGAAACTAGCACCTTTCACCCCAAATGGGAGGAACATTGCTCTTCAAGATCTTTTTTTTTTTTTTTTAATGTTTTTAATTGAAGTTTAGTTGATCTACAATATGTGTTCGTTTCGGGTGTTGAGCCAGTGAAAGTGAAAGTCGCTCAGTTGTGTCCAACTCTTTTCGACCCCATGGACTATGGGATTCTCCAGGCCAGAATACTGGAGTGGGTTAACCTTTCCCTTCTCCAGGGGATCTTCCCAACCCAGGGATCGAACCCAGGTCTCCTGCATGACAGGCGGATTCTTTACTGTCTAATCCACCAAGGGAAAGTTGGATTTTATGCTACATTTTTGCAGGCAGCTTCTGTACCAGCTGAGCCACCAGGGAAGCCCCATCAATGTATGTATTTATATGCTTTTTAAACTTCTGTTACCTTATAGGTTATTGCATGGTGTTGACTATAGTTCCCTGTGCAGTGCGTTTGGTCCTTGTTGGTTATCTGTTCTCTGTATGGGAGTGTATATCTGTTCATCCCATATCCCTTCCCTACCTTCCCTTTTAGTAACCATAAGTTTGTTTGCTAAGTCTAGGTGCCTGTTTCTGTTTGGTAAATAAGTTCATTAGTGCTTTTCTTTTTTTATAAAGATTCCATATATAAGTCATATCATTTGGTTTTTGTCTTTCTCTGTCTGACTCACTTCACTTAACATGATAATGTCTAGTTCCATCCACGTTGCTGCGAGTGGCATTGATTCATTCTTTTTCATGGCTCAGTAATATTCCATTTTCTATATGTACTGTGTCTTCTTTATCTGTTCATCTGTTGATGGACATCTAGGTTGTTTGCATGTCTTGACTATTGTGCCTAGTGCTGCAGTGAACAGATGGGTATATACTTAACTCTTGATGGTCTTACTGTGCTTTATAAAAAATGTAGTATAAAATCCAACTTTCCCTTGGTGGATTAGACAGTAAAGAATCCGCCTGTAATGCAGGAGACCTGGGTTTGATCCCTGGGTTGGGAAGATCCCCTGAAGGAGGGCATGGCAACCCACTCCAGTATTCTTTCCTGGAGAATCCCATGGACAAAGGAGCCTGGCGGGCTACAGTCCACGGGGTCACGAAGAGTCAGACACGACTGAGCGACTAAGCACCTTTCCCATCTTATTGTGATTATACCCTTTTTTCTCCTCAGAAATGCTCTGACTTCACCTGGCTATCCCCCCATTACTGTGTGTTAACCTGGATTCTCTGACTTGCTTTTGAGTGGCAGGAATCCACCCATGGTGTTTATAAATGAACCAGAAGTGGGCGTGGTGTAGACCTGAGGAGTGTGTCACTTAGGGGGTGTGGTTCCTGTGGGTCTGTGGTTCTCTGCTGTGGTGGGGTTGGTTAGATATTTTCGGTTGTCGTGACTGGGGAAGGCTTGCTACTAAATACTAACATCTAGTGTGTTATGAGGCGTCCCCACTGGTGCAGTGGTTAGGACTCCGCACTTTCACTGTCGTGGGTTCAGTCCCTGGTTTGGGAACTAAGATCATGCAGGGCAGGGCACCATATGCCATGCAGGGCAGCCAAAAAGAAAACCAACCAACCCCAAAACAGAAAAGAAGCATCTAGTGTGTAGAGGTCATAGATGCTGCTAAATATCTTGTAATGCCTGGGACATAGCACTCCTCACAACAAAGAGCAGTTTGGTCCAAATGTCAGGCGTGTCATGGTTGAGAAACCCTCCTGAGGAGTGCTTCATCGGGGATGCCTCCTACTAAGTAGTGGGCAAGTCTGCGGGCTTCAGCGACTGTTCCAGTGGACCCCAAGGGTGCTCGCACTGAACCGTCATGTGGATCGGTCATCCAGGGTCCACCAAGCTCTCTGTTCTGCCCCTTTTCACCAGCTTCCACACCTGCCACTGAGCAAGTTCTGAGTGTTTCCGTCTCTACCTACTGATACCCTGGTTTTTGTTCCTCCGCGTCTCTTTGAGTGGAAGAAGGGGTGCGCTGAAAGCTGGGGGAAGGCTGAACAGGCTTAAGGCACAGAAGCCATAGGACTGGCAGACTGCAAGTGAATATGCTCAGTAGCCCTGGAGTCCGATTGGGAGGGCTGGGTGCTCATGGTGTTGGAGGCTGGGCCACCCCAAGGGTAACATCCTTCCCGGAGATGGCAGTCTTCCAAGATGACTGCAGATGGAATTTTGCACGCCTTCCCCCAATACGTATGTTTAAACATAACCCAGGTCCGTAGAGTCAAAGCTACGGTTTTTCCAGTAGTCATGTATGGATGTGAGAGTTGGACCGTAAAGAAAGCTGAGCACCAAAGAATTGATGGTTTTGAACTGTGGTGTTGGAGAGGACTCTTGAGAGTCCTTTGGACTGTAAGGAGATCCAACCAGTCCACCCTAAAGGAGATCAGTCCTGGGTGTTCATTGGAAGGACTGATGGTGAAGCTGAAACTCCAATGCTTTGGCCACCTGATGTGAAGAGCTGACTCAGTGGACAAGACCTTGTTGCTAGGAAACATTGAGGGCAGGAGGAAAAGGGGACGACAGAGGATGATGAGATGGTTGGATGGCATCACCGACTCGATGGACATGAGGTTGAGCAAGCTCCAGGAGTTGGTGATGGACAGGGAGGCCTGGCGTGCTGCAGTCCATGGGTTCGCAGGGTCGGACACAGCTGAGCAGCTGAACGACAATCCCCAGTGGAATATTTGGAAGTTCAGTCTTTAGGAGTTGGTCGGGTCCCGCGGATGGGGGCTTCATGAATGCAATTAGTGCCCATGTAAGAGCTTTCTTGCTCCTTCCACCTTGTGAGGTTACGGGGAAAATGTAGTCATCTGTGTGGTCCATAAAGTGGTTCTCAGCAGACAGTGAATGTGCCAGTGCCTTGATCTTGGAGTTTAGCCTTCAGAGCTGTGAGAAGTAAATGTCTGTGGCTGACACCACATAGCCTGTGGGATTTTCTTACAGCATCTGGAACGGACAAAGACATACACCAGAAGCTTGACCTCTCTCCGCCCGCTGCTCCGTCAGTTGCTGAGATGTTATCTGTCAGGGGCTCTGGCCACAGTCCACGCTGTGCCCTGGGTAGACGCTCCGTAGAAGCTTCTAGGTGGAATTTTGTGGTGGGCTGAGAGATGGGTGTCCAGCCACGAGCTTGGAGCTAGTGCGTGGCATCTGTCAGACCCCGAGGGTTGATCTCGGGACCCAATTCATAAAAGAAAGGAAGGGTGCATGGGAGAGACTGCAGGCGGTCCTGTGCGTGCTTAAATCATGCAGTCGTGTCCGACTCTTTGCGACCCCGTTAGCTTGTCTGTCTGTGGGGATTCTCCAGGCCAGAATACCGGAGTGAGTTGCCCTTCCCTTCTCCAGGGGATCTTCCCAACCCAGGGATCGAACCCAGGTCCTCCCGCGTTGCAGGCAGATTCTTTAACCGTCTGAGCCATCAGGGAGGGGAGGTGGTTGTGGAGAGGCTTGCATGAATTAGGAAGCATTCTTCAGTTAGAAGCAAGACCTGGTCAATTGTGGGCACCGTGGTGGGGCTGGTGGGTGGTGTCTTGTTATTACCCCCAGTGGGCGTGGTCCTGCTTGGGACCTTGTGAAGATACCGGGAGGGAAGCAGATGACTCTCAGTCCATCGTCCTGTCCCACCTGCTGGTGGAGACACGAATAAAGAGATGGAAAAAGCCAGTGGGTCAGATGGTTACCTGGGAAGAGCTGTGTAAGACAGAAACCACTGTGGCCCAGAGTACATAGGAAGGGAGTCCGTGGGGTTGGGGCGTCTCTCAGCCGACTATACCCGCTCTGCTCTGTCCGCTGACCTGGGGCTCTTCTCGTGCACCCTTGCCAGAAGCTGAGTAAGAGAGCTTGGAGATTAAGACTCTGCGTGGCGGTGGAGATACGGAGAATAAGGTCGTTGGTGAAGACAGGGGTGGATGTTTCTGTTGTGGTGGGAGTGGTTAGGGCTAAGGAGGGCCAGAGACAGAACAAGTCGGAAGGAAAAACATAAGGCCGATTTGCAAAGGGTCTTCTTTGGCTCATGCCCTTCTGGCAGTGGGAACGGAGGGACCCTGTGTTGGAGAGAGAGCCTCCAAGGCGCTCTCCTACACAGCCCCAAGTAGGTGGTTCCGGCTTGTAAAAAAATAACACAGGAAGTTAATAGCAGGCTCTACAGTATTATTCTGGAAATAAATATGAATCAAGTGCCTATTGCATATATTCTTAATAATCAGGCCATGAGGAGGAGGGGTGGGTGGAGAGAAAGGGACGTTTGCAGACAGGGCTCTCCTTGCGTGGAGCAACATTGCCATCTTGCTGACCGTTGCGTGTGTTGCAGAGGCTGGCTGTATTTGTTGACCCGCATGGAGGCTGGGGGACCTGGGGGCGGGCGGCCCATCATCCGGCTGATGAAGGGAGGTGTCCTAGGAATGTGAGGTGGGGAGGCAGAGTGCAGGCTCCCCCGTGAGACTCCCTGCTAACGCCCCTACCCATCCCAGCACATAGGATGAGCCGATCTTGTTGGGAAGATGTTCATAAGTGATGGAGGTGGGGTGCCTGGGACCGCCCCCCCGCCAAACAGGTGACAAAGCAGAGGGGAAACTTATGCCTCAGACCATTCCCCCCCACCCACTCACAGGCCCCCAAAACCTCCTTCCTGGCCCTGCAGCCTCCTTCATTGACACGGGCCTCGTGTGTTACAGCAGTCTCCTTCTTTGAAACGCGCCTCGTCTGTTACGTGTAGTCACCGGGTCAATCTTTCTCCCTGCATACTTTCATCCTAGCAGCTCCGCGCCCGCCTTATCTGTGAGCACCTTTCACCTGCCTGGTGTTGTCCGCACGTTCGTGCAGAGGCATTTGACGAGGGTGCTGCAGGGGCTTTGCAGGATGTGGGGGACCCTTCAGCCCTTAGCCAAGGGGGTGAGGAACATGCCCAGTTCAGTAAAGCGACTCAAGGTTACCCTCGATGGGTGCAGAACTGCCTCTGTTTTTTCCCATGGTTGGTGGTGAGCTTCATTTGCTCTGAACGCTTGGGAGGGGGCTCCTGCCGACAGACACCAGCGTGAGCTTCTGGAAGGAGCTGTGCAGAACCCAGGCAGAGAGAGCCTGGGGTCCGACTTCTGTAACGTCTATCCCGGGGCAGACTGTGGCCTCTATTTTGCTTTTAATGATGCTGGAAAGGGTTAGTTGGGGTGGGGGGAGGGGGAAACTTCCCTGGCAGTCCAGTGGTTAAGACTCCCAAGCTCCCAGTCAGCAGCGGGGGGTGGGGGACACGGGTTTGATCCCTGGTCTGGGAACTGTGGTAGCCAAAAAGTTTTTTTAAATAATAATAATAATAATAATAATGTGCTGCCTCTGCTTTCTTGCTTTCTTTTTTTTTTTTTTTTTTTTAAAGCCTCTGCTGTTTTGCCAGCTGATTCATGCAGGCACACCTTGGTCTGCCATCTGTCTCTGGAACACCACCCACACGAGAGGCCGGGCGTCCTATGACCACGTCCCCACCCCACTGCCCCGTCCTCATTAGGCGTGTCTGACCCCCCCCAGGGGTGCCTCGTACGAGTCCAGGCCTCACGGAACCCCGCCCACCCCACCTCCCCTGTGTTTCCGCAGGTTTTTCCCACTCGGCGTTCACGTTCGGTATCGAGAGCCACATCAGCCAGTCCAACATCAATGGGACGCTAGTGCCGCCGGCCGCCCTCATCTCCATCCTGCAGAAGGGCCTGCAGTATGTGGAGGCCGAGATCAGCATCAATGAGGTAACATGGGCCCTCCTCCCGGGGCTTGGGGAGGCGGGGGGAGCAGGACGGAGGCCCTGCAGCCCCCACCCCCGGGGAGCCTGGGCAAGCTGGGAAGACCTTAGCTGGGGAGTTCGCCACGGCCTCTCCCAGTGCATTAGGGTCCCCGTCTCCCTTTGTGGTAGTCCTTTTTTCTCCAGCAGGGGATCCCAGTGCTGTGATACCCAAGGAGCCAGCTCCCAAGGCCCCATAGATGGTTGTGGACTGGTTGGTCACGGCGGTATCACTGAGAGAGGCAATGCCTAGGCAGGTTTATAAGAAGTCCGGACTCCAATGCCTAGGCAGCTTGATAAGAAGTCTGGACTCCCGGAAGAGGAGATGGAGAAGGAAAAGGAGAAAGGGGTCTGGGGTTCTCGAGGTTCTGAAGATAGGGGCCTGGAATTCTCAAGGAGGAGGAAAGGACAAACATCTTTTTTTTTTTTCCCCTTGACATTCCTAAAGTCTGAGTCACATAAAACGTTTGTTTTTTTTTTTAAGCCTGAACTGATGAGTACATAAGAAACAGCTCAGTTTAAACTCTGGACTAAGGATTGTATAACAACAGTCCATCTCCTGCTTGAGGACAGTTTCTCCTTCCTGAAAACCTTCTGGGTAATCCTGTTATCTTAAAATGTAAATTTTGGGAGTGGGTCTGGTAAAGTTTTCACAAACTTTGAGACATTCTTTTGATTTATTGTAATAATTAATGAGAAAGGAGATATAATTCCCTTGTTAACACTAGTAACACTCCATCTAGTCAAGGATATGGCTTTTCCAGCAGTCATGTATGGATGTGAGAGTTGGACTATAAAGAAAGCTGAGCACCAAAGAATTGATGCATTTGAACTGTGATGCTAGAGAAGACCCTTGAGAGTCCCTTGGACTGCGAGGAAATCCAACCAGTCCATCCTAAAGGAAATCAGTCCTGAATGGTCATTGGAAGGACTGATGCTGAAGCTGAAGCTCCAGTCCTTTGGCCACCTAATGCAAAGAGCTGATTCACTGGAAAAGACCCTGATGCTGGGAAAGACTGAAGGCAGGAGGAGAAGGGGATGACAGAAGATGGTTGGATGGCATCACTGACTCGATGGACATGAGTTTGAGCAAGCTCCAGGAGTTGGTGATGGACAGGGAGGCCTGGCGTGCTGCAGTCCGTGGAGTCGCAGAGTCGGACACAACTGAGCGACTGAACTGAACTGAAAACTAGTGAGTGGGCACTCTCCATCCCCCTTCTGATGTCTGTGTCGGAAGCTTTCTCTGTCCCATTTTATACTTTAATAAAACTTCTACTACACAAAAACTCTTGAGTGATCAAGCCTGGTCCCTGGTCCGGAAGCTAAATCGTCTTCTTGGGAGATCAAGAATCCGACACCGTTCACCGTAAAGCTATCATCATGATGCGTTGAAAGGGATGCTGATTTATATGGTCGTCTCTCAGAATCCGCCAGGAATTGGTTCCAAGACCTGCCGTGGGTACCAAAATCCACGGGGTGCTCAGGTCCCACAGTCAGCCCTTCTGTATCCGCAGATTCCGCCCGCCATGGAGGGCAAACACAGTGGTAAACGCGCTGAAACAACCTGCGTGTGGTGGACCCTGGGAAGTCAGACCCACCTCCTTCAAGGCTCAGCCGTGCCTCATGACGGGCGTGGGCCTGCCACGGGCACAAAAATCACCCTTCCTCCTGGATGTCTCTCAGCAGTTCGGTCGAAGAGGGGCCCTGTGAGTCATTTCACCTAGAGTCTGTGTTTTGCGTGAACCTGACCGAGGGCACTCCCAGAAGATCAAAGTGGAGAGATAAGTACTTTGAGTTCAACAGGGTTATTTCAGGCGATGACTGTGTTAGAGCGCTCACTGAACAGCTGCCTCCGGGAGGTTGGGACCAGACGTGTACATTTAAGTCACTCCTGATTTGCTTAAATACCCTCCCTCTTTATAGATCAGGGCTTGTGAGTATCGGGTCCAATTTTACACCAGTTTTTAAATGGGTTATTGTAACCTTTTTTAAAACTCAACATTCTGGAAAACTAAGATCATGGCATCTGGTCCCATCACTTCATGGCAAATAGATGGGGAAACAATGGAAACAGTGACAGAGTTTATTTTCTTGGGGCTCCAAAATCACTGCAGATGGTGACTGCAGCCATGAAATTAAAAGACGCTTGCTCCTTGGAAGAAAAGCTATGACCAACCTAGAAAGCGTATTAAAAAGCAGAGACGTTACTTTGACGGCAAAGGTCCATCTAGTCAAAGCTATGGTTTTTCCAGTAGTCGTGTATGGATGTGAGAGTTGGACCATAAGGAAAGCTCAGCGGCGAAGAATTGATGCTTTTGAACTGTGGTGTTGGAGAAGACTCTTGAGAGTCCCTTGGACTGCAAGGAGATCCAACCAGTCCATCCTTAAGGAAATCAGTCCTGAAATGTTCATTGGAGGGACTGCTATTGAAGCTGAAACTCCAATCCCTTGGCCACCTGATGCAGAGAACCGACTCATTGGAAAAGACCCTGATGCTGGGAAAGATTGAGGGCAGGAGGAGAAAGGGACGACAGATGATGAGATGGTTGGATGGCATCACCAACTCAGTGGGCATGAGTTTGGGTAAACTCCGGGAGTTGGTGATGGACAGGGAGGCCTGGCGTGCTGCAGTTCAAAGGGTCGCAAAGAGTCGGGCATGACTGAGTGACTGAACTGAACCTTTTTAAAGATAAAGGGTGAGGGATCGAGACAGCTCCCCTTCCCACCTGCTTTGCTTCCGTCTGGGGACTGGCCTGTGATGACTGGGTCTTCCCAGAGTCTCGATCTGACTCCGTCTGATTGTAACTGCACTTAGCGCCCTTTCTCCTTCGTCCTGCTCCCTTTATCTGTACCCCACCTCTATCCCGCATACTGCTGTGCCCCAGGTCCCCGTTTTCTGTTCCAACATGTCCAGCACAGCTACCCCGTTCAGTGGCCACACGCCCCTCCCCTTTACCACCAGAAGTCTACTTCCACGGTCACCCCCACCCTCGAGCCCATCTCCCTGAACCCTTCCACACTTTCCTCCACCTGCTCTTCCCCTTTCTCATCCTGGCAAGCCTGTCTTGTCTTCGTAGCGTTTGCCTCCACTTTCCCTTCGGCTTTTACGATCACTGAAGTAGCGTATCTCACGTTCTCTCACGTGTCTTCCTCTGCCGTTTTCCAAGTCCCGGCATCTCTGAGAACCCTCGGCTGTCTGGCGACACTGTGGGCTTTCCTGCCCGACAGGAGGCAGTCTCCTCTTTCATTGTCTTACATTGGGTGCCCGGGATCTTCCGCTGGCAACGTGACCCCATCTAAATCTCTTTTTTTCTTTCTTCTCACAAAACAAGTGTGAGGATTAGGGATACAGGACCCCAGATCTCAGATTGTGTGAGGCTGTGATTGGATTTCCCTACACACATACACACATATATAACAGGTACATATATGCACACACATACTCACACAGGCACAGATACACACACATACCCACAGACATACACACATGGGCATACACAGACATACACACACACGTACAGGCTTCCCTTGTAAAGGCAAAGAATCTTCAGCTGGTAAAGAATCCGCCTGCAATGAAGGAGACCCAGGTTTGATTCCTGGGTCGGGAACACCCCCTGGAGAAGGGAACAGCTCCCCACTCCAGGATTCTGGCCTGGAGAAGGGGTCACAAAAGTCAGACACGACTGAGTGACTTTCACTTTCACACACACACATATGCACATACACACCCAGGGTCCATGCTTTTCATCTCCATACCTTCTCTCCCTTGGCAATTCAAAAATCCAGCGTTGCCTAGAGGAGACTGAAAGGTCATCTGATTTGTCACTTAGCTTTCCGGTTGTTACAAGTGAGACAGTGTGCGTTTAGAGTTTAAGCAAGGTAGTGCTTTATTACTCTGCACAGTTACTACCTTTTACAAAATCATCATCCACCTGGGGCATGAATGAACGAAGAAGAAGGTGATGTAGAAGCCGGCTGGCCAGACGGTCAACACTGGCCACTCCATCGGCAGAATCAGGGGATGGGGGCGGCTTCTTTTTTCCATATTCTACATTGTTTTCTGTCGTCTCATAATTTTCAAATATCGTGTAGTATCCGGTAGTCAGCTGGGGTGCTGTTTCATTTGGGTACTGTGTAGTTGATACGTACGTCCTTCAGTTCTTCCTGATTTGTGAGGGAAAAAACAGTCTAAAACCTGTCTGCACATCTAGCAGACACAGCGAGAGGCCCTGAGTTTTGTGTGACTCAAATAATCAGAGCACCTTCTGAGGAAAGGACTGTCTCACTCTCTCCTGTGTTTTCTGAGTGGGTAGGGAGATTTTTTTCTTTTCATCCTCGATGGAAACTAGGAGACTCAGAGGAAGCTGAGGAAATAGGCGTGGTAACTCAGTGGTGCTGTCCTTAGCAATATCATGGCTGCATCTGTCTGCACCGTGAGTCCCTGAAAGTCACTTCACGTGGCAGTACGTGCGTTTGATGACATCAGATGGACAGAAGCGCTCACAGTCAGAGTTGAGCGGGCAGGAATGTCCAGCTTGAGCCCGAGACTTGTCAGAGCATCTGGCAAGGGTGGGGTCTCTCTCCCTCTGCACACTCCACTCTTGAGGACCACACCGTTCCTCTCTGGGGGTGGAGCGGGGGGCATCCTATGCACTGCAGGATGTTGGGCGGCATCTCTGGTCCCTCCCCGCTACTTGCCAGCTGCACCCCCCGCAGTCGTGACCAGCAGACACACCTCCAGGTTTTCCAGACGCCCCCTTCCCCCTGAGGGGCAGGATCACCCCCTTCCATTGAGACCACTGCGTCAGCGGGGCAACCCTCGGGTCGTGACAGGGAATAGGAGGCTCAGGGTGGGCCCCCTGACATCTGGATTCACGTTGCTATCGACCGAGTACTGGGTGTGTACTGGCCGCCCCTTCCCAGTCCAAGTCCCCGCCTCGCCCGGGCCCCAGGCACCTGCGTTTCCGACCCAGGAGACGCCCAGTCGGAACTGACCCCCACCCCCCCACCGGGGACTCTGTCCGCAGGACGGCACGGTGTTCGACGGCCGCCCCATAGAGTCCCTGTCCCTGATCGACGCGGTGATGCCGGACGTGGTGCAGACGCGGCAGCAGGCCTTCCGAGAGAAACTGGCCCAGCAGCAGGCGGCCGCGGCGGCGGCAGCCGCCGCTGCAGCAGCCGCAGCGGCAGCGGCCACGACGGCGGCCCCCGCGGCCGTCTCCCAGCAGAACCCACCAAAGAACGGCGAAGCCACGGTCAACGGGGAGGAGAACGGCGCGCATGCCATCAGTGAGTGCAGGGTGCCCGGTCTCAGCGGGCTTCTCTGGTGTCCTCCAAGTCTGGCTGGGTTCGCTGGACGGTGCCCTGCAGGCCACGGCTAGCGTTTGCTTACTCTGCACCCAGGAGAGCTTCTTCCTCCAATTTTTCCATCGAAATCCTTAGGCATGATGTTCTCTTTTTTGTTTTAATTGGAGGACAATTAATGAACAGTATTGTGTTGGTTTCTGCCATCCATCAACACCAACGTCTGCATAGATATACATAGCTCCCCTGCCATCCATCAGCATGAATCAGCCATAGGTATACACATGTCCCCTCCCTCTTGAAGCTCACTCCTAGCTTATCTCAGCCCTCTAGGTTGTTTATAGAGCTCCCTGCATCACAATAGTACTCCCGTGCAAGGATGCTAAGTCGCTTCCATTGGGTCTGCCTCTTTCGTGAGCCCCGTGGACACTCTCCTGCCAGGCTCCTCTGTCCATGGGATGCTCCAGGCTAGAATACTGGAGTGTATGTAGCCATTCCCTTCTCCAGGGGATCTTCCTGACCCAGGGATCGGACCGGCGTCTCCTGCACTGGTAGGTGGATTCTTTACCATCCGAGCCACCAGGGAAACCCAGAGAACCTGCTGCCTACAAATTCAGAGACAGCTTCTAGGAAGTTCTACGTTCAGAGTGTGCGTGTGTGTGCGTGCATGTGAGTCTCTGCCAGTGCGAGTGTGTTCTTCCCTGTTTTGAACGCCCCTTCCCTCCGAGCAGCTGTGCATCCCTGAGGCAGCAGCTTGTCATCTCTGGGCCGAGCCTCTCCCCACTGGAGTCGGGACATGGCTCCACCGCTGGGCAGAGAGAAGGGCCAGGCTGCCATGCAGGACGGCTTCAAGAACTGTCTGTGTACAATGTCAAATCAAATGACCTTCCAATAATCAGTGTTCACAAGATTCGCAAGGATGGGGGGCCAGGAAAGGAGAAGAAAAGATAACGTGGCTTGTGCCTACACGTCACTCGTGGGCTGGCCCACTCCCCTGGGGTCTCTCCGTCACGGCGCTCAAAGTAAAACAGGAATAAGGTGGACGTCCTTGCTTGCTTCAGCCACCAGCCCAGAAGGTGAAAGTCCCTGTTTTCTTCATCTTTCACCCCAGAAAGGAAGCATAATTGGTGAGCTTTGAGAAATCTACTTACCTACTACTGTGACAGAAATCTTGCAAACTTTTAAACTGAACCGTGTCTTTCGTTCTAAAACCCCAAGGGAGCGTAGCCTCATGGAGACAGGCACACAGCTTAAGTTGCGCTGGAAGCTCCCGGCTCCTCCTTCGTTTGAAGGGGCCTCTGCAGTGGGGTTAGTTTCCACCTGAGGGCTGGCCACCACCCCCATCAACCTCCCCCTGACAGACATACACACACATGCAGCGTCCACTGGTTTCCAACTTCCATTCTGTCCCACCTGCTCTTGTTAAAAGGCAGCTGCAGCCAGACATACAGAGTCTGAAGTTAGACTTCATCCTGACCTTCAAGAAAGTTCTTCCATGCGCCACATAGAAGGGAAAAAAATGGGTCCACTTTTCAGGACTTTGCTGGGGGCTCAGATGGTAAAGAATCTGCCCGCAGTGCAGGAGACTCAGGGTCCATCCCTGGGTGGGGAAGATCCCCTGGAGGAGGATATGGCAACCCACTCCAGTATTCTGGCCTGGGGAAATTCCAGGACAGAGGAGCCTGGCAGACTACAGTCCATGGGGTCGCAAAGAGTCGGTCATGACTGAGCTACATGACTACAGCATGATCCGGGATGAGTCTCTTCTGGGTGGCATCTACCGTGACTTGTCGCCACCACCCTTTCACAACCTGGAGTCCCCGTTGGGTCGTCTGGGGTGTGGCTGCATGTCTTCGAGAGCCTGGAACACACTTGGCTCCGGTAGGAAAACAGCATTTGAGTCCCAAGACCATGAGGGTGTTTGCAGGCCGAGGGGTTGTGGGTGGTGAGCCTTCTGGAAGAAAGATGGTGTGTCCACATGGGAGCTCCGTAGGTAAGCAGGTGACACCTCAGGAAGGTGTCTTATAAAATCACTTGTCCCGTCAACAGGAAGGAACTTTGGCTGAAAATACTTTATGTGTATCCTAGTTATTCCCAGTGTCACTTGAATTGTAACTTGCATTCTAGCAGCAACGTTTGCAACTGACTTGTTCTTCAGTTGCTAAGTTGTTCACCAGTAAAGATCTCGTCTGCCGATGCAGGAGACGTTTAAGAGATGGCGGGTTCGATCCCTGGGTTGGGAAGATCCCCTGGAGGAGGAAACAGCAACCCACTCCAGTATTTTTGCCTGGAGAATCCCCATGTACAGAGAAAGTGGGTCACAAAGAGTCCGACATGACCTAGGGACTAAACAGCACCAACACAGCTTACGTTCTAGGCGTATACCAAAGAGCGAGATAGGCTTTGGTATTCAGAAACCCCTAATTTCACTTGTATTGTTGTTCATTCATTGGTGTCTGACTCTTTGAGACCCCATGGGCTGAAGCACTCACGTGTTCCCTGTCCATCACCATCTCCCAGAGTTTGCTCAAACTCACATCCATTGTGTCAATGACTGCATGCAACCATCCCATCCTCTGTTGTCCCCTTCTCCTCATTGACTTCTTAAGAAAATATAACAGAATATGCTTCTTTTTACTGTAGAGGTAAAAGAGAAGGAACCTTCAAAGTCTGCTCAAGAGACAGCTGTCTGTTGTTTCTTTCCAGTCTTATTCCCGTTGTTATTACCTATGAGCCTGGCCCTAGTTAGAAAGAATAAACACCGGCTGTTACTCCCCTATCAGATTGGGAGGCTGTGAGGAAGTGTGGCTTCACAGAAGGTTACACAGAAGCCATCACCTGGTTATAATCGTCACAAGTGAGCTGACATCACAGCAGAGGAGGTTGTCTGTAAAGCTTACATGCTCTGAGGAGGGATGGGTTTCTTTGGTGTCAGCCACACACATGTCCTGTCCTGTTCCCCTTGGCAGATAATCATTCGAAACCAATGGAAATCGACGGAGACGTGGAGATTCCGCCCAGCAAGGCCACCGTCCTTCGGGGCCACGAGTCCGAAGTGTTCATTTGTGCCTGGAACCCTGTCAGTGACCTCTTGGCTTCAGGGTAAGGGGTCAGGCCGGGGGTGCCCGGGGTCCAGGTGTTCAAGTCCTCCAGGGTCAGGTGGGGGGGTGCCTGGGGTCCAGGTGTCTGAATCCTCCAGGATCAGTTTGGGGGCTGCCTGGGATCCAGGTATCCAAGTCCTCCAGGGTCAGGTTTGGGGGGTGCCTAGCATCCAGGCATCCAAGTCCTCCAGAGTCAGGGTTGAGGGATGCCCAGGGTCCAGGTGTCTGAGTCCTCCAGGGTTAGGATTGGGGTGTGCCCAGGCTCCAGGTGTCCAAGCCCTCCAGGGTCAGGGTTGGGGTGTGCCCGGGGTTGAGGTGTCCATGTCCTCCATGGTTAGCTTTGGGGGGCACCCAGGGTCCAGGTGTCCAAGTCCTCTAGGGTTAGCTTTGGGGTGTGCCCGGGGTCCAGGTGTCCGAGTCCTCCAGGGTTAGCTTTGGGGGGCGCCCAGGGTCCAGGTGTCCAAGTC
Source organism: Cervus elaphus (assembly GCF_910594005.1). Lineage (NCBI taxonomy): Eukaryota > Metazoa > Chordata > Mammalia > Artiodactyla > Cervidae > Cervus > Cervus elaphus. The sequence goes on along the minus strand of NC_057848.1, from coordinate 172,666,905 downwards.
CTCTAGGGTTAGCTTTGGGGGGTGTCTGGGGTCCAGGTGTTCAAGTCCTCCAGGGTTAGGTTTCAGGGGTACCCGGGGTCCAGGTGTCTGAGTCCTCCCGGGTTAGGTTTGGGGCATGCCCAGGATCCAGGTGTCCCAATTCTCCAGATCAGGCTGGGGAGTTCCCAGGGTCTGGGTGTCCAAGTCCTCCTGGGTCAGGTGGGGAGTTCCTGGGATCCGGGTGTCTGAGTCCTATAGGGTCAGATGGGGGGAGCCTGAGGTCTGGGTGTCCGAGTCCTCCAGGGTCAGGTTGGGTGGTGCCCAGGGTCCAGGTGGTCAAATCCTCCAGGGTCAGGGTAGGGGGTGCCACGGGGTAGGTTGGGAGGTGCCCAGGGTCCAGGTGTCTGAGTTTTCCAGGGTCAGGTCAGGGTGCCCGGGGTCCAGGTGTTTGAGTCCTCCAGGGTCAGGTTTGGGGTGTCCGGCATCTAGGTGTCCGAGTCCTCCAGGGTTAGGTTTGGGGTGTGCCCGGGTCCAGGTGTCCGAGTCCTCCAGGGTCAGGTTGGGGGGTACCCGGGGTCCAGGTGTCCAAGTCCTCCAGGGTCAGGTTGGGGAGTGCCCAGGGTCCAGGTGTCCAAGTCCTCCAGGGTCAGGTTGGGGGGTGCCTGGGGTCCAGGTGTCTGAGTCCTCCAGGGTCAGGTTGGGGAATTCCCGGGGTCTGGGTGTCCAAGTCCTCCTGGGTCAGGGGGACAGTTCCTGGGATCCAGGTGTCCGAGTCCTGTAGGGTCAGGTGGGGGGAGCCTGAGGTCTGGGTGTCCGAGTCCTCCAGGGTCAGGTTGGGGAGTGCCCAGGGTCCAGGTGTCCAAGTCCTCCAGGGTCAGGTTGGGGAGTTCCTGGGGTCTGGGTGTCCAAGTCCTCCTGGGTCAGGTGGAGAGTTCCTGGGATCCGGGTGTCCAAGTCCTCCTGGGTCAGGGGGACAGTTCCTGGGATCCAGGTGTCCGAGTGCTGTAGGGTCAGGTGGGGGGGTGCCCGGGATTCAGGTGTCCAAGTCCTACAGGGTCAGGTTGGGCAGTGCCCAGCGTCCAGGTTTTCAAATCCTCCAGGGTCAGGTTGAGGGGGACCCAGCGTCTGGATATCCAAGTCTTCTAGGGTCAGGTCGGTGTGCCCAGGGTCCAGGAGTCCTAGTCCTTCAGGGTCAGGTTGGGGGTGTGTTTGGGGTCCAGGTGTCCGAGTCCTCCAGGGTCAGGTTGGGGAGTGCCCAGGGTCCAGGTGTCTGAGTCCTCCAGGGTCAGGTGGGGGGTGCCCAGGGTCTGGGTGTCTTGAGTCCTCCAGGGTGTGGTGGGGGGGCGCCCAGGGTTGAAGTGTCCGAGTCCTCCAGGGTCAGGTTTGGGGTGCCTGGGTTCCAGGTGTCCACGTCCTCCAGGGTCAGGTTTGGGGTGCCCAGGGTCCAGGTGTCTGAGTCCTCCAGGGTCAGGTGGGGGTTGCCCAGGGTCTGGGTGTCTGAGTCCTCCAGGGTGTTGTGGGGGAGCACCCAGGGTCAGGGTTTCCAAGTCCTCCAGGGTCAGGTTTGGGGCACCCAGGGTCGAAGTGTCCGAGTCCTCCAGGGTCAGGTTTGGGGTGCTTGGGATTCAGGTGTCTGAGTCCTCCAGGGTCAGGTTTGGGGTACCCGGGTTCCAGGTGTCCGAGTCCTCCAGGGTTAGTTTGGGGTGTGCCCAGGGTCCAGGGCACAGGTTTGGGGTGCTTGGGATTCAGGTGTCCAAGTCCTCCAGGGTCAGGTTTGGGGTACCCGGGTTCCAGGTGTCCGAGTCCTCCAGGGTCAGCTAAGGGGTGCCCAGGGTCCAGGTGTCTGAGTCTTCCAGGGTCAGGTGGGGGGTGCCCAGGGTCTGGGTGTCTGAGTCCTCCAGGGTGTTGTGGGGGGCCACCCAGGGTCAGGGTTTCCGAGTCCTCCAGGGTCAGGTTTGGGGCACCCAGGGTCGAAGTGTCCGAGTCCTCCAGGGTCAGGTTTGGGGTGCCTGGGTTCCAGGTGTCCGAGTCCTCCAGGGTCAGCTAAGGGTTGCCCGGGGTCCGGGTGTCCGAGTCCTTCCTCCTGGGACAGACATTCCCTTCCTACGTCGTGTGCAGCATCTTCCTAGAGTGTACGGAGCAGGGCTTTGAGTGGGGGGACCTCTTGGGGTGTCTAAGACTGTGCAAAAGTCCTTATTCAGCTGTTTTCTCAGCCACGTGGAAAGCTATGCACAGACGTTTAAAATGATTAAGGACACCTACGGCTGGAAAGAGAAAACCCCTGCAATTTTTTTTTTTGAGCAACGTTATAAAGGCGGGGGGACCCAGCCGTGCGACAAGCGGCGGTGGGCGGTGCTTGCTCTGGGACCGGGCGCTGAGTGCCGCGTGTGTTCCTCGCGCAGGTCCGGAGACTCGACCGCCAGGATATGGAACCTGAATGAGAACAGCAACGGCGGCTCCACGCAGCTGGTGCTCCGGCACTGTATCCGGGAGGGGGGCCACGACGTCCCCAGTAACAAAGACGTCACCTCGCTGGACTGGAACGTAAGCCGCTTCCCTCCCGGACGCCGTCGGGGAAGCCGGTGCGGCCCCTGGGGCCTCAGCCAGGGCTGTGGCGTCGGATGGAGCTGGGGCGGACCCCAGGAGGGGGACGGGATTGTGGATCAGCCCACCTGGGGATCTGGGTGGGCCCCCCACCCCACCCCACTCCACCCCCCGCTTTCTGAGCGCTGCTCCTGCGGCTGTCCGCATCGGCATGCCGCCAGCCGGATGGTGTTCAGCAAGCTACACGTCGGCAGGAGCAGTCTGGCGGCTTTATCGGGGAGCCTGTCATGTGGGGGTACCCTGTGAGGTGTGCCCAGGGAAAAGCTGACTTCCCACCGAGCCTCAGCATCTGTGCCCGGACATACACACAGCTCTCCAGCGTCTTTTCACTTTTTCTTTATCACGTTCTTTTTTTTTGGTTTTGGACTATACAGTTTACTTATTTATTTTTTCTGTTTTCCATTTTATTTTTTTTTAATTTATTTATTTTAATTGGAGCCTAATTACTTTACAATATTGTAGCGGTTTTTGCCATCTACTGACATGAATCAGCCATGGGTGTACATGTGTCCCCCATCCTGAACCCCGCTCCCACCTCCCTCCCAGTCCCATCCCTCAGGGTCATCCCAGTGCTCCAGCCCCGAGCACTTGTCTCATGCATCCAACCTGGAATGGCTATCTCTTTCACATATGGTAATATATATGTTTCAATGCCATTCTCTCAGATCATCCCACCCTCGCCTTCTCCCACAGAGTCCAAAAGACTGTTCTGTACGTCTGTGTCTCTTTTGATGTCTCGCATATAGGGTCATCGTTACCATCTTTCTAAATTCCGTATATATGCCTTAGTATAGTGTATTGGTGTTTTTCTTTCTGGCTTACTTCACTCTGTATAATAAGCTCCAGTTTCATCCACCTCATTAGAACTGACTCAAATGCATTCTTTTTTAATAGCTGAGTAATATTCCATGGTGTCTATGTACCACAGCTTTCTTATCCATTCGTCTGCTGATGGGCATCTAGGTTGCTTCCATGTCCTAGCTGTTGTAAACAGTGCTGCGATGAACATTGGGGTGCACGTGTCTCTTTCAATTCTGGTTTCCTTGGTGTGTATGCCCAGCAGTGGGATTGCGGGGTCATATGGCAGTTCTATTTCCAGTTTTTTAAGGACTCTCCACAGTGTTCTCCACAGCGGCTGTACTAGTTTGCATTCCCACCAACAGTTTATCGCATTCCTGTGTGTCCTGTCATTTCATCACAGACTCTTCTCTCATCACAGTGTCTGCAGCTGTTTCTCAAAGCTCGCTTAGGTCTCCCAGAGTCACCCAGTGTCTTTCAAATGGTGTCTTGTTGGTGTCATCAATGGTGATGGGGTGTGCTGTGTTTTGCTTGGCCCCTGGCCTTGCGCTGGTTTGGGGTGGGGGAAGTCTGGGACCTTCCTGGTGGTCCAGGGGTCAGGAGTCTGCCCCTCTATTGCAGGGGCCGTGAGTTCAACCCCTGCTCGGGGAACGCAGGTCCCGCGTGCAGCCTCTAATAAATAGTTTTTGTTGGTGTGTGTTTCTGGCCCACAGAGCGACGGGACACTGTTGGCTACGGGTTCCTACGACGGTTTTGCAAGAATATGGACAGAGGATGGTAAGTAGTCCTGGCCCCACCTCCCTCGCGTTAGGGTTGGAGGAGGGGGTGCTGTGAATTGTCATCCTCCGGGGTTACAGACCTGGCGGGTCTCAGAAGTCACCCTGCTTCCTCTCTTTCTTTCTAACATACCAGGTAACCTGGCCAGCACCTTGGGCCAACATAAAGGCCCCATCTTCGCCTTGAAGTGGAACAAGAAGGGGAATTACATTTTGAGTGCTGGAGTAGACAAAGTGAGTGTTTGCGTAAGATACACTGCTTTTTCATCTGTGTTTAGTCTCTCGGGAAACATCACGGTTTCTTGGAATTCTGAAAATTCTGCCTCCCCTTAAGAAATCAAAGGGGCCTTGTTTAGGTTTTGTGAGCTTTGGTGATCTTGATCTTCTGGAATTCTAGAAGCCTCTGAGTGAGAGACTGTCTCCCGTGATGAATCAACTATGGCAGGAATAATAGCAATGTTCTTGAAACTGATACGTTCTCAGGGAGGAAATTTAAGTTAGGGACACTGGCTTTGACCCTCAGTGAACTAAAATCCTATAAACCACACAGTGGAGTGGAGGATAAAACTGTGAATTGGTCTAGAGCTTCCCAGGTGGCGCTAGCGGTAAAGAACCCGCCTGCCAGTGCAGGAGACTTACAAGCGACGTGGGTTCGATCCCTGCATCGGGAAGATCCCCTGGAGGAAGGCATGGCAACCCATTCCAGAGTTCTTGCCTGGAGAATTCCATGGACAGAGAAGCCTGGTGAACTTATAGTCCATGGGGTCACAGAGAGTCGGACACAATTGAATTTACTTAGCGCTGGAGCTGGCCTGAAGTTTTTCAGACACACTCAATGCTGTCAGTATTTCTCCAGGAACATTAACGCAGTTGATACAAAAAGAGAACCAGTCCTTCGTAAAGGAAGATCTTTGTTAAAATGTCATTGACAGGGAGGTGTCAAGTTTCCAATTTGGCTGAAAATTCCACTTGAGAATTAATTCCAAATGTTTTGCATCGAGCTGCCTCCAGCTTCTTCCCCAAGTGTCTCCCCAACACTATAATGTGTTCATAACCATTCGTGACTTCCTTTGTCTTCTGGGGTTGGAGATCCTTTTTTTTTTTTCTCCTTAATATGGGGGGGGTGGTGAATGCATATCTAATACCACCTTTTGGGGCAATTTTCCAATTGTAAACCTGCAGAATAATACCCCAAAAGGCGGTATTAAATATGCATTTTTCCCCCCCAATAGTTTTTCATGTTTGGGAATTCCCTGGTGGGTCCGGTGCTTAAGACTCTGCTTTCCAGTACAGAGGGCCACACGTTCCATCCATGGCTGAGGAAGCTTAAAGATCTCACGTCCTGTGGAACCAAAAATCTTTTCATTTAAAAAGGAAAAGGTTTTTTTTTTTTTTTTTTTAATGATAGGTTTTCAAGTTTGAGGATATAGATGGGATTCCCACCAAAATTGGTAGTTTCCTGCATATCAGTTATGGCTGCCGTTGTCCGGAGGAGTATAATGAGCAAACACGTGTGGCTGAGTTCAAAAGTGTGACGTCTGGGTGATTTAAGTCTGTAAGACACACCCTGGATTCCAAAGAGCGGGCAAAAAAGACGCAGGCCACGTGATACGAACATATTGATTCATGTTGAAGTGACAACATTTTCACCGTACTGGAGTGAAATAAACTATATATTGTGAAAATCGGTTTTACTGGTTTCTTTCTTTCTTTTTCTTTTTTTTAAATTTTTTGCCGTGTCTGCTAGAAATTTTTTAAGTTGAGCAGTGCTGGTTTAGAAAGAAAGAGGAGCTCGCTGTGTTCTCGTGTGTGACAAATTTTTCATGAGAAAACGTTGCAGGAGGCACCGGTATTTAAATTTTTTTTTTATTTATTTTTTTTGCGGAGCACAGACAACCATAATCTGGGATGCTCACACAGGAGAAGCCAAACAACAGTTTCCGTTTCATTCTGGTGAGTATTTTCGTATTTTTCCTTTTTTTTTTTTTTCTCTTTTACTTTTCTTGTTTTTAATTCAAAAATAAGAATTCGGAGTCCTGAGACGGGTCTCTTAAAATAAGGGTGAATGCTCGGAAGAAGGCATGCCTCAAGGGCAGTGCTGAGCGTGCGGGGTGGACGTTTGCTGATACATCGGGCGGCCCCGAGGTGATGTGTTGGCAGATATCCGAGGGTCTCTCCTGCTGGGCAGATGTGGGTTCCTGGTGATGCTCAGACCCACAGGGCTGGCCCCCAGGACTCCCCAAGCCAGCGTGATCCACCTCAGTACCTGGGAGGGGTCCACGCAGGCGGGGAGGGGTGTGGTTCTGCAGGACCAGGCTGAGAGGAGAGGTTCCCCGCAGGGCCCTCGACACGAGTGTGGCAAAGGCGCGCGGTCATTCGTTCCCTCCGGGCTCGGCCGGCAGAGCCCCGGAGGCCCCCGTGCATACCTCGCGTCCCGGAGAGGCAGTCAGCCCGTGTCTTCTGTGTATGTCTGGTGACGGGGCAGAACCTTGCCAGGGTTCTGAATCCCGGTGCGTAGCACCAGTATGCTCCTGTGATGGGGGCAGATGTCTGTACCACACACAGCTCTGGCTTCTGATTTCCTCAGAGAGTCCTGTGCCCAAGATAAACTCGAAAGAGTTTTCATCTTGAGGACTCGTGTATTGAGTCTTTCTGCAGGATGTAAATTTTCCCCAGAGCATTCCCAAGGTCCCAGGCTTTCTATCCCGTGGACCATGTGTCTCTTCTGTCCTCAGGGAGCTTCTGACCTGGGGTGTTGCTGCCCATGAAATCGACCCGTATCCCGTCGCTGGGTCGGCTCTGGTTGTCATTTCCTGTTGCTTTTTAGCGTGAAGCGGTGTGTTAGACACTGTCCAAGATGGAAGAGGAGGGAGGGAGCGTGCTTTTGTTCAAGCTGGAGGGACAGCCGTCCTCAGCATGTGATGCGTTGATCTCAGCAGCTGCCTTGCCTCTCCGGAGGTGTTCCCCATGAAGGCCTGGTCGGGGTGTCCTTGGTCAGCAGGAAGCGTTAGGCCTCAGAGCCTAACAGTGTTCCACCTCTCAGCATTGAGAAAGAACAGGTTTAAAACAAGTGCAGGGGCTTCCCTGGCAGCTCAGACAGTAAAGAATCTGCCTGCAGTACAGGAGACCCAGGTTCAATCCCTGGGTCGGGAAGGTCCCCTGGAGGAAGGCAGGGCAACCCTCTCCTGTATTCTTGCCTGGAGAATCCCATGGACAGAAGAGCCTGGCAGGCTACAGTCCATGGGGTCACAAAGAGTCAAAACTGAGGGTCTGATTTTTTTTTTCTCACAGTTTTCTGCCACTTGGCCATGAGAAGGAATAGATTACCAATAGAATGTTTTAAAATTTTTTTCAATAGACTGTTGATGATACTGTCCAAGCCACAAGGGTCAAATCATGACTCAGATAGGACCTAACTAGTGGCTCAGATTGTAAAGATCTGTGTGCAGTGTAGGAGACCCAGGTTTGATCCCTGGGTTGGGAAGATTCCCCTGGAGAAGGAAATGGCAACCCGCTCCAGTATTCCTGCCTGGAAAATTCCATGGACAGAGGAGCCTGGTGGGCTATACAGTCCATGGGGTCGCAAAGAGTCAGACACAGCTGAGTGACTCATAAGATGGGTAATACCCAGCGGCTTAGATAGGTCTCAAGGGGGTTCTGCAGTTAGGGGGGGAAAAAAAAAAAGTCAGACTCCCAAGTACTACATGCTGGGTGACATACCATTTATATCTCAGTCCAGGGAGGGGATGGTGGGCCAGTAACATGGCCCAAGGGAGGTCCCGGTGGTGTTGGAACACGCTTGTGGCTCTTGACCACAGTGGTGGTTACATGCATTGGCCCTTGAGATCATTCACCATCTCCCAGAGTTTGCTCAAACTCATGTCCATCGAGTCAGTGATGCCATCCAACCATCTCATCCTCTGTCATCCCCTTCTCCTCCTGCCTTCAGTCTTTCCCAGTATCAGGGTCTTTTCCAATGAGTCAGGCCTTCCCATCAGGCAACCAGAAGTATTGGAGCTTCAGCATCCATCCTTCCAGTGAATATTCAGGGTTTATTTCCTTTCGGATTGACCAGTTTGATCTCCTGGCTGTCCAGAGGACTCTCAAGAGTCTTCTCCAGCACCACAGTTCCAAAGCATCAATTCTGTAACCTTTTCTCAATTAAAAATTAAAAGGAGAAGGCAGAGTGAAGCTTGCCTGTACCTGGAGCGGTGCAGATGGTCAAACGTCATTGGCCAAGTGTGAGCAGGGAGGTCACCCGGACCCGCTGGAACAGCTGAGCCCTGGATCATGACTAATGGGGGGAGGGCAGGGTCCCAGCAGCAGCGTGGATGCAGAACGGCGGCCCCAGTCAGCTGAGTACACAGCGTCCTCCGTTCTGATGGCCGGGTACACAGCGTCCTCCGTTCTGATGGCCGGGGCTCAGCACACATTAGTTTTTATGGCCAGGTGCCGCTCACCATCCCCGGAACCGCGTGCCAGATTGTCACCCTTCCAGGCGTATTAATTGCACGCCCGAAGGCACAGACCGGCCTGGGACATGTGTGACTTCGCTCATGCGTGCGGCGTGAAAAACAAGGGCAGCTGCGGGCTTTGCTCCCTCGCTCCCTGGATCATCCCGCTGAGTGGATCCGGCTCCTTCATTCTGTCGGGCGCGTGTGGCACATTCAGCGAGAGCCGTGGATCTGTGCTGAGCCCCGCCTTCGTGGGTTGTTGAGAAAAAGCCAGCGTTGCCTCTCCACGAAACGCTCCCGTCCCAGGCTCTTTGAGGGGATGGGGCTAGACATGGAAGCTGATGGGGTCCGTCCTGCAGTTCTGGAAGGCAGGAGGGTGGACGGGGTGCACCTCTGGTTTGAAGGTTAAGAACAGGGGCTTCCCTGGTGGTCTGGTGGTTAAGAGTCTACCTTTGCAAGGCAGGAGACTCAGGTTCGATCCCTGACCCGGGAAGGTACCGTCTGCCACGGATCAAGTAAACGCGTGCCCTCCAACTACTGAGTCTGTGCTCCCCGACAAGAGAAGCCGCTCAATGAGAAGCCCCGCACACCTCAGCTAGAGAGTCACTCACACAGCAACCAAGACCCAACACAGCCAGAAACTGTTCAGTCACTCAGACGCGTCCGACTCTTTGTGACTGTATGGACTGCAGCACACCAGGCCTCCCTGTCTATCACCAGCTCCCGGAGTTTGCTCAGACTCATGTCCATCGAGTCGGTGATGCCATCCAACCATCTCATCCTCTGTCATCCCCTTCCCCTCCCGCCTTCAATCTTTGCCAGCATCAGGGTCTTTTCCAGTGAGTCAGCTCTTTGCATCAGGTGGCCAAAGTATATTTTAAAAATTAATAAATATATGTTGAAGGCTAAGGATGGGAGGGGGTCGTCCAATTTATCATGTCCTGGGTGAGCTGAATTCTTGTCCTACATCACACATGAGACAAGGTTGGGTATTTATCAGTTGATGAAGATCTGAGCAGAGGCTTGCAGGACTTAACCCTCCTTTTCCGTAGAAGCAGGGACGTGTCCGGAGAGAACGAGGGGTGCTGAGTTGTCTCCTGGGGAGGATGGCATAAGGGAAGAGGGCCGTCACATCCCCCAAACCTTCACAGAGGTCTTAAAGCCAGCGGCCCCTGAGAAAGGCCCAAGACCTAGAGACGGTGTCCATCCTGAGGCCACCTGTCTCCTCTCAGATGTCCTCGTCAACTCAGCATCTTCAAGCTGTGGAATGCAGTCACGGGTTGTGGGGCATTTCTTTTCAACACTGATACCTTGAACGTGGGGCTTCCCTGGTGGCTCAGATGGTGAAGAATCTGCCTGCCGTGCAGAAGACCTGAGTTCCGTCCCTGGATCAGGGAAGATTCCCTGGAGAAGGGAATAGCAACCCACTCCAGCATTCGTGCCTGGAGAATCCCATGGATGGAGGAGCCCGGTGGGCTGCAGTCCACGGGGTCGCAAGGAGTCGGATATAACTCAGCGAGAGGCACATGCTCGTTGAACTTACGCTGTGAAGTCTTTTTCAAATTCATCACTCAGCCCAGTGGTGATCCTGGGAGCAGCAAGGTGCTTCTCTCCTCCCGTCCCATCTGCACCAGGGGAGCGAGACGCTGTGTGCTCAGGGCACCCCAAGCGTCACTTTGGGTGATGCTTTCAGGGTAGGGGGGGGTCTCTGGAGCCGTCTGGTCGTCCGTGCAAACATAAACGACAGACCTCAGGGTCTGTGACGGACCGAGGCCGTGTTGGCACGGCGCGTGTTGCTTCATCACATCGTCAGATTTCTCAGCTCTGCTGCTGCTCCTTCTGAGTCAGCTGAGGTCTTCACACCCGCTGAACGCCCGTGTCATCCCCTCTCCCCCACCCCTGCCCCCTTGGCCTCTCCGCAGCCCCTGCTCTCGACGTGGACTGGCAGAACAACACTACGTTTGCCTCCTGCAGCACGGACATGTGTATTCACGTCTGCAGACTCGGCTGCGACCGCCCCGTCAAAACGTTCCAGGGACACACGGTGAGTGTGAGTCCTCACTGTGGGGCCTCGTGTTCACGAGAGGTGTGTGGGGAGCTGGGAAACCGGCCAGTCTCTGCCTGGGATGAAAAGCCCACTTACTGTGACTGCTGAGTCATTCTCCTGCAGCCTCCTCGGGGCTCTTGTAGCTACACCTCTGATGGTCAGCTATCCACCTGGGTTGGCAGTGTTTTTTTTTTCTTTTTTAAATATCTGGTATAAGCCAGGTGTTGGATTTTGCAGGAAAGACTTTAAAGTAGCTATTATTAAAATGTCTGAGGACATAAAGGGGTGGGCGGGGGAGTGACTAGGAATATCACTCTTAAACTCAGCTTTGAAATAACTTACTGGTTTTATACTGGTTTCTAGGTAAATTCATTTGGCTTCCTTCTTAGATATGATTTTTTTTCCCCCCTTGGAGAAATATGGCTGAGGGTGGCTGGTTGTATAGGGCGTATGACTGTGCACTTTCTATCAAGGAGGAAGGAGAAAAGGAAATGTGCCTGAAACCTGGGGTGGTGCTTGCTTATCCAGGGTGAATGCAAGCAGGCTTCTTGCAGAGATGACAGGGCGCTCCTGCCCCCTGCTGGAAGCTTGTGTTAGTTCAGTTCCGTTGCTCAGTCTTGTCCGACTCTTTGCGACCCCCTGGACTGCAGCACGCCAGGCCTCCCCATCCATCCCCAACTCCCGGAACTCGCTCAAACTCAAGTCCATCGAGTCGGTGATGCCATCCAACCATCTCATCCTCTGTCGTCCCCTTCTCCTCCCACCTTGTCTTTCTCAGCATCAGGGTCTTTTCAAGTGAGTCAGCTCTTCGCGCCAGGTGGCCAAAGGATTGGAGCTTCAGCTTCAGCATCTGTCCTTCCAATGAATATTCACGACTGCTTTCCTTTAGGATGGACTGGTTGGATCTCCTTGCAGTCCAAGGGACTCTCAAGAGTCTTCTCCAACACCACAGTTCAAAAGCATCTGCTCAATTTTCTTTACAGTCCAACTCTCCCATACATACATGACTACTGGAAAGACCATAACTTTGACTAGACAGACCTTTGTCAGTAAAGTAATGTCTCTGCTTTTTAATATGCTGTCTAGGTTGGTCATAACTTTCCTTCCAAGGAGTAAGCGTCTTTTAATTTCATGGCTGCAGTCACTGTCTGCAGTGATTTTGGAGCCCCCCAAAAGAGTCTGCCACTGTTTCCACTGTTTTCCCATCTATTTGCCATGAAATGCTGGGACCGGATGCCATGATCTTCGTTTTCTGAATGTTGGGTCTTAAGCCAACTTTTTCACTCTCCTATTTCACTTTCATCAAGAGGCTCGTTAGGTCTTCTTCGCTTTCTGCCATAAGGGTGCTGTCATCTGCATATCTGAGGTTATTGATATTTCTCCCGGCAGTCTTGATTCCAGCTGGTGCTTCTTCCAGCCCAGCGTTCCTCATGATGTACTCTGCATATAAGTTAAATAAGCAGGGTGACAATATACAGCCTTGATGTACTCCGTTCCCTGTTTAGAGCCAGTCTGTTGTTCCATGTCCAGTTCTAACTGTTGCTTCCTGATCTGCATATAGATTGCTCCAGAGGTAGGTCAGGTGGTCTGATATTCCCATCTCTAAGAATTTTCCAGAGTTTATTGTGGTCCACACAGTCAAAGGCTTTGGCGTAGTCAATAAAGAAGTAGATGTTCTTCTGGAACTCTCTTGCTTTTTTGATGAACCAGCAGATGTTGGCAATTGGATCTCTGGTTCCTCTGCCTTTTCTCAATCCAGCTTAAACATCTGGAAGTTCACGGTTCATGTACTGTTGAAGCCCAGCTTGGAGAATTTTGAGCATTACTTTACTAGCGTGTGAGATGGGTGCAATTGTGCAGTAGTTTGAGCATTCTTTGGCACTGCCTTTCCTTGGAATTGGAATGAAAACTGACCTTTTCCAGTCCTGTGGCCAGTGGTGAGATTTCCAAATTTGCTGGCATATTGAGTGTGGCACTTTCACAGCATCATCTTTAGGATCTGAAATAGCTCAACTGGAATTCCATCTCCTCCACTAGCTTTGTTCGTAGCGATGCTCCCTAAAGCCCACTTGACTTCGCATTCCAGAATGTCTGGCTCTAGGTTGGTGATCACACCATCATGATTATCTGGGTCTTGAAGATCTTTTTTCTACAGTCCTTCTGTGTATTCTTGCCACCTCTTCTTAATATCTTCTGCTCCTGTTAGGACCATACCACTTCTGTCCTTTATTGAGCCCATCTTTGCGTGAAATGTACCCTTGGTATCTCTTAATTTTCTTGAAGAGATCTCTAGTCTTTCCGATTCTGTTGTTTTCCTCTATTTCATTGCATTGATCACTGAGGAAGGCTTTCTTGATATTCTTTGGAACTCTGCATTCAAACTGTGTTACAGGTCCCAGGCTTTTTGCAGTGAGGACAGAGCGCTCCTGCCCCCTGCCGGACGCTTGTGCTTACTACTCCCGGGCTTTTTACATAGAAGACACAGCGCTCCTGCCCCCTGCTGGACGCTTGTGCTTACTACTCCCAGGCGTTTTTCGGCGAGAACTGAGCGCTCCTGCCCCCTCCCTGATGCTTGTGCTTGCTTACTACTCCCAGGCTTTTTGCATAGAAGACAGAGCGCTCCTGCCCCCTGCTGGACGCTTGTGCTTACCACTCCCGGGCTTTTTGCATAGAAGACAGAGTGCTCCTGCCCCCTGCCGGACGCTTGTGCTTACTACTCCCGGGCTTTTTGCATAGAAGGCAGAGCGCTCCTGCCCCCTGCTGGACGCTTGTGCTTACTACTCCCAGGCTTTTTTTTTTTCTTTTTTTCTTTCTTTTTTCCCCCAATTATTTTGATTATACCCCCAAGCTTTTTCCATAGAACACAGCGCTCCTGCCCCCTGCTGGACGCTTGTGCTTACTACTCCCGGGCTTTTTGCATAGAAGACAGAGTGCTCCTGCCCCCTGCTGGACGCTTGTGCTTACTACGCCCAGGCCGGTCCCCCCCCCCCCCCTTTATTTTTATTATACTCCCAGGCTTTTTGCATGAAGACAGAGCGCTCCTGCCCCCTACTGAACGCTTGTGCTTACTACTCCTGGGCTCTTTGCATAGAAGACAGAGCACTCCTGCCCCCTGCTGGACGCTTGTGCTTACTACTCCCAGGCTTTTTGCATAGAAGACAGAGTGCTCCTGCCCCCTGCTGGACACTTGTGTTTACTACTCCCAGGCTTTTTTTTTTTTCCTTTCTTTCTTTCTTTTTTACCCCAATTATTTTTATTATACTCCCAGGCTTTTTCCATAGAAGACAGTGCTCCTGCCCCCTGCTGGACGCTTGTGCTTACTACTCCTGGGCTTTTTGCATAGAAGACAGAGCGCTCCTGCCCCCTGCTGGACGCTTGTGTTTAGTACGCCCAGGCCAGTTTTTTTTTCTTCCCCCATTTATTTTTATTATACTCCCAGGCTTTTTGTAGAGAAGACAGAGCGCTCCTGCCCGCCCCCCCCGCTGGACGCTTGTGCTTACTACTCCCGGGCTGTTTGCATAGAGGACCGAGCGATCCTACCCCGTGCTGGACGCTTGTGTTTATTATGCCCAGGCCAGTTTTTTTTTTTTCCCACATTTATTTTTATTACACTCCCAGGCTTTTTGTAGAGAAGACAGAGCACTCCTGCCCCCTGCTGGACGCTTGTGCTTACTACTCCCGGGCTTTTTGCATAGAAGACAGAGTGATCCTGCACCCTGCTGGTCGCTTGTGTTTACCACTCCCAGGCTTCGCCCCCCCCCCCATTAATTTTTATTATACTCCCAGGCTTTCTTCATAGAAGACAAAGCGCTCCTGCCCCCTGCTGGACACTTGTGCTTACTACTCCCGGGCTTTTTGCATAGAAGACAGAGCATTCCTGCCCCCCCACTGGACGCTTGTGCTTACTACTCCCAGGCTTTTTTTTTTTTTCTTTTCTTTTTCCCCATTTATTTTTATTATACTCCCAGGCTTTTTGCAGAGAAGACAGAGCGCTCCTGCCCCCTGCTGGACGCTTGTGTTTACTACTCCCGGGCTTTTTGCATAGAAGACAGAGCGATCATGCCCCCTGCTGGACGCTTGTGCTTACTACTCCCAGGCTTTTTGCATAGAAGACAGAGTGCTCCTGCCCCCTGCTGGACGCTTGTGCTTACTACTCGGGCTTTTTGCATAGAAGACAGAGCGATCCTGCCGCCTGCTGGACGCTTGTGTTTACTACCGGGCTTTTTGCATAGAAGACAGAGCGCTCCTGCCCCCTGCTGGACGCTTGTGCTTACTACTCCCAGGCTTTTTGCAGAGAAGGCAGAGCACTCCTGCCCCCTGCTGGAAGCTTGTGCTTACTACTCCCAGGCGTTTTTTCAGCAAGAACAGAGCACTCCTGCCCCCTGCTGGACGCTTGGGCTTACTACTCCCGGGCTTTTTGCATAGAAGACAGAGCGCTCCTGTCCCCTGCTGGACGCTTATGCTTACTACTCCCGAGCTTTTTGATAGAAGGCAGAGCGATCCTGCCCCCTGCTGGACGCTTCTGTTTACTACTCCCAGGCTTCCCCCTCCCCCCAATTTTTATAATACTCCCAGGATTTTTGCAGAGAAGACAGAGCGCTCCCGCCCCCTGCTGGAAGCTTGTGTTTACTACACCCAGGCCTTCATTTCTTTCTTTCTTTCTTTTTAACCCTTTGGCTCTCTTGCAGAATGAGGTCAACGCCATCAAATGGGATCCTTCTGGCATGTTGCTAGCCTCCTGTTCTGATGACATGACATTGAAGGTAAGGCTGGTATGACCCTAGGTGACCCCCAGAACCCCCACGCTGTCTTCAGTCCCAGTGCTGCTCCTGCAGCTGACCGTTCTGTCATGAGCTCCATTGCTGTCTCTGTCGTCTTTTCTCTCTGCAAACGGCGTGCTGCTTGCCCCGGCAGTGAAGCCCTGTTTATTGGCCGTGTTCCCACGGAGCCTCCTTCCATTCCCGAGGCCTTTCTCCCATCCAAGTACTAACTAGACCCAACTGGACCCTGCCTAGCTTCAGAGATCAGACCAGGGTCATATGGACTGCGGCCCCCTCTCCCGCCCCCGGCCTTTCTCATGGGCGCCCCGTGGTAGTCAGCGGACGCCTCTGCCTGTGAAGCACCTGCCCATTGTCAGCCGCCAACCCCGCTGGCCCTGAGCTTCCCAGAGACAAGAGAAACCTCTGCAATGCTCCAGGCAGGAGCCGTGACCAACTCCCCACACCCCGGTGGGAGAATCAGCCTTTGCTCACTGCGATCCCGTTGTGTCCCCTAGATCTGGAGTATGAAGCAGGACACGTGTGTCCACGACCTTCAGGCGCACAGCAAAGAGATATACACCATCAAGTGGAGTCCCACCGGTCCAGCCACCAGCAACCCCAACTCCAGCATCATGCTGGCAAGGTAATGGACAGACAACCCACAACCCAGTCTCGGATCCCAAAAGCTCCCTTGATCGCTGAGGCTGTGCCAGCCACGCAGCCGGTAAAAGTCACTCATGTCCCCAAGAGACCACGAGATGCTGTCAGGGTGTCTTGGAAACGTGTTTATGCCCTCAGATGCTAAAGAGTCTACCTATAATGCAGGAGACTTGGGTCCGATCCCTGGGTTGGGAAGATTCCCCTGGAGGAGGAAATGGCAACCCACTCCAGTATTTTTGCCTGGAGAATCCCATGGACAGAGGAGCCTGGTGGGCTACAGTCTGTGGGGTCACAGAGAGTTGGACACAACTGAGCGACTCACACTCAAAGTTACTTAGAAACCAACTAACTCAACCAGAGAGACCGCTCACTGTGCAAGGGCTGCGAGATAGAGCTTATCACGTCATGGCTAAGTTGAGATGAAGATGCTTTTAACCTTGAGGCTGGAAGAAGGAATCGCGTACCTGCAGTCTCCCGGCACTTTGCTTTGATGAAGCTTTTTACTACAGCTGAAAAAAGGAAACAATTTAGTTTGGACCTCGCGCTTGGTCGGGCTTCCCTGATAGCTCAGTTGCTAAAGAATCCACCTGCAATGCAGGAGACCCTTGTGCGATTCCTGGGTCAGGAAGATCCCCTGGAGAAGGGAAAGGCTATCAACTCTAGTATTCTGGCCTGGAGAATCCCAGGGACTGTGTAGTCCATGGGGTCACAAACAGTCAGACACGACTGAGCGACTTTAACTTCGGGCTTGGTTTACTTGGCCCAACTTGGCTGCAGCTGGGAAGAATGTTGAATGGTGTTAAAAGGTCCCCCAGCCGATACCAGATCCAGTCTAACTGTTCATCCTGGCTGTCCCTTGCTTTTTTGCCACCAGGGACCAGCTTTATGGAAAATCACTTTCCCAAGGTTTCAGGATGATTCAAGCACACTACATTTACTGTGCCCTTTATTTCTGTTATGATTGCACCTGCTTCACCTCGGATCATCAGGCATCGGATCCCAGAGAATGGGGACCCCTGGTATATGCAATAAACCCCCTTAGACGGCAGCATGGGAGGCAGAGGACTAGCCAGTCATTGATACGCCAGAAGGGAGCAGAGTGGTTAGAAGTCCACAAAAGCTCATCACTGAGGCTGCGTTCTGCAGTCTTGTGTGTTCCTGGTCCTGGTCAGACGTCACGCAGGATACAATGTTGCCCTCCCAATAGGATATTTTAGTAAGAACCTTGAGGAACACAAACTGAAGATATTCCAAGTGAAGGAAGGATACCCTGAGGCTTCTGGAAACCATGATCCCACGAAGTGTGGGTGTGTCTGGCCTGGGAAAGACAGGACTTGGGAGGAAGCGGTAGTGGGTTTTTTTTCTGCGTAGTTGCAGAGAATGGGGTGGAGGGGAGAAGTGGCTGGTGGCCCAGCCCTGCTGTAAGTGAGGGGGAGCCCCCCTCCCCTTGTCTTTGTCCCATAACAGTGGGATGAACAGTCTGTTACTGAAAGTGCACGACCCAAGGCCATCTCTCAGAAAACACAGGAAGGAATTCTTGCATCAGCTGAAATGCTGATGAGCTGTTATCCTCTTATTGCAAGTCACTGTCCTGAAGTCCACTTAAAGGTCTAGGAACAAAACAGTGTCTTTTGTTTTGTTTTGTTTTGTTTCTGAATTACATGGTACCCGTGACGGGCGTAAGTGAGGCTTCCAGACAACCAAGCATAAAGGGATGGATGTAAGTCCCAGAAGAGGGAAGAAATGCTGGGAGAAACAGCTTTGTGGTGGGTGGGCTTCCCAGGTGGCACTAGTGGTCAAGAAGCCGCCTGCCAGTGCTGAAGATGTAAGAGACATGGGTTTGATCTCTCGGTCAGGAAGACTCCCTGGAGGAGTGCACAGCAACCCACTGCAGTGTTCTTGCCTGGAGAATCCCATGGATAGGAGCCTGGTGGGCTGCAGTCCATGGGGTCGCAAAGAGTCGGACATGAATGGGACAACTTGGCATGCATGCATGCCCGCTCTTCTTTCAGATTTAGACGTAACTCAAATTTGCAGCTCCCGGGAGTGTGATTATATATTTGGATGCGATTATATTTTAATTCGCATGGGATTAAAATTTGTGTTCGCTCACTTAGCTATGTCCCCAAATATGGTTCTCGGCTCTATTTTTGGCATTGTTTTCGTTGGCAGCGATAACATGTGTTGTCAGTGGTGGGACTGTTTTAGAAAATGTCGCGAAGATATATCGTTCATGTCTCAGAGAAATGCAGAAATAAATGAGTGTGGTTGTCAATTTGTTCCCCTAATAACAGCACCCAAAAAGAGAAAGAGATTTATTGTGTGACTTCTTTTTTTTAATTTATCTTAATTGGAAGAGAAACACTTTAGGATTTTGTGATGGTTTTTGGCATACCTCAGCACGAATCGGCCACAGGCATGCATGTGTCCCCTCCCTGGACCGTGGCTCTTTGTTCAGTGCATCTTAAGTCACGTTCTAGAAGAGCAAGACCGGTTTATAGTCTCTGAAAGGTTCAGAGTCTGCGCAGGAGAGCCACTCTTTTACTGTGAGAGTCGCATCCTCGGGAGACTGGCGGGAAACTACTGGCAGCTGTGGTGAGCTTTTCTGAACCCACGGGCATCCGCGGTGACCTCTGTGTCCTTCCAGCGCCTCGTTCGATTCTACCGTCCGACTCTGGGACGTGGAGCGGGGCGTGTGCATCCACACGCTCACCAAGCACCAGGAGCCCGTCTACAGCGTGGCCTTCAGCCCCGACGGGAAGTACTTGGCCAGCGGCTCCTTCGACAAGTGCGTGCACATCTGGAACACTCAGGTAAGCCCCCTGCATTCCCGCCGCCCGGGTCTCCCCCCTCCCCAGCCCCACACCCAACACAGTCAAGTTCTCACTGACCCGTGGGCTTCCCTGGTGCCTCAGGTGGTAAAGAATCCACCTGCAATGCAGGAGACCCTGGTTCGATCCCTGGGTCGGAAAGATTCTCCCGGTGAAGGGAACGGCAGCCCACTCCAGTGTTCTCACCTGGAGAATCCCGTGGACAAAGGAGCCTGGCAGGCTACAGTCCGTGGGGTCGCCAAGAGTCGGACACGACTGAGCGACTGACGCTTTGATTTCACTTTCTTGGTGACCCCAGAACCTGAGTTTCCAATCAGGAGTGCCTCGCCTCGGACACATATCTAGACACATCCTCGGTTCCCTGGAGGGGAGCATAAGCCCACCCAGCGCCATCTACCCGGGGCTCTTTGTGGGAGCTGGGTCGCCCCTGCCAGGGACTCGGGTTATGTGTTTTCTGAGTCCTTGGCAGGAAACGTTGCACCCGCCACTGCCCTCCATTGGCAGCAGCAGATATTGCGTGTGGTCCCAGAATGGACCTGCCCTCTTGAACCTCCCTCTCCCCACCCATCTCAAGCCTTCAGGTTATCAGAGAGCACCGAGCTAAAGTCCCCGTGCTCTATCCAGCAGCTTCCCACATTTTGCATTCTCCTCCACCCTGCCCCCCCACCCCCCGGGGCCGTAGTTCTGATTCAGACTTCCCGCAGCCGCCAGAGCCCCTTTCACTGAAAGTTCTATCAGCATCCGTGTCTTTGGAAGCTTCTGGGCCGACATCCCCAGCCGGCGGGGGCGGGGGGGGTGGCCTCGTCAGTGTTCCCCTCTTGAGTGATTACGCCCTTGCTTTGCAGAGTGGAAGTCTTGTCCACAGCTACCGAGGCACCGGGGGCATCTTCGAGGTGTGCTGGAACGCCCGGGGCGACAAAGTGGGCGCCAGTGCTTCAGACGGCTCCGTAAGCGGCACCCTGGGGTTCCCCCGGGCAGGAGAGAGAGGGGATGCAGGGGCGGGGGGCGGTTCAGGGAGGGGGTCAGAGCGGTCCAGACCGCTGAGACCCACGTGGGCGCGCTCCCAGGGCCGGGATGGGCCTCGGAGATGCCTGTTGGCGAAGGAAGCATCTGGGCTGGGCAGTGCTCTGGGAGCGGACGTCTCTTCTCGCTTCCTGGATGTTGTTTTTCTTTTCTGGCGGAATTGGTGGTTCTCAGCTGGAACGATTGCACCCCTGGAGACATTGGAAGTGTCTGGAGGCATTCGGGCTGTGGGTTCTTTTGGGGGTGTGTGGGGGGCGTAGCTGGCATCTGATGTGGAAACCGTGGCTGCTGCTGGAACCCTCGGGGAGCTCGGGGCCTCCCGCCACAGCAAAGTGCCCCCCACATCCCAGGTGCTGAGCAACTTGGCCCAGCCTTGGCTTCCACGTTTGTCCTCCCACCCGGACCCTCTGGTGACGAAGGCCCAACCTTCCATTCCACCGGTCTCCTGGGTCCCAGTAACCGTCTGCTGGTGCCCTGAGGTGTCCAGCTTGCGGATTCACGTCTGCACTTTGGAATTGCCCTGAGCTGTAAGGCAGGGTGCTGGCTGGCTGAGTGTCAGCCTGCCCCCCTACCCCATTGTGTGCTGACGCTTCAGTTTCCTTCTGCTCCGCCGTGTAGTGGTCTGGTCTGTGACACCCACCCACGGCCGTGGCCTGCGGTTGGGTGGTAATGATGTTTAGATAGTCACCTGTCTGCTAGAGCTGGTCGGAATGAGCCCTGAGTGAATTCACTTTGAATGAATGTTCATTCACGCTAAATGAACACAGAGTGGACTGTGTGCAAATAAAACTTTATAAAACAAGTGGACGGCAGGCCAGGTTTGGTCCACGGGCCGTGTGCCATCCTCTGGTCTTAAGGGCATCTTATGGTGCCTCTCAAGATAACAGGTGCTTTTCTCTCTCCTTCCAGGTGTGCGTGTTAGATCTGCGAAAATAAACACACACAGAAAAAAATATTATAGACACAAGAAGAGAATTCTAATGGACCAGCAGTGAACGTGTGGGGTTGTAGCACTATTCAGACACAATTCCGTCAGCTCTGAAACGGCGCCAGCCTGACCTTAGGGAGTGTCCTTTGAGACCAAGTCATCCCTGGCTACCAGAGTCTCTATTTTTTTTTTTTTTGGTAACCTTCACCAAGAAGTTTAAAACGGAAAACACACACGCAAGTCCTATCAGAGGGGGAGGAAAAGGAATGGTTTCCACCCGGAAGGTCCAGCCCCAGGGGAGCGCGAAGCCGCCAGCTTGACATGGTGCACAAATCGGTTTCCACCCAGAACAGGCTCTGATGGTTGAGAGGAACGAAAAAAAAAAAGGAAAGGCTGTGCCAAAATGAAAAGAAGGAAAAAAAATGCTGTGATAAACCAAAAGGGGAGGAAAAAACGCCTCCTGTCAATGGGTTTTTTGTTTCTTGGATTTTTCCCTAAAAATTTGGACATTACAGTTAAACTCTCACAAGGACGTTCGAAAGACCAGTTTGTATGGATGAAATGGGTACCTTTGTAATCCCAACAGTTTCTATTTTCTAGAATCTTTGTCCCCGTGGTTTTTCTATGGGCTGGAATCCTGTCGTCTTGGTTGGTGGGGTTGGGGGGTGGGGGAAAGGGGCGGGCCTTGGGTCCGAGGTGGAAACTGTTCCTGGGTGTCTTGCTTCTTTGCTGTTGTTTCACCCACCGGAGAGACAGCCCCTCTCTCTTGGATGCGGTGACAGTCTCTGACGACAGCTTTCTTGCCTGCATCTTCCCCTCCCCACTCCCCCACGCCCATCCCCCTCCCCACTACCTTCCCCCCTCCCTCCCCCATGCCCCTCCCCCCATCCCTCTCCCTCATAGTCACCTCCCATCTTCTGTCTCAAGGGCACTTTCAGCGCATAATAAGTGCTTTATGCAAGAAGGCAGGGCAAGGGGGACTTTTTACAGGAGGGGGAAGAAGAAAAAAAAGTGACTTATAAGAGAAAGAGCCCGGAGTATTTTTGGAGAAGAAAAAAAAGATATTTTTTATGTTAAAACAATTTTAAAATCGTAAAATGGCCATTCAGACATGAGAGCTTTGTGTGATTCATATTTAACAAAAAAGAAAAAGATACCTTTAAGAAGAGACAGGTAGAGGAGTCCCTTCACTTTCAGCTTGGTGGAAGGCAGCGAGGGGACTCTGGGTGGGCAGCTCTGGGGTTGGCCTCGGGGCTGGTCTGTGCGGCTGGAGCTGAAGACCCCAGACCCTTTTCTGCTCCAGGAAGACCTGGGCGTTTTTTGGTTTTTTTTTCCTGGTGCGTCAGACCGTAGCCGCGGACAAGGGGATGCCATGGAACCCAAGAAGCGTTCCCAGAACAAGCATCAGTGAAAGGGGGCCGACAGAACCACCCTGGTCCACACTACCAATGCCGCCTAGTTCAAGACTCAGGGCCACAGGTGGGCCCCCCACCCCAAACCAGGAGCAGTTGGGCCAAGTCCCTCAAGGGCTGACCAACCAGAGGGGCCTCTGGGACCTCATGGGGTTTCCCAGCGACAGAAGCAATCGGGGAGAGCTTTTCAGTCCTGGGGGGTGAATTAACAGATGTAGGGTGTCTTCACAGTTTGCTTCCTCTGGCAGCAGGTCAGGAGAAAGGAATTGTCCTTTTTTTTTAAACAAATCTTTTTACTGTTTTTTAAAAAAAAAAATTAAAACATGGCTTTGTGTGTCCCTAGGGGAGTTTTCCTTTCCCTTGGATCAGGTGATCTTTGTACTTAACAGTTGTCTTGACCCGATGCTGACCCAGCTTGTAAATTAGCAACAGGGCCTCTGGGCTTATCTGTCTTCCCCCAGCCGGCAGTGGGGCTAGCAGTGGGTGGGTAGGTTGCAGCCCTTTTGGGTCCCAGCAACCAGCCCGGATGGTATACGGAGGGTGGTGGTATCTGTCCATGGACCCAAAAGCCAACCACAGGGCACGGCCAGGCCTTTATGCAGAAGTTGGATTGTCCCGGGAGCAGCCCCAAAGCCAGAGTGCATTCATCTCAGTGCATTAACGAGTCTCCGTGGATCTGAGAGTTTTTCAAACCGCCCCCCCCACCCCCAAAGGTACAAGACCAAAAGGCACTCTGTTCACAGGTCGGGCGTGTTATTCAGGCTCTGCTGTATCTAAACACTTAACCTTTCAGAAGAAGGTCAGTGTTCTGTTGGCGTCTCCACTCCCACCTTTGAAGACAGCAGACGCCCTCAGGGGTCCACGGATAATCACTGCTCCCCCACCACCCCCTAAATGACTAACTTTGAGATGCAGTTTGCAGAGGGCTAGATGAACACCATGTCTGTACCCCTCCCCGAGTAAAAACGTGTCACTCTCCACACAGCATCAGCTGTCTGGGGTCCGGACGCAATTTGTTTGATGAGCCAAATGCTGCTGGAGGGTGGTGATGGTGGGATTCGGTATAAAAGGCTCAGGAGAGGATCATCACGGGGAGGTTGGTACGCAGGGTCTCCCAAGTGTTGACGTGGGCCTCCTGGTGAACCTGAACCAGTCTGGAAGTTGCCGGGTTGGAGCCAGGGGGAGTTCAAGGATGCGGACTGGATACCAGGCGCGGCGATGACATGATGCTGCTGAGGAAGGCAGAACTGCCGGTGTACCATCGGGGAAGAGGCCCCGGGGTGGGGACCATGAGGAGGAGGCAGCCAGTGTCCCTGGAAGCCATGCCTACCCTGAGTCACGCCCGCTGTGCCTCCTGGCAGCGCTCGGTGGGCACATGGCCTCATCAGCGCAAGCAGCTCCTAGACATCGTGGAGAGCGCTTGGCGATCCTCAGTGCCCGGATGGGACCTTGGTGCTGAAAGCAGAGAATAACGCACAGATCCATCCCCGGAATCTTCCGCCATGCAGGCGAGCTCGTCCGGTGCGCATGCACGCACGCAAGCCCGCGGATGCGAGTCCGATGCCACTCGGCGGCTACAGAACCGCAATGTTCACTTTGTCTTTCTGAAAAGAGATCTCGGAGCCAAGGGAAGTGCACTTTGTCGGGAGTAAGGGTCTACTTTGTTCCGTGTTTTTTTTTTTTTTTAACCTTTCAGCCCACTTTTTTGCTGTTGTTTTTTTTTTCCGATCGTGTTTCCCATCCAATGCAGAGTGTCTCCCTCCCTCCGCTCCCCAAGGTTTGTGAATTTCTGGCTTCTGCGGTTTTTATTGTCTGTGTCAGACGTGCAGCCAGATGTCCTGTCCGCATCTTCCAGCTTCTGTTCCATCCACACGGCCCCCACCCGCCTCCCCGTTCCGTTCTCTCCCCCTATCCCCCACAGCAACCCTCACCCTCACGCTCTCCTGGAAGGAGAATCACCGTGTGTGTATGTGTGTGTGCGTGTGTGTGTGTGTGTGTGTGTGTGATGGCTCATTTGTTCCAAGAGAGAATCAACAAACCATATTCGGTTGTCTCGAATAAATTGCTCTATTTTGATAGAGAACTTTCCGCGTGTGCTTTCTCGTTCGTCTGGGGCGGCATCTCTGGGGGGCCCACACTGACTGCTCCGCTGAGTCAAGTCCCCAAGCTCTTGTGGTTTTTTTCCAGGAGAGATGGGCAGGGGCGGGGGCTGCTTTTACAACCGGCTGTTTGTAAACCAGGTGAAGAGATCAGAGGGGTGTAGATGCATTAGGATGTGAAAGGCAAGCATGATTTTTTTTTTTAACTAGTTTCTTTCTCATTACTTTGTTTCAGGATGGCTGTTTTAGAAAAGTCTTAAAGCAGATGGTTGTTCTGTTGGCAGGCTTGGGTCACTGGCAGTTTTGAGTTACTTCCACGATGAATAGACTTAGAAGAACCTAAAGTCATAGGGACGGCCGGTGACTGCAGGCAGACACGTGCAGACGGTGACCGGTTCCCTTTATGCGGCTGTAATCCGTGAACAAAAGCCACATGGTCACTTTGAAGTGATGTCCGCCCCACCCCCAGTGACAGGCAGCGGGGAACTGACACAGGCGGCCAGACAGGCTGCATCTGGCCATGCATGTGAGTCACCCCAAAGAGCCTCGGGCCACAAGCTGACCCTACGTGGGAATCGCACAGGACCTGGGCTGTTGCTTCTGCCCCAGTGTCGCCGGGGTGCAGACCTGCCTGATTCTATATTTCTCTCTCTGTTTTTTTTTTTTGTAAGACTTACCGAGCTGACCGAGCATGCTCTCACACAGCGGATCTGGGGTGAGGCTCTGAGCACTCTCAAGCCCTTCTGCTGAAGAGTCTGGGGTGACCCGTGTCATGAACCCACCAGGGAACACGTTGCGTGGCAGGACTTAAGCACCGGTCAATGAGGGTGGTGGAACTCGGGCTTCCGTAGCTGCAGCCACACGCTGGTAGCTCGGTCACAGCTTCAAGGAGGTCCCTTTGTGCTGTGATGGAAACTGGGTTGAGACCAGATGGCCCGAGCTTTTACCTAACTATCGTCTCTGTGGAACCCTTGGCTGCACTGATTCTAAAAATATTTGTCCATTGAGACCCCTCCCCTCCCCAATTTGTTTTGGGAATCTGAGTTTCCACTCACAGAGCAGAGAGCTTGTTTTTTTTTTCAGGGGCCCACATCTGGGTGATGTTCCTTAAAGGTCCTTGGGGTGTTCTTCATACTCATGGGGAGGTTTCTGTGCCCCTGTGGGCACTGGTCTTGGTCACTTGGTGATGGGAACCTGCAAATCACTAGTTTACATGCATGAGAAGGCGTGGGCAGCAGATAATGGACCTTTACAAAAGACTCAGAATTGGGTAGAATTTGGGGGTTTTTTCCCCCAGCCTAGCTCCCTTTTTCTGCAAAGTGTCTTCATCCACGCACAAGGTAAGTAAAGTGAAGATACAGGTCCACCCGGAGAGCTGCATGGGAAGTCGAGGGGAGGGAGACTCCACAGGGGTTGGGGCAGGCAGGGACTGTTAAAAGTGTTACCTTCCCCTGAACCTTGAAGTTAATAATATCTCTGGAGCATGGGAGCTCCTATAAAGAGAAACACTTGTGCTTCATCCGAGTTACTGAGAGAAACTCCACCAAAAACATGATTGTGAATGAGGAGGTGAGGAATCTGCAGTAGGGCAATGAGTAGGCTCATTTAAACACTTTGCAAGGCTATGGTTTTTCCAGTGATCATGTATGGATGTGAGAGTTGGACTATAAGGAAACCTGAGCACTGAAGAATTGATGCTTTTGAACTGTGGTGTTAGAGAAGATTCTTGAGACTCCCTTGGACTGCAAGGAGACCCAACTAGTCCATCCTCAAGGAGATCAGTCCTGGGTGTTCATTGGAAGGACTGATGTTGAAGCTGAAACTCTAATCCTTTGGCCACCTGATGCGAAGAGCTGACTCACTGGAAAAGACCCTGATGCTGGGAAAGATGGAGGGCAGGAGGAGAAGGGGCTGACAGAAGATGAGATGGTTGGATGGCATCACCAACTCAATGGACATGGGTTTGGGTGGAATCTGGGATTTGGTGATGGACAGGGAGGCCTGGCGTGCTGCAGTCTGTGGGGTCCCAAAGAGTCAGACACGACTGAGTGATTGAACTGAACTGAAACTGTTAGTCGTTTCAATCATGTCTGACTCTTTGCTACTCTTTGCTGCTGTGTGTAGCCTGCCAGGCTCCTCTGTCCATGGAATTATCCAGGCAAGAATACTGGAGTGGGTTGCCATTTCCTTCTCCAGGGGATCTTCCCGACCCAGGGATTTAACCCAGGTCTTCTGCATTGCAGGCAGATTCTTTACCAGCTGAGCCACTGGACTCTGGCTAACGGAAGCCAGAATGACTGAGGAGTATACTAATCAGCTCTGGGGTATCCCAGGCGTGGGGGCAGGACAGACAGAAGCAGCCAGAGCCGGGCACAGAATCGGGCCCATGCAGGTAACACACACAGTACTGGGGAGCTGCCCACACCTCAATGCCAGACGCTGGGCTCGCCCCTAGGAATTCACCCAGGCTGCCTTCCAAAGCAGACATTCCAGCTGCCAACCCCTTCCTGGAATTGCTTCTGCACAGCCCATTGCCTTGTGCATCAGCTTCCAACATTGAATTGGGGCATGAGTCTCCTCAGCCGCGCCAGGCCTGTCTGAGACACGCTCTAGCTGCAAGGGAGCCTGGGAAAGCCAGCAGCTAGCATCTTTGCTCTAGAGTTGGGTTGGGGCTGTGTCTCGCTCGGCAGGAGGAACCCTCAGAGGAGAGACGTCAGGGCTTCTGATGATTTGGGCAGACAGGATATCAATACAGAGGTTAAGAACCCAGAAAAGCTCAAATGTCCTTTTTACTGCTGCTGGACATCTTGGGTCAAGGTGGCTGTGATGTCATAACAAGGGCAGCTTTAGGAGCCTGCAGCCCTGGGTACCACGGTCATGGTCATGGGATGCCCTGAATCCCCTCTGTGGCCCTAGGACTCTGAAAGCACAAATCCAGCAGCAGCCTGGACAGCTTTCCCCAAGCAAGACAGAGTTCTGATCTTGATGTGAATGAGGGTCACATGGCAAAACTGAGGAAATGGTGTGTGCTTGTGCCATAGACTTACCTAGGTGGCCTGTGTCTCCTGTGTGTAGTATGTACAATATTTTCGTCCCCCAAAACGTATATACACATGTATATTTATAATACATTGAGTCTGTAAACAGACAGTCCTCCACACTGCCCCGCAAATGTAGACCATGCAGATGTGTAGGGCACCTGTGGATTTTGGTATCCTTGGGATGTCCAGAACAAACCCCTCATGGATACCAAAGGACAGTTTTATATTATTATATATGTAAAGTTATGGAAAGATGCAAACGTTGGCAGTGATTTGAGCAGAGTCAGGTCCTAAGCCCATATAATCAAAGCTACGGCTTTTCCCATAGTCATGTGTGGATGTGAAAGTTGGACCATAAAGAAGGCTGAGTGACAAAGAACTGATGCTTTTGAACTGTGGTGTTGGAGAAGACTTGGACTGCAGGGAGATCCAACCAGTCCATCCTAAAGGAAATCAGTCCTGAATATTCATTCGAAGGACTGATGCTGAAGCTCCAATACTTTGGACACCTGATGCGAAGAACTGACTTCTTGGAAAAGACCCTGATGCTGGGAAAGATTGAAGGCGGGAGGAGAAGGGGACAACACAGGATGAGATGGTTGGATGGCATCACCAGTTCGAATGACATGCCTTTGAGCAAGCTCCGGGAGCTGGTGATGGACAGGGAGGCCTGGCGTGCTGCAGTCTATGGGGTCGCAGAGAGTCGGGCACGCTGAGCGACTGAACGGAACGGAAGCCTCCCTTAGACTGAATCACCACCGCTCAACACAGCTGAGGACCCACCAAAGGCTAACCTGGTGGTCCAAGCCTGCCCTCCTCTGCCCCCTAGTGGTGGATGAGGAACTTGCTCCCAGGTGCGTCACCGGTCCCTGCATCATCACTTATCTTATACAAGAGCCTTCGCTTAGAGGTTATTATTCAGGCAGACCCCAAGTCAGGCTGGGAGCTCGGACACAACTACTTCTTTATTATCATTATTAACTCTTCCAAGGACCTGGGTCTGGCGTTGACATTACAGCCAGATCAGAAAAACGAACGTCCACAGACACTCAGGACATCTGCAGGCCTCGAAGGGAATCTGCCTTTGGTTCTCAAGCACAGGCCCACGTTGGGCCTCTGCATCACACAGAGGCTGCCAGGGAACACGCTCTTAACTGTGATGGCTGGAAGATTCAGTGAGCGGGGGGGCGTACACTACACCCCGCAGTGTGCCGACTGAGGGGCCGAGAGCACTGTGTGAGTGATGAGAACCCCCGCGTCTGAAAACACACACAGAGGGCCTGACAATCCCCCCCGCCCCCGCCCCAGCCCCGTCTCGTCCTCTCTACGGGTCTCCTCGGACTTGCGGAACAGAGTCCGCCGCCTTGCCGCCGCGGGACACGCTTGCGACGTGGATTTCGATGGTGCTGCCGTCGGAACCTGGGGAGGAAGAAAGAATGTCACGGGTCGGTGTAAGTGTCTGGGAGTGCCTTCCACAAGTTGCACGGCCGTATTCAAAAGAGAAAAAAGATAAACACACAATACGTCCACCTACGTGGGATTAAAGCATCCCTAAAGGACACAGCGAACCCTACAGAATCATCTCGGGCAACTTGACTGATGTCATGACGGTATCCACCCCACTACCCTGCCTGGAGACACTCTCAGCCAAACCCCGTGGACGCCGCTGAGCAAATGGAAACCGGGCCTGTTGACACCGCGCAGCTTCAGGGCCCCGGGACTTGTGCTAAATCAGGGGTCCAGATATCTCAGTGCTCTGTGGTCCTAGAGGGGTCACTCGGGCAACCACTGGAGCAATTCCAGGAGGTGCCTGGAGGCCTTCTCTTGCTAAAACTGAGAGTGGCCTTTTCACAGATGATGCCACGTGGTTGGAGGAAGAGGAGGGAGGGTGTTGGGAGCAATCAGTGGAATGAAAAGCCAGGCGTCACTTGCCAAAACTGTACTCCTAGAGGCCCGTTTAATCCATTCCAGTGACACACCTTCCTCCGGACCCTGTGGGAACAGATGTGCGAATTATTCTCTCAGGGCAGAAATACCCAGGCTTGCCTGCTGTTGTGCCAGGTTCTAGGGTGTGTGTGTGTGTGTGTGTGTGTGTGTGTGTGTGTGTGAAATACCCAGGCTTGCCTGCTGTTGTGCCAGGTTCTAGGGGTGTGTGTGTGTGTGTGTGTATGTGTGTGTGTGTGTGTGTGTGTGTCTGGAATGAGCCATGGAAGACATACGGAAGGGTGGCCTTTTCAACTGTGCATGAGGCAGGAGAAAACCTGCGTTTGCTGAAAACCTCCAAATCCCAAACTCCCTCAACCTACATGCCCTGCGGACGGCTGCAGCTTGTTCCTGTCACAGCCCTCTGCTCACTCAGAACCTTCAAGCACAGGCTTCTTTACACCCAAGCTCAGTCCTGCCACAGGGCCTTTGCACGTCCCCTTTTCTGCCTATGAAACTCTCTGGATTTTCTTGTGGCTCACTCCCACACTGCACTCAGGTCTCAACTCAAATGTTACTTCATTCTCAAGGAGGGGCCTGGAGGCCTAGCTAAAACCAGTCTCCTGCCCTCTACGAATATGCCATTGTTCACAGCACTTCCCTTTTCCTTTATTTATATTTTTAACTTTTTAAATTTCCATGATGTCCAACCTTTTTTTGTTCTCCTTGAGTCACTTGTGCTTTAAGTGCATTATTTTAAATTGTTTCTAGCTGGCTGGGCCTTTGTTGCTACACGTGGGCTTTCTCTAGTTGCAGGAAGCAGACTTAGTGTGGTTGCTTCTCTTGTTGCAGAGCAGACTCTAGGGTGCATGGATTTCAGTATTTGTGACTCATAGGCTGAGTAGTTGGTGGCACATGGGCTTTGCTGCCCCGTGGCATGTGGCATCTTCTTGGACCAGAGGTCAGACCAGCGTTCCTTGCATCGCAAAGCAAATTCTTAACCACCGGACCACCAAGAGTCCTTCACAGCACCAAGGACCACCAAGGAACCGCTGGGGTCCTTCCTAGCACTTCCTGGTCAGGACTTGTGGTGCATGGGCTTAGTTGCCCCCCGCCCCCAGCATATGGGAGTCTTCCCGGCCCAGGGATCGATCCTGTGTCCCTGGCACTGGCCAGTGGATTCTTCCCCATAGACCACCAGGGACATCCTTCAATTCTTTGTGATTTTCATTCTCTCTGCCGCTAGAATGGAGAGTGTCGTGGACAGTGCATTCATTTCTCTTAGTCGCTGTAGTATGTGTGGCCCCTGACACATAGAAGGGGCTCCATAAACAAATGTGGGATGCATAAATCTTGTGGGGTCACGGCCTTGACATCAGGGGGAGGCCACACGGGTCCCTCTGAGCATTAAGACACTAAGTATCAAGACAGGCAGAAACGAGCCCTGTTTAACGCGTGCAGAGTTTTGGAGACTACTCAAGGAAGAGAAGAGAGAGCCTCAGGGACGTAAATACCTGGAGAAGCCTGAGATACAGGAAGAGGCTATGATTACGACCAAGAAAAAGCAAGTGTGTGCCTGTAGCGTCTCCATGACCACCACACGAAACCCTACCGCGGCCTGCGTGGGGAGAGGCACTCGGAGAGTCCTCTCAGGGCAGGATGAAGATGAGTCTGGGGGGATCTAGGTCAGAGTAGGTCACACCAAGAGTGATGAGCCCTCAGAGAGCAGAGGAATTTAGAAGATGGGGGGTGGGGGAAGGGCTCACGTCAACGGCCATGGACCCTGCAGCCACATCTCAGGAGAGTCCAGGTTGCCCATCGAGATGGTGGGAGCAGCCGTTTTACTAGAACAGAGAACCCGCTCCTCCTGGAGACCAGGCAGTCAGTTCAGTTCAGTCGCTCAGTCGTGTCCAACTCTTTGTGACCCCATGGACTGCAGCACACCAGGCTTCCCTGTCCATCACCAACTCCTAGAGCTTGCTCAAACTCATGTCTGTTGAGTCAGTGATGCCATCCAACCATCTCATCCTCTGTCGACCCCTTCTCCTCCCACCTTCTCAGCATCTGGGTCTTTTCAAGTGAGTCAGCTCTTCGCACCAGGTAGCCAAAGGATTGGAGCTTCAGCTTCAGCATCAGTCCTTCCAATGAATATTCAGGACTGATTTAGGACTTTAGCATGGACTGGTTGGATATCTTTGCAGTCCAAGGGACTCTCAAGAGTCTTCTCCAACACCACAGTTCAAAAGCATCTGCTCAATTTTCTTTACAGTCCAACTCTCCCATCCATATATGACTACTGGAAAAACCATAACTTTTACTAGATGGACCTTTTAATGTCTCTGCTTTTTAATATGCTGTCTAGGTTGGTCATAACTTTCCTTCCAAGGAGTAAGTGTCTTTTAATTTCATGGCTGCAGTCACTGTCTGCAGTGCATTTTGGAGCCCCCCAAAATAGTCTGCCACTGTTTCCACTGTTACCCCATCTATTTGCCATGAAGTGCTGGGACCAGATGCCATGATCTTAGTTTTCTGAATGTTGAGTCTTAAGCCAACTT
The DNA here is from genome assembly GCF_910594005.1 of Cervus elaphus. Lineage (NCBI taxonomy): Eukaryota > Metazoa > Chordata > Mammalia > Artiodactyla > Cervidae > Cervus > Cervus elaphus. The sequence goes on along the minus strand of NC_057848.1, from coordinate 172,635,015 downwards.
TTTCACTCTCCTATTTCACTTTCATCAAGAGGCTCTTTAGTACTTCTTTGCTTTCTGCCATATGGGTGCTGTCATCTGCATATCTGAGGTTATTGATATTTCTCCTGGCAATCTTGATTCCAGCTGGTGCTTCTTCCAGCCCAGCGTTCCTCATGATGTACTCTGCATATAAGTTAAATAAGCAGGGTGACAACATACAGCCTTGATGTACTCCTTTCCCTGTTTAGAGCCAGTCTGTTGTTCCATGTCCAGTTCTAACTGTTGCTTTCTTGATAACTCTGCATTCTTGGAACTCTGCATTCAAATTGTGTGACAGGTCCCAGGCTTTTTGCAGTGTGGACAGAGCACTCCTGCCCCCTGCTGGAAGCTTCTGCTTACTACTCCCAGGCATTTTTTCACCAAGAACAGAGCGCTCCTGCCCCCTGCTGGCCACTTGGGCTTACTAGTCTCAGATTTTTTGCATAGAAGACAGAGCATTCCTGCCCCCTGCTGGCCGCTTGTGCTTACTACTCCCAGGCGTTTTTCAGTGAGAAGAGAGCGCTCCTGCCCCTTCCGGGACGCTTCTGCTTGTTTACTACTCCCAGGCTTTTTGCATAGAAGACAGAGCGCTCCTGCCCCCTGCTGGTCACTTGTGCTTATTACTCCCGGGCTTTTTTGCATAGACGGCAGAGCGATCCTGCCCCCTGCTGGATGATTGTGTTTACTACGCCCGGGCCTTTTTTTTTTTTCTTCCTTTTTTTTTTCCCCCATTTAATTTTATTATACTCCCAGGCTTTTTGCAGAGAACACAGAGCGCTCCCACCCCCTGCTGGTCGCTTGTGCTTACTACTCCCGGGCTTTTTGCATAGAAGACAGAGCGATCGTACCCCCTGCTGGATGCTTGTGCTTACTACTCCCGGACTTTTTGCAGAGACGACAGAGCGTTCCTGTCCCCTGCTGGACGCTTGTGTTTACTGCTCCCAGGCTTTTTGCATAGCAGACAGAGCGCTCCTGCCCCCTGCTGGAAGCTTGTGTTTACTAGTCTCAGGCTTTTTGCAGAGAAGACAGAGCGCTCCCGCCCCCTGCTGGACGCTTGTGTTTACTACACCCAGGCCTGCCTTCCTTTCTTTCTTTTTCACCCTTTGGCTCTCTTGCAGAATGAGGTCAACGCCATCAAATGGGATCCTTCTGGCATGTTGCTAGCCTCCTGTTCTGATGACGTGATATTGAAGGTAAGGCTGGTATGACCCTAGGTGACCCCCAGAGCCCTGCACTGTCTTCAAACCCAGTGCTGCTCCTGCAGCTGACCATTGTGTCGTGAGCTCCCTTGCTGTCTCTGTCATCTTTTCTCTCTGCAAACGGCGTGCCGCTTGCCCCGGCAGTGAAGCCCTGTTTATTAGCCGTGTTCCCACGGAGCCCTCTTCCGTTCCTGAGGCCTTTCTCCCATCCAAGTACTAACTAGACCCAACCGGACCCTGCCTAGCTTCTGAGATCAGATCAGGGTCCTTTGGACCGCCGCCCGCCCCCAGCCTTTCTTACGGCCGCCCCCTGGTGGTCAGCGGACGCCTCTGCCTGTGAAGCACCTGCCCGTTGTCAGCCGCCCAACCCGCTGGCCTTGAGCTTACCAGGGACAAGAGAAACCTCTGCAATGCTCCAGGCAGGAACGGTGACGAACCTCCCCACCCCCACACCCGGTGGGAGAATCAGCCTTTGCTCACCGCGATCCTGTTGTGTCCCCTAGATCTGGAGTATGAAGCAGGACACATGTGTCCACGACCTTCAGGCACACAGCAAAGAGATATACACCATCAAGTGGAGTCCCACCGGTCCAGCCACCAGCAACCCCAACTCCAGCATCATGCTGGCAAGGTAATGGACAGACAGCCCACACCCCAGTCTCACTTCCCAAAAGCTCCCTTGATCGCTGAGGCTGTGCCAGCCACGCAGCCGGTAAAAGTCACTCATGTCCCCAAGAGACCACGAGATGCTGTCAGGGTGTCTTGCAAACGTGTTTATGCCCTCAGATGCTAAAGAGTCTGCCTATAATGCAGGAGACTTGGGTCCGATCCCTGGGTTGGGAAGATTCCCCTGGAGAAGGAAATGGCAACTCATTCCAGTATTTTTGCCTGGAGAATCCCATGGACAGAGGAGCCTGGTGGGCTACAGTCTGTGGGGTCGCAGAGAGTTGGACACGACTGAGCGACTCACACTCAAAGTTACTTAGAAACTAACTAACTCAAAGGGAGAGACCGCTCACTGTGCAAGGGCTGTGAGATAGAGGTTATCACGTCATGGCTAAATTGGGATGAAGATGCTTTTAACCTTGAGGCTGGAAGAAGGAATCACGTACCTCCAGTCTCTCGGCACTTTGCTTTGATGAAGCTTTTTACTACAACTGCAAGAAGGAAACAATTTAGCTTGGACCTCGCGCTTGGTTGGGCTTCTCTGATAGCTCAGTTGGTAAAGAATCTGCCTGCAATGCAGGAGACCCTGGTTCGATTCCTGGGTCGGGAAGATCCCCTGGAGAAGGGAATGGCAACCCACTCCAGTATTCTTGCCTGGAGAATCCCATGGACAGAGGAGCCTGGTGGGCTACCGTCCATGGGGTCACAAAGAGTCAGGCACAAGTTAGCGACTAAACCATCCCCTTCAATCTTTCCCAGCATCAGGGTCTTTTCCAAGAAGTCAGTTATTCGCACCACATGGCCAAAGTATTGGAGTTTCAGCTTCAGCATCAGTCCTTCCAATGAAGGGACTCTCAAGAGTCTTCTCCAACACCACAGTTCAAAAGCATCCATTCTTTGTCGCTCAGCTTTCTTTATAGTCCAACTCTCCCATCCATACATGACCACTGGAAAAACCTTAACTTTGACTAGATGGACCTTTGTCAGTTAAGTAATGTTTCTGCTTTTTAATATGCTGTCTAGGTTGGTCTTAGCTTTTCTTCCAAGCAGCAAGCATATTTTAACTTCATGGCTGCAGTCCTAATCTGCAGTGATTTTGGAGCCCCCCAAAATAGTTTCTCACTGTTTCCCCATCTATTTGCCATGAGGTGATGGGACTGGATGCCATGATCTTGGTTTTCTGAATGTTGAGTTTTAAGCTAAATTTTTTAGTCTCCTCTTTCATTTTCATCAACCGGCTCTTTTGTTCTTCTTCACTTTCTGTCATAAGGGTGGTGACATCTGCATATCTGAGGTTATTGATATTTCTCCAGGCAACCTTGATTCTGGTTGGTGCTTCCTCCAGCCCAGCGTTTCTCATGATGTACTCTGCATATAAGTTAAATAAGCAGGGTGACAATATACAACTTTGATGTACTCCTTTTCCTATTTGGAACCAGTCTGTTGTTGCATGTCCAGTTCTAACTGTTGCTTCCTGACCTGCATACAGCTTTCTCAGGAGGCAGGTCAGGTGATCTGGTATTCCCATCTCTTTAAAAATTTTCCACAGTTTGTTATGATTCACATATTCAAAGGCTTTGGCATAGTCAATAAAGCAAAAGTAGATGTTTTTCTGGAACTCTCTTGCTTCTTCAATGATCCAGCAGATGTTGGCAATTTGATCTCTGGTTCCTCTGTCTTTTCTCAACCCAGCTTGAACATCTGGAAGTTCACAGTTCATGTATTGCTGAAGCCTGGCTTGGAGAATTTTGAGCATTACTTTGCTAGTGTGTGAGATGAATGCAATTGTGTGGTAGCTTGAGCATTCTTTGGCATTGCCTTTCTTTGGGATTGGAATGAAAACTGCTCTTTTCCAGTCCAGTGGCCACTGCTGAGTTTTCCAAATTTGCTGGCATATTGAGGGCAGCCCTTTCACAGCATCATCTTTTAGGATTTGAAACAGCTCAACTGGAAACCAGGCAGCAGCTGGGAAGACGACTTCCGGTTCCGAAACCGCATTCCTGCTGGAGGCGCTTCATAAAGGCTTTGATTTCTCACAGGGTCACCCCACACTGTTAATGCTCACATCCTGAGCATTAACAGTTTCTGTAGTTCTTGCAGAAAGACCATGGCCTGGAGGGTCACACGGTGGCTCATGATCGAGGTCTCAGCTGAGCACCCACCCTCGTGACCTGACACTTTAGGGCATGCTCTTCACCCTGTGTTTTTTTTTTTTTCTTCAAAGTTCTTGCATCCTTCGCTGTCCTCTCAGGCTCCACAAAGGAGACCCCTTCTTGCCACAACCACTCTACGAGTCTCAGATGCCAGGACCATTGCAGATGACCCCTGCTCCCCTCTTCCCAAGCCTAGCCCCACCTGGGCTGAGATGGTCTGCTGTCTGCACCGATGCTTTCCAGCATGTCTGCCTTTCCATGGGTTTCTACTCTGGTCTTAGCAAATCCAACAAGGCCGTGGTGGGTGTGTACTCATTCTGCATCAGTGGTCTGTGAATACCCGAGTGTCCTTGTAGGAAGTGCAGCTGCTGGTGACCTCACAGTGCCCAAGGGCCAGGGCCCCTCCCTAGCAACTCCCGGCAGTGAGCCTCGCCAGTCCAGGCGGGCTCTTGGGAGCTTCCCGTCTCCATGTAGACCTACCATTCGGGGAGGCATGTCGTCTCTTGGGTCCTGGGCCGTTGTCTCTTGGATCCCTTGACACCTCAAAGCCCTAGATGGGCAATCCCAACTGGGAGGCACGGAGCATAAGCTATAGAGAACGTATGACACCTTGCCCTGAATCCCTGGCAAGTTGTGGAATCGCCTTCAAGGTTTAGCCGGCCTGACAGATTGGAGGCCCTGGGGTGTGTTAACTCCCTCACTCCCCTGGCATTGGCAACCCATGGAGCCACCTGGAGTTATGTGGACCGCACGTGGGTGGCAGGAAAGAATAAGAGACAACAAGACGGATGAGACAGAATAGAAACACGTGGAAGGTAACGGGGAAGTGTGGGAGAGAACAGGGAACTCTGAAGATCAAGGGAAGAATTGTGCAAAATAGAACCGTGTGTGAGGGGAGAACAAAGAAAGAGGAAACAGGGAGTGGAGGGAAAGACAAGGTCTTGTGAGAGCAACAGAATTGCAGAAGGGGAGAAAACTGCAAGAGGGAGATGAGGGATGATGGGGGAAAAGAGAACCATGAGAAAGACTAGCATTCGGGAGAGAAAAAGGAACTTCGGGAGCCACGGAATTGTGTCGGAGGATACAGAGAGGTGGGAGAGACAGAATCGTGAGAGAGGGTGCTGTGGGAAAGGACAGGAACTTGTGGGAGAGATACGGAATTGTCAGAACAGAGAATTAATGTTACCAAAAGGTATGCATGAAACGGTCTGGCTGCACGCCGTTCAAAAGCCAGTAAACGGGCCAGGTTGGTGGAAAGGAAAAATTTGCTTTATTTCGGATTCCGGCAACTGCAGGGGGAGGGTGGCAGATGTCTGTCCAAAGGCCAACTCCCCGATAGGCAGGGGGTGACAGCTTTTATAGACAAAGTTAGGGGGGTGGTTACATGCTGAAACGGTATAGTCATCTCTGATAGTCATCTTCACATTGGTCATCGGTTATCTGGCTAGCATCATCATGGTTGTTTTAGGTACAGATAATCTTTAGTTCCCAGGTGCAAGTGTCCCCATGTCTTAGCCGTGAGTTCTGGGAATTGTTGGCAGCTCAAGTCCTGGGTACAGTCAGGTCATCATGTAATTAACCTTTCCACCTGGTCTGTTTTGGTATCTATAAGACAGCTCACAGGATGTGGCTCAGAATATTATCTATAGCCCTTCAGAAAGAACTAAAGGTCCTTGTGTATGTGTGTTAGTCGGTCAGTCATGTCCAACTCTTTGCAACCTCGTGGACTGTAGCCCACAGGGCTCCTCTCTGTCCATGGAATTGTCCAGGCAAGAATACTGGAGTGGGTTGCCATTCCCTTCTCGAGGGGATCTTCCCAACTCAGGGATCAAACCTGGGTCTCCTGCCTCACAGGCAGATTCTTTACCGTTTGAGCTATGGCAGAAGTCTCACTACACTTAATGACTACATTATTATTATTTGGTCTCCTCTGATTGTTTTCCTTTGTTTCAGCATGTCTCACCTCTCTGATTAAACTTATTCTTTGACTAAACTTCTCCACCGGCAGCAGGCAGGCAGAGAAGACGATGGAAGGGCGGAGGGTGGGCAAGAACCATACAGTCTTACTCTGTTTCATTATGGGGAAAGCGTGTTGTGGGAGAGGCTGGTCATCGTGGAAAAGAGGGTTGGGGGAACCCTGGGAGAATAATTCTGGGATGAATGGGCAGTTGTGGAAAAGAAAAAAACAAAAATGAGAACAGAAAATCGTAAAAGAATAAAATGGCAGAACTGAAATGTGGTCGGGAACAGAACCGTAGGAGATAAAATGGCGATATGAGACTGACCACAGATAGCAAAGACCTGTGGGAAAGTAAAATTATTCGAAAGAGGAATTCTGGAATGAAACTGAAAGTTGTGGGCAAATGGAGAGTTGTGGGCAAGGCAAGGATTATAAGAAAGAAAGAAAACTGTGGGAGAAGTGTGGCGTTGCAGAAAAGACACACGATTGGAGAGAAAAGTAGGGAATTAGGGGGAAATAGAGCTTTGTCGTAAGCACTGGGGATTGCATGGAGAAGGAGGACGTATGGAAAAGCAAGGGATTATTGGAAAGATGGGACAGCTTGTGGGAAATCATGATTCTTCACAAAGATGCTCTTCGTATTTTGAACTCAAATTGTCATTAGGAATTATACACAAAACCCTCTCACTGTGAACTGTTGCCACGGTCGTGAAAGTGAAGTCGCTCAGTCGTGTCTGACTCTCTGTGACCCCGTGGACTGTAGCCCACCAGGCTCATCCATCCATGGAATTTTCCAGTCACTAGGTTAGTCCTACGAGCAAATGTAAGCGTTCTGTCTCCGCTCAAAACCTTAACTGGCCTTTTGCTGGCCGCAAGATAAAAATGCAGAATCTGTAAACACCCGTTGACAGATCTCTTCCCCAACTGCCTCTCTCCAGCTTCGCACCGCCAAACGACATGTAAGTTTAGCCTTTTATTTATTTGTAAGTCTTTATTTCTAAGTTCCCCACGTGATACTCCTTAGAGATGCTCACACCCCAGCCCCTGCCGCAGCTAAAGTGGTTTTGACCGGGTTGCAAGCACTCAGTGAATATTTGTTCAAATTCAGTTGACTTCTCTGTTAAGTGGCGAGTAAGTGCCAGACACCGCATTAGACGCTTAATGACGGAGGCTCGGTAGAAGCCTGTTGGCCTGGAAATGAATCCTGAAGTAGCAGATAGAGGCTTAAGGATATGATAAGCAAGTCAAGCTTCCTCCTAACAGTGCAGACGGGGAGAGGCTTCGAGTTTGTATCTCTGGGCTTTTCTCTGACACGTAACAGTATTTTCTGTCTTATGAAAGCAAAGTGGCTGGAAAGGAGAAAGGAAACATGCCCGAGATTAAGACAGCCTTATCTCATTTCCAAGATTACCACTTTATTCGAAAATGCCTCCAGTTCCTGAGGCCTTGCGGTTCCTCAGCATACAGCCTATGGTATAGACGCGGGGGTCTCGTATGTAGGAATCATTCTGTTTGCTGACTTGTACCCACATCTTTAATTGTGGTGTTGGAGAAGACCCTTGAGAGTCCCTTGGACTGCCAGGAGATCCAACCAGTCCATCCTAAAGGAAATCAGTCCTGAATATTCATTCGAAGGACTGATGCTGAAGCTGAAACTCCAATCCTTTGGCCACCTGATGTGAAGACCTGACTCATTCGAAAAGACCCTGATGCTGGGAAAGATTGAAGGCAGGAGGAGAAGGGGACGGCAGAGGATGAGATGGTTGGATGGCATTACCAACTCGATGGACACGAGTTTGAGCAAGCTCTGGGAGTTGGTGATGGACAGGGAGGCCTGGCGTGCTGCAGCCCATGGGGTCACAAAGAGTTGGACACCACTGAGCGACTGAGATGAACTAAACTGAACCCACATCTTTAGCCCAGATTGCTCTACCTTGATATTTTAAATGAAGATTGGAAATTTTCATGACCCTTTTTTTTTTTTTGGCCACACCACATGGCATGTGGGAAGCTTAGTTCCAGATCAAGGATTGAACCCTTGCCCCCTGCAGGGGCAGGGCTGAGTCTTAACTCCTGGCCCAACAGGGAAGTCCCCTTCATGGCCATTTAGTTCTATTCCTCCCCATTTGCTTCATCTTCCCACTCAAGTGAAAGTTTCACTTTCAAGCTTTAGAGAAACATTATTTGGGCCTTAAAATGATACTTTCATCCTCCATATCAGTTGGGCTAATGGACATTAACCACAAATTAGCTGAAAAGTGAAAGTGAAGTCGCTCAGTTGTGTGACACTCTTTGCGACCGCACAGACTATAGCCCACCAGACTCCTCCATCCATGGGATCCTCCAGGCAAGAGTACTGGAGTGGGTTTGCCATTTCCTTCTCCAGGGGAATCTTCCCGACTCAGGGATCGAACCCGGGTCTCCGGCATTGTAGGCAGACACTTTACCATCTGAGCCACTAGGGCAGTCCAAATTAGATGAACAAGATTTTAAAAAGAGGACCAATTTGAGGACCACAGTGCGAGAGTCTTGAAATGAAGAGGACAGAGCGGAAGAGCCAGCGATGGGTGACCTGCATTTTGTCTTAAACGCCCCCGGATGAAGTGGACAAACCAAAACTGCACGTAAAAATCTCCAGAGGTCAGGTCACCTACTGTCCATTGTCTTACAGGAAATGTCAGCGCCGGGCGAGAAGTGACCATTTATCTCAGACTCAGAATGTCATGCATCCCAAGGCAGAGCTAGTGATCATTAACACAAGGCTATGGTGCTCAGTCCCTGGGTGGGGAAGATCCCCTGGAGGAGGGCATGGCAACCCGCTACAGTATTCTCGCCTGGAGAATCCCCATGGACAGAGGAGCCTGGCGGGGCAACAGTCCCTGGGGTCGCAGAGACTTCGACAGGACTGAAGCCAAATGGCACGCAGGCAGAGAAAAGGCACCATGCTCACATTATAAGGAGAGGTGAGTGATGAGCTGCAAGATTAAGGTGGTCCCTTTCCACTCATGCCCTGAAGCTGGTTCCAGAAAACAGGGCAGAGAGCCTCCTGGTTGTTGACAAAGGAGTTCCTGGGGAGCCCGGGGCCCCCAACCTAGGCCTGCCCCTACCCAGAGGCTCTTACCTTCAGACAGCAGGCTCAAGGCCTCGTCGGAAGTGTGTGCACCGCCTGGAAGCTCCTTCTTGGGAGTGGGGCTTTCCCCGGGCTTGTGGGGGCCCCCGGGGGATGGGGGAGCCCCCTCGGTGGCCGAGGTGGTCATCGAGTCCCATGGGATCTCCCTGCTGGGACCTGGAAGCGTCAGGCGGCAGCCCGTCCAGCCGTAGAAGGCCAGGGACAAGAGGAAACCTTGGGCTGGATTCAGGATCCCCTGGGAGGGAGGAGAAAGAGACAGCGTATTAGTCAGGGTGCCGACGGGCATCAGGGCTCACGGGGGTCACTCTGGTGCACAGGGCTGGCCTCAACTGGGATGTGCCCCGTTGGCTGGTTTGGGGCAAGAGAGAGACTGGCTTGGAGGTGCTGGGCCTTCAGAGGTGCATGAGACACAGGAAACCAGGCGGGTGGAGAGGAAGGTCCCAGGCATCACCCCAACGATGTGGGTTGTCTAGAACGCTTTGTATTTATGGACAGTGTTCCAAGGGATACCTCCAACTCTGTGGCTTTTTCAGTCTGCAACATTTCTTCCAGAGAAATTCCCAGATATTCTTAGTCTGCCTCAAAGGTTTGAGACACTTGCCAAACTGACTTACCAGAGTCATATCCGTTTAATAATGACGCCAACACTGAATATGCAAGTATTTAATTGAGGGCACGGCACGCCTCTCACTTGTTTATTTGCTAAGTCGTGTTGAACTCTTTGCAAGTCCATGGACTGTAGCCCGCCAGGCTCCTCTGCCCATGGGATTCTCCAGGCAAGAACACTGGAGTGGGTTGCCATGCCCTTCTCCAGAGGAACTTCCTGACCCAGGAATCGAACTGGGGTCTCCTTCATTGGCAGGAGGATTCTCTACTGCTGAGCCACCAGGGAAACCCAGGCACCTCTCCACTAACAGCTCCTGTATGGAGTTTTCGTAGTGGAGACACAATATATTGGAAACATCGAGGACAATGTATCCGTGATCTTTCCACCGTATTATGGTGTTGCGTTTCTAGGCAATATTGTTGCCTACATGTGTGATTAGGGAGTTGAAATGAGTATAATCTCTACATCCTGCATTTTTCACTTATTACGAGATTTCATAATTGTCATGCTTTACATTGTCATTTTCAACATCTGCATACCATTCCATCAAGATCAAAGACAGTGATTTACTTAACCAATCCCTTTAAAAAAAAAAAAAAAGATGTGGGTTGTCTAGAATGCTTTATATTTATGGATAGTGTTCCAAGGAATACCTCCAACTCTGTGGCTTTTTCAGTCTGAAACATTTCTTCCAGAGAAATTCTCAGATATTCTTAGTCTGCCTGAAAGGTTTGAGACACTTGCCAAACTGACTTACCAGAGTCATATCCATTTAACAATGATGCCAACATTGAATGCACAAGCTAGCTCATGGACCACAGCCAGATATGGGGGCCCCTGCAACCTCTTCAACTCACTGCATATTTAATCATAGATCATACTTAGATCATACATAGATCATACTTCTCAGTAGTTTTTATCCTGTCTGGGGTTTTTTTGGTTTTTTGGTTTTTTTCTTTAGGAAGTACATTTTAAATCACGATTGACCTACCATCATGAACCATGTGGTCTTGGCTGCATTTCTGACCTGTTTCAAAGAGCTACCGTTGATATCTGGTTGCATTTCAAGATAGAACAAAAGGCTTTCATTGATGACATTTGAGAACCAGCTGTGAGAAAGAAAATGGGCCACAGGTAAAGAGAACATGCGATATCATTTGCTTTTTAAAAATTTGTGCTTATTTTTTAGTGGGAGGATAATTGCGTCACAATATCATTTGTTTTCAATGCCAGAGGTCAGGGCACACGTCTGCATGCATGAGTGCTGAGTATCTCTGTCATGTCCATCTCTTTGCAGCCCCCATGGACTGTAGCCCGCCAGGCTCCTCTGTCCATGGGATTTCCCAGGCAAGAATACTGGAGAGGGTTGCCATTTCCTTCTCCAGGGGAACTTCCCAACTCAGGGATCGAACCCACATCTCTGGCATTACAGGTAGATTTTTTTTTTTATCCACTGAACCACCTGAGAAGCTCCAGGTAACATGTCTCCCAAGACCTAGAAGCCCAGGAGGGGTGACCAATTAGCTGCAGGAGGAACCAGCACCCCAAGAATTAGACCTCAGAGATGGCACCCCACTCGGCCAAAAGCAGAGACCAAGAGACCCTTCCGAAGGTCACAATCAACATCACATTGGGTGGAAGGTTCTAGCACACGTCAAATAGCCCAGAAGTCATTCCTCCTTTGACGAGCAAGCTGCCATCTTGCTGGAGACCAACACAAACCTTGATGTTTTATGTCGGAAATTTCTGACGTTAGTGTTGGCAGGTCGGTGAAGTTGGAAATGGCGGGCTCGGGCTATTTTCAGATGGAGGTAACTCACGGCTCTCCCAGGAGAATGTCCAAACCAGCCTCCTCCCATCAGATACATTATTAACCACCACCATGTGTCCTGTCTTGCAAATCACTCTGTCACTGCAGCAAAGGGCTTTCTGATTTGGTACTTGTCACAGATCTATTTGCACAGAACACACCCACCTGAGATGCTGGGGCAGGCTGCCTGTGGGGGGCAGGCCGCTGAGGGGATGAAGATTGCTCTCTACGCTTCTTTTTTTTTTATTATTATTTTTAGTTGTTTTTCTGGCCGTGCCCCACAGCTTTCGGGATCTTAGTTTCCTGAACCAGGGATGGAACTCTTGCCCCCTGCAGTGGGAGCTTAGAGTCCTAACCACTGGGCCGTCCGGGGAGCCCTGGTCTCTGTCCTTGTTGCCCTGAGCTGTGAGTCATCACACAGACAAGGGCCATCACCCCTGTGTCTCATCAGATACAGGAACCCTGCTGTCAAGACAAATGCAGGGACTTCCCTGGCTGTCCAGTGGTCAGGACTCGGTACTTTAGTGCAAGGGATGAGGGTTCAATCCCTGGCCGGGGAAGTAAGATCCCACATGCCTCACATTGCAGCAAAAAAATAATAATAATAATAATAATAATTAAAAAATAATACAAAGATGGATGCAAAAATAAAAGATGGGTTTAGAAGGCATGATGAAGCATTTGATTTGAGCATTAACCCCGGTGATGGGACAATACTCGGGAGGCAAGTGGTTGGGATGTGTCCACGTTAAAGTGAGGATTTTCTGTTCTTAGGGATTCTCTATAATTGGAGCGGACGTGAATATCTTTCTAGAAGGTCATGACTGTAGACCGGCCTTCCTGTCTGGACAGCATTGCCTCCAGGGCCATCTGGACAAGCCTCAAAAGGTTTCCTCTCCCAAGACTCTGCCTCTGGAACTCAGGTCACACTTGGCAAGGCACCTGACAAGCAGCTTGCATTTCGCTTCCCAGGGACAGTTTAAAGAAAAAGAAGCACGTTACCAAACGATGAAAACCAGCATTATTTTGAAGAATCGGGTCTTGATCACAGCTCCCAGGCGTCTCTCGTTCTCCGTGTAAACGCCTTGTCTTCCCTTCAGTAAGGAGGCCACTGTGGAGAGCAGGGGGGGACGGTGTGTGATGTTCATGATTTACAAAGGGCAGCAAAGTGGATGGGAGCCCGCAAGTCAACCTGGAGAGCAGGAAGCAAGATACTAACCATGCTTTTCTCACCACTGCATGGGGTGGGAGTGGGGGGGCGCTTCTCAGACGCTCGGGGCGGGCGGGGGGGTGGGGGGGGAATACATAGCTTTTAAAGGTTTACTTTGAAGTCTTTGTGGCTTCCCTGATAGCTCATATGGAAAAGAATTCGCCTGCAACGCAGGAGACCCCCTTTAGATTCCTGGGTCAGGAAGATCCCCTGGAGAAAGGAGAGGCTACCCGCTCCAGGATTCTAGGGCTTCCCTTGTGGCTCAGCTGGTAAACAATCTCCCTGCAATGTGCAGACCTGGGTTTGATCCCTGGGGTTGGGAAGATCCCCTGGAGAAGGGAAAGGCTGGCTACCTACTCCAGTATTCTGGCCTGGAGAATTCCATGGACTTTATAGCCCACGGGGGTCACAAAGAGTCTTTCGAATGACTTTCACTTTCACTTTTGAAATCTTTTAGATTTATATAAGATACACAGAGATAGTAGAGTCCCCATATAGCTACAACCAGCTGCCCCCAATGTTAACGTCTTCCACAATCACACTCACGTTGGTCAGCATGAAGAAAACAAGACTGGTACAGTGCTGTTAACTAGACCCCCAATTTTATCTGGATTTTATTAGTTCAGGAACTGTATTTTTAACAGTTTATACTTTTTGTTTTATAATAAAAATTATTTTTATAAATATAAAATATAAATATAAAATTATTTTATTATAAAAATATAAATATAAAATTTATATTTTAAATATAAAATTTATATTTTAAATATAAAAATTAAATTTTTATTATAAAAATAATTTACTAGGGGACTTCTCTGGTGGTTCAGTGGTTATAAGACTCCATGCGTCCAACACAGGAGGTGAAGGTTCGATCTCTGGTCAGGGAACTAAGATGCCCCATGCTGAAAGGTGCAGCCAAAAAAATTAAAAATAATAATAATTTATCCTTGATTTCTTTCTTTCTTTGGCCAAGACTCTCTGCATGTGGGACCTTAGTTCCCCAACCAGGGATTAAACCCAGGCCCCCCCTGCAGTGAAAGCTCCTAGTCCTAACACCCCTGGACCACCAGGAGAGTCCCATACTTGTTATTTTAAAATGTTGAAATATTTAGCATCCCTCCTTTAGACAAGTTGGAAAATATAAAAAGAAGTTCAGAAAAAAAATTAATAACCCATGGTCAACCCAGAGACAACTACTGTTAGCATCTTACTGTATTTCTTTCCAGTGTTTTTTCTACACGCAGTTTTCACTTATTTGATGTAAATGAATCATTATTTTTTAATCACTAGGTTTTAATGCAATGTTTTTAAAAAAGCTGTATGTGGCTCAGACGGTAAAAGCGTCTGCCTAAAATGTGGGAGGCCTGGGTTCAATCCCTGGGTCGGGAAGATCCCCTGGAGAAGGAAATGGCAACCCACTCCAGTACTCTTGCCTGGAAAATTCCATGGATGGAGAAGCCTGGTAGGCTACAACCCATGGAATCACAAAGAGTCGGACACGACTGAGTGACTTCACTTTCTTTCTTTCTTTCTAATAGGCTATGGGGGCTGTGTGTTTTTAAATTTTTATTGCAGTTGAGTTGATTTCCAACGTTGTGTTAGTTACAGGTGTACACACACTGGTTTTCAATGCAGATACAAAGAGGGAGACCCAAACAGCCTTGGTGATGTTGTCTCCCTAAGTAGCAGAGCATGTCGCTTAAAGTTCTGCAATCCACAGTCGATCCTCCAGTGACCTTTCTGCGGAGGTGTGTTTCTTTATTCCAATTCTGCCCGTGAGGGACCCACAGGGCACACATTCTGGTGCCTCTGACTCACATCCTGCACTCCCCTTCCTGTTTCCTGCCCAGCTGGGAGAAGACACGGGCCCAGACAACAGGGGGAGCCAGCCCCCTCCAACCCACCATGGACATCTCCGCCCCTGGCCCACGGCTGACCTTTCCTTTCCTCTCCTGTTTCCATCTCCCCCTCCGCCAGTTTTCAAGGACACTGGGTCTTTGGGGGCACGCCAAGGACAGACTCAGGATGAGTCCAGGTAGAAGGGAAAAAGTCCACGGGTCCCTGGGCTGTGCGCTAACGGATGCTGGCCAAGACTTCATCTAGCCCGTGACTGAGTAGGCTCACTCCCTGTCACTGATGTAAACGCACTCACTCTCCCTAGCTTCATTCTGCTCATCTCTGCAGGATGACAGATGAGGTCAGGGGTCCTAGATAATGACTGGGGCCCAAGACCTGGGGCTCATCCCGTGGCCTCCTCCCCGGGGAAGCTTCCCTGCCCTTTACCTGCAGTCACCGTCTTTCGGAATAGGATGGGGTTGCCCACGAGGACCAGTAGCAGCGGCAAGTACGTGGTGATGTAGTGGGGGATGGCGTGCTCCAGGCCCCTCTCACACCTGGGGGCGGCGGGGAGAAAAACGCAGACATTCTGCAACAATGAGGCTTTGCCTGAAATAACCCGCTGCCTTATCTGAAAGCGGAGATAAGAGGACCCAGAGCACAAAGGGAAATGCACAGATCACTTCTGGCTGCCTGAAGGAAAGCTGACTCACATCTCATCATGTCTGTGGACAAGCAAGTAATCACAGAAGGAGAAGGAGGATCAATCACAGTTCTGTCTGTCTCAGAAAGAGGGCTGCTGTTTCAAGCTCCCTGCCGGAAAACAGTAAAGACAGGAAAAGACTCCGGGATGGTGGACCCCCCCACCCCCACCACAACCCCCCTGTGGGGCCCCTTCAAAGAAAACACACACTGTTCAAGCAAGACAAAGGCACTCAATAAACTGGTAAGGTGCTCAGCAATTTACTACATGCGAGGCCTGGCTGACATCACCCATAAGATCCAAGCTCTGCCCTCGGACAACTGAAAACACCCGAGCTGCCTGTTTCTCAGGACACAAGTTCTCAAGGTGACCCATAATCATTTTGGTGGTTCTTTCCAGAAGGAAAGACAGGAATGTCTACTGATGGGTTGGGAGACTCATTCGTCAGCAACAGGACATGGTGGTGTGCTACACACAGGTATGTTACCAAAGCCGGGAGTGTCACTGAACAAATGCATAATTAGAGAAAGTGGCAAAGGGGGAGAGGGAATCCAAAGGAGAAGTTGCTCAGGTCGGACCCCAGATGAGGTGGAAAACCAGAGGAGGGCGCAGCCCTGGTGGCCAGGGCAGGGATGATAAAGATGCCGGTGCTTTCATCAGTATGGAGTGCTCAAACCAGAGATGAAAGTGGCCAGAAAATGCATGAAAACAGGCATGAAAAATGCAGTGCCCATCTTTTCTTGCCCTAAGGATGGCAATACCATGTGAAGATGGTGAGTTCTTTTTTAAAAGAAGCTTTCTTTTTCAGCTGTGAAAGCTAAACCATGGTCTACAAGGGCTTGAGGGGAGAAATGAGAAATGGAAACACGAGGAGCAAAAGATGAAATCTGATTGATGAGCATGAGGGACAAATGAATGAGGGTGGGAGCCTGCACAGTCCTGGGGGCTGTGGGTCTCAGGCTCTGAGGATATAAATGATGGAGGGTGGAGATGATGGAGGGAGGAGATGATGGGATGATGGAGGGAGAAGGTGATGGAAGGAGAAGATGATGGAGGGAGGACAGGATGGAGAGTAGATATGATGGAGAGTGGACATCATGGAGGCTGGAGATGACGGTGGGTGGTGATGATGGAGTATGAGATGATGGAGGGTGGCCGTGATGGGATGGTGGAAGGTGGAGTTGGTGGAGGAATGGAAATGATGGAGGAAAGAGATGAGGGAGGATGGAGCTGATACCGGGTGGAGCTGAGGGAATGAGATGATAGAGGATGATACGGTAGAGGAGGAAATGATGGGATGATGGGGGGTGGACATGACGCAGGATGGAGGTGATGGAGGAGGAGATTAGGGGATGATGGAGAGTGGATATGGTAAAGAGTGAAGATTATGGAGGATGAGATGATGAAGGTTAGAGAAGATGAGATAATGGAAGTTGGAAATGATGGATATGGGAGATGATGGAGGTTGGAGGTGATGCATGTTGGAGATGATAGAATGTGGGGATGATTGAGGGTGGAGATGTTGGAAGATGAGATGATGGAGAATTAAGATGCTTGGGGGAGGCCTTGTGTTAATCTCAGGAGCACCTGGGCTCAAAGGAAACAGCCCCAGGATCCCACAGGTGGAGGTGAGGGATAAAAATTCTCTTTCCGATTAAGTGCATCCCTCTGTAACAGCTGCTTACTCTGTCTTTGTCCTTTTAAGGTTCCTGGGGAGAACAGGTTATTTTGAGGGGTCTACACACAGGCCTGGAAGTAGTCACAGTTGACAAGGCAATAGGACTGTGGACACATTTGACTGAGCAACTACAAGAAATTAAGAAAGATGGGGAGAAACAGTCTACACCACAGGTCAGCAAACTTTTTCTCTAAACAGATAGGAAATATTTTAGGCTTCAGAACCCTCACAGCCTCTGTCAAATCTACTCAACTCTAATGGAAACAGCCATAGACAATACATACACAAACGGGTACGGCTGTGTGCCAATAAAACTTTATTTACAAAAGCAGGTGAAGGGCCGGATCTGTACTAAGGGCCATGCTGTACTGATCCTTGGGTATGTGCTGTGCTGTGCTTAGTCACTCAGTCGTGTCTGACTCTCTGCAACCCCATGAACTGTAGCCTGCCAGGCTCCTCTGTCCATGGGATTCTCCAGGCAAGAATACTGGAGTGGTTTGCCATGCCCTCCTCCAGGGGATCTTCCCAACCCAGCATTGAACCCAGGTCTCCCGCATGGCAGGTGGATTCTTTACTGTCTGAACCACCAGGGACGTTCAAGAATACTGGAGTGGGTAGCCTATTCCTTCTCTGGGGGAACGTCCCAACCCAGGAATTGAACTGGAGTCTCCTGCATTGCAGGCAGAGTCTTTACCAGTTGAGCTACCCAGGAAGCCCCTCCCTGGGTCTACACCACCTTAAAATCACCAAGACACTATATCCAACCTCTGATTTCCAGTTTTCCATTAAAACATAGAGTATATCTCCTTAGAGGGGCCTTGAGGTTTTATAAATGGTAAAGGGCAGGGATTCAGACTCAAAGAAATGTCTGAGACAGTTTCAGAGGCCACATCTCCCAGCGTGTGTTCAGAAGAGCACAGGATGGAGACATGAAAAAAACGTGCAGACAGCAGAGGCTGAAAATGAGCTATTCTAAAAGCAACCCTTTGAGTCTCCCAGACATCTGCAATGCATCCTTGGGATGTTCAACTCACCTGTGTGCCCAGAGGAAGCTGGTTTGAAGGATAAAAAGAAAAAGGAGCAGGTAGGGGAAAGCCATGCCCATCACAGGCATGTAGAGAGAAGAGATGCACCCCCAGCTCTGATTGTGCCTCTGAGGTTGTTTTTTTGTTTGTTTGCTTAAATACGACCCTCAGTACAGATCCGGCCCTTCGCCTGCTTTTTGTCAATAAAGTTTTATTGGCACACAGCCATGCCCACTTGCTGTATGTATTGTCTATGGCTGCTTTACCCATTAGCGCTGAGTAGTGAAAGTCATGTAACGTCGAACTCACCATTGTAAAGTGGACGACTCAGAGGCATTTAGGACATCCACGGTGCCGTGCAAGCCCCACCTCAAGCTGTGTATCCACACTGGGCACAGCACCAAACCAACACACACGTGACGGGCAGGAGCGGGGGACCCTGACCGACTCAAGGAGCCAGGCATGTGCTCGCGGCTGCACGGATCCTGGACAATGGCCCGCCCACCCACGCGGGGTCAGCACCTAGGCATGTCCTGCAGGAGGATGCCCCAAGGGGGTCGGGCGTTGGAGGAGCCCTGGCTTACCTGGTCATGGAAGGATAGTACAGCATTAGGGCTCCCTCCACGCTCAGCAGGGCGGCCAGGCCCCAGGCCATCAGGTGGTACAGCAGGATGGTACTGGGAAAGGGAGAATACAGGTCCAGAACCTCAGGTCCAGCACCTGCCCAGCCCCACACTCCGCCAGCAGAGGAGACTCTCAGCAGAGCAGAGCAGAGTCTCAGCAGAGTCTGCAGAGCAGACTCTCGGCAAACAGCCCCCTGATTGTGCCTCAGAGGGTGGTTTTGTTTGTTTGTTTGTTTAAACATGGCCCTCAGTACAGATCCGGCCCTCTGCCTGCTTTTGTCAATAAAATTTTATTGGCACACAGCCATGCCCACTTGTGTATGTATTGTCTATGGCTGCTTCACCCTTTAGCGCCGAGTAGTGAAAGTCACGTGACATCAAACTCACCATTCTAAAGTGAACAACTCAGCGGCATTTAGGACATCCACAGTGCCATGCAAGCCCCACCTCAAGCCAGTTTTGAAACATGTTCATCCCCCTAAAGGGACACCCAGACCCATTCGGGGGTCTCTCCCCATCACGCCTGCACCTCCAGCCCCAGGCAACCTCTCACCCACCGTCTGTCTCTATGGATTCACCTATTCTGGACATTTCATCCAAGTGGAAGCATAAACAACCTGGCCTTCTGAGTCTCATCTGTTTCCCTTAATCTAAGGCATTCACGGTCCCTCTAGTCAAAGCTATGGTCTTTCCAGTAGTCATGTGTGGATGTGAGAGTTGGACCATAAATAAAGCTGAGCACGAAAGAATTGACTCTTTCAAACTGTGGTGTTGGAGAAGACTCTTGAGTCCCTTGGACTCCAAGGAGATCCAATAAGTCCATCCTAACGGAAATCAGTCCTGAATATTCATTGGAAGGACTGATGCTGAAACTGAAACTCCAATTCTTTGGCCACCTGATGCGAAGAACTGACTCATTGGAAAAGACCCTGATGCTGAGAAAGATTGAAGGTGGGAGGAGAAGGGGATGACAGAGGATGAGACGGTTGGATGGCATCACCGACTCAATGAACATGAGTCTGAGTACAACTCTGGGAGTTGGTGATGGACAAGGAGGCCTGGCATGCTGCAGTCCATGGGGTCGCAAAGAGTCGGACACGACTGAGCAACTGAAGTGAACTGAAGTGAAGGCTTTCAAGATTGACAGGAGGGACAGACGTTTGAGGTGCACAGCAAGAATACCTTACTGTTTTGATTGTGCCTTCCACTTTTTATATAAAAACAAGCTGGCATTAGATGTTTCTTGGTGGAGTGCCCACTGGGAGTTTCTGATGGACTGCGTCTCAGTTCAGTTCAGTTCAGTCGCTCAGTCGTGTCCAACTCTGCAATCCCGTGGACTGCAGCACGCCAGGCCTCCCTGTCCATCACCAACTCACAGAGTTTACTCAAACTCATGTCCCTTGAGTCAGTGATGTCATCCAACCATCTCATCCTCTGTCATCCCCTTCTCCTCCTGCCTTCAGTCTTTCCCAGCATCAAGGTCTTTTCCAATGAGTCAGTTGCTCACATCAGGTGGCCAAAGGATTGCAGTTTCAGCTTCAACATCAGTCCTTCCAATGAATATTCAGGACTGATTTCCTTTAGGATGGACTGGCTGGATGTCCTTGCAGTCCAAGTGACTCTCAAGAGTCTTCTCCAACACCACAGTTCAAAACCATCTATTCTTTGGGGCTCAGCTTTCTTTACAGTCCAACTCTCACATCCATACATGACTCCTGGAAAAACCATAGCCTTGACTAGACAGACCTTTGTTGGCAAAGTAAGTCTCTACCTTTTAATATGCTGTCTAGGTTGGTCATAACTTTTCTCCCTAGAAGTAAGCGTCTTTTAATTTCATGGCTGCAGTCACCATCAGTGATTTTGGAGCCCCCCCCCCCCCCAAAAAAAATAGTCTGCCACTGTTTCCACTGTTTCTCCATCCATTTGCCAGGAAGTGATGGGACTGGATGCCATGATCTCAGTTTTCTGAATGTTGAGCTTTAAGCCAACTTCTTCGCTCTCCTCTTTCACTTTCCATGTCTACCCTACAGAAATAAGAGTGCTCATGGCCTCTCCAACGTTCCCTTCAGGCAACGAGCTAGGGCAGAAGAACCCGGTTGCTGGCTCTGAATACCTCTGTCCCGCCGACTTCCGGATCACCAGGTAGGCGTCCACCGCATAGCAGAACCACCACCAGAAGCAAGCGCTGTACAATAGCTGGATCCAGAGCTGTAATCACAAGCGGGGCATCCCAGCCCCTGGGTGCGGGATGCAGGTGGCCCCGCCCCACCCCTGACGTCATCCCAGCCCCTGGGTGCAGGCTGCAGGTGGCCCCGCCTCGCCCCTGACGTCATCGGAGGGTCCCAGGAAATCCCTCCGCAGACACGTGGCAACCCTTGGAAGCCCAGACTGGGATGTGGCCTGGGGACAGGTGGGTGCCTTGGTTCCCCCGTCTGCTCATTTGGACTGGTCCAGCGAGCCCCGCCTGGTGCTCACGCGTATAGGCAGAGAGATGAAGGGCTCAGAGATGAAAGGCCTGGCCTGGCACTTTGAACCAGAAGCCCTTCTGCTGAGGATGAAAGAGGATGCTCAGGATGGACCTTCCCAGGGGAAGGAAGGCAGGGACTTGCTGTAATGCTAAGTCCCTTCAATGGTGGCTGACTCTTTGCGACCCCGTGAACTGTAGCCCGCCAGGCTCCTCTGTCCATGGAGATCCTCCAGGCAAAAAATACTGGAGTGGGTGGCCATTCCCTCCTCCAGGGGATCTTCCCGACCCAGGAACTGAACCCACATCTCATATGTCTCCTGCATTGGCAGGCGAGTTCTTTTACCACTAGCATCACCTGGGAAGCCCACGAATAGATGTACTTAGATACAGTTTTGATAAGTACATACCTGCAACAAATCAATAACTTTCTTTTTTCTTTTCCTTCCATTTTTTTTTTTTTTTTACTAACCAGTTTGTTTTAACTGTGGCTAAATCTTAGGTAAGGATTAAACGTGTGTTTAGGGATGGGGGAAGGAAAATATTAGTGCAGTGGTTCTCAACCTGGAGTGAGGCTCAGAGGCCACTGGTGGTTGTGTAGTCTCTGAGTCATGTCTGACTCTTTGTGACCCCATGGACTGTAGCCCACCAGGCTCTTCTGTCCATGGGATTTTGCAGGCAAGAATACTGGAGTAGGTTGCCGTTTCCTCCTCCAGGCGATCTTCCTGACCCAGGGATCAAACTGGCATCTCCTGCATTAGCAGGCAGGTTCTTCACCTGTGAGCCACCTGGGAACCTCCAGAGACCCCTGGAGGGTTTGTTAAATCACAAACAGTTCCCCCAACACAGGGTTCCTGGTCAGTGGGGTAAGGGTGGGGTCTCTGAGCTTTTCTAAAAACCACACTGGGTTGGTGGAAGGGTCAGGACCACACTTCAAGGACTCAGTGTAACAGAGGGGAGTGAAGGGGTGGGGAGGGGGACCAGGGGAGCCACACTTACTGCACTCCCCATGCAGAAGACAGCTGGCCACACGTCTGTCCTGTTCACGGCGGAGATGTCGTCCACGAAACTCGGAAACCCTAACCACACCGCAGACCGGACCACGATACCTAAGGGGCAACCAGGTGATAATGCTTTCTTTGTATCTGCTCCTGACTCATACCTAAAGGGGACCTGGTGACTGTAAAAATGGTGGATGTACAAATGGACGCATGGACAGATGAGAGGATGGATGGATAGAAGATAGGAAGGGAGAGACAAAGACATGAGGGAGGCAAAGAGGAAAGATACACATGTTTGTGTGTGCAGGAGAGACAGAGAGGAAAAAAAACAGACTCAGAAGATAAGGATTATGGTTGCGGAGCAATTGCAGGCACTTTGATTTCCACTTTCACTGACATCAGCTACAGCCATGTCCCTTATTTTGCTTGTTCGTTTATTTGCCTCTAAGAGGCGACGGTGTGAATAACAGTGTGTATTTCTTGCCTATATTTTTAGTGTCCAGCTTAACTAGTCCTCATGTTAAAAAAAAAAAAAAAAAGAATGACTGAAAAAAAAAAGCACATTCTTTCTTTTTTAATTTTTTAAAAAAAGATGTATTGATTTATTTTATTGATTGGTCTTTGTTGCTGCTAACAGGACTTTCTCTAGGTGCAGCGAGCAAGGGCTGCTACCCTTGGGCTTCTCGTCTCTGTGGCTTCCTTGTTGCAGAGAACCAGCTCCAGGGTACCTGGGCTCCAGTAGTTTCATCGCCTGGGCTCAGCAGTCATGGCTCGCGGCCTCACTAGTTGTGGTGCATGGGCTTAGTCGCTCCACCACACGTGGGATCTTCCCAGACCAGGGATCGAACCCGCGTGCCCTGCATTGCAAGGCAGAGTCTCAACCACCAGACCACCAGGGAAGTCCCAAAAAAGCTTATTCTGAAGTTG
The DNA here is from genome assembly GCF_910594005.1 of Cervus elaphus. NCBI lineage: Eukaryota > Metazoa > Chordata > Mammalia > Artiodactyla > Cervidae > Cervus > Cervus elaphus. The sequence continues at coordinate 172,612,005 of NC_057848.1, read as the reverse complement.
TGAAAGAGAGTTCCTCCGTTCTTTAAAAAAAAAAAAAAAATGAAGATTTTCACAAGGTAGCTCTTGATAATCGACTTCTGACATTTATTATTTGTAAGTTTTCCTTGCTCTTAGATTCAGATACCTAATTCGCCTCTAATCAGTATCCACACTCGAGGTGTATATTAGGATTGTTAGGTTTGCAATAACATCTGTTTGAGTGTACACTGCATAACACAAAATGCTCAAGGGGAGATGAACAGTACAGACTTGTATACTACTAGCATAATGTGTATAGTTGGCATACAACACATATACTTCAAAATAGGCAACCAAATATACACTGTGTCCTACACCACCAAAGGGAATTATGGACGCTAAAATCCTAAAGATGTCGCTTCTCATTCTTCAGCGCAAATAACAGAAATAATGTTTTCTTCCAAATAGTGCTTCGTTGTTTTCACTAGAGAGTTCTGCTTTGAGCTCAATAAACACCTTATTATTATTTTTTTGCATGTATATGAGGTAACGGGTGTTTAGGAAACATTTTTGGTAAATGTGAGTCTTTGTGCTGGATACATAAATGTTTCCTGGTGCTGTGTGTCCATGAAGTCTCAGTAAAGCTGGGGCAGGAGTTCCCTGGTGGTCTGGTGGTTAGGATTCTGTGGTTTCACTGCCATGGCCCAGGTTCAATCCCTGGTCAGGGAATCGGGATCCCACAAGCTGTGCAATTTGTCTAGGGGAAAAGAAAAAAGATTTTAAAAAATACTGGGTAAAAAAAACACCCCATGAGACACGCATCTGTATTTCTTTCTGTCTTTATTTTGGCTGCACTGGTCTTTGCAGGCTTTCCCTAGTTTCAGAGAGTCGGGGCTACTCTTCACTATGGACTTCTCATCGCCGTGGTGTCTCTTGTTGTGGAGTGCAGACTCTAGGTGGGTCGTGGGCTTCAGAAGTTGTGGACCTCCGTTTCTACAGCGGAGGCTCAGTAATTGTGGCTCACAGAGACTCTGCAGTATGCAGGATCCTCCCGGACAAGGGATCGAACCCGCGTCCCCTGCATTGGCAGGTGGGTCCTTTTCCACTGGACCACCAGGGACGCCTTGGCATCTGTGCTTGTTATTTTTCAGCAAGGAGGTCCAGACACCTCCTGCCTTGCCCTGACTCCTGCTTCTGCTCATTTGCCCACAGTGCCATGTACCTTCCTTCGAAAGGCCAAAGGATGTACCAATCTTATTTCCTGACCCCCAGAAGATGTTTGGTTGCAACTCTATTTCCAGATATTCAAGTTTCTGAAACTATTAAGATGCTTCCCCCAAATGCTTCAGCAGAATCAGGGAGAACACCGATTTTTTTTTTTAATTTAATTATCCGGTACCACATTCGCTTGGTCGCTAACAGAAAGGGAAGTATTCCTTCCTGTCTTACTCCAATCTGAAAAAGTGACTAAGAGGTTCAATAGCACGTGTCTGGAGTCCAGATTCTTGAGCATCTCCAAGCACAAAACAGCAAGAGGAGCAGGAGAGCCAGGCCCTGGGACACATCCACCAGATATCTGGTCCAGGTGGCTAGAAGCTGCTCTTAAACCCTCAGGACACAGAGGTGGAAGGCACTCAAATACCATCAAGGCCTCTCCTTCAAGAGCAGATGACTCCAACATGGCCAGCACCTGTCAGCGCTCACAGAACACAGACGCTCTTTGGATCCTGATTTGAGCTAACTAACCGAAAACTGGCATGTGTGACATGCCTGAACATGTAGCGGTGATATGAAGGAATCGGTTTTCCTTATTTTTTAGGCAGTAATGATATCAGTGTGATATATTTATATATATAATTATATATTATAAAATGATACTATATTATACTTAATATAACATATTGGGCTTCCCTGATGGCTCAGAAGGTAAAGTGTCTGCCTGCAATGCGGGAGACCCAGGTTCGATCCCTGAGTCAGGAAGATCCCCTGGAGAAGGAAATGGCAACCCACTGCAGTATCATCGCCTGCAAAATCTCATGGACAGAGGAGCCTGGTGGGCTACAGTCCATGGGGTCACAAAGAGTCAGACACAACTGAGTGATTTCACTTCACTAATATAACATAGTAAATATATTATATATTGTAATATATAATAATATTGTAACATACTACACAGTATATGGCTTCCCTGGTGGCTCAGTAAAGAATCTGCCTGCAATGCGGGAGACCTGGGTTTGATCCCTGGATTGGGAAGGTCCCCTGGAGAAGGGAATGGCAACCCACTCCAGTATTCTTGCCTGGAGAATCCCATGGACAGAGGAGCCTGGTGGGCTACAGTCCATGGGGCTGCAAAGAGTCAGACATGAGCGAGTGAATAACATAGACACACATGTAGTATACAGTATGTTACAAGAGACATAAGTTATATATTATAATTATGTATATAATTATATATATATGTTGAAATCTTCTACAGTTACATACTGAGATTTGCGTGGATGAAACGATATAAATTCTGGGATCTGCTTCAAATTAATTCAGTGGAGAGTGGGGTACAGGGATGAGGTATAGAGGAAGCTAGGTGATAAGAACAGGGAGTTCATTATACAGTCTCTCTACTTTTGCATATATGTAATAAAGTCCAAAATAAAAATTTAAAAGGTCAGCAGTATCGAGCTTAGAGTTCGTAAAACATGCCATGCTAGGGTTGAAAGCAGGGGTCAGCAAAGTTTCTGTAACGGATCAGAGAGAAAACATTTTAGGCTCTATGGCCCACACTCTGTCTATACAACACTCACTTCTGCCCTCGTGGGGGATCGCGGTGGGCGGAAGATGTGGCCTCGACAGGGTACAAGTGCGGGGCATGGCTGTGTCCCCATCAGACTCCACTTGTGGACGCTGACATTCACATTTCACAGGATGCTTACATGTCAGAAATACTGTTGTTCTGTAGGTTTTCTTAAAAGCATTTATTTACTTGGCTGGGCCAGGTCTTAGTTGCGGCAATGTGAGATCTTGTTCCCTGACCAGGGATCGAACCCAGGCCTCCCACCTTGCAGACAGACATTTTACCATCTGAGCCACCAGGGAAGCCCCTGTAGATTTTTAAAACACACTTTAAAATGTAAAAAAGTTCTTCACTCATGGCCCGTACATAGAAAAGCAGGCTGGATTTAGCCTAGAGACTACAAGTTTGCACACCTGTGATAAACAAAACTCAGATGGATACATAGACAAAAAAGGAAATAAAAATTTTATCGTATATATGGAGTTTTCTTCCTGATCCTGCTAAATTGGTTTGGAAACAACTGCATGTGTGTGCACTCAGGCCTGATAATATTAACTATTAGTTTCTCACTGGTGTAGCGATCATGGAACCATTGTATTTTCTGGGTTCTCCTTCACAGCACTGCCTGAAGTTTCCCTAATAAGAGCAGTAACAAATACATCAAAGTGTTAAAGAAAAAGAAAAAAAAAAGAAGTCCCTGGAAGCAACTTTTACCCATCTTGTATTGCAGATTCTACTCCTCCTCCCATTGTGTCCCTGGGAAGGCATCTCTGGATCAGTCCTCCCACCAGTGGGCCAGGCGCTCTCAACCACGCACATCTGGTACCCACTCCCTGGGGGGGGGTCCCCATTTGCACACGGAGGGGTCCCCACTCACGGCCGCTTGCCCTGAAACATGTACCACCCGCCGGCTGGGCACTCCCACTCTTACACGGGGCTCCCCACTCGCAGGCCGCACACCTTCAACCGTGCACAGATGGGTCCATAGCCATGGGCAGGGTGCCCTCATCCTTGCACGGAGGGGACCCCACCCGCCTGCCGGGCGCCCTCAACCACTCACAGACGGGTCCCCCACTTGCAGGCCTGGCGTCCTCACCCGCACATGGAGGGGTCTCCAGTCCCGGAGACCAGGCGCGCTCAACCGCGCATGGAGTGTTCCCCATCCGCAGTAGGCACACCCTGAACCATGCTCACCACTCCTGGGACTGGTGTCCTTCCCTGCACATGAAGGATTCCCCTGTTGAGGGCCGTGTTCCCTCAACTCCCAAGAAGAGGGTCCCCACTCGCGGGCCCCGTGCCCTCAACTGGGCATGGAGGGGTTCCCACCCGCGGGCCGTGTGCCCTCAACCGCGTAAGAAGAGGTCTCCATTCACTGGCCACGCGCCTTCAATGGCACACAGAGGGGTGCTGACCCAAGGTGAGCGTGCCCTGAGAAACGGAGACAGCTCCCTGCTCGCGGGCCAGGTGTTTTCAACTGCGCACGCAGTGGTCCCCACCACGGGCTGTGCGCCCTTAACCTCAGACAGAGGCGTCCGCACTCGCGGGCAGCGCGCTCTCAAGCACACGCGGAGGTATCCCCACTCAAGGGCCGCGGGCCTCAACTGGGCGTGGAGGAGTCCCGACACGCACTATGCGCACCCTGGAAAACCCACAGACAGGTCCCAACTCGCAGCCCGACGTCCTCGCCTGCACACGGAAGGCTTCCCACCCACGGGCCATGTGCCTTCAACCGCGCATGCAGTTGTCCCCACCACAAGGCTTTGCGCCCCCAAACGCTCACGCAGTGGTTCCCACCCGCGGGCCGTGCGCCCTCGAACACACACAGAGGGATTTTCAACTCGCGGGCCACACACCTTCAACCGCACACGGAGTTGTCCTCACCACAAGACTGTGCGCCCTCAACTCCCATGAAGGGCGTCCCCACTCGTGGGCCACGAGCTCTCAACTGGGCACAGAGAGGTTCCCACTCGCAGACCCATGGGCCGTGTGTCTTCATCCGTGCACGCAGTGGTCGCCACCACAAAGATGTGTGCCCTCAAGCGCTCACGCAGTGGTTCCCACTCGCAGGCCATGGGCCCTCAATTGGGCACGGAGGGCTTCCCACCCGCGGACTGGTGCCTTCAACTGCACACGCAGTGGTCCCCACCTGCGGGCCGTGCGCCCTCAACCGCACACGGAGGGGACTCCACTCTCCGGCCATTGGCCCTCAACTGGGCACGGAGGGGTCCCGACCCATGGTACTTGACTCCTGGAGAACGCTGCAGATGGGTCCCTACTCATGGGCCTGGTGTCCTCACCCACACACGGAGGGGACCCCACCGGCAGGCCGTCTGCCCTCAACCGCGCACGGAGTGGTCCTCACCAACAGGACTGTGCGCCCTCAACTCCCACGAAGGGCGTCCCCACTCGCGGGCCACGCGCTCTCAACAGAGAGGTCCCCACTTGCGGGCCATGGGCCTTCAAATGGGCATGAAGGGGTTCCCACCCCGAGCCGTGTGCCTTCACCAGCTCATGGAGGGGTCCGCACTAGAGGGCAGCGCGCCTTCAAGCACACAGGGAAAGATCCCCACTCGCGGGCTGCGGGCCCTCAACTGGGCACGGAGGGGTCCGTACCCATGGTGCGTGCGCCCTAGAAAACGCACAGACGGGTCCCTACTTGCGGGCCTGGCGTCCTCACCCTCACACGAAGGGGTCCCCACCGTTGAGTTGAGTGTCCTCAACCGCGCACGCAGTGGTCCCCACCTACGACGGGCTGTGCACCCTCAACTCCCACGAAGGAGTCACCACTGGCGGGGCGCACCCCGTCAACCTCGCACGGCGGCCCACCCGCGGGGCCGCGGGGTCCTCAACCGCGCACGTAGGCCCGCCCTGAAAAAACGCACAGACGGGTCTGTACTTGGGGGCCGGGCGTCCTCACCCACAAACTGAGGGAGCCCTACTCGCGGGCTCCGTGTGCTCAACTGTGCACGGAGGGGTCGCCACCTTTGAGCCGTGCGCCCTCAACCGCGCACGCAGTGGTGCCCACCTACGACGGGCTGTGCGCCCCCAACTCCCACGAAGGGGTCCCCACTGGCGGGCCGCACCCCGTCAACCTCCCACGGAGGACCACCCGTGGGCCGCGGGCTCTCAACTGCGCACCTAGGCGCGCCCTGAAAAAACGCACAGACGCGTCCCTACTTGGGGGCCCAACATCCTCAGCTACAGAAGGAGCCCTACTCGCGGGCCGCGCGCGCTCAACTGCGCGCGGAGGGGTCTCCACCCGCGCAGTACGCGCGGACCCTGAACCACGCACGGAAGTCCGCAGCCGTGCTCCCTCACCTCCCAAGAAGGGGTCCCCACCCGCGGGCCGGGCGCCCTCACTCGCACACCGCCGGGTACCCCCCTCCCCCGGCCCGCGCGAGTCGCGCGCTCACCCAGGCAGCCGAGCAGGTCGCAAGCGGTGGCGGCGCGCACGATGCGCACAGAGGCGGGGCCGCGGGCCGAGGTCCGCGGCGGGGCCAAGACGACCCCGGGGCCGGCCGGCCGGCGCCCGGGCCGCAGCAGCAGGAGGCCGAGCGCCAGGCGGAGCGCGCCGCTGCCCAGGCACAGCGCGTGGAAGGCCCGCGGCTGGAAGCCCAGCGCGAGCTGCGTGGCGGCGTCCCGCGTGGGGCAGCAGAAGGTGCCGAGGCGCGGGGAGGCCATGGGTCGTGCTGGGGACGCGCGCGACTCGGGTTTGCCGGCCGGCCTGGGTCATGTGCCGGGCGCGGGGGCCGCGGGGAGGGGGCGTCATGTGCCCTGGGCCTCCCCGCGGCCCCCGCCCGATCCCCGCCCCTCGCTGGCAGAAAAGGCGCCAGGCTCGGTGAGGGCAGCGCAGAACGCCACGAGGCCTCACGAGGGTGATGCTTGGTAGCGAGGAGGAGGGGTGGGGGGCGGAGAGCTCACGGTCGGGGAAGTTCGCTTTCTTGCCGGTCAGCAGGCCTTCCCGGGGTGGGAGGCGGTTAATTCTCCAGAACCCAGAGCCCCCAACACTGCTGTCTCATCTTAACCCATCTCCCCCAGAAAGCACGCACTCTTGCCAGGTCTGACCAGTCTGAGTCTCTGACATCCTTCATTTTGATCCGTTGCCAGTTCATAAACAGTGACCCTGCGGTGATTAGCCTGAAAATACTGCTTTTCTATGGGCGCTCTCCACCACGGAAATCACCCCACAGAGCTAGGACTTTCGCTGGAAATCAACAAACCTTTGAAGAAAGGGGAAACTCTTTTGCCAAACTGGACACACACACACACACACACACACACACACACGTTTTGTACCTTCAGGTCCGCTCCATTTTTAGTCATCTCAATAATATAGGGTTAGATTTTTCACATTGTATATTAGCTTTCAAGAGTAACTCTGTTTAGGAAAAAAAAATGTTCAAGTTTATCCAGATTTTCTTAAAGTGTGTTAGTCGCTCATTCGTGTTCGAGTCTTTGTGACCCCCGTGGACTGTAGCCCTCCAGGTTCCTCTGTCCATGGGATTCTCCATACAAAAATACTGGAGTGGGTTGCCATGCCCTCCTCCATGGGATCTTCCGGACCCAGGGATTGAACCCAGGTCTCCTTCATTGCAGGTGGATTATTTACCGTGTGAGCCACCAGGAAAGCCCGACTGTTTTCGTTTTTAGAGGAATTGCATTACACATTGAAAATCATGCTGAATTCTATACGCGTAAGTTTCAAAATGATATTAGTACTATTGGTAATATACTGAGTGAGCTTTAAAAAAAAACAAACCAACAACAACAATTCTTCAAGCTTGAAAAATAAGAGCCCCATCTAAGTTACGGCTTTACCAAAAGTGAAAGTGAAAGTTGCTCAGTCCTGTCCGACTCTTTGCGACCCCATGGACTATATAACCCATAGAGTTCTCCAGGCCAAAATACTGGAGTGGGTAGCCTTTCCCTTCTCCAGGGAATCTTCCCAACCCAGGGATCAAACCCATGTCTCCTGCATTGCAGGCAGATTCTTTACTAACCAAAACTTGAAAAAAAGAAAAACACCAACTCCATCATACTTATCATCAGGAAATTTAACAGGCCCATTTGCAGCCAGGAGCAGACAGTCTTTGACCTCCTCCCAGCAGTGAACATGCCATCTCAGAATTTTTCCAACCAGAGGTAAGGCGTCCCTATGCTTTTCCTCCACCTTCTCCCATGCCAGAGGTTCATCTCCATTTCCACCACCAGCTTTGCAGTTTTAAGACAGACAGAGTTTGGCCTCAGCTCCTCAGCCTTCCTCCTGGGAAACCACAGGACTGGGCTTCTGTTGGGGCGGAAGGCAGAGGGGAGGTCACTGCGAGATGGAAGCAGAGCTTCTAACCAGGAGCTGCAGACGCTGCCGCTTCAGAAAGATCCGCGCTGGCTTGTCTGGAAGCAGGGGGCAGCTGCTGTGATAGAAGTCAGAACACACACTGACGCTGTGGAGATCGTAACCACCCTTGGAGAGTATGCACTTGCTTGTAAACACAGGACAAACCATCGTAGGACTACTCCCCACACCCTGATTCCTTCAGAGAGCGGAGATCTCAGTACCTGTTTGGAACAGTTGATCTTCTACTTCCTTGGCTCCTGGAAAGCAGAACATTCTTTTGGAAGATCGTGTGTGGAACGTGCCTTAGAAGATGAAAATGCCACGTCTGTTCATTTGCCCTGATGCCAAAGGTTCCGGGGGCGGATCCGTGCAACAGCGTCACTGCATTTCAGTCTGTTTCTGCCCAGTGTCCTCCAGAATGGAAAAAATGCTCAAGGTTGCCTACAGAGCTTTAAGAGAATAAAAATAAAAAAGCATTGTGGTGAGTTACATCTTGGCATTCAACTCCTTTTCTGTCCCCCTACCCCCCACCCCGGGGGGAATTCAGTAGCTCTTCAAATATTGCACACAATGGATAGGTTTTGAACCTGGGGCTTAGTGGCTCAGTAAACAATCTGCCTGCCATGAGGGAGACCAGGGATCCATCAGAGGTTGGGAAGATCCCCTGAAAAGGGAACAGCAGCTAGCCATTCCAGGATTCTTGCCTGGAGAATTGCGTGGACAGAGGAGCCTGGCAGGCTACAGGCCATGTGGTCACAAAGAATCAGACTCCAACTGAGTGACTGAGACTTAGAAATCAAAGAGTCTGGCCTGTGGTTTTTGTGGGGAATTAACCTCACCTGACTTGGCTTCCTGAAGGAATCCCAGCCTTTGCTCTGAAGAAACAGCAGAAATGGATGGCTTGAGAAATAGTGCCTAAGAGAGCAGTCAGCAGAACATGCGGTGCTGCCGCCATGAGACTGTCTTGAAGTCCATGTCTCAGCCTGCAAAGAGATGAGCCCAGGCTGGAAAGGAGAGGGTGGAGTTTGTGTCCAGAGACAAAGAAGGAACCCAAGCTAACTTGAGTAACCTTATCCGAGTGCCTTCCGTGAGTTGGCTGCACTGGACAACTTCAAGTCTGGCTTAACTGGCACCCCCCACCCTCGTGGCTCATCTTTCTATCTCCAGTTTCTGTCCAAGGCAGCAGAAGACGTGCGACGTGTCCAAGCTCACAGAGGTCATAGAGCTGAGACTTCAATCCAGGCAGATCACTCTGTCAGCTCCGGCAGGGAATAGGAGGTTCACCGCCCCGTCAACGTGAGTGTCCGCAAAGGGGTCAGACCGACCTAAGCACTCTCTGCGACTTGCGTCTCGAAGCAACAAGAAGTCCACTTTTGAGAGGCTGGAGGCAGGTCGCAGGTGGTCTCAGATGTGATGGCATCTGAAGGTCACTGCACTTTCAAGGAAGTGTGTGTTGGGGGGAGTGTTGTGGTCTGTGCACCGGTTGGAAAAGTTTCCAGAGATGAGGCAGAATGAGAGGAGAGGAGAGTTTATCAGAGTGGGAGAGGCTTTTAGAACAGGGGGCCGGCTCAAGGGAGGGCTGACCCCTTTGATGGGCTAGCTGCCCATTTTTATAGCCTCAAGACAGAAAATTCCTACTCGAAGGGTGGCATTAGGTGATTGGTTAGGATACTATGTGTGTTAAGTCGCTTCAGTCATGTCCGGCTCTTTTTGAGATCCTATGGGCTGTAGCCTGCCAGGCTCCTCTGTCCATGGGGATTCTCCAGGCAAAAACACTGGAGTGGGTTGCCATGCCCTCCTTCAGGGGATCTTCCTGACCCAGGGATCAAACCTGGGTCTCTTATGTCTCATGCATTGGCAAGCTGTTTCTTTATTTCAAGTGCCGTCTGGGAAGCCCCTAGGATGCTATCGGGTGGATAACAGAGTGGGTATTTTAGCTCATATGGGGTCAGGAAACTGGCCAGTTTAGATCTGGAGGCTCAGGGCACCAGTTGCTATAGGACTTGATCAGTTCCAGAGGTTTTTATCCTGTGACCTTGGTCCAAGCGCTCCACACCTGTGACCTTGGTATAGGGTCCCACAGGGAGATGTATAGAATGGACACATTTATCAGTCCAGTTCAGTTGCTCAGTCATGTCTGACTCTTTGCAACCCCATGGACCGCAGCACGCCAGGCCTCCCTGTCCATCACCAACTCCCAGAGTTCACCTAGACTCATGTCCATTGACACATATACACACATTACATATTTCAACCTTCATTTAAATGTTATGTTCCTTTCTGAGGCACAGTATACTAACATAGTAAAGTGAAATGACTGTTTCTGGGCAGGCATGTGCTCTGAAGTCAGATCTCAACTAATAAAGAGGCAGTCTGCTCACTAACCACAGACTCTCGCTGATATCGAAATGACTGCTACATTGCTTAGGGAAGCAGCTGTGAGCAGGTGATAGGAAATCCACACGAACCTCAAGGGCTTGACTTGTGGCGAGAACTCGTGTTTGCAGATGACACAAATTTATTGTGCAGCTGGTCACATACACGGCGGAAACGTGTCTGATACCCAGACCAGAGCAACAGCTCCATCTCGGAGGGACCGAAAGGCACTCACAGAGAAAGCGTGGGTCTGCCCGCTCCCTGAGGGAGCCCATGGTTTGAACGTGGTGGCTCTTCCCTTCGGGTCTTTGGGTCTCATCGTGATGTCCTTGGTGTGGGTCTCATCCACAGTGAAACATGTCCATAGCCCCGGACTCTCAAACTTGTGACAACACTTTAGTCTATCAAGGGGTCAGAAAACTTTATTCTGAAGAGAAAAGTGAAAGTTGCTCAATCATGTCCGGCTCTTTGCGACCCTGTGGACTATACAGTCCATGGAATTCTCCAGGCCAGAATACTGGGGTGGGTAGCCTTTCTTTCTCCAGGGCATCTTCCCAACCCAGGGATCGAACCCATGTCTCCTGCATTGCAGGCAGATTCTTTACCAGCTGAGCCACCAGGGAAGGCCTATTCTGAAGAGGCCAGATAGTACATATTTTTGCCTTTGCAAGCTGCATGATCTCTATTGCAGTTACCCACCACTGCCCTGGGGGCCCCAGAGTAGCCACTGGCAGAAGGTAAGTGAATGGATGAGGCATGGTACCAATAAAGCTTTATTTACAAAAAGAAACAGCCACATGCCACAGGGCATGCGGGATCTTACTTTCCTGGAGATCTTACTTCCTCTGCCGGGGAATCCATGCCCGCTGCAGTGGACGCACAGAGTCTGAACCACTGGACCACCAGGTAAGTCCCAATCTAAAATTATTCTGAAATGTAAGAAACTAAATTGTTTTAAAAGCCAATCACACAATAGTTCCTGCAGGCTTTCTACAAGTCTAATTGTGCAGAGCTAAGGAATGACAACCTGTCCAACTTTTAGAAACATGCTGTGTGTGCCCGGAAGAAATCTCTCCGTTGCAGTAAAAATTCCACCACCTTTCAGACAGCGGTCCTCCGTCGTTTCCTGTTATTTCTACCGCTAGTCAGATACTGCTATGTTCTTTGAAGTGGGGTCACATAGACTCAGTTGAAACAAAAGTTTTGGCCAGCGGCCAGTGAAGGAATTCCCAGCATCTGAGGCAGTAGCTGTGGAACACCAAAGAATCAGAGGCTTCTGTTTCAGCGTCCTTCTTCCTGTGAAGCCCTTGAATTATCTCAGCCTTAAGGATGTACAGATGACCAGTCCCTTTTGCCATGTGTGTGTGTGTGTGTGTGTGGTCGTGACTGTACTGGGAATGAGAAGGAGGAAACTGGATAAACTTTGTGTGTGTGCTAAGTTGCAATTTTTTGTGACCCCCATGGACTGTAGCCCGCCAGACTTCTCTGTCCATGGGATTCTCCAGGCAAGAATACTGGAGTGGCTTGCCATGCCCTTGAGTTCCCCTGAGCAGTGATCAAAGCTGTGCCCCCTGCATTGGCAGCATGGAGTCTTAACCACTGGACCACCAGGGAAGTCCCATCTAAGAATCTCTTACAAGTATCTCTATTGGATTTTTTTGCTTCCCAGGTGGCCCAGAGGTAAAGAATCTGCCTGCAGGAGAAGCAGTTTCAATCCCTGGGTCGGTAAGATTCCTTAGAGAAGAAAATGGCAACCCACTCCAGTATTCTTGCCTGGAGAATCTCATGGACAGAGGAGCCTGGCGGGCTACAGTCCATGGGGTCGCAAAGAGTGGGACACAACTTATTGACTGAACATGCACACATTGTTTTTGTTTTTCCCCTTAAAATGTGCCATATGAAGCTAGAAAAGCATTTATTGCATAATCACCCAAATGATATCACAGTGAAGGAGCAGAAATTTCATTCTGCCTTTGGGCAAAGCAGTACATTTGAGGTTATCTTGCTGAAATCTCACACGTGGAATCTTTTTTTGCAGCTTCGAAATCGCTTGCGTTGGTTTCCACTAGAACCACCTCCATGACACTGGTGTCGCGTTTTCAGCCGGCAATTTCATTGGCAGAACTATCCCCAAGCTACGAGCAGGTTGGGACCCACAAGGCATGCAAGATTTGAAAAAGACGTTCCCAAATATAATACTAGGGATGAAGGTAAGGATGCCAGGTGGGCATCAGGGCTCCTGTTCTCTCAGGACCCTCAAGCCTGCCCCCTAACCAGCTCTGTGACCTCCAGACCCTGACCTCAGCTGAGGGTCACTCATGGGGTGGTGATCATGGCCTAGGCTGGGAGTTACTTCACGCATCTTCTGTATCCATTCATCTGTTGATGGACATCTAGGTTGCTTCCATGTCCTGGCTATTCTAAATAATGCTGCTATGAAACTTTGGGCTGCATGTATTTTTTTGAATCATATTCTCTGGATTTACGCCCAGGAATGGGATTGCTGGTTCATATGGTAACTCTGTTTTCAGTTTTTAAAGGAACCTCCACACTGTTCTCCATAGTAACTGCATCAATTTACATTCCCATCAACAGTGTAGGAGGTTCCGTTTTTCCCCACCCCTTCTCCGGCATTTATTATCTGCAGACTTTTTAATAATAGCCATTCTGACTTGTGTGACGCAATACCCCTTGGTGGTTTCAATTTGCATTTCCTTTTATTGGTGATGTTGAGCATCTTTTCGTGTGGCCTGTTGGCCATCTGTATGTCTTCTTTGGAGAAATGTCTATCTAGGTCTTCTGCTGGTAGGTATCCCAGATCTTGGAGAAGGAAATGGCAAACTACTCCAGTGTTCTTGCCTGGAGAATTCCCCGGACAGTGGAGTCTTGTGGGCCACAGCCCATGGGGTCGCAAAGGGTCACACACGAATGAGCTTCTGAGACATGCCAAATCTTTATGTGAGGGCTTCCCTGGGGGGTAGTCCTCCCTCGGCTGAAGGTTGGGGACTAGGCTTCTGCAAGCACCACCTGAGGTCAGCAGATCCTTAGCCTGACTCCTGCTCCTCGTGAGGGGAAGCCGTGTAAGTCAGCTGTGGGGCTTTAGCCAGGCTTCTTCCAAACTAACCGGCAAAGTCCCCTTCATTCTCCAGGACACTGTTGAGTGGTTTCCATTTCTCCAGTAAGCTGACTAAATGTTTCCCAAAGATGACAGGTCCGGATCCCAGGAAACCTGTCAACGTTACCTTATTTGGGAAAAAAAGAAAAAGGTCTTTGCAGATGTGATTAAACTAAGGATTTTGAGATGCAGAGGCGATAGTTGATTCTTTAGGTGGGGCTTTAGGGCAATCACAAGAAGCACCTATAGCCATCCGAAGGTGGAAGTGGGGAGGAACAGAGTCACCGCTAGCGCCTCCAGGCATGTTATGGCCCCACTGACAACTTTTTTAAAAAAATGTACATGTGCGTGCTCACTAAGTCGTGTCCGACTCTTTGCACAACCCCGTGGACTGCAGCCCACCAGGCTCCTCTGTCCATGGGATTTCCCAGGCAAGAATACCGGAGCGGGTTATGCTTCATTTGACTGTGCCAGTTCTTAGTTGCGGCATGTGGGATCTTGGTTCCCTGACCAGGGATCGAACCTGGGCCCCCTGCACTGGGGGTGCAGAGTGTTAGCCACTGGACTGCCAGGGAAGTCCCTTCTGCTGACACCCTGATTCCAGACTTCAGACCTCCCGAAGGGAAAGAGTAGCTCTTCACTGCTTGATAGTACTTTGCTACAACAGCCCTAGGAAAGATAAGACAGTATCCGGAAAGCATCTCAGATTCCACCTGCCCTAAAGAAACTCCTAATTGCCTCCCTTCAAGTGTGCGTCTGCCCAAAATTCCATTCAGGAACCCTTCAACTCAGCTAACTTCAGCCGAAAACCCAGGAAGTTGTTTCTGATGACCTCCAACCCCCCGGGATATACACCAGCCCTAGGAGAGGGGGTGTATGGAGACTCGGGACAGATTCAAAATGAACTCTGGGCTCATGCGCTAGGCTGCCATCAAGTCCTGACACTTGCAACTTCCCCAGAGAGAAGAATCCTTTCTTTGCCCCTGGGGCCCCTACCTGCACCATCACCTCACGTCCTCTCAGCCGGCAGCATAATAGCTCAGTCACTCCTTCCAGGATGTGTTTTCAGACACTTCAGAGGAAAAAAAAAAAAAAAGTGGATGAGAAGGAAACACAAGAGGTCTATTTCTTTCTTTTTTCTTCTCTTCTCTACTTGGATTTCTCTGCTGCTGCTGAACCTTTTGCAGGGAAAAGCCATTTTGCACGTTAACTGTGCCCTCATTGTTTCATGGCAGCTAATGATGTTTTCTTTATAGCCAGAGTGAATGTTTTCATATTTCTTGCATCCTTTACATTCCTTCACAAGTCCTCCCTGGTGCTGGACAAGTAAAAAGGCCTCAAGAAACACATGCTCATTGGCTACCTAATTAAAAGAAAAAAAGAACATTGAAAAATAACCAATGGCTTTCTAAAAATGTACTTTAAAATACAAAAAATGCTTGGGACGTCCCTGGCTGTCCATTGGTTACGACTTGGCGCTTTCAACACCAGGTCAGGGAACTTAAGATCCTAGGAGCCACACCGCATAGCCAAAAAAAGAAATCAATAAAAACTTTTGCAATAGTCGTTTTAACTAAGTACTCTTTTTGAAGGACTCCTGATCAGAATAGTTGGGTATCGCTTTATATATCTGCGTGTGTATATTATTTTAACCATCGTGTATTTGCTGTGTGTGCTGAGTTGCTCAGTGGTGTCTGACTCTTTGTGACCCCCATGGACTGTAGCCCGCGAGGCTCCTTTGTCCATGGGGATTCTCCAGGCCAGAATACTGGAGTGGGATCCCCTCCTCCAGGGGATCTTCCCGCCCCAGGGATCGAACCCTCATCTCTTACATCTCCTGCACTGGCAGGCGGGTTCTCTTCAACTGGCACCACCTGGGAAACCCACTAAGCTCTCCGGGTTCTCCTTTATAAAGTCCTAATCCCATTCATGAGGCTCATGACCTGATCAGCTCCTAGAGACCCCACCCCTTCATTCTATTTCACGTGGGGCAGGACCCCACATATGAATTTGAGGAGTGAGCACAGGTATTCTCTTTGTTGCCCTGAATGCCTGACTTAACTATACAGAGAATAAAGCAAAGGGGCTCGTAGCATAATTAAAAAAAAAAAAAAAACACAACTGAACACGGTTATTCCACACTCATCATTTCTCAGTCATCAGCAAAATCTCTCATTAGAGATCTCCGCAGCTTAATTAAGTCTTTGGGGTGAAGGTAAAAAGAAAGATGACCTTTAAAACCAAATTGGCATTGCCTAAGTCATAGACAAATCACTTTTCTCAGTCTTGTTACAGTTATATCTGTGGGAGAAGATCTAATTTTTATTTTACATAACTGCAAGGAGTGGAATTATACAGATGCCCCCAAGATCCCCACCCCCCTGGTCTGTGCATCACATAAAATTCCTGCTTTTCAAGGTCAGCCTGGTCCTTGCATAGGATGGATGTCAGTCCAGTGATGAGGATCCAGAGATGATCTTCCCTGGTGGCTCAGTGGTAAAGAATCCAGCTGCCAATGCAGGAGACCTGGGTTCCATCCCTGGTCCAGGGAGATCCCCTGGAGGAGAAAATGGCAACCCACTGCAGTATTCTTGCCTGGAGAATCCCATGGACAGAGGAGTCTGGTGGGCTACAGTCCATGGGGTTGCAAAGAGTCAGACATGACTGAGTGAGCACACAGCAATATATAGCAGACGTGAAGGGTTTTTAGGAATGATGATACTTGTTAATGCAGGATTAGGGTTCCCTAATGAAAGTGAAAGAGAAGAGTGAAAAAGTTGGCTTAAAGCTCAACATTCAGAAAACTAAGATCATGGCATCCGGTCCCATCACTTCATGGCAAATAGATGGGGAAACAGTGGCTGACTTTATTTTTCTGGGCTCCAAAATCACTGCAGATGGTGACTGCAGCCATGAAATTAAAAGATGCTTACTCCTTGGAAGGAATGTTATGACCAACCTGGACAGCATATTAAAAAGCAGAGACATTACAAACAAAGGTCCATCTAGTCAAAGCTATGGTTTTTTCAGTGGTCATGTATGGATGTGAGAGTTGGACTATAAAGAAAGCTGAGTGCCAAAGAACTGATGCTTTTGAACTGTGGTGTTGGAGAAGACTCTTGAGAGTCCCTTGGACTGCAAGGAGATCAAACCAGTCCATCCTAAAGGAGATCAGTCCTGGGTGTTTGTTGGAAGGCCTGATAATGAAGTTGAAACGCCCATACTTTGGCCACCTGATTCGAAGAGCTGACTCATTTGAAAAGACCCTGATGCTGGGAAAGATTGAAGGCAGGAGGAGAAGGGGACGACAGAGGATAAGATGGTTGGATGGCATCACTGACTCAATGGACATGAGTTTGGGTAAACTCCAGGAGTTGGTGATAGACAGGGAGGCCTGGCATGCTGGGGTCCATGGGGTCACACATAGTCAGACATGACTGAGTGACTGAACTGAACTGATCTGAACCAAAGTGCAGACTTTGGGCTTTCGCTCAAGAAGAAATTGTTATCAATGGATCAGACCACCTCCGTGAGCCTTTCCAAAGAAGGTTTACAGCCAAGACTCTCAACACAGGAGCATCTCTCTGAAGCCACCCATTGTGAGTTTGACAGCCCCAAAGAAATGTTTTCTTCCAACAGCCAGAAAGCTCAGAGAATTCTCTTCTGTAGATGAGGACTCAGCCTCTGGCTGTTCCGCCAGTAGTTTTAGAGCAAGGTAAAGGCTCCTAAGAGCCAGGAGAGACGGGTGTTAACACCCGAGATGTCCTCTCCAGGGCTTGTGTTAATCGCTCAGTCGTGTCCCACTCTATGTGACCCATGGACTGTAGCCCACCAGCCTCCTCTGTCCATGGGGATTCTCCAGGCCAGAATACTGGAGTGCATTGCCATGCCCTCCATCAGGAGATCCTCCCGATGCAGAGATGGAACCCAGGTCTCCCACGTGGCAGGCGGATTCTTTACTGAGCCACCAGGAAAGCCCAATCATGTATATATAGTCCCTTCTAGTTGCCAGCATGAAACTTGGCCCTTCGCAGATACAATATTTTTAAAATTTATAGAGTTATATTTTTTGGCTGCGTTGGTGTCTCTGTTACTGCTCTTGGGCTTTCTCTATTTGCAGCAAGGGGGGACCAGCCAGGAGAGGTGTGGGGTGCGATGTTTTTGGTACAGGAGCTCTAGGGCCCTCAGATTCAGCAGTTGTGACACACAGGCTTAGTCACCCTCTGGGACACGGGCTCCTGCTGGCCCTGTGGAAAAGGTGTTTCAGTATGCTTGAGCTTACAAACTGAAACGTACTTGACCCTGTAATTTGAAAAGTACAAGGAAAATTCTGGAACTCCATCCTCCATTACATTTTATAGTTATACATCTGTTAGAATAAAAAAAATGAAACAATCTGTGCCCTACTTCATGAAGAGGATTAGCTACTGATTCAATCTCTTCCCTGGTGGTTCAGACAGTAAAGAATATGCCTGCACTGCGGGAGACCCAGGTTCGATCCCTGGGTTGGGAAGATCCCCTGGAGAAGGGAATGGCAATCCACTCCAGTATTCTTGCCTGGGGAATCCCATGGCAGAGGAGCCTGGCGGGCTATAGTCCATGGGGTCGCAAAGGAGCAGACACATCTGGGGGACTAACACATACAGATATAAATCTCTAAAAGTTGGTCCAATTCGTCTTGTTGATCGATACACTGCTTGCTGATAAGTGAAAGCAGGACCACTTTCATTTAACTTAGCTCTGCTCTATCAAAGGAAATAAACCTTAGACTTGACAAGGTGGTACACACATTCCTGAGACTGTCAAACATCTAGGTTTGGATGCTCAGAGGGTCCAGAAGGATACATGCTCAGTCTCGTGTCCTAAGCAATGAATATCCAAAAAAGTGAGAAAACCCATAGAATAAACGTGCTCTGCTTTTCCAGAAGAACAAAATCTACATTCCTGTTGTTCAGTCACTAAGTCCTGTCCGACTCTTTGTGACCCCACGGACTGCAGCATGCCGGGCTTCCCTGTCCTTCACTATCTCCTGGAGCTTGGTCAAACTCATGTCCATCGAGTCAGTGATGCCATCCAACCATCTCATCCTCTGTCATCCCTTTCTCCTCCTGCCTTCAATCTTTCCCGGCATCAGGGTCGTTTCCAATGAGTCAGTTCTTCGCATCAGGTGATGCTTTCAAACTGTGATGTTGGACAAAACTCTTGAGAGTCCCTTGGACTGCAAGGAGATCCAACCAGTCCATCCTAAAGGAAATCAGTCCTGAATATTCATTGGAAGGACTGATGCTTAAGCTGAAGCTCCAGTACTTTGGCCACCTGTTGTGAAAAGCTACATGCTGACAAACATGGGAACATGGGAAATTCTGCCTGAGTTGTTAGTAATTAGAAAAGAAAGCTGTCACCAGCAGAAGTCCACATGGGCTCAATGTCATACTGAATGCTTCCCAAAGGGGTGCAAGGTTGATACATTGTGGCTATGCCTTTCACTCACAAGACAGAGGTAATGTCACACCATGGATGGTTGACAGCCTTGTCATGATATGTGAAACGTGATACAGAAGCCTCAGTGGGATGGGACCACAGACAGATGGGCTCAACGGTGTAATCCCAGGAATGTTGAAAGATTTATGAGGGGCTGAGAGAAGGGCACCTATCTGACAGCAGGCTTGGTGCTGTCTCTTGCAGCATGTTTATTAATGTCAGTATAGACCGTGGTGTTATGAATATTGAACTGATCCTAAGCAGAAAGCAAAGAGGAACTAGAGAACCTCTTGAAAGTGAAACAGTAGAGTGAAAAAGCTGACTTAAAACTGAACATTTGAAAAATGAAGATCATGGCAACCGGTCCCATCACTTCGTGGCAAATAGATGGGGAAACAATGGAAACAGGGACAGACTTTATCTTTTTGGGCTCCAAAATAACTGCAGATGGTGACTGCAGCCATGAAATTAAAGCTCCTTGGAAGAAAAGCTATGACCAACCTAGACAGCATAATAAAAAGCAGAGAGATCACTTTGCAGACAAAGGTCTATCTAGTCAAAGCTATGGTTTTCCCAGTTGTCATGAATGGATGTGAGAGCTGGACCATGAAGAAAGTTGATCAAAAAAAAAAAGAAAAGAAAAGAAAGAAAGTTGAGTGCAAACAATTGATGCTTTTGAACTGTGGTGTTGGTGAAGACTCTTGAGAGTCCCTTGGATTGCAAGGAGATCAAACCAGTCCATCCTAAGGTAAATCAGTCCCGAATGTCTACTGGAAGGATTGATGCTGAAGCTGAAGCTCCAATACTTTGGCCACCTGATGCAAAGAACTTACTCATTTGAAAAGACCCTGATGCTGGGAAAGATTGAAGGCAGGAGAAGGGGATGACAGAGGATGAGATGGTTGGATGGCATCACTGAGTCCACACAGACATGAGTTTGAGCAAGCTCCAGGAGTTGGTGTTGGACAGGGAGGCCTGGTGTGCTGCAGTCCCCACGGGGTTGCAAAGAGTTGGACACGACTAAACAACTGAACTGACTGAAGCTGGAAGGGATGCCTTATGTGAAGATTAAAAAAAAAAAAAAAAAAGCTCAGCAGCATGATATTTAGTGAAGATGTAGGTAAAATTACACCTGAGTTCAAGGAATGACAGTATAACCCCTCTGAGTGGCAGATGGATGATCAGACAATGATTACACAGTGAACGGAAAATGTGATAGACGACTGCTGCTGTCATTTATGGAGACAAGGATTTCATGCGTTAGTGGACCGAGTGGCCTGAATTTCAGCCTTAGGTAAGATCTAAGGTTTAAATTGAGATGTTTTAGTCAACACTAGCTTTCGGGCTGGGGTTGACCAGTGGGAGGGTGAGGGTAGCAGCACTGTGTTGTGGAGGTGAAAGGCACTCAGTCGTGTCTGACTCTTTGTGATCCCATGGACTATAGAATCCACTGGATTCTCCAAGCCAGAATACTGTGGTGGGTAGCCTTTCCCTTCTCCAGGGCATCTTCCCAACCCAGGGATCGAACCCAGGTCTCCCCCATTGCACAGTTCTTTACCAGCTGACCCACAAGGGAGGCCCTGTGTTGAGACAGGGCACGTCCAAAAACTGTAGGTGCATTAATATGGTCTTTCATCTTTTGGTTGATCATGTGCTCAGTCTTGTCCAACTCTTTGTGACCCCATGCACTGTAGCCCACCAGGATCCTCTGCCCAAGGGATTCTCCAGGCAAGAATACTGGAGCGGGTTGCCAAGCCCTCCCTCCAGGGGATCTTCCCCACCTAAGGATGAAACCTAGTGTCCGCCGCCTCTCCTGCCTGTTGTCCGGGCGCGGGTAAGGGCTGGGCCTCGAGCCGCCACCCCAGCCGGACTCTGGCCCCACGGGGAGCGCCAGTCACCTCTGCACCCCCCAGGTCACCGCGAGCCCCGAGCTGCAGCCCGCCCCCTCCCCGAGCTGCAGTTGTAGCCTGCAGCTCCCTACTCCCCGCGGGCGGCGGGAAGTCCCAAGTGCACTTCCACCCCAGGCCCCCTCACCCCAGTGCGCCCGCCTCTACCCGCCCCTCACACCCTCTGGGCACTTCGCGGTAGCCCGATTGCTTCCCGTCCCTTGACCCGGATAGGCGCGAGCCCCCAAACCCCCACGTGCAGGATCAGCTCTTCCCCCATCGCGCGCAGGGCGCGCCCTCCCTTTTCTGGGCGCGCAGCGCGAGTTCCCCGTTTCCAGCGCGTGCGGGGCACCCCTGGCACGAGCTCTCACTTCCTGCGCGCGTGGTGCCAGTCCTTCCCCCGGCGCAAGGCAGATCTTTCCTACGCACGTGACGTGAGCCCCCACTTCTTGCGCGTGCGCGCGCGGCACTCCCGGCACACGCGCCGTGAGCCCCCACTTCCTCCGCCTGCGGCGCGGCGCGAGCCTTCCCTTCTTGCGCGTTCGGGGACCCTGCGACCCGCGGCACGAGCCCCCCTTCCTGGATGCGTGGCGGGAGCCGACCCTTCTTGCGCGTGTGGGGCCCCCTGGCATGTGCCGCGCGAGCCCCCACTTCCTGTGCGTGCGCCACTGCGCGAGCCCCCCGGTTCCTGAGCGCACGGGGTCGGCCCTCCCCCCAGCACGCGCGCCGCGAGCCCCCCCACTTTCTGCCCACGCGGCACGGAGAATACCCCCTTCTTAAGCACGTGGGTGCCCACCACCCGCGGCGGGAGCCTCCCTTCTTTCGCACGCGGGGACCCCTGGCACGCGTGGCGCGAGCCCCTGCTTCCTGGGTACGTGGAAAGAGCCCCCACATTTTGCGCGCGCTGAGACCCCGCCCTCAGTGCACGCAGGGCAGCGCGAGCTCCCCTTCCTATGCGCTGGAGGCCCCACTTCCTGCGTGCGCAGCAGAAGACCCCCACTTCCGGCGCAAGCGGCGCGGCGCGAGCCCCCCCCACCCCGCCCCGTTCCTGCGCCCGCGGGGTCATCCCTCACCCAGCACGGCGCGAGCCCCCCCTTCTTAAGCTCGCGGGTTCCCGCCACCCGCGGCGCGAGCCCCCCTTCCTTTGCACACGGTGACCCCAGGCACTCGTGGCGTGAGCTCCTGCTTCCTGGGTACGTGGAGCCCCCACTTCTTGCGTGCGCGGGACCCCTTGGGACTCGCGGAACGAGCCCCCACTTCCTGCGCGCCCCGGGGTCAACCCTCCCCCGTCCGCGCGCCGCGCGAGACACCCCTCCAGCGCATCCCTTCTTGCGCGCGCGGGGATCCGCGGCACGCTTGGCGCGAGCCTCCACTTCCTGCCCGCGCGCTGTGGCGCGAGCCCTCCAGTTCCTGCGCGCGCGGGGTCAGCCCTCCCCCCGGCACGCGCGACGCGAGCCCCCTCCCCTTCTTACCCACGCGGCGCGGCGCGAGCCACCCCCTTCTTGCGCGAGCTGGGGTCCCCTGCCACCTGGGGCACGAGCCCCACTTTCTGCGCGCGCGGGGACTCCGGGCACGCGCGGCGTGAGCCAACACTTTCTGTGCTCGCGGCGCGGGCCCCCCACACCGTTCCTGCGCGCGCCGGGCCAGCCCTCCCATCGGCGAGCACGGCGCGAGACCCACCCCCCCCCCCCCCAACTCCTGCGCACGCGGCGCCGCGCAAGCTCTCACTTCCTGCGCGCGTGGTGCTGCACGAGCCCCCCGGTTCCTGCGCGCGCGGCTCCAGCACCCCCTTTCCTGGGCGCGCGGGCCAGCCATACCCCCGGCACACGCGGCGCCAGCCCCCCTACCTGCCCGCAAGGCGCAGCGCAAGACACCGCTTCCTGGGGGCGTGGCGCGAGCCGCTCCCTTCTTGCGCGGGCGGGGCCCCCAGGGACTGGTGTCCTTCCCTGCACAGGAAGGGTTCCCCAGTTGAGGGCCGTGTTTCCTCAACTCCCAAGAAAGGGGTCCCCACCCGCGGGCCGTGTGTCCTCAACCGCGTAAGAAGAGGTCCCCACTCGCCGGCCGCGGGCCTCAACTGGGCATGCAGGGGTCTCGACCCATGGTGCGCACGCCCAGGAAAAGAGAGACGGGTCCCAACTCGCGGGCCTGGCATCCTCACCGGGAGACACAGGCGTCCGCACCCGCGTGCCGTGCGCCCTTTACTGCGCACGCAGTGTTCCCCACTACTGGGCTGTGCGCCCTCAACCGCACACTGAGGGGTCTGCACCTGCGTGCCGAGCACCCTTAACTGCGCGCAGAGGCGTCCCCACGCTCGGGCAGCGCGCCCTTAAGCACAGGGAGGGCTTCTCAGCCGCAGGCCGTGGGCCTTCCACCGCTCACGCAGTGGTCCCCACTAGCAGGCCGCGCGCCCTCGAGCACACACAGAGGGCTCCCAACTCCCGGGCCACGCACCATCAACCGCGCACGAATAGGTCCTCAAGGCTGTACGCGCTTCCTCAACTGCACACCAAGGACGCCCCGCATGTGGGCTCTGCGCCCTCAACCGCGCACGGAGTTGTCCTCACCAGGAGGTTGTGCGCCCTCCACGCCCAGGAAGGGCGTCCCCACTCGCCGGCCATGGGCCCTCAACTGCGCACGGAGGGGGTCCCCACTCGCGGGCAGCGCGCCCTCAACTGGGCACGGAGGTACCCGATCCCTAAAAAATGCACGGATGGGTCCCTACTGGTGGGTCTGGCGTCCTAACCCACACACGGAGGGCACCCTACCCGTGGGTCGTGCACCCTCAACCGTGCACTGAGGGGTCCCCACCCACGGGCCGTGCGTCCGCGACTGCGCACGCAGTGGTCCCCACCGCGCGCTGAGGGGTGTGTACCAGCGGGTCGTGCACCCTTAAACACGTACGGAGGAAATCCGCACTCGCGGGCAGCGGGCCGTCAACTGCGCACGGAAGGGGTCCCGACCCGCGGTACCCGAACCCTAAAAAATGCACAGATGGGTCCCTACTGGTGGGTCTGACGCCCTAACCCACACACGGAGGGCACCCTACCCGTGGGTCGTGTACCCTCAACCGTGCACTGAGGGGTCTCCACCCACG
The DNA here is from genome assembly GCF_910594005.1 of Cervus elaphus. Taxonomy (NCBI): domain Eukaryota; kingdom Metazoa; phylum Chordata; class Mammalia; order Artiodactyla; family Cervidae; genus Cervus; species Cervus elaphus. Next base: position 172,587,972 of record NC_057848.1, on the reverse strand, counting down.
GGCCGTGCGTCTGCGACTGCGCACGCAGTCGTCCGCACCGCGCACTGAGGGGTGTGCACCAGCGGGTCGTGCACCCTTAAACACGTACGGAGGGGTCCCTACTCGCAGGCAGCGGCCCTCAACTGGGCACAGAGGGGTCCCGGCCCGCAGGTCGCACAGGGAGGGGTCCCCACGGCGGTACCCGCGTCCTGAAAACACATAGATGGGTCCCCATTCACGGGCAGCAAGCCCTCAACTGGGCATGGAGTGGCCCGCACGCCCTAGAAAATGCACAGATAGGTCCCTACTTGCAGACCGGGCGGCCTCACCCGCACACGGAAGTGTCCCCACACGTGGGCCGCGCGCCCTCAACTCCCACTAAGGAGGTCCCTACTCATGAGCCACGCCACCTCAACCGCGTAAGGAGGAAGCCCCACCCGCGGGCCCGGCACCCTCAACCACCCACGGCTGGGGTCCCCACCTACGATGGGCCGAGCACCCCCAACTCCCACGAAGGGGTCCCCACTGGCGGGCCGCGGGCTCTCAACCACGCACCTAGGCGCGCCCTGAAAAAACGCACAGACGCGTCCCTACTTGGGGGCCCAACATCTTCACCCACAAAGGGAGCCCTACTCGCGGGCCGCGCGCGCTCAACTGCGCGCGGAGGGGTCTCCACCCGCGCAGTACTCGCGGGCCCTGAACCACGCACGGAGGGGTCCCCGGCCGTGCGCCCTCACTTCCCAAGAAGAGGGTCCACACCCGCGGGCCGGGCGCCCTCACTCGCACACCGAAGGTCACCCCCGCCCCGCGCGAGTCGCGCGCTCACCCAGGCAGCCGAGCAGGTCGCAAGCGGTGGCGGCGCGCACGATGCGCACGGAGGCGGGGGCCGCGGGCCGAGGTCGGCGGGGAGAACGCGGCGACCCCGGGGCCCGCGGGCCGGCGCCCGGGCCGCAGCTGCAGAAAGTCGAGCGCCAGGAGGAGCGCGCCGCTGCCCAGGCACAGCGCGTGGAAGGCCCGCGGCTGGAAGCCCAGCGCGAGCTGCGTGGCGGCGTCCCGCGTGGGGCAGCAGAAGCTGCCGAGGCGCGGGAAGGCCATGGGTCGTGCTGGGGACGCACGCGGCTAGGGTCTGCCGGCCGGCCTGGGTCATGTGCTGGGCGCGGGGGGCCGCGGGGAGGGGGCGTCATGTGCCCTGGGCCTCCCCGCGGCCCCCGCCCGATCCCCGCCCCGCGCTGGCAGCAAAGGCGCCAGGCTCGGTGAGGGCAGCGCGGAACGCCACGAGGCCTCACGAGGGTGATGCTTGGTAGCGAGGAGGAGGAGGAGTGAGAGAGCTCAGGGTCGGGGAAGTTCGCTTTCTTGCCGGTCAGCAGGCCTTCCCGGGGTGGGGGGGACGGGGTTAATTCTCCAGAACCCGGAGCCCCCAACACTGTTGTCTCATCTTAACCCATCTGCCTTAGAAAGCACGCGCTCTTGCCAGGTTTGACCAGTCTGCGTCTCTGACATCCCTCATTTTAATCCGGTGCCAGTTCATAAACAGTGACTGTGCCGTGATTAGCATTAAAACCCCGCTTTTCTACAGCCCCTCTCCGACAGAGAAATCAACAAATTTTTGAAAAAAGAGGAAACTACTTTGCCAGAGTGGACACACCCACCCACCCTTTTCATGCGCGCGCTGCGCGAGCACTCTCATTCCTCCGCGCGCTGCCAGCCCTTACCCCGGTGCTACTTTGCCAGAGTGGACACACACACACACACACAGACACAGACACACACACACACACACACACACACACACACCCTTTTCATGCGCGCGCTGCGCGGGCACTGTCGTTCCTCCCCGCGCTGCCAGCCCTTACCCCGGTGCACGCGGTGCGAGCCCCCCGTTCCTGCCCACGCGGCGCGGCGCAAGAACCCCCCCTTCCGCGCGCGGGACCCCCCGCCACCGGCGGCGCTAGTTCCCCTTATTGCGCGCGCGAAGCCATCCCCGGCACGCGCGGCGAGAGCCCCCGCTTCCCGGGCGTGCGGCGCGGCGCCTTCCCTAAGGTTCCTGCGCACTCGGGGTCAGCCCTTCCCCGGGAGCGCAACGCGCTAGCCCCGCCCCTTCCTGCGCACCAGGCGCGACGCGAGCCCCCACTTCTAGCGCGCGCGGAACCTCCCGTCACGAGCGGCGCAAGCCCCTAGTTCCTGAGCTCGCGGCGCAAGCCCCTAGTTCCTGAGCTCGCGGCGCAAGCCCCTAGTTCCTGAGCTCGCGGCGCAGCGTGAGCGCCCCGGGTCTTGCGCGCGCAGGGCCGGCCCTCGCCCGGGCGCGCGCGGCGCGAGCCCCTCCTTTTCTCCGCGCGCAGCGCGGCGCGAGACCCCGGTTCCTGCGCGAGCGTGGGGCCAGCCCTTCCCCGTGCGCGCGCGGCGCGAGGCCGCCCCCTTGCTGCACGCGCGGCGCTCGCATCCCCCTTTCCTGCGTGCGCGGCGCCACGCAAGGACCCTTGTTCTTGCGCTCGCGGGCTGGTCCTTTGCCCGGCACGCGCGGTGGGAGCCCCCCCCCGCCCCACCAAGCCTCCGGGTTCCTGCGCGCGCGGGTTCAGCCCTCCCGGGCGCGCGCGGCGCTAGCCCCGCCCCTTCCTGCGCACGCGGCGCGACGCGAGCCCCCACTTCTTGCGCGCGCGGAGCCTCCCGTCACACCGGGCGCAAGTCCCCCCATTCCTGAGCGCGCGGGGCCAGCCCTTCCCCCGGCGCGCACGGCTCGAAAATCCCTCCTTTCCTGCGCGCGCCGCGAGTCAACCCGCACTTTCCTGTGCGCGCGGCGCGGCGCGAGCCCTCACTGTCTCTGCGCGCGCCGCGGCATGAATTCCCCCCACCCCGTTTCTGAGCGCGCCGGGTCAGCCCCCTACCCCCGGGGCGCGTGCCCCTCCCACTTTCCCGCGCGCTTGGAGCGAGACCCCAGTTCCTGCGCCCGCGGGGCCAGCTCTCCCTCCGTCACGCGCGGCGCCAGACCCCGGTTCCTACGCCCCCGGAGCTAACTCTTCCCCCGGCGCGCGCAGCCAGACGCTGCCACTTCCTGCGCACGCGGCGCGAGCCCCCCGTTCTTTCGCGCGCTGCGCGAGCCAAACCCCATCTCACGCGCCCCGCCCCCTACCCCGCGGCTCCCCGCCCCCTACCCCGCGGCTCCCCGCCCGCTCCCCTCGGGCCCGCCCCCTCCCCTCCGCTCCCCGCCCCCTCCCCTCGACTCCCCGCCCCTTCCCCTCGGCTCCCCGCCCCCTCACCGCGGGCCCCCGCCACTCCCCGCCGGTACACCCCGCTCCGCGCGGCTCCCCTCGGTTCCCCGGCCCCTCACCGCGGGCCCGCCCCCCTCCCTGCCTGTCCGCTCCCTTCGGCGCGGCTCCCCGCCCCCTCCCCTCGACTCCCCGCCCCCTCCCCTCGGCTCCCCGGCCCCTCCCCGCGGGCCCGCCCCCCTCCCCGCCGGTCCGCCCCCTTCGGCGCGGCTCCCCGGCTCCTCCGCGCGGCTCCCCGCCCCCCTCCCCTCGGCTCCCCGCCCCCTCACCGCGGGGCCCCCGCCACTCCCCGCCGGTACAGCCCCCTCCGCGCGGCTCCCCCTCCCCCTCCCCTCGGCTCCCCGTCCCCTCCCCGCCGGTCCGCCCCCCTCGGCGCGGCTCCCCGCCTCCGCCGCGCTGCTCCCCGACGGGTCGGCGCGGCTCCCAGCCCCTTCCCCGGCCCCTCCCCGCGTTTCCCCTCCTGCTACCCGCTGCTCCGCCTCTTCCCCGAGTGTCCCTGCCCCCTCCCCGCGGCTCCGCCCCTCCACGCCTCTCCCCGCGGCTCCGTCCCCGCCCTGCCGGCCCGCCCCCTCCCCGCGGCTCCCCGCCCCCTCCGGGGCCCGCCTTCCCCCGTGCGCTGCGCAGCGCGTCCTCCGGACTCCCTCCCGCCCCGGGCCGGCACTTTCCTTGTAAGTTGCAGCGCAAGTTTACCCGCGGCCGGCAACGGGGGCGTCGAGACTCTCCCTCGCCCTCGGCCGGCTGGGCTTCTCCGGAGCGTATGGGCGCGGGTCAGGCGGGCCCGGGGGCCTGAGCGGCCGCGCCGCCTCTGCGCCCTGCGCCATGGAGGGCGCCGAGCCCCGCGCGCGGCCGGAGCGCCTGGCGGAGGCCGAGGCTCGGGCGGCCGATGGCGGGCGCCTGGTGGAGGTGCAGCTGAGCGGCGGCGCCCCTTGGGGCTTCACCCTGAAGGGCGGCCGGGAGCACGGCGAGCCGCTGGTCATCACCAAGGTGAGGGGGGGGCGCGGGACTTGCACGGTGACAGCCGGGAGGTGGCCTCGGGGGCCGGGAGACTCGTCGAGGTCAGGAGCGCTGCGGGGGGGGTGTCGGTTCCGGGTGGCGCCCCGGGCCCGGGACGCTCGTTTACCTGGGTCTCCTGTGAGAACGTGGGGCGCTGGGACCCGCCTCAGGTGTGTGGTCCGGGCGCCACCTGGGCCTCCGTTCCTTGTTTCCCAGCCCTTTTCGGCTCCCGGCGCCTCCGAGAGTTTCAATGGCTCCCGTTTCGGATCTCTCCCCTCCCCCTCTTGGAAGGGGCCCAGCCGGGTCCCCTGTCACTCCCGTCCTCGCTAGTGCCGGGCTGCACCTGTGGGCCAGCCCAGAGGTCCCACGTGCGCCGGGTGGACAGAGCCGGCCCCTTCTATGTTAGCCTGTCTGGATGCCTGTTTCTGCACCCCGCCTTGGACCCGCACCCCTTATCTCTAGGACGTGTGGGTGAGCAGCTGCCGGCAGGCCAGCTTCTCCATTCCCAAAAGCCCATCAATATTTACTGACGTTTGGCTTCCAGCCATAGATCCGCGGCGCCCTGGATACTTAAAAAAAAAAAAAAAAAAAAAAAACCCTGGAAGTTTTCAGAGTCCTTTATAAAAGTGGGATTTGAACCACCATAATAAGTTGCTACTGTGTGTGTCCATGGGGTCGCAAAGAGTCGGACACGACTGAGCGACTGAACTGAGTGTGTGTGTGTGTGTGTGTGTAGGGTTTACTTTAGAACTTTGAATTTTCTTGCCTTGAAATAGAAAACCCATCTTGAGACTTAGCAGCTGAGCTTGTATAAACCTGTAGAAACACACACAAATCAGTCGTTTTGTTTTCCACTGGTTAAAACTGTCTGTTGGTCAGTTTCTTTTGGAAGGTCTGGGCCGTGACATTCCTGGGGACAAAGTTCTCTTTAAAATGCAAAAAAATTCTTGGCTTCCAGAAGGGTTTGAAGGTGACTTACTGTTGTTTTTTTTTTTTTTTTCTCTGCTTTCCTGCTTCACCGCGGCTGGAAGCACTGAAGTGACTTCTAACCTGCCCCACCAGATTGAATTTAGGAGGTGGTGTGGCTTTGTTACCTAGATAACAAATGAGAGACCGAACTAATCTTTTATTTTCTCTCATTTTTTCTGGTTATAAACTAGAGACTCTGAGGGAAAAGGGTGCACTGAATTTATGTTGAACTGGGGATGAGGCTGTCTTTGTTGTAAATTTCACCCAGGTGCAACCTATTAATGCATTGAATTCTTTGAAAAGTGGGAGGCAGCCTAGTGGGCAAACCTTGCGCAGGTCTGGTGCTCCCTGCAAATGCCTTATAGCATTGTAGCTTGAGCCTTTTAAATAATGAGTTTTACCAGGTATTTTGGATGGTAAAGGTTAAAAAGTTACCAGGTGAATCCCCCAAACCTTTAGAACTTCAGGTGTTTCTTTTAAAAAAGAACACACGCAGATCCAATTCAAGCTGTCTTCCTCGGACCTGTCCTTACAGCAGATCGAATAAGTGGTACAACATTGTTTAAGGTAACGTCTTGCTTTGGGGGCTTCCACTGGGTAGGAAAAGAGGCCTAAAAATTCAGTTGTTTTACCAGAAGCTGGGGAAAAGGACTTTGGAGTACCTCCTCCTTTCTCTGTACCCCGAGTCGTAACCCCCCCCTCGTCCCCCTAGTTATTAGTGGTATTTCATCTTCCTGTGCAAGAGGGCCCCCCTTCTACAAACCGAAGGAGCTGGGCGGTAAGAGCCTGTGGACACACACCAGGGCCTGTGCAGACCGCAGGGGGCTGTTGACTCTTGATTTAGCTCCAGTGGGCTCTCCGGGTGGTTGCTGTGGTTTGTGTGTGGGTTTGTGTGTGTGTGTCTTGGGTGGGGGGGGGGTGTGTCTGTGTGTGTGTGTGTGTGTGTGTGTGTGTGTGGCTAGACTGGCGGCAGTGTAAAGGCTCTGCCTTCCCAGATTTGCCTCGGGGTTTTGCAGAAATAAAGCTGCTTGTGATTGTAATCTGAGATGCTCCCGTGTCCTCCCTTAAAGTGCTGCTTGGGTTTCCTAGGCGTTCTACTGTGACTGGAGATAACGTGGTTTCTTTGCTTCGGATGGAGAGGATTCTGGACAGTTTGGGATGCCCGTGCTAAATCTCCACGCACATTTGTGTATACCCATGAACACGTGCATGCTGCCACACGCGCATGTGTGTTTCTTAACCACATGTTGTATTGCGTGGCATTCATTGGAGGTGTTTCACCCGCTTGCGTTTTTTCCCTGGATTAAATCATCTGTGATGCTTGCTTATGATCCAACAGCTGGTTGTTAACAACTAAAGTAATTAACTGTCACTTTATTAAGAAAGGATGGAGAAAAGTGTGCCCATTCTAATCTCTTAAAAAATGAAAGTAGATTGTTGTGATGGAGACTGGGGAAACATGTTCAACCACCAGAATTTGGATTAATCCAAGCTTTGAATCTTTTCTTTCCCAGTAGCTACTGAAACATCTCTAGGGCTCATTAAATAATGAATCTTCGAATAGTTTTTTTTTTTTTTTTTTTTTGCATTTAAGAAACACTGAAATTACATTACATATTAGAGCGCTGGGTTATTTTACAGCTCATTTCTAACAGAATCTGACTTGGAAGAAGCCTCATCCCGTGTAAGAGGGTGCAATCTTTGGATAATGAAGAGTGTCTTGATTGAAAGCCTCCTGGGAATGTACAACTTCAAGCTGGAGGTGATACCAAGAAGAAGGCCAGCTCAGTCCCTGATTTCCTGATGGAGTTTTATTAGCCCATTTTATGGGTGGAACAGCTAAGTCCTAGGAGGTTAAAAGGTGAGCCCTGAGGTCACCTCTCAAGAAGGGCCCTGAGGGTTGGATCTTGACCTCGCGTATCTCTGCTGCTTCTCCGGTTGGAGGAGACGTGGGCTCGATCCCTGGGTGGGGAAGATCTCCCTGGAGAAGGACATGGCAACCCACTCCAGGATTCTTGCCTGGAGAATTCCACGGACAGAGGAGTCCACAGGGCCGCAAAGAGTCAGACACAAATGAGAGATGAGATTAACACCACCACCGCCACGAGGGCTTTTCAGCCTTGGCACTTCTGATGTTCTGGGCTGCGTCCTTTTTTTGCTGAGTGGGGTGGGGGGGTCCTTTCCTGTGTATTGTAGGGTGTCTAGCAGCAACTCTGACCTGTACGCACTGGCAGTGTAACCCCCTCTCACACGTGTGACAACTGGAAGTGTCTTGTATTGCCACGTGGCCCTGGCACAAAATCACCCTCGCTCGATGAACTGTACGCCACTTTTGCTTTGAAAGGATTTTAGCTTGGAAAGCTGTGCTTGATTCTTCTTTTGGAAGGTGCTCGGGAGGCCCCTGGCCTGGCCAACCTGGGTGGGGAAGGCTGTTTTCTTCCTCAGGGCTGGCCCTGATAATAGGCTTTATTTACATAGTAAAACTCAAACAAATAACTTGCTTCATCTGCATTTTTTGTAGCTGGAAAAAAGGAAATGGGAGCAGGAACTCCTGAGAGCTGGGTTTTATGGGCGCTCGGCGGGGGCTGCTGGCCGAGGAACTGCCTTTTCTCTGGGTCGGAGTCGATGTTAAAAGGGACCCTGACTCCCCCGGAGTGGCATGGTTGGAATCTCAAGTGCGCGCATGGTGAGTGAAGTGCAAGTAGCTCGGTCATGTCTGACTCTTTGTGACCCCCCTGGACTAAACAGTCCATGGAATTCTCCAGGACAGAATACTAGGGTGGGTTAGCCGTTCCCTTCTCCAGGGGAATCTTGCCAACCCAGGGATCAAACCCAGGTCTCCCGCATTGCAGGCGATTCTCCGCCAGCTGAGCCACGTGGAATCAGTCCCCCAGAAAGGCAGCCAGCAAGATTTGTAACCGTTCAGCGCCTTGACACTGACTTGTAAGCTTGAGGTTTACCAGGGCCGGATAAAAAACACAAAAGGCCGTTTTTGGTGTTTTTTTTTCCCGTGCAGCAGAAATAATATCTGTGCCCTAAGGAACTCCAGAGACCTTGACGTGTCCGCGTCTCCGAGGCTCTGCTTTGATGAGGGCCCTCTCAGGAACGTTGTCAGTAGGTTGAGCGTGGCAGTTAGTGGGAGTTCCTCTCCATCAGCTTAGCAAGTGGAAGACTTGGGTGGGATTGGGGTGGGGGGTGCGCAGGTTGCGGAGGGCCTGACTTCTGAAATGTCAGCGGAGGGCCTCAGATTCCAGAAGGGCCACCTGGGGGGATTCACTGGAAAGCCTGAAGCGCGCCAGCTGGGTGTCAGCGGGCCCCCTGCGGCCTCAGGAATGTTTGTTAACCCCGGGAAGGAATGAAGCCTTGCTTCTCCTTTTCATCACGTCTTAGATTCCCCTCCTTCCCCTTTCCCCTCCTACCGAGAACGCTGGAGCCTTTCTGTGAGTGCCCCCCAGAAGAAAGACAGTCACGCGGGCTTTCCCCAGTCCCAGGGGCGGCTCCTTTGGGACCTTGATGAGTTTCAGGTTGCCTCTTGGGAACCAGGACCTCCTGGGTATGTGCGGGGGCAGGGAGCTGGCTAGTGCGACCCCTCTCCTGGGTCTCCAGGCCCTTAAACCCCTTAAGGCTACCGTCCGTAAATGTCCTTCCCTGTTTGCATGGCGAAGGTAGGCTGGGTAGAGTGGGGGGGCAGTCAGGACACACACTGGGGGTGCAGGGTGGGTGCGATTGGCCCACACCCCCAGGTGAGTGATGTCCCAGTTCAGAGCTCCTCCTGATAGGGAAGGTTCAGAGCCGTTGGCGGGGCGCCTTGTGGTCTGAAAGGGGCTGCTTTTTTTTATGGGTTGTGCTGAGTCATGCTGATCGGTGACCCGGTAACCCCTGATCAGGACAAGCTGTTGTCACTGATGTCCCTATATTTGCCCCCCCAAGAGCCAAGCTCTTTGTCAATGACCATTAGAGGTTTTGAAAATGGAATCTGTAGACGTGAGCTATGAATTTTTTTTCACTTTAAAAAATTAATTTACTTTAATTGGAGGCTAATTACCATATTGTGGTGTTTTTTGAAACATGTATATTAGCATATGTGAAATAGATGACCAGTCCCAGTTTGATGCGTGAAATAAGGCAAGCAAAGCCAGTGCTCTGGGACAACCCAGAGGGATGGGATGGGGAGGGAGGCGGAAGGGGGGGTTCGGGATGGGGGACACGTGTACACCCGTGGCTGATTCATTCATGTCATTGGGCTGTGAATTTTTGTTTAGTCACAAGTCCTGTCTGTTTGCGACCCCACATACTGTAGCCTGCCAGGCTCCTTTGTCCGTGGGATTCTTCAGGCAAGAATCCTGGAATACGTTTCCATTTCCTCCTCCAGGGGATCTTCCCAAGCCTGGGGATCGAACGTGCAGCTTCTGCATTGGCAGGTGAGAAATTCTTTACCGCTGAGCCCACCTGGGAAGCCCCGAGCTATGGATTGGGAGCTGATTGATCTCAGCCTCTCTGCGTTTTGCTTGATGTCTGTATTGAAGCAGAATCCCACAGCCGCTTTCCCCGGGGTCCATAGACAGAAAAGGTGGGTGGATGAGGGTTGGACGCCCCTGCCTTAGCTAGCTTGGCTACTGTAGTGGCCAAGGCAACTCCTGGCCGCGGTGAGGTCCTGGCCACTTTGAGGCCAGCTGCAGTTTGCAGTTTGTTCAGGGGAAGAGTAGAGTTCCAAAGACACGTTGGTGTTTAAAAATTCACAGTGCGGTTTAAAAAAAAAAGGGAGGGGGGTGAGTTTTTTTTCCCCCCGTGCTGAAATAGCTTTGCAATTGGTAGACCTGCCTGACAACTGGCCTTCAGGTGTATCTTTCTGCCCCTGTGCTGTCCTCTGCCTCCCTGGGTCCTGCGAGTTCTCACCTCTGGTCCTCGGGACGTGTTTTCCATGCGGGGATGGGAAGTTGGGCAGAAAACCTTCAGTCCCATCCCCAGCTCTGGTGCTGGAGCTTTGACGTACAGAAGGTGGGTGGTGGGGGGTGTTCTTCCTTTCCTAGAAATTAGCTCAGCTTGTTACGTGTTAGTCAGTCAGTCCAACTCTTTATGACCCAATGGAGTGTAGCCCACCAGGCTCCTCTGTTCGTGGGATTCTCCAGGCAAGAATACTGGGGTGGGTTGCCCATTTGCATTGCCAGGGGATCTTCCCAAGCCAAGGATTGAACCTGCATCTCTTAAGTCTCCTGCATTGGTGGTTGGGTCCTTTAACACACTAGTGCCACCTTGGAATTCCCAACTCATCATGACTCACCCATAAACCCAGAGGCTTCTAAGCGTGAAAAGCTGTAAACTGGAGGTTTGCATCACACTTCCCCACCAGGAAGGATTTTTGCCCTTCCTGGTCCAGTTACGAGTAGTTTGGAACATGTCCTAACATTCATCTTTTGAAAAAAGAAAACGACTTTGCCCGAGAGCTAAATGTAGAAAAGAGAAAAAGAATGAAAGACTCATAAAAAAAGTTAGTGGTTTTCACCTTGTCCTAACGAGCTGGGATTTCTGCACTCACCTTTCTATTTCGTGGCGGAAGAAACCAGGCTTCCATCTTGGAGACAGCAGGTTTTTCTATTTGGTGAAAGCGTTTTGGAGCGGTCCTCTTGCCAAAGTTGTTTTGTGTCAGCAAATAAACGCGGGTCTGTGGATTTCTTTGGGGCCCTGGGGAGTCTTTGCTCCTTGTACACTGGGCGCAGTGTAAACAGCCAACGAGATTATTTCAGGATTTAAAGGCTGAACAGACTTTTTATTCAGTCTCATTACCTCTTTTACTTTCCACACACCGCAATCAGGCCATCCTTTGAGGAGAAATTTCTGCAAGCCGAGCTCTCCCAGGCTGAACCTTCCACCCACATGGACTTTGAAAGCACTCAGGGTTGCATGGTTCTTTTTTGGTCTTTTTAAAAAAAAAAAAAAAACTTGCCAGTGTCCCAGAGAGGGAGGGTGTAACTTGTGGAACAATTGTTTTCCTGTTACCTGGCTGGATCGGATATCTGCATGGCTCTGGAATACACGGTGCCTCTTGCGTTGACCAGTAGGGATGTTAAGGCCCCTCTTTGGGGGAACTTGTCTAAGTACAAGCACAGTAGGTTATCATTGGAAAAATAATTGGACTCACTTGATGAGGGTGAAAGAGGAGAGGGAGAAAGCTGGCTTAACACTCAACATTCAAAAAAACTAAGATCAGGGCATCCGGTTCCATCAGTTCATGGCAAATAGATGGGGGGAAAAGTGGAAACAGTGGCAGATTTTATTTTCTTGGGCTCCCAAATGACTGTGGGCAGTGACTGCAGCCATGAAGTTAAAAGACGCTTACTCCTTGGAAGGAAAGCCATGACAAACCTAGACAGTGTATTAAAAAGCAGAAGGGTGGTTCAGTGGCTAAGACTCCCATTTCAGGGGGCCTGGGTTTGATCTCTGGTCAGGGAACTGGGTCCTACATGCCATGACTAAGACCTGGCACTTTCAAATAAATAAATCTCATTAAAAAAAAAAAAAAAGCAGACATGTCACTTTGCCAACAAAGGTCCATATAGTCAAAGCTATGGTTTTTCCAGTAGTCATGTATGGATATAAGAGTTGGACCATAAGGAAGGCTTGATTGCTAAAGAATTGATGCTTTTGAACTGTGGTGTTGGAGAAGACTCTTGAGAGTCCCTGGGACAGCAAGGAGATCCAACCAGTCCATCCTAAAGAAAATCAACCCTGAATATTCACTGGAAGGACTGATGTTGAAGCTGAAGCTCCAGTCCTTTGGCCACCTGATGTGAAGAGCTGACTCACTGGAAAAGACCCTGATGCTGGGAAAGGTTGAAGGCAGGAGGAGAAGGGGGCAACAGAGGATGAGATAGTTAGATAACATCATCGACACAATGGACATGAGTTTGAGCAAGCTCTGAGAGCTGGTGAAGGACAAGGAAGCCTGACGTGCTGCAGTCCAAGGGGTCACAAAGAGTTGGACATGACTTACTGAACACAACTTTATTTCAGGTTTGAACAAATCAGACTGTTCTGAAAAGCCAGGATGTTCTGAATTGCGCAGTCACATTTTTTAAAAAATCTGGGCTTTTTTTTTCAATCTGGCTGTAAAGTAGGAGGCAGTATCTACCGCCTTGGTTGGATGAATTGGAAAGAGTTGGGGTAGCTTCTAAGGTGACCAAGACTTTCAGATCAAAGGCGAACTGTGAAGGTCAGGGAGAAGCCAGGCAGAGTAGATTACAGTGAGGGCTGTAAAGGCAACATTTTTACTTCTTCAAGGGAAGAAAGGGAGGCAGTTGTTAGTGTATCTTTTTCAGTTTTGTTTTTATTTTTTATCAAAGTGGCTCTTGCACAGTTTAAATAATCAAATAGTTCTTCGGGGCTTGTTATTAAACCCAGCAGCTCCCCACTTGCCGTTTCCTCTCCCCCTAGAAAAGCTGTTGAAACTTTTCAGCTGATTTCTTTGGGCATTTGCTTACATTCTATCTTGGCTGCTGCTTCTGTTTGTTCCGTTTCTGGGTGACTGTCGACTTCCCACTTGCGATGTGGTCTCTTTTCCACGCACCTCCTTCCCACCAACTACCCAGACACGTATCTTGGGGTCCCTGACTTTCCAGTGTAACTACTATCATAATTTTGGTCAGAAGAGGGATTTTTTTCAGCCTTAGCGCTGTTGATCTTTGGGGCCAGATAATTCTTTGTGATGGGCACGGCCCTGTGCAGTGTGGGCCAGTGAACAACACCTCCGACATCACCCGCGAGATGCCTGCACAGACGTCTCCATCTCCTGTAGTCGAGATGATCAAAAAAAACCTTGCCAGGTGTCCCCTGCTGGGGGGACAAAAATCTCCCAGTTTGAGAACCACTGGGTTAGCAGTTTTCAGTGGGTATGGTTTTTTGAATGTCCATGCCAATGCGGCTGAACCTGGTGGTGGAAACTCTGAAAATTTTTTTTTGCCCCGCAGAAAGTTTTCATTATCACCGAGGTTAATGATAGGCTTTGTTTCTTTGCCTAATTTCCTGTGCGCTTTATCATTAATTTATCCTCTGCATCTTCCTGAGTTGTGAAAAATCGTTTTCTATATTCAGACACACAGGGGTGGGGGAGCGTCTTTTGAGACCTTCTTTGTTTGAAAACGTCGGTAACGTACCGTGACAGTGACTGGATTATTAGATGCAGAGGCCTGAGTTGGATGTAGAGGACTGAGTTGGTTTTTCCTCTGCACTTTCTTTGCAGCTGGTGTTCTCATCTCTGCTGGTGTGCAATATTGTTGGGAAGACAGCAAGCCTTTCTGTCTCTTCATCCTTTGGGCTGGCTCTGATTTTTTTGGTCTTATTTTTCTCTTCTCCAGACTTTGCTTCGTCTGGGGAGATGGCATGTAATGGTCTTCCAAACCATTGAGTTTTTTTAGTGTACATTTTTCCTTTTTAAAAAACTTTATTTATTTTTGGCTGTGCTGGGTCTTCGATGCATGGGTCTAGTTGCGATGCATGGGCTTCTCGTTGCAGTGGTTTCTTTTGTTGCTGAGCACAGGCTCAGTAGTCCTGGCTCACAAGCTTTGTTGCTCAGCAGTGTGTGGCATCTTCCCAGATTAGGGGTTGAACCCATGACTCCTGCATCGCAAGGCAGATTCTTTACCACTGAGCCACCAGGGAAGCCCCTCGATTATATTTTAAATGTGTGCTTTCAGTTTTTTCCCCCAAGTTCCAAAGTGGTTTTTTTCCCCCTCTCTTACTGTTCTTTTTAAGGGACTTCCCTGTAGCTCTCAGATGGTAAAGAATCTGCCTGCAATGCAGGAGACCCGGGTTCGGTCACTGGGTCAGGAAGATCCCCTGGAGAAGGAAATGGCAACCCACTCCAGTGTTCTTGCCTGGAGAATCCCATGGACAGAGGAGCCTGGTGGGCTACAGTCCATGGAGTTACAAAGAGTCAGACACAACTAAGCGACTAAAAAAACGATTTATTTTTGGTTCTTCCAGTCTTCATTGCTCTGCAGGCTTTTCTTCAGCTGCGCCGAGCAGGGGTCACTCCCTAGTCACGGTGCATGGGCTTTGCACTGTGGTGGTTTCTCTTGTGGAGCACAGGGCTCTGGATGTGTGGGCTTAGTCGTTACAGCCCCCAGGCTCGAGAGCACCTGCTTAGTACTTGTGGTGCTTGGGCTTAGTTGCTCTGCAGCCTGTGGGTTCTGACCGGCCCAGGGATTGAGCCGTGTCTCCTGCATTGGCAGGTGGAGTCTTTACCACTGAGCCGCCAGGGGAAGCCCTGTGTTATTGCTCTTGAATGTTCCTTTTGGATACCATGCTGATCCTGTTTCATGGTTCTTCTTTCACATCTGTGAGTATATTCAGCTGGTTTTAAAAAATGTCTTTTGTGTAGATTCCATTTCTGAGCTCTGCTGCTGCTGCGTGTGTGTGTGTGTGGCTTCTGTCTGCCCTGTTGGAGGCTCAGTCTGAATGTCTAGTGGACGGACCTTGCTGTCTGCCGGCGTGTAAGAGCGGGTGACCGATCTAGCCAGGCTGCTTCCCGGGGCTCTCCTTTAAGGACACTGCTTTGATTGTTTCTTTGGGGCCAGGCACATCCCTGTCAGATGCTGTTTTCCTCCAGTGAGAACAGCTTTCTGGTGTAGGGCAGGTTCGAAAGTCGATCTGAGGTTTGCCAGTTTAGAGGAACCCTGCCCTGCCTGCTGAGGTCAGAGTGGTCATTGCTGGCCTGGCCTGGTCACGGTGGTTCCAGTTGGGAGGGAACGTCTCACAGGCATAGCTAGATCTTACTGTCCATCCTGACCCTTTGCTGATCCTTAGTTGTTCTGGCCATCAAACTAGAATCACTCCCACTCAAGTATATTATTAACATGGGGATGAAATGAGGCCGAAAGGAAAGCTAGTTGTGGTAGATTTAAACTCCATCTCTCCTCCCTCTTCCCTTCTCTCTGCCTCTTACTGCTTTATTAAGAATTTGGAAAACTGTGGGACGGACATGGACACACTGCTGTATTTAACATGAATAATCAAGAAGGACCTGCTGGACAGCACAGAGAACTCTGCTCAATACTCTTAATAGCTTTCTGGTTACCAGGGGGGAAGGATTGGGGGAAGGGAGAGTCAGGGAGTTTGGGATGGACATGGACACACTGCTGTATTTAACATGGAGAACCAGCAAGGACCTGCTGGACAGCACAGGGAACTCTGCTCAGTATGATGTGGAAGCCTGGATGGGAGGGGGATTTGGGGGAGAATGGATACCTGTGTATGTGTGGCTGAGTCCCTTTGGTGTTCACCAGAACCCATCACAGCATTGTTTGTTAATTAGCTATACTCCAATAAGAAAACATTAAAAAAAAACAATTTGGAAAGTTATGAGAGTAGTGTTAATGTATTGAACTGATAATTTACCATGGAAAAACTTTAGCCTGGATTTTGTGTGGCAGCATTTTAATAGGTCTCCTAGAGATTTTGTTACTGATTTTGACCATTTAGTATTGGATTTGTAGAAAAGCATTTAATTCAGAAACTCATCTAATGCCCAGCACCAGTACATTAGTTGTGCTATTTATAGCTCGCTGAAAGTGATTATTCCCTCTTCTCCACCAAAACTTGTTCTGAAAAAATACAGATTTTTTTTCTTTCTATAATATTCTTGAAAGGTAGCTCTTTCAGACCAATGTGATATTCAATAACAATGGGATTTTTATTTATTTTTTAAAAATTTATTTTAATTGTAGGCTGATTACTTTACAATATTGTGGTGGTTTTTGCCATACATTCACATGAATTGGCCATGGGTGTACATGTGTTCCCCATCCAGGACCTCCCTCCCACAACAATGGGATTGTTAAAAAGTGGTTTGGGAAGTGAAAATAGTGGGGAAGATGAAGGTTAACTGTCCCCATGACAACAAACTGCATTTCTTCACTTGCTTGGCTTTCTGGTAGTAGAAGATCTTTGAGGGCATCGAGTTGGACCTACGGGTTTGGTAGAGATGCTCTCTGCTCATTGGAGACAGTCTCCTCTTCCTTGTGGATGCACTGCTGGACTACACTTCCCAGCGTCCCTTGGGGCTATGAACTGGAGACAGTCTCCTCTTCCCTCTGGATGCACTGCTGGACTACACTTCCCAGCGTCCCTTGGGGGCTATTGGACTACACTTCCGAGCATCCCTTGGGGCTATGAACTGAAGACAGTCTCCTCTTCCCTCTGGATGCACTGCTGGACTACACTTCCCAGCGTCCCTTGGGGGCTATTGAACTACACTTCCCAGCATCCCTTGGGGCTATGAACTGGAGACACTCTCTTCCCTCTGGATGCACTGCTGGACTACATTTCCCAGCGTCCCTTGGGGGCTTAGAGGCCATGTGACAATTCTACCCAATCAGATGCAAGTATAAGTGATGCAGGCGGGCCTGTTTGCAACCTATACTGTTTTCCCCTCTCCTGGTTGTCTGGGATGCACGTGATTCTGGAGCAGAGCCTCATGCACACAGGTCCCTGAATGCCTGGGAAGGAAGCTGGCTGTCCACAGCGCCCCTTGCCCTCCCAGTAGTACTAGGACGTCAGTGAGAAATAAGCCTCTGTTGTGTTTGGACCTTTGCATGTTTCTTCAGTTACTTGCTGTTAAGAGTTAGACCGTTCCAACAAAGGAAATATGGGAAGAAATGAGAAGTTTTCCTTTTGTTTTAACTTTTTACTGGTGTGCAGTTGGTTTACGATATTGTGTTGGCTTGAATCAGTTATGCGTATACATATATCCACTCTTTTTGAGATTTGTTTCCAAATAGACCATCACAGAGCATTAAATAGAGTTACGTGTGCTATATAGGAGGTCCTTATTAGTTATCTGTTTTATATGTATTAATAAGTGTGTGTGTGTGTGAATCCCAATCTCCTAATTTATCCTGGCCCCCCCCCCCCCCAACTTACCTCCTGGTTTGTTTCCAAAAGTTTTCCTTTTTTGTTTTTAATTTTTTTTTTAATTTGGCTGTTAGTTAGTTGGGTCTTAGTTGCAACGTGTGGAATCTAGTTACCTGACCAGGGATGGAACCTGGGTCCCCTCCATTGGGAGCTCAGAGTCCTCACCAGTGGACCATCAGGGAAGTCCCTAGGTGTGTTCTTTTTAACAAATACACCTAGCCTTAAGAAAGTGAATAAATAATGCCTAATTTGGTGGTGGTATTGGTGGTTTAGTCGCTAAGTCATGTCCCACTCTTGCGACCCCATGGACTGTAGCCTGCTAGACTCCTCTGTCCATGGGATTCTCCAGGTAAGGATACTGGAGTGGGTTGCCGTTTCCTTCTCCAAATGCCTAACTTACACCCTTGTAAAAGGGAATGACTACTTACCTTGTCCCAGGGGTCACTGCGGGTATCCAGTTAGCACGTACCTTATTCCCTGCACATTTATGAATGTAAAAATGAGACCTACACGCTCAAAGATTCAGCTTCTTTCCACCTTAGCTTTTCCCTCCACCAGTAATTTAATTTTCACCGGGTTGCTTTGCCTTCCCCTTCTTGCACACGGTCCCTTGGGAGCTGTTCACGGTGGTGGTGGTGGTGGTGGTGGTGGGTCAGAGCAGAGAGAATCCCCGGTCCAGCTATTTAGCTCTCAGGGAGAGCGGGCCAGAGGAGAGGAGGGTGGCTGCCATGATGTCAGGGAGCACACCTTCTCCCTGGCTGAGTTGTCCTTTACTTAACTGCTTTGGTTCAAGTGCAGGTGGCATGTGTGGCCATTGCAGGAGATGTAAGAGATGTGGGTTCGGTCCCTGAGTCAGGAAGATCACCTGGAGGAGAGCATGGCAACCCACTCCAGTATCCTTGCCTAGAGAATCCCCATGAACAGAGGAGCCTGGTGGGCTAGAGTCTGTGGCTTTGCAAAGATTCAGATACGACTGAATGGCTAACACAGACACACACCAATCCCATGGACAGAGGAGCCTGGCAGGCTACAGTCCATGGGTTTGCAAAGATTCAGATACGACTGAGTGACTACGCACACACACACACACACACACAGAATCCCCGTTGAATCCTGATAGCCTCAGAGCAGTACATGTCCACTGGTCCTGGTTAGGGCTTCCCTGGTGGCTCAGATGGTAAAGAATCCACCTGCAATGCAAGATACCCAGGTTCAATCCCTGGGTCGGGAAGATCTCCTGGAGAAGGGCATGGCAGCCCACTCTGGTATCCTTGCCTGGAGAAGCCTCATGGACAGAGGAGCCTGGTGGGCTACAGTCCATACCATCACAAAGAGTTGGACACGACCGAAGCGAATTAGCGGGCACGTAGGTTCCAGGGCAGACGGTGTTACCTGGGGAGGGCTGTGCATTCAGTCCTCATTAACCAGGCTGCCTCTGTCAGATTAATTAATTATGATCTTGTCGGGCAGCTTGTTCTTTTCTCCAGGGGATGGAATGCAGACTCCAGGTAGACCGTCAAGGAAAGGGAGACAACGACCAGTGCAGAGTAAAGCGGGTGCCCGGAAGAAGGTGGCATTGGGGTGGGCACCTGAGGGTTAGGGGCAGCGGGTGATGAGGGGAGTGGGCAAGGGAGAGTCTCTTCTGTTGACATGCTTACGGGAAGCCTGGGAAGGTCAGGGGGAAGCTGAAGGAAGGTGGACACGTGAATATGTCATTGAACCCCTGCAGGTTAGAAGGATGGGAGGAAGAGGGGATTCACATAAGAAAGGGCCAAGGAGAAGATGGTAAATGTGTTAAAAAGTCATAACCCTGAAAGAGGATCTAGGCTGAGCAGAACCTCAGGGTCCAGTTTGAAAACTCAAGGATGATGGACCCGGGATGAGTTAGGAACAAGCACCAAGGTGTTTGGGAGTATGGTCAGTGTATCATTGCTAATGAGGAGCACAGCTCAGGGGCCTCGGGGTCCTAGGCTTTCAGAGGAGGTGAAGGGGTTCTTTGCCTGTGGCTTGGAAATGGTGAGGCTGACGAGACAGTGCTGCTGGGGCGACTCTGCTTCTGTCTGTGTGAACTGTGCCACATTTGTAAACGTGTACACATAGTGGGCAGCATCACCGAGTTGATGGATGTGAGTTTGAGCAAGCTCCAGGAGTTGGTGATGGACAGGGAGGCCTGGCATGCTGCCGTCCACAGGGTCGCAGAGTCGGAGGCAACTGAGGCTGAACTGAACTGAAACATGATGATATTTATCTGTGCTAATTGCCCGTGTGCTTGTCAATTACCAGCTTGGTGAAACTTTCTTTTCTTGTTGCAAAAACAGTAAAACCATCTTGAAAAAAACTGAATGTAAAGGAAAAGATTGGCAGCAGCCCAAAGCATATAATAATGTTGTTTTTGGTTGGAGAGCTATATTGAATTCCCCCTACCCCCCGCAGTCTGGAATTCTTTGCTTTGTATCACTGTAGAGCTAATTATGTTTTTTGAAGGTAATTCTCTTCAGAGTTACATTGTCTTACTCAGTGCTGTCTAGAGACCTAAATGGGAAGGAAGCCTGAAAAAGAGTGGATGTATGTATATGTATAACTGATTTCCTTTGCCGTACAACAGAAAGTAGCACAACATTATTGAAGCAACTATGAAGAGAGATGAAAGTTGCTCAGTTGTGTCCAACTCTTTGTGACCCCCTGGACTGTAGCCTGCCAGGCTTCTCTGTCCATGGGATTCTCCAGGCAAGAATACTGGAGTGGGTTGCCATTTCCTTCTCCAGGGGCTCTTCCCAAGCCAGGTCTTCCGAACCCAGGTCTCCCGCATTGCAGGCAGATTCTTTACCGTCTGAGCCACCCGGGACATTTAAAAAAAAAAAAAAAGAGGGAGTTCCCTGGTGGTCCAGTGGCTAAGACTCCTTCCTCCCAGTGCAGGGGGTCCAGGTTCGATCCTTGATCAGGGAACTCAGTCCCACATGGTGAAACTAAAAGATCCCACATGCTGAAAGGAAGACCTGGTGTAGCCAAAATAAATATTTTAAAAAAGAGTTACATTGTCAACAGTCTTTGGACTCAGATACAAGCTTAAGAGGAAGCTTAGCTTTGTGTAGGCCACTTGGAATTGTAAAAAGGATATGTTTCGTTAATTGCGGTGTGTACTGAGTTTTATCATTTAGCTTTTTTTAGGCAGGCATATAACAAAGAAGAAAACTTTAACTTCTGCAGAACTGCGAAATGAGGGAAAGTCTCTCAGTCGTGTCTTTGTGACTCCATGGACTACACAGTCCTTGGAATGCTCCAGGCCAGAACATTGGAGTGGGTTGCTGTTCCCTTCTCCAGGGGTTTCCCAACCTAGGGATTGAACCCAGGTCTCCTGCAATTGCAGGCAGATTCTTTACCAGCTGGGCTACCAGGGAAGCCCTGGGGAATTAATAATTAATTTTTAGTGATTCACTCATATTAATCAAGTAGGTTGGTCTTTAAAACAGCTGTGCGGCTTTTTGGCGCGTGCAGCTTTGCTTGACTGTCATTCATGTTTAGATGGCCCCGAGTCTCGAATGAAAGTTTGGAAAGGAAACATCTGGAGTTGAAAAGACAGTCTTGTTGCTTCTTGACTTGAATTTATTCCATGGTGATTTCAGCATGGAGATCACACAGAGCCCAGGCCACTGCACGTTTTTGAGCTGGGGCGGGGGCAGTCTTTTCCCTCTCCCTCCCCATTTTTAGGGGCCTGGGGTTTTGCTTTGTTTTTGTTGATTTACTTTTGCCTGTACTGTGTCTTTGTTGCCGCATGGAGTTTTCTCAAGTTGCAGTGAGTGCAGGCTAGTCTTTTCAGCTGTGTGGGCTTCTCTTTGCGCTGGCTTCTCTGGCTGCCTAGCAGTCTATCTATCCTCAAGGAGGTCAGTCCTGAGTATTCATTGGAAGGACTGATGCTGAAGCTCAAACTTCAATCCTTCGGCCACCTGAGGTGAAGAACCGACTCATTGGAAAAGACCCTGATGCTAGGAAAGATTGAAGGCAGGAGGAGAAGGGGACGACAGAGGATGAGAGGGTTGGATGGCATCACCGACTCGATGGACATGAGTTTGAGTAAATTCTGGGAGTTGGTGATGAACAGGGAGTTCTGGCATGCTGCCGTCCATGGGGTCACGGAGAGTCGGACGCGACTGAGAGACTGAGCTGAACAGGCTCTAGGGCGCATGGGCGCACAGTAGTTGCGTCTCTTGGGCTGTAGGGATCGAGAGAGTTTGGTAGTCATTGGCACAGGCTTAGTGGGACTCTCGAGAGTCTTCTCCAACACCATAGTTAAAAAGCATCAATTCTTCGGTGCTCAGCTTTCTTTATATGGGATCTTCTCCAAGCAGGAATCAAACCCGCGTCTCCTGCATTGCAAGGCCGATTCTTAACCACTGCGCTACTAAGGGAGGGTCCACTAGGGAGGCTGGTGTTTTGCAGAAAAGGAATTAGAACCTCATATCACTCTGTGTAGTTGTGAAATTTTTACTCCCAAAGGTGAAATTTACATTCTCTGCTGGTCAGTAAGGACACTTCTTCATGTGCTCCTGGCAAGGACTTGGTTTGCTTTTACAGGGTGTAGTTCATATATATATATATTTTTTTTCTTTTTAATTTGGCCGAGCTTGCTGACTTGCAGACGTTAGTTCCCCCCGACCAGGGATCAAACCCGTGTCCCCTGCAGTTGGAAGCCCCGAGTCCTGACCACTGGACCACCCAGAACTAACTCCCAGAGTATAATTCTTCAGTTAACCCGTGCGGCGATGGGCCATCCACACAGAAGTCCCATTCACACAGCAACGCTTTGTCTTTCTCTGCGACCCTCACGGAAGTGCCCAGTCCTGGCCTTTCCTCCTGGCCCCCTGCAGTGTTGGTTTCTGCCGCAGACCTCTCCTCTCTCCTCTAGGTGGTCTCCAGCGCTTGTTTGACACTATCAGGTTTCCTCTGCATTCCCAGCTTCCAGACCGGCCCGATGGGTGCTTCCCCCAGCTGCTTCCACCTCAGCCTGATATGCATGGACATCTTGCAGAAACTTCCCTAATTCTCCTGCACTTCCGGGGCTGGCCCAACTGGTCTCTCCCCAAATCCGGGATGCCTGCCTGCTTCTCCTTGACCTTGCATGGCTAGCCAATCATCTAGTCCCTGGAGCCTACGTGTCCCATGTCTGTAGCTTCCCTGTCACCCCTCCCTGGTGTCACACGGCCTCCTCGTGGCCTCAGACCATTATTTAAGGAACCCAGGCTACAGGAGAAGCCCTCAGTGAACTGCACTTTTCCCAGGGCTGGGGGTACCTTGATGTATCTGCATGCCACATGGTGGAGTTTATCCAGTTTTCTCTTCCTCCTTGTTATGTAACAAGGCTGCTGGGAGGCTTGACCAGGAGCATTTGCATTTATAGCCGGGGCCTTTGCGGACACACGTGCATGAAAGCTTGCCCGGGACAGTCACAGGACCCGTCTTTTCCTTGCATGACCTCTGGACTCTTCACATACCAGCCTCCGCAGCACCCCGAGCCGTGGTGAACCTCTTGTCCTGGAAGGAAGACCTTGTCTTTCCTTTGTGGTACCCTACTGACTCAGTTCTTCTGTTGAGGCTGCCCTGTGCCTGTCTGGGGCGGCAGGGGGGAATGCTGGGGTGCAGACACTGAGCCAGGGTCTCTCTGGAGCCAACCTCCCCTCCGACCAGCCCTTTGAGAAAGGAGCTTCTCTGTTTTCCCTTTTCTCCTCTCTTTGCGGGAAACCCAGCTTCCAATGAAAAAAAAAAAAAAAAACCTCCAGGTCTCAAACCATGATTATGATTATTTGAATTTTCAAACTCTTCTTTAGTTAATTGTTGGCCGCGATGCGTCTTCCTTGCTGCCCAGGAGGTTTGTCTAGCTGCTGAGAGTGGGTCCTCCTCTCTAGTTGCGGTACGGAGGCTTCCGATTACGGGCAGCTTCTCTTGCAGTTCCCTGGCTCCAGCGCAACGTGGGTTTGGGTCGTAGGCTTAGTTGCTGGGCGTGGGCATGTGGGGTCCTCCTGGAGCAGGGACCAAACCGTGTTCCCGACTTTGGCAGGTGGATTCTTAACCCCTGGATCACCAGGGAAGCCCCTCAAAAACCATTATTTAAGGAACCCAGACTGCAGGAGAATCCCTCAATGAACTTAAACTTTTCCAGGGCTGGGAGTACCTTGATGTATCTGCCTGCCACATGATGGAGTTTAGGTTTTCTATTGAGTCTTTTCTCTTCCTCCTTGTTGTGTAACAAGCCTGCTGGGAGGCTTGACCAGGGTCGTTTGCGTTTGTAGCCGGGGCCCTTGAGGACACACGTGCATTAAAGCTCTTTAAAAAAAAAAAAAAAGAAAAACTTTTAAAACTTTTGTTGGAGGATGGTTGATTCAAAATATTGTGTTAGTTTCAGTGGTACAGGAAACTGAATCTACGGGAAAGTGAATCAGTTATCCAGATATCGACTCCTTTTTGGATTTTCTGAGTTCTTTTCTCGTATAGACCATTACAGAGTTTTGAGTACAGTTTCTTGTGCTGTACAGTAGGTCCTTGTTAGTTATCTATTTTATATTTAGTGAAATTGAGGTCGCTCAGTCGTGTCCGACTCTTTGCGACCCCATGGACTGTAGCCTACCAGGCTCCTCTGTCCATGGGATTTTCCAGGCAAGAGTACTGGAGTGGGTTGCCATTTCCTTCTCCAGGAGATCTTCCCGACCCAGGGATTGAACCCGGGTCTTCTGCGTTGTAGGTCGATGCTTTACCATCTACCCTTTAGAGGGGTGAATTTTATGGTACGTGGTCTGACTCTGTGTGACCCCTTGGACTGTAGCCTGCCAGGCTCCTCAGTCCATGGGATTCTCCAGAATCCTGGAGTGGGTTGCCATGCCATTCTCCAGGGAATCTTCCTGACTCAGGGATTGAGTCCATGTCTCCTGCATTGCAGGTGGACTCTTTTGTGTCTGAGACACCAGGGAAGCTCTGACTGCCAGTCTTTAGAGAGGGTGAATTTTATGGTATGTGGCTCATAGCTCAATAAAATTGTAATTTAACATAAGGAAATGGGTGGAGGTGTTCCGCCTTATCCTGGAGTCGCCCAGACGCGGCTGGGAGGAGGCTGATGACAAGGCCCTCCTAGGTTCGTCCTCCGGGTGGGTCTTCCACGCCTTGCACGTCACAGGGCTTTCTCTACTGCAGCTGGCTGGACCCACGGGTGGAAGTCAGCCTGGGGAAGAGAGTCAGTGTTCCCTGTCTGGAGTGGGGGTACCCAGCCACACCCTGGGTGGTTAGGGGTGGGGCAGGGGACCGCAGTGGGTGCGGTGGGCTCTGTGAGCCGGGGGAGAGTTTTGAAGCAGGAGTTGGCGGCAGGTGTCTCTCTGCAGTGAGGGCAGATGGTTGCAGGAGTTTTGGGAGCCATCTGGAAGCTCCTGGGCCTGGTGCCGACAGAGAAAAGGCAAGTGGTCTGGGTGGTACCCCAAGGCATGGCAGGGTCCCCTCTCCCCCAACCCCGGCGCGTGGCTGGAGGATGCAAGAGATGTGGCTGCAGGTACCGGCTGCCTCTTCCCCTCCTACGTGGCGGGGGTCCAGAGCTGGGCAGGGATGGGAGACCCAACTCCCACCTGCAGGTGGCCCCTTCCAGAAAGCCCCGGGGGCGGGAGCGGCTGCGTCCAGGGCAGACCCGGCCGCTCCTCCTCGCCCAGGTGTGGTTGAGGGTGATGGGCACGTGTTCCCCTCACCCCCGGGGGCCACGTGGAGCAGGTGTGCCCAGGGTACGTCCTTCCCGAGTCCCTGTCTCTTCCGGAGGGCTCCCCGCAGACACTCGATTCACTTTTTGCTGCTTTCTTTTTCTTGCTTGGTCCTAGCTGTGTGTAAAGTAATCAGTTGAGGGGGAAGAAAAACCTCCCTTTGAGTGATAAGACTTCCCTGGTGGCTCAGATGGTAAAGCGTCTGCCTGCAATGCGGGAGACTCGGGGTCAATCCTTGGGTGGGGAAGATCTCCTGGAACCCATTCCAGTATTCTTGCCTGGAGAATCCCAAGGACGGACGAACCTGGTGGGCCACAGTCCACGGGGTCTCAAAGAGTCGGACCCGCCTGAGCGGCCTCACTTTCTTTTCTTTCTTGAGTGATAACTGTTGAAAAGTAGTTGTCTAGTTCAACCACATGAGTCACTTGGAGTCAGCTTTTCTCCTTCTTATGAAACATCACTCACTGTAAGGATGTCACAACAGAGGCTCCTTATTGGTTGGGCTTCTTGGGAAGGGAAGAATAGACGTCTTCCTTTTTTTATTTCCTTAATGTAGACCATTTTTTATTTTTATTTTTTTAAGATTTTTTTTTTCTGTTTGATGTGGACTATTTAAATATTTATTGACTTTGTTCTGGTATTATTTCTGTTTTATATTTTGGTGTTTTGACACATGCGATCTTAGCTCCCTGACCAGGGATTGAACCCACACCCTCTGCATTGGAAGGCAAAGTCTTAACCAGTAGATGGCCAGGAAAGTCCCTCATTTTAAAAGTCTTTATTGAATTTGTTATATTACCACTGCTGTTTTATGTTCTGGTTTTTCTTTGGCCTCAAAGCATGTGCGATCTTAGCTCTATGACCAGGGATGGAACCTGCACTTCCTGCATTGAGAAGTGAAGTCGTAACCACTGGACTGCCAGGGAGGTCCTTTCCTTTTATTTTTTTCAATGCCAGTGATTCCTTGTTATTCAGCCGCTCATTGGTGTCCGATTCTTCACAATCCCATGAACTGCATCATGCCAGGCTTCCCTGTCCATCACCAACTCCCGGAGCTTGGTCAGACTCGTCCATTGAGTCCGTGATGCCATCCAACCATCTTGTCCTCTGTTGTCCCCTTCTCCTTCTGCCCTCAATCTCTCCCAGCATCAGGATCTTTTCCAATGAGTCGCCTCTTCACATCAGGTGGCCAGAGTATTAGAGCTTCAGCTTCAGCATCCATCCTTCCAATGAATATTCAGGGTTGATTTCCTTTAGGATGGACTGGTTTGATCTCCTTGCTGTCCAAGGGACTCTCAAGAGTCTTCTCCAACACCATAGTTTGAAAATATCAGTGATTCCTAATGAAGATTGAATGTCCTAATGATGATTTCCATATCTCTAGAAGTGACCAACCTAGACAGCATATTAAAAAGCAGAGACATTATGTTGCCAGCAAAGGTCTGTCTATTCAAAGCTATGGTTTTTCCAGTAGTCATGTGTGGATGTGAGAGTTGGACCGTAAGGAAAGCTGAGCATTGAAGAATTGATGCTTTTGAACTGTGGTGTTGGAAAAGACTCTTTGAGAGTCCCTTGGACAGCAAGGAGATCCAACCAGTCCATCCTAAAGGAAATCAGTCCTGAATATTCCTTGGAAGGACTGATGCTGAAGCTGAAACTCCAATACTTTGGCCACCTGATGTTAAGAACTGACTCATTGGAAAAGCCCCTGATGCTGGAAAAGTTTGAAGGCGGGAGGAGAAGGGGATGACAGAGGATGAGATGGTTGGATGGCATCACTGACTCGATGGACATGAGTTTGAGTAAACTCAGTAGTTATGGATGGACAGGGAGGCCTGGTGTGCTGCAGTCCATGGGGTCGCAAAGAGTCGGACACGACTGGGCAACTGAACTGAGAAGTGACAGATAGCTGAAGGGTGAGATGTCCTTGTCATTAAAGAATTAGGAAGAGTGTGTCTACATGGATGTGTATTCTCCATTGAACAGCTTACAAACCATGTGTAGAAATGGCCTCTGTGTGGAATAAAAAAGAATGTAACTTACAAGTTCAGTAAATATCAAACAGCCCTGGGCTGAGTGGCCTGCACTTTGGGGACCCAGTTCCAGTAGCAGCCTTGAAGACCACACCTCCCTGGTCATTGAGCCCCAGGCTGTAGCCCAGTATAAATAATATTAATCCCCACAGAACTGTCACTCATCAAGTCGATTGACTAATTATGCACAGATTATCAACCATTCTGGTTATGTAATTCTTCGGCTTCCCTGGTGGCTCAGACCGTTAAAGAATCTGCCTGCAATGTGGGAGACCTGGGTTCGATCCCTGGGTTGGGAAGATCCCTTGGAGAAGGGAATGGCAACCCACCCCAATATTCTTGTCTGGAGAATCCCGTGGACAGAGGAGCCTGGTGGGCTACAGTCTATGGATGGGGTCCCACAGAGTCAGACAGGACTTAGTGGATAAGCACAGCACGTGACTACTGCCAAATTGATTGCACTCTAGGGTAAAAATAAATGCTTATATGATCAAATCTTTCCCATGCTTTGTTCTTTTACCTTTCTTGTTATTCTTTGTTTCTTCTTTTTAAAAAACATTTATTTATTTAATTTATTTGACTGCGCTGATTCTTGGGTGTGGCATGTGGAATCTAGTTCCTTGACCAGGGATTGAACCCAGGCCCCCCCTGCATTGGGAGTGTGGAGTCTTAGCCACTGGCTAACAGGAAAGTCCTTCCTGTTATTTTTAATTGTAGATTGTGATTGAATGGTCACTGTTATAGTTTTGTACTTTGCTTTCCGTTCACGTGAGAGTATGTGATGTGGCGTGAAAACGTAACCAGGTATTACTTTTCTAAGAAAAGGAAAGGATCTGTACAAAGTCATTTTGGAGTTTTTTGCTTTGCTTTCTTCTTGTAGTAATGGCCCTTCCTTGGTGGCTCAGACTGTAAGGAATCTGCCTGCAATGCAGAAGATCGGGGTTCGATCCTTGGGTCGGGAAGATCCCCTGGAGAAGGAAATGGCAAACCCACTCCAGTGTTCTTGCCTGGAGAATCCCCATGGACAGAGGAGCCTGGCGGGCCACAGTCCATGGGTTCACAAGGAGTCAGACGCGACTGAGTGACTAACACTTGATAAGAATCAGGAAATCACGTCTCAGGTGAAAAGGGAGAGACAACATTTAGGTTTTAGGTGAACGAGGTGAGTGCATTCTGGATTCTTCCCTTGACGCTTTCTAGTTTAATTGTTTAAACAGTTAAAAAAAAAAAAAAGGCAAAAAACATTGATTTCTACAGAGAGGAGGAAGACATGGATGCTAAGTTCAGACGCAGAAAACCTACAAGGCTTCCTCCGATTCTCCATCCGTCCCAGGAGTGACATGTGTGGGCAGAGGTAATGGCCGGAAACCCTTGTTAGTCCCAGGAGTTGGAGCCCCTGAGTCCAGGGAACAATGCTGGGAAGCCGGGGTTGCATTCTGCGGACAGGAATGTGGGCCAGCGGATCAATAGCCCCGCTGTGTTTCTGTGATCCCAGCACACAAGAATTCTGCCCTTTTGAACCCAGCAGGGTCTGGCTGGGGCCCGCCCGGCCCGTTCATGTGGGCTGTTTTTCCCCCCTCATCCCTGGACGCTGCACCAGGCCAGGCTTCAGAACCTGGGCAGGGTCGGTGGGGTGGGGAAGATACTCCAAGCCAAACATTCCCAGACATCCCGGGTGGGGTGCAGGGGGAAGGTGGGGTGCAAGGGAGTGGCAACCTCCCCACCCCCTCCCGGGACAGCCAGCATCTCTGCTGCTGGTAACGCTCCCCTGAAAGTAACTAGGCAGTTTCACTTCCGGCTCATTTTCAGATGTGATGGGGCTTAAAACCAGGAGAGATTTCTCCTGAAGTAAAGGTCACTGTTCTTAACACCGGGAGCTTTGGGAAAATCACCCCTTGTTATCAAAATACAGAGTTTATGGAAGACTGTGTGCTTGGAATGGCTTTAAAGGAGTCAATCTAGAAAGTTCCAAGTTTTAAAAAATTTCTCTCTGTAGCTCTGTATTAAAAGAAAAGAAAAAAAAAGAGCAGACTGCTCTTGAACAGAATAAAAGGAATTTTCCAGGAATGTCTTTAAAGTGTGCCTCATTCACTGGGGGTAATTACCCCATGACTCTTTCTCCTGAGTAGAGAGCTCCTGCATTGTGTATTAGTTTTTGCTTCAAGAAAACTGTACAAATATGCTCCTGGTAGCATGACATTTTAGTTTTTATATCTTTTGGAGATTCTCAGTAAGGGATGAGAATTCGGTATTTTCTTCCCATCGTCCACTTGGCAGTGCTGAGAAAACTCATGGGCTGGCACTTTGGGGAGTCTTAGAACGGGCTTCCCCGACCGCTCAGCGGGTGAAGAATCTGCCTGCAATGCAGGAGACGTGAGTTCAATCCCTGGGCTCAGAAAGAGCCCTGTCGTTGCAGGAGATGCAGGAGACTCAAGTTCGATCCCAAAGTGGGGAAGATCTCCTGGAAAGGGGGATGGCAACCCACTCCAGTATTCTTGCCCAGAGGATCCCCCAGACAGAGGAGCCTGGCGAGGCTACAGTCCGTGGGGGGGTCACAGACAGTCGGACACGACTGAGGGACTCAGCACATGATATCTCACGGTTTCTTCTCTTCCTGTGTTTATATCCGCCCGGATAACGATGCACCCTGGCTCATTGTTCAGGTGTTGCGTGTTGGGGACCATCTGCACAGCCCTGGAGAAGCAGGCATTCCCTAGCAGCTTTTACTGGACCCCTGGGTGCTCGGGCTGTGTTCAGTAAGTAAGGATCTGTTCCCGCTGGGAGGAACCCGAGGGTGTGTTTGAAGCTCTCCAGGTGCGTCCTCCTTGGCCTGTGGCCTCCTGCAGCTCTCGGCCCAAAGCCTGAACTTGCTCAGCTAGCATCTCCAGGGCCTGGCTTTGGGCAGCGTTCCCCTGGGTCAGCATCTCCGCCTCAGCCACCGCCCAGTGCCTGACGATGCTTTAGCCACTCGGGGAGTATGGGATGCATTGACCTTTGTCCAGGTCGGGAGCGCAGTCCTTCTGTGCCTTTCTCCTTGCACGTTGGGTGTGGCAAGCAGGTTATTAAAAAAAAAGAAAATCTGTGTCTTTTTTTTTTTTTTTTAATAATTTTATTTACGTATGACTGTGCTGAGTCTTGGCTGTGTGCGCTTTTCTCTAGTTGTGGTGAGTGGGGGCTACTTTCTAGTTGGCAGTGGGCGGGCGTCTCATTGTGGCGGCCTCTCTTGTTGTGGAATACGGGCTCTAGGGTGTTTGGGCTTCAGTAGTTGTGGCTCGTGGGCTCCGTAATTGCAGAGCAACGGCTCCAGAGCACAGGATCAGTAGTTGTGACGCATGGGCTTAGTTGCTCTGTGGGATCTTCCCGGACCAGGAATCGAACCCACGTTGCCCTGCGTTGGCAGATGGGTTCTTATCTGGTTGTACCAGCAGGGGAGCCCTTGGCAAGCAGCTCTGTGGTCATCCACACTGAGCTCTTTGTGGATAACCTAATCATGTGCGTCCCTGGTAGTTCAGTTGGTGAAGAATTCGCCTGCAATGCAGGAGACCCTGGTTCTATTCCTGGGTGGGAAAGATCTGCTGAAGAAGGGGATAGGTTACCCACTCCAGTGTGGACTTCCCTGTGGCTCAGCTGGTGAAGAATCTGCCTGCAGTATGGGAGACCTGGGTTCGGTCCCTGGGTTGGGAAGATCCCCCTGGAGAACGGAAAGGCTACCCAGTCCAGTATTCTGGCCTGGAGAATTCCATGGGGATAGTCCAGGGGATTGCAAAGAGTAGGGCACGACTGAGTGACTTTCACTTTCACTTTCACGCGTCACCACTGGGCTCAGATGACAGAAGAGACTGAATGGCTTTGTGAACAATATAAAGTAATCAGTTGTAACATCTAACGTTTGTTCCAAATGACTTTTCTTTCTTTGATGGCTATCATTTTTCTTGCTTCACATCTTTATCTCTAAGAATAACTGTGTTTCCAGCTCTTATTGAATCATTTAAACACTGTAACAATAACAAAATCACTGCACAGATTCCGATTTTTCACAAGATGAATAAGTTTTCGGTCATCTCAAGCAAAGGCACCAATGCATTTGACGGACGGACGGGGAGGGAAATCCAAGAATGTGTGTATATGTGTACGGAGAGCTGATTCAGGTTGTGGGTGCATGCAGAGGTCTGCAGGCAGGGTGAGATCACTCAGCGTTTACTGCTGGGCTCAGGGTTTAGGCATTTGAGGACATATCTGAGAGATCAGGCAAGGGTGATAGTCCTTTTTTTAAAAAAAAAAAAATTAATCAGTTATATTTGGCTGTGCTGAATCTTCATTGCTGTGTGTGAGCTTTCTCTAGTGACCAGAGGCTACTCTCTGGTTGTGTGCAGGTTTCTCACTGTGGTGGATTCTCTTGTTGCAGGTCATGGTCTCAAAGCACGAGAGCATCCGTAGTTGCATCTCACAGGCTTCAGAAGGCAGGCTCAGTGGGTGTGGCACATGGGCTTAGTTGCCGCTCGGCATGTGGGATCGTCCCGGGGCAGGGATCAAACCCGTGGCCCCTGCATTGGCAGGCGGATTCTTCACCGCTGGACCACCAGGGAAGCCCTGATGAGTGAGTTACGAAAAGTCAGCTGATACTGCTCATCGGTACCCTCCCCAGTCTCCTTTCTCCACCTTGCTTTTATTTGTACTGACTTGTCACTTCTTTTGTCAGCTGGTTTCTACACCCACTCTTTTCCCCCTGCCCGGTAGGTATCATTTCTTAGTTAACCCCCTCCTTTTCTTCACATGCTGTCTGCAGACCCTGATGATATCTTCAGGCAAGAAGACACTTGGGGTTACCCACTCTGCTGGTATGGAAGGAACACCCAAGTCCAGAAAAGTAAAAACCGCTCCCCAAGGTCCCACCGTCGGTTTGGGACAGGATAATGTCTTAAGTGAACAGAAGGAAGCTGAAAAGGTTTGGTTCGGGGCTGTTTCTTTAAAAAAAAAAATGACAGTTATATAGTTACTTCTAAAGAGTTACAAAAACAGTGGTGGATAGTGATTAAAAAAATATTCAACTTGAGATTTCAGGGATTTGTGCAAAATAGATGCACACTTACCTCCTTTGAGTCTCTTTATTATGTGGCATCTTTTCTTCCAGTTAAACTTTTGTGGGATGTTAGTTTCACGACTAGGAGTCAAATCTGGGCCCTCCCGAGTGAAACTACCAAGTGCTAACCACTGGACCAGCAGGGAATTCCCTGGGTGTTTTTTAAGACTTTATTTTTGTTGTTGTTCAGGTGCTCAGTTGTGTCTGACTCTTTTCGACCCCATGGACTGCAGCACGCCAGGCCTTCCTGTCCTTCACAATCTCCTGGAACTTGCTCAAACTCATTCATGTTTTTTGAGTAGGTGATGCCATCCAACCATCTCATCCTCTGTCATCCCCTCCTCCTCCTACCTTCAGTCTTTCCCAGCATCAGGGTCTTTTCCATTGAGTTAGTCCTTCCCATCAGTTCGCCAGAGGATTGGAGTTTCAGCTTCAGCATCAATCCTTCCAAAGCATATTCAGG
Source organism: Cervus elaphus (assembly GCF_910594005.1). NCBI lineage: Eukaryota > Metazoa > Chordata > Mammalia > Artiodactyla > Cervidae > Cervus > Cervus elaphus. Next base: position 172,555,558 of record NC_057848.1, on the reverse strand, counting down.
ACTGATTTCCTTTAGGATGGACTGGTTGGATCTCCTTGCAGTCCCAGGGACTGTCAAGAGTCTTCTCCAACACCATAGGTCAAAAGCATCAATTCTTCAGCGCTCAGCTTTCTTTATGGTCCAACTCTCACATCCATACATGACTACTGGAAAAACTATAGCTTTGACTAGATGGACCTTTGTCGGTGAAATAATGTCTCTGCATTTCAATACGCTGTGTAGGTTTGTCATAGCTTTTCTTCTGAGGAACAAGCGTCTTTTAATTTCATGTCTGCAGCCACCATCTGCAGTGATTTTGGAGCCCAAGAAAATAAAGTCTGTCAGTGTTTCCATTGTTTCCCCATATATTATTTTTCCACTTCTTGCGGAGAACTTGTCGTTACAGAAAGCTGGTTGGATCCCGTCAGCCCTGGAAATAGCTCACTGACGGAAATAGCACAATCCCAATATTTACTGTAAACATGGTGACCTATAATGCTTTCTGCTAGGCCCAAACTGGGGAGTCAGAGAGCTTCAAGTGTGGCTCCTTTTTTAATCCCCCGACAGGTGACCTCAGGTAAAGCATCTCAGGTGCACTTTGTGGTTGATTGGAGGACCTGGAGGCCGTAGGAAGGAGGGGTGGATCATACTATGCCGTGTAGTTGTGCAGGTGGCAGATGACTTCTGAGCATCAGTCTGTCTGTCTCCCCACTTACAGCCTTCTCCTCTTCTTGGGTTCCAGTGCCTTCATCCCACCCCCCCCCCCCCTTTTTTTTTCTTGACAGGTGAGCTCAGGTAAAATAGCTCACCACTTGCCTCGGTTTGTGCGTGCGTGCTCTGTCGTGTCTTGACTCTTTGTGACCCATGGACTGTAGCCCGCCCGCCCGCCCGCCAGGCTCCTCTGTCCATGGGATGTCCCCAGACAAGAGTCCTGGAGTGGGTTGCCATTTCCTACCCCAGGGGCTCTTCCCAACCCAGGGATTGAACTTGTGTCTCCTACATTGGCAGCTGGATTCTTGACCACTGAGCCACCTTGGAAAGCCCTCAGTTTGCTCATCTGTAAAATGGGTGGAAAACCCTCCCCGTGCCTTTGTTTCCGGGACTCCCAGGGCTGCCTGATACACAGGCTCTGCTCAGTGGATGGGAGGCTGAAACCACGAAGCATGGGGGCCGTCTCTGATCCTCATTTGTGTGTCTGTCTTCCCTCAGTGCTGGCTCCTTCCTTGCTTGCCTCTCTGTTTCCTTTCCCTCCTCCTCTTCCTCTCTGTCCGTCCTCCTCCCCGAAGCTTTCTTCTGCAGGTTTCAGTAGGTGTGTGTCATCTCCACGCTAGATAATGGCCCGTTTCAAGTGTCCGGTGCAGTGACTTTTAGTAAAGTCAGAGTTGTGCATCCATTCCGACCATCCATTGATTCAGAACACTCACCTAAAAAAGATCCTTTGTGCCCATTCAGGTGGCACTAGTGGTAAAGAACCTGCCTGCCAGTGCAGGAGATGCAAGAGACGTGGGTTCAATGCCTGGGTCGAGAAGATTCCCCTGGAGAAGGAATAGGCTACCCACTCCAGTATTCTTGGGCTTCCTTGTGGCTCAGATGGTTAAGAATCCCCCTGCAGTGCAGGAGACCTGGGTTCGATCCCTGGGTCGGGAAGATCCCCTGGAGAAGAGAATGACAAGCCACTCCAGTATTCCTGCCTGGAGAATCCCATGGACAGAGGAGCCTGGTGGGCTGCAGTCCACGGGGTCGCGAAGAGTCGGATGTAACGGAAGCGACTGAGGACACGTGTGAGCATGCACACCCATGCATTCCTTCATTCACAAATCCATTCATTCCACGGTCCCACCCCAGCCGAAGGCAACCAGGGCTCTCTGCTCCGTCTCTCTGGATTCGCCCATTCTGGACACTTGATAGAAATCTGTGGGAATCATATAAAAGGTACTATCTGTGGCCTTTGGCATCTGGCTCCATTCCTTCCGGCTGATGATGTGAAGGCGTTTTAACCCGTGTCGTAGCCTGTGTCAGTCATTCATGGCTTTTTCTTGTTGAACGCGAGCCCGTGGTGTGGACAGACTGCATTTGTTCATTCATTGGTTCATCAGCTGGTGGACGTTCTCGAGGTTCCCTGGGTGTCACGCCCCTGTGTGTGGGCGTGTCCCCACTTCCTGCGGAAACGGGACGCGGTCAGGGGGCGTGGTCAGGCACCACGGTCGGTGGGAGGAGGGGAGGCGGGGAGGGGAGGGGAGGGGGGAGGCGGGGAGGGGAGGGGAGGGGGGAGGCGGGGAGGGGAGGGGAGGGGGGAGGCGGGGAGGGGAGGGGAGGGGGGAGGCGGGGAGGGGAGGGGAGGGGGGAGGCGGGGAGGGGAGGGGAGGGGGGAGGCGGGAAGGGGAGGGGAGGGGAGGGGGGAGGCGGGAAGGGGAGGGGAGGGGAGGGGGGAGGCGGGGAGGGGAGGGGAGGGGGGAGGCGGGGAGGGGAGGGGAGGGGGGAGGCGGGGAGGGGAGGGGAGGGGGGAGGCGGGGAGGGGAGGGGAGGGGGGAGGCGGGGAGGGGAGGGGAGCAGGCAGCTAGCTCCTTTCCTCGACTGCTTGTCAGTTCCCTCACTTGTGAGCAGGCCTTCTAGAAACTATCACAAACGCGTTGGGAAAAAATCTAATAGACCAAATATTTGAAAAATGCGTGTCGTGTCGTGTCGTGTCCGCCTGACCCTCAGGAAGCACCTCTGACTTCCTGTAACGTGGAGGAAAAATCCCCAGCTCCCGTCACGCTGACAACTCAGTGGAGACGGGCTTCGGGAGGCATCGTTTGGCAGGTCGTTCTTCTCAAGATAAAGCGGGCAGCGCGCGTGCCTGGTCCTGCCTGTGCAAGCGTGGAATGTGTGCGGGTTGTGGAGGCGGATCTCGGGGTGTCCGGGGTGGGGGGTGCCCGCAGACTGAACGTCTCCTGTTCCACTGCTGTGCCTTTTCTGCTGCGAGGAGTGCGGCCCCACTTGATCACGGACACTGTGTCCCCAGTCCTGGTCCTCCGCAGCAAGGGGACCTCAAGCAAGTCCCCAACCCAGGTCGATGGGTAACACTTGTGTCCAGGCTGTGAATCAGGCCACCAGGAGATGGGTGGGCATGACTCATAAGTAGATGCATGGGAACTGGGTGGTCCCGGACGCTTGCTAGGGGAGCAGGGGTGCAGAAGGAGGGTTGGGGTGAAGTGGCGGGCTGCCTGGAGTTGACCTCATCACAGCTGGAAACTGCTTTTATTCTGATCGGTGATGACTTGAGGGCTTTCCAGGTAGCGCCAGTGGTAAAGAACTCACCTGTCAATGCAGGACACGTGAGAGAGGTGGGTTCAATCCCTGGGTCAGGAGGATTCCCCTGGAGAAGGGGATGGCCACCCACTCCAGTATTCTTGCCTGGAGAATCCCATGGACAGAGGAGTCTGGTGGGTTACAGTTGCAGAGTTGCATACGACTGGATCGACTTAGGCTGCCTGGGTGCCTTGAGGGGGCCTGGGGGTGTCCAAAGCCCTCAGCGTGAATCTAGTCTTGACCACTGAGGAGGGGCATAGAGTCATTTTCGTGTTTGCAAATTTCCACACGAGCGGGCAGCTCATCCTGGAACATCCTCTGTTTCTTCTGAAAAAAGATAATTAATATATTTGACTGTGCTGGGTCTTAGTTGCATCATGTGGCATCTAGTTCCCTGGCCAGAGATTGAACCCCAGGGGTCCCTGCACTGGACGCGCGGAGTCTTAGCCACTGGACCCCCAGTGAAGCCCCTCTTTGGAAAACTTTCACGTCAAATCCAGTGCAAACCAAAGCCCGTGAGAGTGAAAACAAGCAAGCCAAACAAACAACGAAAAAAAAAACCAAGCAAGCAGAAAGGAAGCCAAACCTTAGAGAACGTTAAGACATCTTCCTCATCCTGCCTCAGTGTAATTTGGAGAACGTCCACGTGGGATGATCAGAGAGGGCTCTCTCTGCTTTGTCCCAGAGCTGTCTGGGCCCTGGGACCTCAGGGGAGCAGTTGGCCCCTGACATGCAACACGAGTCTTCTGTGGAGGGGAAACGGGAGACGGGGCCGAGGGCTGGATGCATGGAATGGGCAGCCGTTTTGAGACTGAAATTTCACCAGGTGGCTCCCGGTGTTGAGATCGCCGGACAGAGAGGGTGGTGTCAGGTTCCACCCAAAGAGTGATGCTTTCTTGTCACTTCCCTATGTGTGCCCCAGGCTGGCAGCCTTTGCCTGCCCGCTGGATCCACGGGTGCTGAGTTTCCATAGTGACATCCGGGCCCGGGGTGGTGGGGAGGGTTTTCTGCGGGTCACCTGCTGCGGATTGGGTTGCTGTGTGTTCAAGTGATGAGTTTCCTGGCCGAGGTCTGGAATCTGGCCAGAAAGGAAACCTTGTGTGTTTGTCTGAGGTTTGAGAGCTTCCCCCAGCTCAACCCCCACCCCACCCCGCCCCCAGAAAACAAGTGACTGAGGGTGAGTCTTTGAAAACCACATCTGGCATTCCTAGGGCCTTCTGTGCTTCCTAATTGCTTTGCAACCCAACTACCAGGCCTTGCAGACGCCCTTGGAGAGGAATTCTCTCCCCACCCTTAGCCAGGTCCCCCATACCCACCCCGTCTCGCTGCAAGTTCTTGACCAGGGATCGGATCTGTACTCCATTAGAAGTGCAGGGGTCTTAACTACTGGACCACCAGGGAAGTCCCAAGTGGAATTCTTCTGAAAGGCTTTCATGGACTTTGTTGTGACTCAGGGTCCTACCATACAGCACAGGGAAGCAGGTTTCATATGCTGTGAAAACCGTAACGGAAAAGGATAAAAAAAAACACACACAAAAAAGCACACCTATATGTGTATAACAGAGTCACTTTGGTCTACACAGAGATTAGTGAAAAAAAGTGAAGTCGATCAGTCATGTCCGACTCTTTGCGACCCCATGGACTATAGCCTACCAGGCTTCTCAGTCCATGGGATTTTACAGGCAAGAATACTGGAGTGGGTTGCCATTTCCTTCTCCAGGGGATCTTCCTGACCCAGGGATCGAACCCGGGTCTCCGGCATTGTAGGCAGACGCTTTACCATCTGAGCTACCAGGGAAGCTACACAGAGATTAGCACATTGCAAATCAACTATACTTCAATGAAAGAAAATTTCTTTTCTTTCAAGACTTTAAGAGGAATTGCCCAGCAATGTAGTGGTTAGGACTCTGAACGGTCACGGCCACGGTCTGGGTTCAGTCCCTGGTTAGGGAACTGAGATTCTTTGAGACAAGCGGTACAGCCAAACAATAAAAGGCTTGAAGGAATAGACTTCAGTTGAATGAGTCAATGGAGGTTTCCATTTTTTTGTTTGTTTTGGTATCATATATGTATGTATGTGTGTATATATATATATATATGTGAAAGTGTTGGTCACTCAGTCGTGTCCGACTTTTTGCGACCCATGGACTGTAGCCCATCAGCCTCCTCTGTCCGTGGGATTCTCCAGGCAAGAATGGGTTGTCATTTCCTCCTCCGGGGATCTTCCCGACCCAGGGATCTAACCCAGGTCTCTTGCATTGCAGGTGGATTCTTCACCATCTGAGCCACCAGGGAATTGCGTGCGCGCGCACACACACACACACGCACACACACGCACACACATAATCCATGCATGTATTTCTATACATGAATGTATGTAAATAGAATGCACACACAAACATTTCTGAAGCCATCAGCTTCAGGAGGCTGAGTAGCAGCCACCCCCCAAAAGTGTCATCTCACTGCATCTTCCCAGTTTCCTCCTCCAGCCTCGTCCCCCAGCCCCAAAGCCGACCCGCTTTCCACCCCTTTGGGTCAGCCTGTGAGTTCTGGAATTTCATATAAGTGGACTTTTCGGTTGGCACTTATCCCTGCCTGGCTGCTCTCACTGAATAATTATGTGAGATTTTTTTCCCCCATGTTGATGATGATACCGGTAGTTTGTTTGTCTGTTTGGCTGAGTGGTTTCCTGCACTGCAGGTTGTAGGTTACATGGCGGTGGAAATATATATATATATATATATTTTAATATTAGAGGATGCTCTTGAGAAATGGTTGAAAGAAGAACTGCTGAGAACAGAGCCGACTTCACGTGTGTGTGATGGCTTGCCGCTCCTGATGGAGGGCGAGAAGGGTACCTCTGCCTCATCCAATTCCCTGGTTTATTTACGATGCCAAGAGCTCAAACCTCAAGGTTGCCTTAACCTTCCCAGTTTAGACAAGACCTGTTTTTCCACCATGTTGGAGGTCATTGGAGACCTTCATTTTATCCCCAGCAGGAGAACAGAGGAAGGGTTTTTTAAATTAATTGTTATTATTTGTTTTTAATTTTTTTTGTTTGTTTTTTAATTTTTTAATTGAAGGATAATTGCTTTACTCAAAATTTACTCAGGTCCGTTGAGTCAGTGATGCCATCCAACCATGTCATCATCTGTCGTCCCCTTCTCCTGCCCTCCTCATTCTTTCCCAGCATCAGGGAAAGCATCACTTTTCCAGTGAGTCGGCTCTTCTCATCAGCTGGTGGAAGTGTTGGAGCTTCAGACTAGGGGTCAAAGCCCACCTTTTGGGAGTTTGTAGCCACTGGACCACCAGGAAGTCCCTGGTGGAAGGTTGTTTCGTGGTCCTTAAGGGGCATGATGCCGGTTTGGGAGGAGAACACGGTTCTTCACAGAGCCTTGCACACCCACTGCAGATGACATTCCCAAGCCCTCCTGCTAGGCTAGTATCTGTTTTAAAAAATTAAAAGAATGTCTGTAAATCCACTTAAAGGCAGTCTTTCATGCAGAAATTACTCTCAATTGAACTCCTGGGAATAGTTGACTCCTATCTTAAATTCTTGTGACTGTGTATTAGAAGAGAAAAATTTGTGAACCTCGGGGTTAAAATCTGCCGTTTGCACGGTTGCTGAGTGAAAACACATTCAGAAATCTTTGCAGGTATTCAGCCCGTGGAGTAGTCTGCAGCAGTTCAAGGCTACTGTTCATGAGGAGTTCATAGGAGGGCAGGTGCTTATAACTTGGTGTAAAATTGTGTGTGCAACGTGGACCCTGATGCTGGGAAGGATCGAGGAGAAGAAGGGGGCACCAGAGGATGAGATGGCTGGATGGCATCACTGACTGAATGCGCATGACTCTGAACAAACTCCAGGAGATGGTGAAGGACAGGGAATCCTGGCGTGCTGCAGTCCACGGGGTCACAAAGAGTCAGATGCAACTCAGCGACTGAACAACAATATAGGAAGAAAAAAAAAAAAGAGTACAGCAAGATGTTATGTGTTTGTCTTTTGATTGCATGATATCGGTGAATTCTCTGCTCTCCCCATTTCTTTATATATTTATATTTAAATACATATATTTCTGTATTTAAAACTTTTCTGTAGTGAATAATTTTTTTTTTTTTAAATACTTATTTTGGAACCGTGCTGCGTCTTAACTACAGCATCTGGAATCTAGTTCCCTGAGCAGGGATTGAACCTTTACCGTCTGCATTGGGAGCTCAGAGTCTTAGCCACTGGACCACCCGGGACGTCCCCTGGATATTAATTTTTAAGAAAGCAAAGACATATTGTGCACAGCCTGCTTGGCACAACTGGGCCTTCCCAACTAAGAGTTCCTTGCAGACGAACAGATTCTGTCTTTAAAAGTGAATATGGTTAAAATGTGTATGCAAGGATTTTTTTCTTTTTTTATGATGCAGGAAATAACTAGTATAAATTATTGTACAGGCCTTTGATGTGTTTGCTGTCTTCTCCCTTTGGCCGATGTCATAAATGATGAAAGCCCCGTGGCGTTTCCAGCTGCCGCCAGCCAGGGTGAATTCCTGGGGAGGGAAAGGGGAGTCGACGGGAGGCGAGAAGCAGGGAGAGAAGGTGGAATGATGGCGTCTTCCTCGTTCTCTGGTCTTCTGTGTACCAGATATAGGAGACTCCCTGCACCATCCTACGTCCCCCCCAAGGTCAATACTCCCCTCCTGACCCGAGGTCACCCAGCTGGGCAGGGGCCCTGGCAGTTGAGTCTGAGTTGCCCCAGTGTTTGCTGGAGACATTGCTGGGCATGTCAGAGTAATCAAGCCCCGTGAGTTATGTGCACAAAACACCAGAGCTTTTTCAATAACGGGCTACAGTCATTGAATCTGATATCCCGATGCTGTGTGTGTGTGTGTGTATGTATGTGTGTATGTTTCTGCATGGGGCTGGAACTTGGCATTTTTTTGGACTATATCCAGTGGCATGTGGGATCTTAGTTCCCCGACCAGGGATTGAACTCCATGTCCCAAGCATTAGAAGCGTGGGGTCTTAGCCACCAGACCGCCAGGGAAGTCCTGGCAACTTCTTCCGTAAACATTCTGTGCTGTAAAATGTCCGTTATTTATGACTTCCTGAGATTCTTTCCGCTCTTCTTTAAAGCAGCGTACATTTAGGGAGTTTGGACCTTTCTTCGTCTTGACCTAGTGTTCCGCTTGATGACTGATCATGTGTTTAAAGGAATTCCCGAAGTGTCCCTGTGGAATTCTGAGCGGTTTGTGAAATTCTCCTCATCCTTGTCCTTGGAATGCGGGCAGCCAGATGCCTGTCCTGGGGTCCTCTGCAGAGAATTGTCGCTGCCGAGGGGGGTCTTTTAGTCCTAAACTCTTAAGCATGGCGGGCCCTTAACGGGGCGTGGAGGTCCCCTCCTGGCTGAGTCTGAAGGTTCTGTGTCATCTGATGGCACTCACACCCTTTGGTTCATTCCGCGCTTTCAAGGGCTCCCATCATGAGGAAGGCTACGGAAGCTGGCAGGATTCTCTCTGGCCCTGAGGTTTCTGGTCCTTCAGTTCACTTCAGTTGCTCAGTCGTGTCTAACTCTTTGCGACTCCATGGACTGCAGCATGCCAGGCTTCCCTGTCCATCACCAACTCCCGGAGTCTACCCAAACTCATGTCCATCGAGTCGGTGATGCCATCCAACCTTCTCATCCTCTGTTGCCCCCTTCTCCTCCCGCCTTCAGTCTTTCCCAGCATCAGGGTCTTTTCCAGTGAATCGGCTCTTGGCGTCAGGTGGCCAAAGGATTGGAGCTTCAGTCTCAGCATCACCATCTGTTTTTTTTTAATGTATGTGTTTTTGGTAATGTTACTTGTATTCAGAAAAGTGACCCCGAAATGATAAACAGCTGGGTGGATTTTCATGGGATAAGCCCCCTGTGTGACCCACTGTCTAGATCAAGAAGTGGAACATTCCTCTTTCTGTTCTAGAAAGGTCCTAGTCTCCCAGAGGTGCCTGTGCGTCTCCCATCAAAGGTACTGCTATCTTGACCATCCATTCCCCAGCTCAGCCCCTCTTAAACCTTTATGTAAATGGAATAATAGAACACTCATTTGTGTCTGGCGTGTTTTTTCCTCAGTCTTTGGTGAGATTTGCTCCTGATCTTGCTGGTGGCAGTCCTGGCCCGTTGTCCTCTGTTGAACTTCAGTGTTTCTCTTTCTAAGGGTGCTGGTGGAAATAATTCTTAGTGGCTTTGACCTTGTTGTGGTCCTTTACGTTCTTCCTCGGAGACGAGCCGTCTTGCACAAAGATTGGTCATCTGTGTCCCCTGAGAGCCTGTGCCTGGCTGCTCTTGATATTGGTGTCTGCCTTCCAGAAGATTCATTGTTGTCCACAGCCGCACGGTGAGAGTCCCCCTAGAGCCTTCGGAGTTAATGCGAGCTGCTGCTATGTGAAGGTTTGGAGGTGGTGCGCACTCAGAGATGAAGACTGCTCTCTCGGACACGTCAGCTTCCCACTCCAGCTGTCAGAAGATAGCCTTGGACCTGTGGGATGTCCTTGCTTGGGTTTCTGAAGGCTGTTTACTGTGTTTATGCTTTTTCCAGTAGTCATGTATGGATGTGAGAGTTGCACCATAGAGAAGGCTGAGCGCTGAAGAATTGATGCTTTTGAACTGTGGTGTTGGAGAAGACTCTTTTGAGAGTCCCTTGGACTGCAAGGAGGTCAAACCAGTCTATCCTAAAGGAAATCAACTGGGAATATTCTTCTTAAGGACTGATGCTGAAGCTGAAGCTCCAGTAGCTTGGCCACCTGATGCAAAGAGCTGACTCATTGGGAAAGACCTTGATGCTGGGAAAGATTGAAGGCGGGAGGAGAAGGGGACTGCAGAGGACGAGATGGTTGGATGGCATCACCGACTCAATGGATATGAGTTTGAGCAAACTCCGGGAGTTGGTGATGGACAGGGAGGCCTGGCATGCTGCAGTCTATGGGGTCGCAGAGAGTCAGGCAAGATTTAGCGACTGAACGATAACTGTGTTTATGGTTCTGTGCTTGCCTGGACTTCAGCTCAGTGTTGTTGAACCAGAGAATCCCGTAGAGTAAGCCCAGCACGCCAGACTGATAGCACTGCAAGCCAAGGGCAAGGGATGGGGCCTTGAAATTGTACTTGCATCTCTTGGCCTGTCACTGGTCAGGGCTTTGGTTTGACTACGAGATAGTGATTGGGGTGCAGTGGTTATGTTGGGGGGCTTTGCGGGTGCCTCCTGTTCTGCTGGGTGAGAAGTCTTATTTCCTAAGCTGTGGTGTGGTGAGAAGCAGCATGCACCAAAGGACTGTAGGATTTTTTGGGAGCGGAAGTCACAGTAACCATGTGAACCCAGACGCAGCGGGAACATATAGTCGTGTACTGCCCAGGGGCTCAGCGCCTATGAATGTGAGACGCAGTGTCTCGGGGACGTCTGCATACGTAGGAGTCTGGTGAAAGCGATTCGAGCGGGCTGCAGGAAGCATCTGGTAAAAGACTTACCAGGAGAACAGCTTCCCTGGTGGTCCGGTGGCTATAAATAAGACTCTGTGCTCGCAATACCAGGGGACACAGGTTCGATTCTGGGTCAGGGAACTTAGATCCCACGTGTCACAGCTAAGACCCAGTGCAGCTAAATAAATAAACATTTCTTTAAAAAAAAAAACAACAAGTTTTGTTGGGAGAAAAACTGATTCAACATCCAGTTGTATAAAATCCGCTGTTCTTAAGAAGTCCGTGGGGCAAGGCATGGCCAGTCCCAAAATGAGTGTTCTCTGGGGTTTGTTCTCATTTGTGGTGGTGTCCTCAGAAAGTGATGAGGGGACCTGCTTGTGTTAACTTTGGTGTGCACACTGCACAGTCCACTTTTCCATTTTTAATCCATTCTGAAAAACTCTGCTTTTTATTTTTATTTACTTTTGGCCACTGTGAGCCCCCATGCAAGATCTTAGTTCCGCGACAGGGATGGAACCCATGTTCCTGCCTCGGGAGCACAGTCTTTATTTATTTATTTTTATTGTTTTGGGTCTTCATTGCTGTTCGGGCTTTATTTATTTTTTGCCTGTAATTGGAGCAGGGTGACTACCCTCTAGTTGCGGGGCACGAGCTTCTCATTGTGGTGGTTTGTCCTGTCACAGACAGAGCATGCACTCTAGGGCACACAGGCTTCAGTAGTTACAGCTCCCAGGCTTTGTTGCTTCAAGGCATGTGGGATATTCCTGGACCAAGGGATCAAATCCCAGTCCCGTGCATCGGCAGGCGGCTTCTTTACCACTGAGCCACCATGGAAGCTTGGGAGCAAAAGTGTCTTAAGCCACCAGATCACCATGGAAGTCCCCTCCTTGTTCTTTCTAAAGATTTCTTCCATTCGACTTACTCGAGTCCCTGTGACTTGGTCAGTTTAAAAACACTGCTCCTCTTTTAATCTCTGGCATCTGTAGCCTGAATTTCTCCTGAGTGCAGGGAAGGACTGGAAGCAGGAGTATATTGTGGGGTTGAAAGACTTCTGTTCTAAGGAGGTTAACCCCACCCAGGCCTTTGCAGCACATGTCTGCTGGGTTCCAGATGAGTCCATGTTTAGTGAGCTGAATTCAAGATAGCTTTGCGTGACCTTGCCTTTGTCTTCAACCCTGACTGCGGAAATGTGGTTGTTCTGGTTCTCAAACTTGACCTTTACACTGAACCTTTTCAAGAGGCTTGTTGTCAAAATGCTCCACACAAAGACTTGCTCGTGGGTTCTGAGTATGGTGGGGATGACCACTCAGTCATACACCGTTTGGGGTCTTTGTTCAGAAAATAGGTGAGCCCTTTCCATAAGCTGGGCTACCCAGGTGGCGCTATTGGTAAAGAACCCACCTGCCAGTGCAGGAGACGTAAGAGACGCGGGTTTGATCCCTGAGTCGGGAAGATCCCCTGGAGAAGGGCATGGCAACCCACTCAAATATTCTTGCCTGGGAAATTCCATAAACCAAGGAGCCTGGTGGGCTACAGTCCATGGGGTCGGAAAGAGTCGGACACAACGGAGTGATTAACACTTTCCCATAACCCAGGTTCTGTGCTGGAAGGTTTGGGGACACTTCCAGGAAGAGGGCTTGGTTCTGATGTGAGTGAAAGTTGCTCAGTCGTGTCTGACTCTTTCCGACCCCATGGACTATACAGTCCATGGAATTCTCCAGGTCAGAATACTGGAGTGGGTAGCCATTCTCTTCTCCAGGGAATCTTCCCAACTAAGGGATCGAACCCAGGTCTCCAACATTGCAGGTGGATTCTTTACCCGCTGAGCCACAAGGGAAGCCCTCTGATGTGGGTATATGACACAAAGCAGCCTCACTTTGCAGTTTGTGTCCTGACCTTGGCGGTCGGCTATTATTGCAGAGTTGACCATCAGCAAGTTTGTTTTAGTAGTCAACCCAAAGGAAGCCAGGACAAAGCTAATTTTCTCTCATTGACCTCAGGGGGCTGTTCATTTACAAACTGCCCATTAAATTATGCACTCAAATGAGTGTGTAGTTGTCAGTCTCATACCATACAGATATCGTATGGTTCCGTTAAGTGCAAACAGACATTGCATCTCATTCCCAGGGTTTTGTTTAAGTGAATTAGATGGGTTCACATCAGCGAAGCGTAAGTGATGTCGGTGTCTAGCCGTCTATCGAGATGGAAGACACACTTGCTTGTAATAAATGCTGAGTGCCTTTAATGATACAGATTTAAACCCAAGTTCTCTGTCTGCCTAGGATGGCTGTAGACAGGAAGGCACTGTGTTCCACATGCTTACATTTCCCCTCTGTTTTTGGTTTTCTTTTATAAAGACTTTTTTTTTTAATGTGGACTGTTTTTTAACATTCTTTATTGAATTTGTTACAATATTGCTTCTGTTCTATGTTTTGGTTTTTTTTGTTCTGGCTGGGAGGCATACGGGATCCTAGCTCCCCGACCAGGGATCGAACCCGCAACCCCTGTTGGAAGGTGAAGTCCTAACCACTGCACCACTCTGTGTTTCTTTTGATCTCTGTAAGTGTTGGTTTTCTTCCTTGGGCTGAGTTGCTGACCGTCTGCTACTGAGTGGAAGCACTGAGCAGGCTGCAGCAATAGAACTTGGGGTAGTCGTTTTTCCCAGACTCGTTATGGTGGCTTCAGATTATAAAGTGAGTGACTGGCCTGCTGCTGATAGCTGCTGCTGATGGCTGCAGAGTTCATGTCCCCAGATGAGTGGACGATGGTTGGCATTTGAGTTCCAGACTCCCATTGCCCTTCCTTGGAGCACCCCGATTTATTTATGGAAATCGCCTCCCCGTTGTTAAGTCTTGGCTTGGTTGGGGGGCCCTACCAGTCCCCATAGCCTTCAAGGGTCAGCCAGCCAGAGTCCTTCACTTCTGCCCCTGGAGCAACATGGGTGGCTGTGTGAGCCCATCTTTGCCAGTGTTTTTGTGTTTTATTTTAGCTAAACTTGTATTTTGAGACCAGGTTTCCCAGGTGGCACTAGTGGTAAAGAACCTGCCTGCCACTGCAAGTGAAGTAAGAGACACAAGTTCAATGCCTGGGTCGGGAAGATCCCCTGGAGAAGGGAATGGCAGCCCACTCCAGTATTCATCCCTGGAGAATCCCCAGGGACAGAGGAGCCTGGTGGGCTACAGTCCACAGGGTTGCAAAGAGTCAGACACAAGAGTTAGTAACACACACACACGCAGACACACATACATATATCATATATATGGCTTCCCAGGTGGTGCCAGTGGTAAAGAACCTGCCTGCCAATGCAAGAGACAAAAGAGACGCACGTTTGATCCCTGGGTCGGGAAGATCCCCTGAGGGGGGCATGGCAACCCACCCCAGTATTCTTGCCTGGAGAATCCCATGGACAGAGGAGCCTGGCAGGATACAGCCCATGGGGTTGTAAAGAGTCAGACATGACTGATGTCTCAGGCATGTGTGTAGTTGGATTTATTGCCGAGTCGTATTCCATGCTGTTCATTCCCCGAGTGACCTTGGGCCAGTCTCTCGTCTCTCAGATCCTAGGACTTTTTTGTCCTTTCAGGAGGAAGTCAGGGAAGGAGGGGAGGGGTTGGGACTCAGGCCGGCAGGCGCCTCCAGCTCCTTGGCTGGTTTCTGCCCCGGGGGCTGTTGCTGACTTTCCTTGTCCTTGCCGGCTCTGGAACCTGCTGGGGCAGTTCTCGGTCCTGTGGTTTCCACCTCCCCGTCATAAATTCCATTTCGTGTTGGAGGACTGGGAGTCTCTCCATCGGTGTCTGCAGGGATCCGGAACCTGGCGATTACGCGATCGTACATGTCCCACCTGGAGCCAGGTGGCCGTTCGGGAGGCTGGACCTCAGAGAACACCCTGCAGGCTGCCTGCCAACCCAGGTCTTTGGCGTTCCTCCCCGGTTCCTGCAGCCTTTCCCTCTGGAGTCTCTGTGTGAAGACAGCGCTGTTAGCTCAGGCAACAGAAATGTACCAAGGTACAGACTTGATTTTTCTCTTCTCCTCTGTCAGGACATTGCCTCCTGCCCTTTCTTCTGACTCTGTGCTCTTTCAGCTTCTGCTCTTTGTTTTTATTTTTATTTTTTGGCTGTGCTGGGCGCTCAGTAGCAGCACGCGGGATCTGCGATCTTCACTGTAGCATGCAGGATCTTTTTAGTTATTAGCTCCCTGACCAGGGATCGAACCGCGGGCCCGCTGCTTTGGGAGGGCTGGAATCTTAGCCACTGGGCCACCAGGCAAGTCCCTGAGGCTTCATTCTTAACGCCCTGCCGTCTTGAATTGGTATTTGAACTGGGTCCGGCAAAGGGTTTCTTTTCTGTTAGGCCCAGTCTCCCCTGGGACACATGTCATCCTTTACTGAGTACACAGATCTCCATGAATTGCAGTTTTCAGGAGTGTTGGATGAGACCCACAGTATCAGTGATTGTAGAACTGCAGTTGCAAAAAGATTTAAATATGCAAGTAACCGAGGCTGAAATTGCTTGTAGGTACGCAGCATTTGCTAGTAACTTTAGTCAGGAAATGGAAAATTCTCTACAGCATATTACAGCTTCCAACATTTTGTCAGAATGCTCATAGAGAAAATTATATTTTAAAAATTAGATACGAGTTGTCTAACATCTAGAAAAAAAGCGTGCAGTTGTCATAAGTGTCTTGGGGGCAAATGGTATTTTCTGCTGCTGTGTATGTGTATATATAGAATATAACTGTCATCGTTTAATTTTTATTGGAATATAGGTGATTTACAGTGTTGTGTTAGTCCGGGTGTATAGCAGAATGGTAGTTACACATGTACATGTATTCTTTCTTTTTCAGATTCTTTTTGCATACAGGTTACTACAGAGTATGGACTAGAGTTCCGTGTCTGTGCTGTTCAACAGGTCCTTGTTGCTTATCCATTTTTATTACAACAGTGTGTCCATGTCCATCCTAAAGTCCCTAACTGTCCCTTCCCCCATCCTTCCCCCTGCTGACCATAAGGTTATTACAGAGTATTGAGCAGACTTCCCTGTGCTGTCCAGCAGGTCCTTGCTGGTTCTCCACGTTAAACACAGCAGTGTGTCCATGTCCATCCCAGACTCCCTGACTATCCCTTCCCCCATCCTTCCCCCTGGTGACGATAAGGTTATTACAGAGTATTGAGCAGAGTTCACTGTGCTGTCCAGCAGGTCCTTGCTGGTTTTCCATGTTAAATACAGCAGCATGTCCATGTCCATCCCAGCCTCCCTGACTATCCCTTCCCCCATCTTCCCCCTGGTAACCATAAGGTTATTACAGAGTATTGAGCAGGGTTCCCTGTGCTGTCCAGCGGGTCCTTGCTGGTTCTCCATGTTTAATGTATATTTATTTATCTGGCTCTGCCGCGTC
Organism: Cervus elaphus; assembly: GCF_910594005.1. Classification (NCBI taxonomy): domain Eukaryota; kingdom Metazoa; phylum Chordata; class Mammalia; order Artiodactyla; family Cervidae; genus Cervus; species Cervus elaphus. The sequence continues at coordinate 172,539,455 of NC_057848.1, read as the reverse complement.
TTCCTTGTAGCATGTACGATCAAGTTCCCTGACTAGGCATTGAACCTGGGCCCCCTGCCTTGGGGTCTTAGCCACTGGACCACCAGGGACATCCCCATTTTATATATAATAGCTTGCATCTGCGAACTTCCAACTCCCAGTCCTTCTCTCCCCGACCCCAGTCCCCACCCTGGGCAACCACAGGTCTGTTCTCTGTGTCTGTGAGTCTCTTTCTGTGTCATCGATAAGTTCACCTGTGTCATGTTTTGGATGCCACATATCACTGATCCTGTATCGTATTCTGGACAGAAGTATGTCTTAATAGCCTGTCATGGGAGATAACGGTCTCCTTCCTTTTTTGAGCACATTGATAAAAATTCCCAATGGTCGCACATCATGGCTAGCAGATACACGTGTGAAAGTGAAAGTCGCTCAGTCGTGTGGGACTCTTTGCGACCCCAGGGACTGTAGCCCACCAGGCTCCTCTGTCCATGGAATTCTCCAGGCAAGAGTACTGGAGTGGGTTGCCATGCCCTTCTGCAGGGATCTTCCCGACCTAGGGATTGAACCCCCGTCTCCTGCATTGGCAGGCAGGTGTCTTTATCACTGGGCCACTTGCAGAGCCCAGTGTAAACTGGTATATGATTAACTGATTTCGCTTGACTGCTGAATATTAAAGTCTTCCTGGGGAAGAATTAGAAGTGGGCGACTAAGCAAGTTCTGACACCCTGATGAAAGTTTGCACATCTCTTCCCGAGGAGCACAACCAAAAAACTCTCCTTTTTTAAAAAAAAAAAAAAAAAAAGAAAGTAATTTTTATTTATTTTTGCCTGTGCTGGGTCTTTGTTGCTGCGAGATCTTTTCTGTACCTGTGGCGAGTGGGGGCTCCTCTCCAGTTGTGGTGGTCTGGCTTCTCATTGCACTAGCTTCTCTTGTTGCAACACACAGACTGCAGGACATGGGCTTAGTTGCTCTGTGACGTGTGGGATCCTCCCGCATCAGGGATTGAACGCGTGTCTCCTGCATTGGCAGGCAGACTGTTTACCACTGAGCCAACCAGTGAAGCACCCCCCCACCCCCCACCCCCCGAAAAGCTCTTGATGTGTTCTATCTTGGCTGAGACACTGCTGGGTCATAAGAGTTAAGTCATTTTAATGTGAGTCTTTTTTTTCTTTTTTTTTAACTTAAGAATGTTCCCCATGCATATTACCATAGGTGAGATAGATCACCAGTTCCAGTTCGACATATGAGACAGGGTGCTCAGGGCTGGTGCACTGGGATGACCCTGAGGGATGGGATGGGGAGGGAGGTGGGAGGGGGGTTCAGGATGGGGAACACATGTACACCCGTGGCTGGTTCATGTCAGTGTATGGCAAAAACCACTACAATATTATAAAGTCGTTAGCCTCCGATTAAAATAAATTAATTTTTAAAATATGCATTAAAAAAAAAGAATGTTCCCATTCCTCCTACCCCCGAAGCTTTGAATGAACCTGAGAAATAAATGTAGTCGTTAAGGAATGAGGGTTTCGCCTGTGAAAGCTGGCTGCTGCAAAGGCAGCAAAAAGTTGCTCATTTTTTTTGGGGGGGGTTGCTGTTTCATCATAATTGGAATAGCTTAAATTTTTTTGTTTGTTTTAACTGAGGTATAGTTGATTTACAGTGGTGGGTTCACTTCTGTTGTACAGCAAAGTGAATCAGTTATACATATGTGAATACATTGTTTTTCATATTCTTTTCCATTACGCTTTATCAGAGGACATTGAATATAGTTTGCCATTCTCTGCAGTAGGACCTTGTTGTTAATCCATCCTATATATAATAATTTACATCTGCTAACCCCAGACTTCCAATCCACCCCTACCCTACCTCTTCACCTGCTTGACAACCAGTCAGTTCTCTGTGCCTTTGGGTTGGCTTCTGTTTTGTAGATGAGTTCATTTGTGCCATATTTTAGATCGCACATGTTGAGTGGTATCATACGATGTTTGACTTAATGTGATAATCTCTAGATCGTTTATGTTGCTGTAAATGGCATCATTTCATTCTTTTTTATGGCTGAGGAGTATTCCACTGTGTATATGGACTACATCTTTATCCACCCCTCTGTTGATGGACATTTAGGCTGTTTCCATGTCTTGGCTAATTGTGTACAATGTTGCTTTGAATATCAAGGTGCTGTGGAGTAGTTAAAAAGTTTTCTGTTTCTATTTTTAGATGACAGAGGAAGGTTGCAAGTTAGATGCATAATAATTTAACAATTTTGCTTTGATTCTCAAGTTTTATTCAGTGTGGAGAAATAAAATTACTATGGAGATGTGGAGTGTGTTTGGTGAAAAATCTCCATTCATGTGGTCTCATTGATTTAGACTATCTAGATTTTATAAGTATCAGTCCTTACTCCCCTGTGTGCCTGCTAAGTAGCTTCAGTCGTGTCCGAGTCCGTGTGACCCCATGGACTGTAGCCCTCCAGGCTCCTCTGTCCATAGGGACTCTCCAGGCAAGAATACTGCAGTGGGTTGCCATGCCCTCCTCCAGGGGATCTTGCCAACCCAGGGATTGAACCCGTATCTCTTACGTCTCCTTCATTGGCAGTCGGATTCTTTACCACCTGGGAGGTCCTTACTCCTCTGCTCCATATACATGTATCTAATATATATATGTTTTAGAATATGTATTTATTAATTTGGCTGTGCTGAATCTTAGCTATGGCATGCAGAATCTTTGAGTTGCAGCATGCAGGGTCTAATTCCCTGACTGGGGATTGAACCTGTGCCCCCTCCATTAGGAGCATAGAGTCTTAGCCACTGGACCTCCATGGATGTCCCCCTCCCCTCCCATGATATAGTTTTCAAATGCATTATACTCCTCTGTCAGCAGTATGGGGATTAGATGAGGAAAAATGTAATGACTTGGAGCTGGTAGATTTCTAGACTACATGCAGTATGTCTTGAAAGAAGTGAAAGTGTTAGTTGCTCACTCCTGTCTGACTCTGTGCGACCTCATGGACTGTAGCCCTCCAGGCTCCTCTGTCCATGAGGATTCTCCAGGCAAGAATACTGGAGCTGGTTGCCATTCTGTTCTCCAAGGGGATCTTCCTGGCCCGGGGAGCCAACCCAGGTCTCCCGCGTTGCAGGCCTATCCTTTACCATCTGAGCCACCGGGGAAGCCACAGTATGTCTTGGTTGTAAATAAAAATGTGAGCATAGAAAGATATTATAGGCTTTTGTAGCCTGTTTCTCAGACATGAAAATAAATGATACCCTGTTAATACTTTTTGAATTAGAAAACTCAACGAAGTTTTATTGTTTTAAAGTATTTTTCCATGTTGGGATTTTTTTTTTTTTTTAGAAATTTTTTACATTATAAGCATTAAAAGGAGAAATGATTTGGCTTTGTAACGAGTTCGGGCTCGTTCTGAAGTACGCCGTTTTCTAAGGGCCCCTCGACCCTCGGGGTCTCTGCAGCCACACGGCTGCACGCCAGCTGCCGCATCCACAGCACGCGTCTTTGTTTGGGGCTGCAAGAGAGGGTGGGACCAGATGTTTCTGCCCCTTTGATGCAGAGACAAAGGCTTTCCCCAGAGGCGTCCAGCTGACGTCCGCTTCCGCCAGCTCCCGTCTCCGGTTAGGACCGCCCGGCCCCGGCCCCACCCACTCTGGCCGGGCGGCGACCGTGTCCGTCCGTGTACGCATGGACGGTGGCTGGGGCACAGGCAGGGCTGTTACCCATCGCAGACGGCCTGATCCTGGCAGTGACAGAGGGTGCCCCCCCCCCGCCCTCCCCCCAAAAAAACAACAACAGAATTCCAGGGAATCTGGGCAGGAGCAGGTCCCTGCAGGTCAGTCAGGCCAAGTGTAGGGAGGAACAGAGGGGAACTGGAGGGTGGGTGCTGAGGAGGTCGCCTTGGTGTGCAGGGCACTTCACTGCCCGGGGGTTCTACCTGCAGAAAGGAGGCGCATATGACGGGAACAACCCAAGCCACAGGCTGCCCATTGAGGACTTTCCTGATGTGACTTTCCCCTGCAGCTGTTTTCTGAGGGGTGGGGGAAGAGTCTCACCAAGGTGTTTTTTTTTTTTTTTTTTAACATTTATATATTTATTTGGCTGCATCAGGGTTTCCCTGGTGGCTCCAATGCTAAAGAATCTGCCTGAAATGCAAGAGACCCAGGTTCGATCCCTGGGTCGGGAAGATTCCCCTGGAGAAGGGAATGGCTACCCGCTCCAGTTTTCTTGCCTGGAGAATCCCTTGTGGGCAGAGGAGCCTGGTGGGCTCCAGTCCATGGGGTCACAAAGAGCTGGACACAACTGAGTGACTAACACACAGACACTCACTCATTTGGCTGCATTGGGTCTTAGTTGTGGCATGTGGGATCTTCTGTTGTGATGCCTGGATTCTCTGGTTGTGTCCCACAGGCTCAGTAGTTGCTCTGTGCCTGTTTGCTTTCTCTGTGGCGTGTGGGATCTTAGTTCCCAGGCCAGGGATCAAACCCACATGCCCTGCCTTGCAAGGTGTATTCTTAACGACTGAACCTCCAGGGAAGTCCCTCACCAAGTCTTGAAATCTAAAGTATGGCAACAATTTGAGGACACGGGGACACTCCCCGTAAAAATCCAGATGTCCAGCCTCTTCAAGAACAGTAACAACCACTAGAGGATCCGCCCTCCCTGGGCCTGTGTAGTCAAAGCTATGGTTTTTCCAGTAGTCACCTGTGGATGTGAGAGTTGGACCATAAAGAAAGCTGAGTGCCGAAGAACTGATGTTTTTGAGCTGTGATGTTGGAGAAGACTCTGGAGAGTCCCTTGGACAGCAAGGAGATCAAACCAGTCCATCCTAAAGGAAATCAGTCCTGAATATTCATTGGAAGGACCCATGCTGAAGCTCCAGTACTTTGGCCACCTGATGCGAAGGACTGACTCACTGGAAAAGACCCTGATGCTGGGAAAGATTGAAGGCGAGAGGAGAAGGGGACGACAGAAGATGAGATGGTTGGATGGCATCACCGACTGGATGGAAGTGAGTTTGAGCAAGCTCCGGGAGCTGGTGATGGACAGGGAGGCCTGGTGTGCTGCAGTCCATGGGGTCGCAAAGAGCCGGACACAGCTGAGCAACTGAACTGAACCAGAGGCCAGGCACGGATAGCACTGGGCCTTCAGTGAGGAGCACCCTGCCCTGTCCCCAGGGCCCCTCTGGAGAACTGGTGTCTTTGTACCCCAGACCCTTCCCTACGCTCTGAGCACTAGCATGTACAAATCCTGAAATTCTGTGTTCCCCACAGTGCTTAGCTAGGCCCTGTGAGCTGCACCTTTGGCATCTGTCTTTGTCCAATTTGTTGTTGTTCAGCTGCTCAGCTGTGTCTGACTCTTTGTGACCCCACAGACTGCAGCTCGCCAGGCTCCCCTCTCCATCACCATCTCCTGGAGTTTGCTCAAACTCATGTCCGTTGAGTCGGTGATAACATTTAGGCTGTGATTGGGGAAAAAAAAAAACAAACCTATAAAGAACAAACATTTTAATTTTCACGGTCTGGAGTCTGGAAGTCCATGTGGTTGCTGGCAGATTCAGTGTGTGCTGAGGACCTGGTTCATAGGTGGTCTCTTCTAGTGGCCTTACGTGGTGGAAGGCGTCAGGAAGGTCTTGGGAATGTTTGGTGCAGTGTAACAGCCCTGATGTCGTCTCTGAAGGTTCCGCCCTCATGGGCTTCCCTTGTGACTCAGTTGGTAAAGAATCTGCCTGCAGTGCAGGAGACCCAGGTTCCATTTCCTGGGTTGGGAAGATCCCCTGTAGAAAGCAATCAAAGTAATGTTCACTTACTTAAAGCAGTCAAACAGCCCTACTTTTGGGCTTCCCTGATAGCTCAGGTAGTCAAGAATTCGCCTGCAATGCAGGACACCTGGGTTCGATCCCTGGGTTGGGAAGATTCCCCTGGAGAAGGGAAAGGCTACCCACTCCAGTATTCTGGCCTGGAGAATTCCACGGACTGTATAGCCCATGGGGTCACAAAGAATCAGGCACGACTGAGCGACTTTCACTTTCCACCCTATGGCCCAGTCTCCTCCCAACGACCCCCCAGCTCCTTAGATCATCACACTGAGGTGGGGGTTGGGTTTCTTTTTCTTTCTTTCCTTTTTGGCCTCATCATGTGGGGTCTTAGTTCCCCGACCAGGGATGAAACCCATGCACCCTTCTCTGCACTGCATGCACGGGAGTCTTCACTCCTGGACCACCAGGGAACTGCCCCAGGGCAGCGCAGTTGGGTTTCAGGAGGACACCCCAAGCATTTTGCCTGGGACGACACCCGTGGAAAGGACTTTTTCCAGAAGCACAGCCCTCGTGATGGGTGAGATCACCCATGTGTTTACCTGATAAAAAGATGAAAGCCTGCAGGGAGCTCTGACTTCACCCCTAGGGAAGGCGAGGTGGCCTCCTCCGCTGGATCCCGCCCCTGACCAGTCCCCTCTGTCGTGCCGCCCAGCGGCAGCCTTATCTGAACAAGCGTCCCGGCTTCTTTGAAGTGGCCCCGAGACTGGGGCCCGTCCGTCCGTCCATTGCAGACAAAACAGCCGCCCGTCTCCCAGGCCGGGGGCACTTTTGTTCTTGTGGCCAGCAGTTCCTCTTCCTGCCCCTCGATGGCCTATCGGCTCCTGAAGGCTGCGTTTCCGCTTTGAAAACTGCATGATTAAGAGGTTCCAGCCGTTCCGGTGCTTGAACGTCCCCACTGCGCGTTTGCTCCAGGTGTCTGAGAACAGGATTGGAATCGAGGGCAGGACTGTGTTCCCAGATGGCTGGGGAGCCTGCTTGCCTTTGCCCCGACTTGATAAGGCATGAAACCAACCCAGAAAGGGGGCCCGGGCCGTGCTGTGTTCCTCCCGTGGTATAGGATGAAAGCGGGCTTTGGATGAGGGACTCTGCTGTCCCCCGCTGACGTCTTTTCCTCCCCTCTTCCTCTCGGTTCGCCCTTGCCAGAAGCGTTGCCTATCTTGTTGTGAGACAGACTTTGGTATCGGAGGGGAAGTTAAACAGAGATAACCATTGGAGATTGGCCTCCAGAAGACGAGAGTCTTGGACTGGGGCTTGTAGCTTAAGCAGAGAGCTGTCAACAGGGTCCAGGGTACTTGGCGTGGCGGTCCCCTGGTTCGGACTCTGAGCTTCCGCTGCAGGAAGCATTAGTTCGAAGCCTGGTCTGGGAACTAATGTCCTGGATGCCACCTGTGGCCAAAAGTAAATAAAAATGGGGGCGGTGGAGGAGGGGAAGCAGAGAGTTTGGAGCCCCGAGTGGTAATGTAGGAGGGTATTCGGGAGGCTGGGAGGCGGCCGTTGGTTCCAGAGTGGACGTGGGGTCCAGGAGGGTTAGTGGAAGTGAGCCAGACACGGGGTGCAGGTGTGAGTAGAGGGGACCCCAGCCCAACACAGCCGGGAAGCAAGAAAGGACCATTTCTCCAGGGGGAAAAGGACAGATGCTTCTTTGTCGCCGGCCTGTGATGTTCAGGCAAAAGCTCATAATGTGCAGAGGCTTGCCAGGTGGCTCAGTGGTAAAGAATTCACCTGCCAATGCAGGAGACAGGGTTTCAATCGGGAAGACTCCCCTCTGGAGAAGGAAATGGCAGCCCACTCCAGTGTTCTTGCCTGGAGAATCCCTGGACAGAGGAGCCTGGCGGGCTACGGTCCATGAGGGGCGGGGGGGAGGGCGCAGAATTGGACACAGCTCAGTGACTTAGCATGCACGCACGTTGTCCAGAGCAAGGCGACAGTCGTTAGTTTTGCCTGGTCAATGGTGGGAGTGGACTGAACACAGGGCCTCCACTCGGCCTGATCGGCCAGCCTCTCTCCCGTTGCTGGTGGGAGATCTTTAATTTTGGAGGCCACGTTGCACGGCAATGGCATCACTTGTGGGGTCCAGTTCCCTGACCGGGGGTCGAACCCGCGCCTTCTGCATCGGAAGCACAGGGTCTTCACTGCTGGACCGCCAGGGAAGTCCTCGAAAGACATTCTGTGGCAGGCAGGAGGCTGCCGGCGTCCTGCCGTGGTGGATGCGTCTTCCCAGGGCAGGAGGTCGAAAGGGCGTTTCAGAGCAGTCTTGTTTCCTGTTTGTGTGTTCCACCGAGGGTTGTCATGAGTGTGGCAGGCACTTTATCCTTTCTCTAGAGCGGAGGTTCCCAGTTGGGAATGATTGCATTTATTCCTCAGGGTATATACTGCGCAGTATCTGGGGACATTCCAGTTGTTATGGGGCGGGAAGGGGATGCCGCTGACATCCAGTGGGCAGAGACTAGGAATGGCGATCATAGACATCCTCCAGGTAAGGGACAACCCTGCCACAGAGGAATATTCAGCCCTGGACATCACTGGTACCTGGGGGAGAAACGTGGTGAGGTATCCCAGTGTTCAGCTAGCCCATCCATGTTCTGTTTCCTTTGGACCCGATGTAATGAACCGTATGGAAATAGTGTTTCTAGAAAACATAGTCTCCATTCTAACCAAGAGGACCCAGAGCTATGCCTAAGTTAGGAACACTTGACCTGTGCATACAGCACATATATGGGAGAGCCAACTGTGGAGAAGGCATGTTTGCTTTTCTTCCCCTTTGCTCGATTGCAAAAACCACAGTCTGTAAACCACAACATCTTTTTCTTTTAATTAGTGGATAACTGTACCGCAGTGTTGTGTTACTTTCTGCCACACAACAACCCGAGTCAGCCATGTGTGTGTGCTAAGTCACTTCAGTTGTGTCTGACTCTGCGACCCCATGGACTGTAGCCCGCCAGGCTCCTCTGTCCATGGGATTTTCCGGGCAGGAATACTGGAGTGGGTTGCCATGCCCTCCTCCAGGGCATCTTCCCCACCCAGGGATCGAACCTGCGTCTCTTATGTCTCCTGCATTGGCAGGCAGGTTCTTTACCACTAGAGCCACCTGGAAAGCCTGAATCAGCCATGAGCATACACATATAAATGATGACATTTTTTTAGACAGGTATTGGTGTCTTAGCCTGAGAATTTAAATTGCATTTGTGTGTGTGTGTGTGCGTATGTGTGTTTCAAATGGGGGATATGTGGGCTAATTTCCACATAATCCATTTAGGTGAAACTTTTGTAAGACACCCCACCATTTGTGAATGGCAACGTGTTGCAATTTAGAAGTTTTCTGTAAGGCTGTATGGTAGCTCATCACGGGTAAAAGAAACTGTAGGTTGAGAATAAACCTTAAGAGCTTCTGGGATAACTGAACTTTGGGGTTTACTTTCCCCCCAAACAGTGTGGTATGCAAGGACTTAGAAACCAGTCTACCCAAATAACTTTGGGGTGTCTGTAAAGGGAGCAATCTCAATCTCCCTTTGACACTTAAGTGTCTCATTTCCTTGTGTTATTAACATTAGGAGTGGGGGCCGTTTGTCACTGAACTTGCGAGTCCAGGAGCCTCCCCTGGGTTGCAGTCCTGATTGGAATGCCAGCAAATTCTAAATAACGTGTTTTGTAAATAATACTTGCATAACACTCTGAATTTGCAACATATTTTTGTAATTGTCTCCCTTTTATTCTTCTCATGGTCCTGGGTTGTCAGGCCCCCGGCCCCCCAACTCTTGTCAGAATTGTTTTGAGTGGAAAACAGGCCGAGAACAACAAAGTGGGCTTCATTCTCCAGTTCTCTCCAGTCGGGCTTCCCTGCTGGGCTCAGGTGGTGAAGAATCTGCCTGCAATACTGGAGACCTGGGTTCTATCCGAGTCGGGAACATCCCGTGGGGGAGGAAGGCATGGCAACCCACTCCAGTACTCTTGCCTGGAGAATCCCCATGGACAGAGGAGCCTGGCGGGCTACGGTCCATGCAGTTGCAAAGAGCTGGACACGACTGAGCCACGAACGCTTTCAGTTCTCCAACTGTGCAGTGAAGTGGTAGGGCTCAGTCGGAAGTCCTAGCGCCTTCGCCCTCAGCTCTGTGAAAGCATCCCTGATCGTCAGCCCCTCCTCGAATCCTGTGGTCTGACTGCTCCCCGCTCTGTGATGCTGGGGCCCATGCATGCCTCCATCACTATGCTTGTCACATGGAATTGTCTCTTCGTCAGGGTCTGGTTGGGGAGGCAGAAGGCAAGCAGTAATTGGAGCAGGGGCTGCTTAATAGAAAGCAGGCTTCCGGGCACTGGCCACATACCAACACACCCCTTCCGGTTCGTCTGTTGGGCGGGGTTGCGCGGTTGCCATGGAGACCGAAAGATTACCACCACCCCCCCCCCAACCCCCGGTCCCCAAGCTTAAAATACTTACCGTATGGCTCTCTCAGTGCAAAAGTTTGCCACCCCGGGTGTAAAGAATTACTGTCAGCAGACGATTCCTTATTATCAACTTAGTGAAGAATGATTAACTAGGCACTGCTTGGGGTAAAGTGAGCTCTGAAGAGTATGGCAGCTGGAAGGAACACCACCTTCAGGCTTGTGGCCGGTGACCTCTCTGATGCTGGGAAAGATTGAAGGCAGAATGGGGAGGGGACAGCAGAGGATGAAGATGGTTGGATGGCGTCACCGACGCGGCGGACGCGAGTTTGAGCAAGTTACGGGAGCTGGCGATGGACAGGGAGGCCTGGCGTGCTGCAATCCATTGGTTTGAAAAGAGGCAAGACACGACTGAGCAACAGAACTGCAAGGAGAGCCAACCAGTCCATCCTAAAGGACATCAGTCCTGAATATGCATTGGAAGGCCTGATGCTGAAGCTGAGACTCCAATACTCTGGCCACTTGATGCGAAGAACTGACTCATTGGAAAAGACCCTGATGCTGGGAAAGATGGAAGGCGGGAGGAGAAGGGGATGAAGAGGATGAAGATAGTTGGATGGCATCACTGATGTGGTGGACATGAGTTTGAGCAATCTCTGGGAGTTGGTGATGGACAGGGAAGCCTGGCGTGCTGCAGTCCATTGGTTTGAAAAGAGTCAAGACACTGCCTTGCCCTTGGGAGCAGGGCTGACTTCTGAAGGGAAGCCCTGTCATCCAGTGTCCCTCCGGTGCCCCCTGCTGACTGGCTTGGGTTCTGAATTGCCACTGCTGACCCCCTGATGCAAATTTCCTTCCCTTTGCATTTCTTTTTTTAAAATTGCACTGTTTTATTTATATGTTTGATGCTTTTGAACTGTGCTATTGAAGAAGACTCTTTAAGAGTCCCTCGGACTGCAAGGAGATCCAACCAGTCCATCCTAAAGGAAATCAGTCCTGAATATTCATTGGAAGGACTGATGCTGAAGCTGAAGCTCCAATCCTTTGGCCAGCTGACAGGAAGAGCCGACTCATTAGAAAAGACCCTGATGCTGGGAAAGATTGAGGGCAGGAGTAGGAAACGACAGAGGATGAGATGGTTGGATGGCATCACCGACTTAATGGACATGAATTTGAGTAAAGTCTGGGAGTTTGTGAAGGACAGGGAAGCCTGGCATGCTGCAGTTCACGGGGTCACAAAGAGTCGGACAGGACTGAATGACTGAACAACAAATAATGTATTTGTTTTTGGCTGTGCTGGGTCTTCCTTGTTGCACAAGGGCTTTCTCTAGTCGTGGCGAGTAAGGGCCACCCAGTAGTGGCGGTGGGCTTCCCTGTTAGTTCAAAGGGTAAACATTCTATCTGCCTGCAATACAGGAGACCTGGGTTTGATCCCTGGGTGGGGCAGATCCCCTGGAGAAGGGCATGGCAACCCACTCCAGTATTCTTTCCTAGAGAATCCCATGAACAGAGGACCCTGGCGGGCTATAACCCATGGGGTTGCAAAGAGTCGGACACGACTGAGTGACTAAGATTGTCACTTTCTAGTTGTGGTGCACAGGCCTCTCACTGTGGTGGCTTCTCTTGTTGCAGAGCATGGGTTCTAGGGCGCTACGGCTTCCATGCTTTCAACACATGGGCTCAGTGGATGCAGCTCCCAGACTCTAGACCACAGGCTCAATAGTTGTGGCCCATGGGACTAGTTACTCTGCAGCGTGTAGGATTTTCCCAGACCAGGGATTGAACCTGTCTCCCCTGCATTGGCAAGCAATTCCTATCTACTAGACCACCAGGGAAGATCCCCTCCCCCCCCCAAAAAAACTCTGTTTCTTAAAAGGTCTCCTTGAGCAGTCACATTCTTTCCTGTTTCTCTCTGGATTTCTGGTTGCTACTGCAGCCTCTGCTGCGCCCAGGTCTTTCAGACTTCTCCTTGGCCTGCTCTATCCATCAGCCTGGCTCTGTCCACCTGTCTGGGCCACGTCTGCCTTTCTTGGTCTTGGGGCCCCATGTGATGCAGCCCTCACCTTGGTGATGAGTGGAGGGAGTGTGTTAGAATCTTCAGAGCACACCCTTATGTTCTTATGTGCGGGACTAAATATAGACTTGCTCATCTGAATCTGAAATGTATGAGGTGGGTTTTGGGGTTTCTTCTTAGACGTGTGTGTGTGTGTGTGTGTGTGTGTGTGTGTGTGTGTGGAGGTGGTTACCACTTTCCTTGTTTTTCGAGATAACATTTTGTCAAGCACGAGGAAAGTAATTTTCCCCTCTAATTGAAGTTTTATTGGTTGTTTTGAGGATTTGTACACAGTTCGGTTTGTACACCCTTCTTTTTTTAATTAATTCATATATTTTAATTGGAGGCTGATTACTTTACAATATTGTAGTGGTTTTTGCCATACATTGACATGAATCAGCCGTGGGTGTACATGTGTTACCCATTGTGAATCCCCCTCCCACCTCCCTCCCCATCCCACCCCTCTGGTTCATCCCAGTGCACCAGCCCTGAGCACCCTGTCTCATGCATCGAACCTGGACTGGCTATCTCTTTCACATATGGTAATAATATACATGTTTCAATGCTATCCTCTCAAATCATCCCACCCTCGCCTTCGTCTGTTCTTTACGTCTGTGTCTCTTTTGCTGTCTTGCATATAGGGTCATCATTATCATCTTTCTAAATTCCATGTATATGTGTTAATATACTCTATTGGTGTTTTTCTTTCTGACTTACTTCCCTCTGCCTAATAAGCTCCAGTTTCATCCACCTCATTAGAACTGATTCAAATGCATTCTTTTTAGTAGCTGAGTAATATTCCATTGTGTATATGTACCACAGCTTTCTTATCCATTCGTCTGCTGATGGACATCTAGGTTGCTACATGGCTATTGTAAACAGCGTACACCCTTCTTAATGTATGTCCTGAACATCTGAAAAACCACATAGTTTCCTTTCTAAACAGATATTCCAGTGACTTTCCTAGCCTAAAATGCGGAAGCTACTTTTCCTTAAGAGGATACCAAATATTGATAGGCTGTGCCATCATATATGTCCCATTAACTCACAGTTTAATATCATAAGCACTGCATGCTTGATTTGCAGTTTTTCATGGCATGTTCATGGCACATTATGGGAAACTGGAGGGTCATGATGAGACACTTTCTTGTCTTGTCATGACAAGAAAGAGCCAAGGCAAAGAAGTGCTTTTCTTTGGGAAGTGATTCTACTAAAACACCTGGGAGTCGAGCTCATTTTAAATGTTCAAAACATATTTTGTGCGCAGTTGTGACACAAAATTGCCATTGGGTATGTTTTGTGGTGCTGGGTTAAAAAAATTCCCGCACCCCCACCCCCCCATGAAATAGTCAGCTGACGCCCAGGACATGCTGTGCTAAGCCGCTTCAGTTGTGTCCAGCTCTTTGCGACCCTGTGGACCATAGCCTGCTAAGCTCTTCTGTCCGTGGGATTCTCCATTCAACTACTTTGCCAACAAAGTCAGTTACCTTGCCAACAGAGGCCCATCTAGTCAAAGCTATGGTTTTTCCAGAAGTCATGTATGGATGTGAGAGTTGGACCATAAAGAAAGCTGAGCGCCGAAGGATTGATGCTTTTGAACTGTGCCGTTGGAGAAGATGCTTGAGAGTCCCTTGGACTGCAGGGAAATCCAACCAGTCCATCCTGAAGGAAATCAGTCCTGAATATTCATCGGAAGGACTGATGCTGAATCTGAAGCTCCAGTCCTTTGGCCACCTGATGCAAATAACTGACTCATTGGAAAAGACCCTGATGCTGGGAAAGATTGAGGGCAGGAGGAGAAGGCGATGACAGAGGATGAGATGGTTGGATGGCATCACCCACTCAGTGGACATGAGTTTGAACAAGCTCCGGGAGCCGGTGATGGACAGGGAAGCCTGGTGTGCTGTAGTCCACGGGAGTGCAGAGAATCGGAACTGAATTGAGAGTTCCTGGGAAGCTTGAATTCCACAGATGGCTGATAAGACGCTCCCCGGGATTGTCCAAGGAGACAGACCAGTGATGAGAGTATGTGCAAGTCTGGATACATTTCAGTGGAGGTTTTTTATTTATTTATTTATTTTTTCCCACAGGCTTCTCTGTTACCAAAGATGCGCTCTCCAATTGCTTCGCAATTGGAGCCTCTTCCTGGATGACTCAGGTCTCTCTTGGGAGACAAGGGAAATCGGGAGGGTGACCAGAGAGGTGACAATCAGTGATTGTCCTGGCTCTCCCCTGGATGGCTTTCTAGTCATAACTGATAAGTCACCGGTGTGATTCACAGCCTTTGAAATCCGATGCCGGACCTAAACGTTCCTTCCCCTTCCGTTCTGATCTCTGGTGGTTGCGATTTTCCCCGACCGTCAAAGCTCCATATCTGAGCTCTACTGCACACCCCTTTCCTGCAGTGGCCCTTGACGTCCATCAGTGAGTATGTCCCTCGACCTGCCTTCCCAGCTGCCGGAGCCCTTGCTGACGTTTGTGTTTCCTGCCCTGTCTTGGTTTGAGCGCGTGCGGCTGCTGATCTGTGATGTGTTCTGGTCGGGAGAGATGCTTTTTCCTGTCTACCTAGAGGATGAAGCTGCTAGACGCGTTTGCTCGTATGATATAGGGTCACCTCCCTGCTTCTGTGCCGGGCCTTCTGGGACCCCACCCCCACCCGGCCCCACCGCTGCCTCCAGGGTATCCTTCCGGCTTCAGAAACTCAAGGTCAAATTCCTCATCTTCCTCTTTCCAGCCTTATCTTCAAAGGCTCCCCTTGCCAGGGCACCATGCTCGCCCGCCAGGCTGACATTCTTCAGATGGCCCCGGCTCCTCACCCCCCTCCCGTGGAATGTCCACCCCCATGTCTGCTGGCCCTTTCAAGTTGCTGTCCGGGGCTGAAGGTCTTTCATCTCCAGCCCCGAGCCCTGCCCCTCTCACCCCCACTGCCCTGACTCAGTTCCTTCCCGAGTGAGTCCTGGCTCCCACGAGAATCAGGGTCCCCCCCGCCCTTGGTGGGTGTCATCTTTGATCATCCATAACAACATCCGTTGGTTGAAATATGAAAGCTTGCTTCCAAAAAGACTTCCATGGACTGTTTTTTTTGTTGTTTTTTTTTTTCCCCTTCCCTCCCTCTTGCTGTTTCCAGAATAAACGTTTCCGTCAGGACAGCAAGGCAGTCTGCTCATTTTTGAACACTTCGAAGCCCTAAAAACTCAACAGGAGTTTGGCAAACAGAATTCCAGTGAATAATCCAAACCGGAATATTCGGCCTGGCGAGTGTGCCTGGGGCTTTCCTTCTGACCTGGGTACATGGACAGGCATCGTGGGTGGGTGTGGATTCCTTTGTCCTTGCCTGCCTGCCCTTTTGTAAAGGGAGTTTTGGTTTTTTTTTTTCCCCCTGAGCAAAGGAAGGACACTGAGAACTTTGTCCGGTGGTTGTAGAGCAGGACTGCCCCGTTTGTGGCTTCTGCAGATGGTGCCCTCTGCGACTGGCAGTGCCCAGAGCTCTCTTGACTGTTAAACAGAGGATGGCGATAAAATGAGCATGCGTGTATGCAATGCACGATGCGTTCGAGGCATGACTCATCACGGGTAACGCATGATAAGACTATACACAGCTGACGGGCAGAGCCGTATTCCTGGAACCCTAGGGCCAGGTTCCGGTCTGCACTTCCCCAGGTTCAAGCCTAATGAAGTCTTCCTCACGGGGGAAGCTTGATGGGGTCTTCAAAGCTGCCTCGTTTGCAACTCTCTTCGCCGTGAGCGTGAAAAATGTCGGACAAACGCTTTGTCTTGGGGAGGAAGCTGAGGCGGGCAGAGATTCCCGGCTACTCTGTCTCCCAAACCTGGAGCCGTTTTTTTTTGCTGGGAGTGTAGGTGGAGTGTGGTTTGGGTGAGGCAGACAGGCTGCCTTGGAATTCGGTCTTTGCGGCTGGAGCTGGGAAGTCTTTGCAGATGAAGGGAAGCAACACGATGTGATTTGGGCTTCGGAGTGAAGCCAGACCTTTGTTCAAAAAATTTTTTATTTATTTGGCCGAACTAGATCTTCGTTGAAGGTCTTCCGTCTTCATTGCAGGGTTCAGAATCTTTAGTTGTGGCACGTGGGATCTAGTTCCCTGACAAGGGATAGAACCCTGGGCACCCTGCATTTGGGAGCTCAGAGTCTTCAGCCACTGGATCTCCAGGCAAGTCCCTTAGCCAGACGTTAATGACAGTGCTTTGAGAGAGTCTCGCGTGCAAGTGTTTGCGGGGATGAGACGGAAAAGCTCACCAGGTCATGGCCGAGTCGTTCCAGGTGATGAGTTGCCTGTAGGAAGGGCTACCTTCAGAATCTGTCCTAAGACCCTGCAGGTTCCTCCATCATCATGGTTTCGCCTAAAGGCTTTCTTGTGATGCTCAGATTCACCAGCTCTGCGCGTGTCCGCTTGTTGTCTCTGGGGACACCCACCTCTTCTTTCTCCTCTGTCTCCTGCTCCTTCATCCTCTTCTGCCAGGCAGCCCAAGGGTTCTGTCCTCCGCTGTTCATGGGTCTGTTTTCTGTGTGGGCAGACTCTATCCCCGCCTCTCCAGTCTTTTAAGCTCCTTCCCCTGCTGTTCACTCCATCTTTTTCCCCAGGGACTCTCACGTCCCGCCCACCCCAGCTAACTGCCCACCAACCCTCCGATTGGACACAGCCCTTGGGCACCCCCAGCTGGGGCATGTCAAAACCTAAACTCTCCACCACGTATCCTTCACCTTGGCTGTTTCTGGCTGAGTGTGTAATCTTGGCCGGGTGGAAGCTTATTAACGTTGGGATCTGTCATTACGTTGGGATTAAAAATTGTCTAGACTTGGAGACTGGTTGTTAGCCGAACGAATTGCTTCATAGTTCTGTTCGGAGTGGTCATTTTGTTTGTGGTGTCAACTTGCAATAATTGGCTCTGTTACCCTAAGGAGGGGTTGAGCTGTCCACGGGTCCAAGTACCATGGGGTTTCATCCTTGAGCCTGTCAGTGGCTTTATTTCCAGCTCTGTAACTTCCAGAGGAGGAACGTTTCCTTGCTTTAGTGCCTGGTGAGGTTTGGAACTGATTTTCAGATCAGTCCTGGCATATAGTGGGAGCACAGCGAACTTCCAAAACTGTACCCTCGTATGCACATAAACAGTCATCTTTTTCACTAGTTTCCCTAGCAGTTTGTAAAAATAATGGCTTTTTGGTGTAGAATAGGGGTTGGCAGCTTTTTTTTTTTTTTTTTTTTTAATAACAAGCCAAGTAGTAAATATTTTTGGCTCTATGGGCCCCAAACTATTCCATTCTCTCCTGTAGCAGTGTATAAACAAATGGGTGTAGTTGTATTCCAGTAAAATTTTATTTACCCCAAACAAAAAAAAAAAGACAGCTGGCTGGATTTTTTGCAGCAGGGGAGGGGAGGGCACGCCACCTACCATGTGGGATCTTCCCTGGCCAGGGATGGGACCCGGGCCTCCTGCATTGGGGGCACAGAGTCTTAACCGTTGCACCACCAGGGAAGTCCTAGCTGGCTGGATTTGATTCATGAGTCATAGGGCTTCCCTGGTAGCTTAGCTGGTAAAGAATCTGCCTGCAGTGCAGGAGACCCTGGTTCGATTCCTGGGTTGGGAAGATCCGCTGGAGAAGGGAAAGGCTACCCACTCCAGTATTCTTGGGATTCCCCTGTGGCTCAGACTGTAAAGAATCTGCCTGCAGTGCAGGAGACCTGGGTTCGATCCCTGGGTTGGGAAGATCCCCTGGAGGGGGGCATGGCAACCCACTCCAGGATTCGGCCTGGAGAATCCCAGGGACAGGGGAGCCTGGCGGGCTGCAGTCCATGGGTAGCAAAGGGCCGGAGACGCCTGAGAGAGTGAGCAGAGCACACAGCTTGCAGGCCACTGGTAGAGAAGGCTGGTTGATTGATGGCTTACTCAACGCTCAGTTGGATTATTACTATATAAGAAAAGCTGGGTTAAGGATTTATAGATTGAAAAGTCTGAGGATAAAAGCTGTAAAATCCTTTTAAGGAGTCGGTCAGTCCCCTTGTATACATACTGTGTGTAACTCTGAGTAGGGAGTGTTTTACATACATGGGTTCGATCCCATGCTCAGGAACAGCTGAGATCTGTGGTCTTGCCACAGCTGAGACCCCGTGCCACAATGAAGACGGAAGATGGCACGTGTTGCAACTAAGACCCAGCACAGCAAAATAGATAAATAAATACATTTTTTTAAAAAAAGAAAAGCAGTCTAGCAGATCCTCAAAATGTTTATGCTAGTTACCATATGACCACAACATTCTACTCCTACTTGTACACCCAAGGGAAATGAGGACGCATATTTGCACACAAACATGTGTAAACAAGTGTTCGTGGGGCGCTGACAGCCAAATGTATGGATGTGAGAGTTGGACTCTAAAGAAAGCTGAGCTCCGAAGAATTGATGCTTTTGAACTGTGGTGTTGGAGAAGACTCTTGAGAGTCCCTTGGACTGCAAGGAGATCCAACCAGTCCATCCTAAAGGAGACAGTCCTGAATATTCATTAGATGGACTGATACTAAAGCAGAAACTCCAATACTTTGGTCACCTGATGCGAAGAGCTGACTCACTAGAAAAGACCCTGATGCTGGGAAAGAATGAAGGCGGGAGCAGAAGGGGACGACAGAGGATGAGATGGTTGGATGGCATCACCGACTCAAAGGACATGAGTTTGAGTAAACTCCGGGAGTTGGTGATGGACAGGGAGGCCTTGCGTGCTGCAGTCCATGGGGTCGCAAAGAGTCGGACAAGACTGTGCTACTGAACTGAACTGACTGAATAACCAAGTAGTAGAAACAAAGTAAATATATCCATCCCTGATGAACAGATAAATTGAATGTGGTCGATCGATACGATGGAGTATCACTCAGCCATAGAAAGGAACGGAGTTCCGACACAGGGTGCAACACGGATGCACCTGGAAAAAACATCACGAGTGAAAAGAAGCCAGACGCAAAAGGCCACCTGTTGTATGGCTCTGTGTATATCAAGTGTCCACAGTATGGCTCTGTGTATATCAAGTGTCCACAGTAGGTACATCCAAGACACTTCCATGGTTTCTGGAGCCCGGGAGGACCGGAGAGTGACTGCTGACAGGCACAAGCTTTCTTCTGGGCTTAGGAAGCCTGTTCTCAACTGGGTGGGTGGTGATGGTTGGATGACTCTGAGTACAACTAACAGTTCATTCATTCGTGTGTATGTGGGTGGATTGGCGTGTATTTGACTTACAGCTAAATAAAGCTGTTACAGAAATAAATAAAGAAAACATTGAAAGAAAGCTGTTACAGAAAAAGTCCTAGGTGCAGGACTTTTTTTAAAAAATTTATTTTTTTGGCTCTGGTGGGTCTTTGTTGGTGCACGTGGGCTTTCTCCAGTTGTGGCGAGCAAGGGCCCCTGTCCATGTGCAGCACGGGGGCTTTTCATTGCAATGGCTTCTCTTGTTGTGGCGCATGGGCTCTAGGGTACATGGGCTCAGTAATTGTGGCCCCCCCGGGCTCTGAAGCGCAGGCTCAGCAGTTGTCGTGCACAAGTTTCCTTGCACTGTGGCACGTGGACTCTTCCCTGACCAGGGATCTAACCCGTGTCTCCTGCATTGGCAGGTGGATTCTTAACCGCGGGACCCCCAGGGAAGCTCTAGGTGCAGGGTTGATGGGTGAGACATAACTCATCAGTAATTTTAAAACACCCATTTTTCTTTTCTTTTTTTTTTCTTTTTTTGCGGAAGGAGATCCAGAAAGTAAAGGGGCCCATCTGGATCCCCTGTCTCTGGTGTGTTTTTGAGTGTTCATGTACTCTGCTGCCCCCTCCGTAAACGGCAGGTCTTGCAGATGCACACCGGATGAGGGGTACAGACCAGGCGAGGGGTGCATCCCTGGTCTCTCACCGAGAACCAGGGCCCAAGCTGGATCCCTTCATTCCTGGGTCGTCCTGAAACCAGTCCGAGAACTGGTGGATGGCACAGAGCTGTCACCGACACATCCTCCTGTCCTCCTGAGGACTGGTTTGCTCATTTCGGGGGGGGCAGCTCACGGACCCTCTTTCTGCATTGCAGGTCGAAGAAGGGAGCAAAGCCGCGGCCGTGGACAAACTGCTGGCCGGAGATGAGATTGTGGGCATCAATGACGTCGGCCTGTCTGGATTTAGGCAGGAGGCCATCTGCCTGGTGAAGGGGTCGCATAAGACCCTGAAGCTGGTGGTGAAAAGGTAAGACCTGGGCGTCAGGCCTTGTTTACGGACAGAGATGAGCGGGCCAGCAAAGCATGCAGTCTTTTGGCTGCCCTGTGCCAACTCTGGCAGTCCCAATGTGGACATGTGTGTGTGTGTGTGTGTGTGTGTGTGTGCATACATGTGTGAGCATGTACACTTAGGAAGTACACGAGTGATTCATCTCTTGGCCAAGGATGAATCCAACATCACAAATCTAAAAGATTTCCTTTTTTTCTTTTTTTTTTTTTACTTAGTTTTATGTTGGAGTACAGTTAACTTAGCTAAAGCTCCGATACTTTGGCTACCTGATGCAAACGGCTGACTCTTTGGAAAAGACGGCAAATTGAATCAGTTATACATATATATATCTACTCTTTTTTAGATTCTTTTCCTGTGCTTGTCACAGAGTATTGAGTAGAGTTCCTGGTAACGGTCAGTTCTTACAAGATTCCTTCTTTTCATTACTGCTGAGTGTTAATTTTTGATTTATGAAGTGGTTTTGATTCCTTAAATCTTATCCCTGGCAGTAGCTGATGCTCTGAATGAAGCAAAGTGTCATGGCCCGTTTTTAACACAAGGTGGCAGGCTACCGGATTTTCGGGTCTCATGCTAATGTGGAGTGATATCCGCGGACATCCAGGTGTTTCTAGCACTGTGCTGAGCTCTGGGGCGGGCAAGCATCCTTGCTTAGAAAGCAAATTGTGAATGGGAGTTGGGATCATTTGCGGGGGTCAGAGAGCGGAATTGGGGACCTGATGCTTTTACATGCTGGAACTAGATCAGTACAACTGGGCGGCACGGAGGTGTTGGTGATTGTTTTGGGCCACGCTTGCCGGCTTCCGCTGGTGGCTCAGCTGGTAAAGAATCTGCCTTCAGTGCAGCAGACCACGGTTCGATTCCTGGGTTGGGAAGATCCCCTGGAGAAGGGATAGGCTACCCGCTCCAGTATTGGTGGGCTTCCCTTGTGGCTCAGCTGGTAAAGAATCCACCTGCAATGTGGGAGACCTGGGTTTGATCCCTGGGTTGGGAAGATCCCCTGGAGAAGGGAATGGCTACCCACTCCAGTATTCTTGCCTGGAGTATTCCGGAATTCTTGCAAGATCTTAGTTCCCTGACCAGAGATCAAAGTCCGGGCCCCAGAGTGATGATGCCAGAGTCTTAACCACTGCATGGCCAGGAAGTTCCTGCGACTGCTTTTATATAGAGAAATAATCTTCGACTTGGTATTTCACAGTTGGCTCATTTACAGTACAGTGTTGACCTGCCCTTTTTTTTTTTTTTTTTTTTGCAGAATCAGTCCAATCTTTTCCAAGATTGAAAATTTTAAAAAGTAAATTGACCTCCCCATGCACTTCAGTTTTTAGTACAGACTTGAAGACATAGCCCAAAGGTTTTTTTTTTTTTTTTGAACCAGAATAGCATCCAAGGAGGAGGTTCAGAAAGGGAAGAAGGAAAAAGTTTTGTTGTTTGCCGCATTAACGGAGCAGCCTCATTGCTCTGTGGAGTAGGCGATTGTCCTCATGAATCAGAAAACTAGAGTCCCAGCGTGGCCGTTTCTGAGCCCTTAGGGGTGGAGGGGACATGAGAGATGCTGTCGTGGTGTATCGTTTCTTTGGGGTCACCTCATTGACCTCTGCACTTTTAAAGAGGAGAAGCTTTTGAGGTTCAGTGGTGTGTTCCCAGGAGTCAGCTGAAGGTTTGGTCCCCCAGGAGTGGTCAGTTGCAGTGACCCCAAAGGGTTCTATGCAGTGCCCCCAAAGTGTTTGCTCACTGCACAGTGGTCAAAACAACCACTCTTCAAGGGTGGCTGCTGGAATACCAGCTAGCTACAGTTTTCTCCAAGTGTGATTTTTTTTATTCTGCATTTATCAGTACTGAGAGTGACATGTGGACATGGGAAAACATTTCGGTTTTCTTGTTGTCGTTAAGTATTTATTTTTATTTATCTGGGTGTTCCCGGTCTTAGTTGTGGCACACCTGGGATCTAGTTCCCTGACTGGGGATGGAACCCCACGGCCCTGCGTGCAGAGCGCAGATTCTTAGCCACTGGACCATCAGAGAAGTCCGAATATTCACTTTGAAAAGGGAATTGCGTGGAATCCATCAACCTTTCTCCCACCCTCTCTCCATCCCCTCATTTTGCCTCTCTGGAGAGTGGCCGTCTCAGTACTACGCACTTAGATTTTCTTTTAGAAACAGGTAGGTGCTTGTGTGTGTACACGTGAGAGTGGGGTTTGTTACAGGTTGAGCGCCCTGAGGTCTGACTCATGACTTGTCCTAACCACCCCATGATGCTCCGAGGTCTGCGTGGCCCACTGTGTGCATTAACAGATCCTCTCTGCCTGGATGTTGATGGTGCTTCCGGAGTGTTCGTGTAGCAGTGTTGTGCTGTGACTCCTTTGTACCCACGTCCATCGTGGTCCATTCCTTGCCTGGGAGGTTTTGAGTCAGAAAGTATGTGCCTCCTGAAGTTTGTTTTTGCTGCCTTTGTGGATGGGACAGGTGACAGATGCTTTTATTGTTGGAAATAGGCATTTCTGTCCATGGGAGGGAGGTGGGACATCCTTCCATGTGTTCAGAAGCTTGTTCTGAATTCGAGGAACATATGTAAGGGTCTGAAGACAAGACGATCTGAGTTGTGTTCGGAGCACAAGCCGTGAGAACTGGTGGTGGGAGGAGAGAGAGGAGGCCTGGGGGCCTGCTTGCTGGTGGGGACAAGCGGGTATGTAACACTCGTGGGAACACGTTCAGATTTGGACTGGGAAGGGTGGAGGGGAGCCCCCCAGTGTAGATGCTCACTTTTGCATTCTGCATACCCGGGATCCCTTTAAGTGATGGGTGTGCAGAATGATTATCTAGTTTGGAAGGGCTTAGTAATCTAAGTAACGTGGAGAAAGAAATGGCAACCCACTCCAGTATTCTGGCCTGGAGAATCCCACGGACAGAGGAGCCTAGTGGGCTGTACAGTCCATGGGGTCGCAGAGGCTCAGAGACAACTGAGCTTAGGAATCTAAGTAACATGTATAACACGTTATAAAACCAAAACAAGTGGTTGGTTCAGATGCTTTTAAAAAAAAAACCACACACACACTTTGAATAACAAGCTTAGATATTTTGAAACATTTTAAGTCATTTTATATTAAAATTTTAACACTGTGTGTAGGTATTATTTGGGCTTCCCAGGTGGCTCAGTGGTGAAGAATCCGCCTGCCCATGCGGCAGACACAGGTTCAATCCCTGGGTTGGGAAGATCCCCCGGAGGAGGAAATGGCAACCCACTCCAGTGTTCTTGCCTGGACGATCTCATGGACACACGGGCCTGGTGGGCTGCAGTCCATGGGGTCGCAGAGAGTCAGACACGACTGAGTGACAGAACATGCACACAGAGAAGTGTTATTTTGCCTATTAGAAAACTCTGAAATGGTTTTTGCTTAGAAATATGAATAAAAGCTTATAAACTGGTAAATTTTACAAACCAGGGAATTAGTTAATATTAAGATCTGTTACCGTCACCTGGCACATGGTGAATTCCTGCTTTAAATCCTGATGATTTATATAGTAAGGACTTTTAAGACTCCATACTGTTGTATTTTTTTAATTAAAACAATTATTTGTTTGTTTGGCTGTGCCAGTTGTTAGTTTCAGCATGTGGGATCTAGTCCCTTGACCAGGGATTGAACCTGGGCCCCCTGCATTGGGAGCGTGGAGTCTTAGCCACTAGGATTCCTTCAGTTCAGTTCAGTTCAGTCACTCAGTCGACTCTTTGCGACCCCATGAACCGCAGTAAGCCAGGCCTCCCTGTCCATCACCAACTCCCGGAGTTCACCCAAACCCATGTCCATCGAATCGGCGATGCCATCCAACCACCTCATCCCCTGTTGTCCCCTTCTCCTCCTGCCCCCAATCTTTCCCAGGATCGGGGTCTTTTCAAATGAGTCAGTTCTTTGCATCAGGTGGCCAAAGGATTGCAGTTTCAGCTTCAACATCAGTCCTTCCAATGAACACTCAGGACTGGTTTCCTTTAGGATGGACTGGTTGGATCTCCTTGTAGTCCAAGGGACTCTCAAGAGTCTTCTCCAACACCACAATTTTTTCAAAAGCATCAATTCTTTGGAGCTCAGCTTTCTTCACAGTCCAATTCTCACATCCATACATGACCACTGGAAAAACCATAGCCTTGACTAGTTGGACCTTTGTTAGCAAAGTAATGTCTCTGCTTTTTAATATGCTGTCTAGGGTGGTCATAACTTTCCTTCCAAGGAATAAACGTCTTTTAATTTCATGGCTGCAGTCACCATCTGCAGTGATTTTGGAGCCCAGAAAAATAAAGTCAGCCACTGTTTCCCCATCTATTTGCCATGAAGTGATGGGACCAGATGTCATGATCTTAGTTTTCTGAATGTTGAGCTTTAAGCCAACTTTTTCACTCTTCTCTTTCACTTTCATCAAGAGGCTCTTTAGTTCCTCTTCACTTTCTGCGATAAGGGTGGTGTCATCTGCATATCTGAGGTTATTGATATTTCTCCCCGCAATCTTGATTTCGGCTTGTGCTTCCTCCAGCCCAGCGTTTCTCATGATGTACTCTGCATATAAGTTAAATAAGCAGGGTGACAGTATACAGCCTTGACGTACTCCTTTTCCTATTTGGAACCAGTCTGTTGTTCCATGTCCAGTTCTAACTTGCTTCCTGACCTGCGTACAGGTTTCTCAAGAGGCAGATCAGGTGGTCTGGTATTCCCATTTCTTTCAGAGTTTTACACAGTTTCTTTGATCCACACAGTCAAAGGCTTTGGCATAGTCAGTAAAGCAGAAATAGATATTTTTCTGGAACTCTCTTTTTTGATGATCCAGCGGATGTTGGCAATTTGATCTCTACTTCCTCTGCCTTTTCTAAAAGCAGCTTGAACACTAGGAATACCCAGGAAGTCCTGTGAGTGCTTTTAAAATTGAGTTCTTCAGCATCGAAACATGTATATTATCTAGGGTGAAACAGATCACCAGCCCAGGTTGGATGCATGAGATAGGTGCTAGGGCCTGGTGCACTGGGAAGACCCAGAGGGTTCCGGTGGAGAGGGAGGTGGGAGGGGGGATCGGGATGGGGAATACATGTAAATCCATGGCTGATTCATGTCAATGTATGACAAAAACCACTGCAATATTGTAAAGTAATTAGCCTCCAACTAATAAAAATAAATGAAAAATAAATAAATAAAA
This sequence comes from Cervus elaphus, assembly GCF_910594005.1. Classification (NCBI taxonomy): domain Eukaryota; kingdom Metazoa; phylum Chordata; class Mammalia; order Artiodactyla; family Cervidae; genus Cervus; species Cervus elaphus. The sequence continues at coordinate 172,513,793 of NC_057848.1, read as the reverse complement.
TTGAGTTCTTAAATCAATAACATGTATCCTTCTCTGCTTGGTCACTCAGTCACATCTGACTCTTTGCGACCCCATGGACTGTAGCTCGCCAGGCTCCTCTGTCCATGGGATTCTGTAGGTGAGCATACTGCAGTGGGTTGCCTTTCCTTTCTCCAGGGGATCTTCCCGACCCAGAGATTGAACCCGAGTGTCCTGCATCTCCTGCATTGGCAGGTGGATTCTTTACCACTGCACCACCTGGGAAGCCTATATCCTTCTCTGTCTAATCTCCCCATTCTTGTCCGTCTCCATCCCTAGGCAATCACTAATCTGACTATATGTCTCAGACACTGTATGTCTGAGAAGAGCAGTTTTCTAGTGTTTTATGCCTGGGGCTTCCCTGGTGCCTCAGTCACGTAGAGACCGCCTGCGGTGCAGGAGACCCAGATTCCATGTAGAACTCCACAATAGATCACATACTCTTTTTAAGTGATTAGTTTATAAAGGCACTCTGCAGTGAATTCATTGACTGAGCCGCCAACACACAATTAATCCAGTGTTGGAGGTTGACCAGATGGAGGAGGCGCTGCTTTAACCCTTAAGTACCTAACCACCCCAGGCACCTTAAGGAAAGGTGGCTTTTCTGATAAAGACTGAGAAGAGCTTAGGGTCCTGATGGTGAGAGCGGGCAGTGCAGCTTGAGTTGTTCTGGGAGGTTCTGCAGAAAGGCATGTATGCACCTCAAGGTGAAACAACGTCTTATGAACCACGTGGGCAGTTTTTCTGGTCGGTTGGTTTGGTCTTTTTGGTTTTTCGTTTTCTTTTGAGGGGAGGGGGCTATGCTAGGTCTTCATTGTTGCACAGGTTTGTCTCAATAGTTGCGGCGAGCCAGGGTTGGGGGCGGGGGAGTCAACTTTATTTTCAGTGCGTGGGCTTCTCATTGCTTTTGTTGTTTCCGAGCACGGGCTCAGTAGTGGTCACACATGGGCTTGGTTGCTCCGAGGCCTGGGGGATCTTCCCAGACCAGGGATCGAACCCGCGTCCCCTTCGTTGGCAGGTGGATTCTTCACCACTGGGCCACAAGGGCAATTCCAAAGTGGGAATTGTGGTTGACACATTCCCTCCCGCTGGTGACTCTGCTGGGTGTGTTTGTCTTTCTCATCCTTGCCGAGAGCAGAGCCCCGCTTCACAAAGTGGAGATGTCTGTTTTCTCGGGCCCCGCATATCTTGTCATCATGTAGAAGCCGGGGCCCAGAGAGCAGTGCCTTGGGGGACAAGAACCCCGATCACTGATCTGTCTGCAGCCAAGCTTCTTTCCCAGACGGATGAGAGCCGGCACTGCCTCCCTCCCAGGGTCGTGTGATCAGGGAACAAAGAATGGTCACAGGAGCCCCGCAGGTGCACATACATCCTCCTCCGAGACACCCAGGCTCATCCAGGCGTCTGCGTGGAGTCAGAGCACCTGGGGAGCAGGGGGAGCCGCTGGCCTGCCTCCTGGGCGCTTTGTTGTTCCCTCTTTCTTGGCCAAGGAACTGTTGCGCACAGGGAAGTTGAAGCGGATGTGGGAACGTCTCCTGGTCTGACTCCGGTACACCTGTCTTCCCCGCCCCGAGATCCTGATGGATAGGTGTGGGAGGGATGTGGGCACCGGTATTTCCCTGAGGGCCACTGGTATTTCCCTGAGGGCCGATGGCTGGTTTGCTGGGCAGCCACCACAGTCATGCCACTGGCTTAAGCAAATGCGCTTGGAAAAGGTTAAGACCCGAAACTGGGTCACTTGTGGCATTTTCCCGATTAACAGGGGCCGTCCTCGCTGTTGGAGACGCGCTGAGGAAGGGGGAGTTCTCGCCAGTGCTGGGTTCAGGCTGTGTCTGCTGGCTGCTGTCAAGCATGCACTAAAAACCTCTGCGTGCAGAGCACCCGAACCTCATCCACAGTCCTCGGCTCTGGGCAAATGACCGTGTGTTCAGCTCCCTTTTTGGAGTGCATGGAATTTCAATCACTGTACGGAAAATTTCTTCCAAGTATCATACCATAAACTACCGTGCCGCTTGGAATGGCTCTTCTGCTCTTTCTGCCACATTTGTCTGGTGAATATGAGTCTGTTTACAATGAGCCTTGCCTGCCACTTCATCATTCATCCGCCTGCTGCCTGCTGCCGTGAGCCGTTTTGCCAGGACCACAGTGTCCATAAGGCAGATTCTTTGTTCCTTTCTGCCGCTTTGCCGGACGCCTTAAAGCTTTCCATGACTCTGATTCCAAGCTAAGCTCACATTTCAGGAGCAGATTAACACCCAGGGATGCAAGCTTTTGCTGCAGGAGGCGGTGAGGGTTAGCCCGATGCTGTGGCACGGTGACCCATTTAAAGAAGGCAGGTGTCCACTCCAGTGACGGCACGCACGCCTGCTCGGAGCAGGTTTCCTGCCACATGCGTGGCTTTCTGCACGGCCCGGAGCTGCAGTGAGTTCTCACCGAGCCAGCGTCGTGTCCGGCCTCCCCTCTGCCGCTGTCTCCTTGGAGCTGTCCTGAGCTGGCGGCTCTGTGCGTGGCCCCAGCAGTAATGAGCGCAGATGCTCCTGAAGCTGCCAGAGGAGAGGGGTGGCTAGGACCAGGCAGGTTGTGTCTCCCTCTCCCCCTTCTCCCCTCCCCCTTCTCCCATTCCCCTCCCTTCTGCCCGTCCCCTCCCTTCTGCCCAGCCCCGCTCCCCTAGAGAACTCTTCCTGGGACAGAAACTCTGTGTGTTCAGGGGGATGTCTATCATACTGGAGATGCTTCCCTCCCCCTCCCCCCGTTCTCCCCTCCCCTCCCTTCTCCCCATCCTCCCCTCCCCCCTCCCCCCCATTCCTCTCTTCTCCCCCCCCTTCTTTCCCTCCCTCTTCCCCCGCCTCCTCTCCCCCTTCTCCCTCTTCCCTTCTCCCATTCCTCTCCCTTCTCCCCCTCCCCTCCCTTCTTTCCCTCCTCCCCCCCCCTCCCCCCACTCCCCCTCCACTCCCTTCTTGCCCTCCCCCTTCTCCCCATCCCTTTCCCTCTTCCCATCCCACTCCCCTCCTGGAGAGCTCTGGGGCAGAAACTGTGTTCAGGGGGATGTCTGTCTTACTGGAGATGCTCCCCCACCTTTCCCCTCCCCTCTCTCCCCTCCCCTCCCCCCTCTCCCCTCCCCTCCCCTCCCCTTCTCTCTCTCTCCCTCCCATCGCCCCCCTTCTCCCCTTCCCTCCCTTCTCCCCTCCCCTTCCCTCCTCCCCCCTCCTCCCCTCCCCCTCCCCCTCTACCCCATCTCCCCCTCCTTTCCCGCAGAGCTCTTCCTGGGGCAGAAACTCTGTGTGTTCCGGGTGTCTGTCTTACCTCGATGCTTCTGCAGAGTGGTCTGAAAGCCATCATTCACATTTCAGGGGGAAAGTTTCTGTTTTGAGCGTTTGGGTGCTTATGGCTGTTGGCCACTATGCTTGCTTTCTTATAAAACAGAGTAGACCCACCGGTTTGTATTGGGCAGATGTTGACTTGCTTGGGCTGTTTTCCGTCATTGTTTTTATTATGTAAATTCAGGAGGGGGGGTGGAAAACACCACATAGATCAGACTTGTTTTTATTAAATAAAATCAGGAGGTGGGGGGAAAAACTCACACGGAACAGAACTGCTTTATTTGGGGAAAGGCTGCTTCTTTTCAGATGTAGACTTAGTGTATGGCTTAAGCAAGTGAATCAGGTGAATTATGTGAGATGTTGCCTATTCTGAGCCAAGAAGAGAGTGGTAAACAGTTGAGATTTGTTTTTCGTTGAAAGGCATGCAAGTGATGTTGATGAAATGTGGTGTGGAAAAGGTGGTTTCTAATATATTAAGGCATGCAGAGAATGTTGCACGTATTTTTGTTTGTACACTCTTAAGAGTCACCAACTCTGTTGCTTATATTTAGTTATGTTAATTTATATTTACTTATGTTAATGGTTGCTTGTTGCTGGTGCTGGGTTGGGCTTCGCTGGTGGCTCAGTGGGTAAAGAACCAGCCTGCCAATGCAGGAGATGTGGGTTCCATCCCTGGGTCGGAAAGATCCCCTGGAGATGGAAATGCAGTCCACTGCAGTATTCTTGCCTGGAGAATTCCCATGGACAGAGAAGCCTGGCGGGCTACAGACCCTGGGGTCGCAAAAGGTGAGACAGTCACCCCCCACTGCCCCCTTTCAAAAGTTAACAGAAAGACAGCCCAGTCATTTGGGTCTGTCCCCCTTCTGCCTGTGTTCATTGTGTGACATGTCTATTGTGGTCTTTCCTGCAAATACATCCGGGGAACACGAGTGGCTGAGACAAGTATGCGCTTGTCCTGGCTAGGGGACAGATAAGGGGTGCCCCAGCTTCATGGGGGTGGAACCCTGAAGCTTTGATCCCATGCGGATGCGGCATTTGCCTAAAATGCTGCTTTGATGTCTGGTGTCAGTTTCAGCCTGTTGGGTCACTTGGGAATTTTTATCTTCACTTCTTTGTCCTACTGTATAAAGGCAGGAAATACTGGCCTCTTAATCGCCTTTCATCGAGAATGATGTCACTGTCCACAGCTCCATGTTGTCAGATCACTGCTTGCAGAGGGGTGGGGGGTAGGGGGAAACACTCCGCCACTCAACAGACGGCTGTGACGCATGTTTTTTATTCATTCACGTACATTGTTGGAAGCGCTCCAGCCAGGCAGCCAATGTCATCCCCTTGGTTCCTGCCCTCGGGGGGCGGGGGGGTGCTGGCAGCTGAGCAGGTGATGGGCGGAGACTGGGAAAGCTCAGGCTGGAAGCCGACCCCTGTGTCCGCTCTGAAGGCTGAGCTAGGTTGGAGACACAGACGTGGACCTGTGTCAGCGATGCCAGGGCCTCCTAATGAGGCTGGCACAGGGGATGCTTGGCAGGGTGGGGGTTAACCCGGGACTAGAGCTGGGCGTCTCAGACCCCAGCTCGCTTCTGAATGGCCAGGAGGCCTTGTGCCAGCGTGGGCAGCCCACCCAGGGAGCCCACGACAGGCCCTCCCTGGCCGCTGGGAGCAGCTGAGGGTTGCGAAGCGAGGGCCTGATCTGCCAAGCTGAGTTGCAGGGACCTTGGAGTGGTGGGAGGCAGAGACAGCTCTGGAGGCAGAGAGGCATGGCCTGGGCAGGAAGGCAGCTGCAGCTCAGGGCGAGGCTTCATTCAGCGTCCGTTGTTGTTCAGTCGTTTGGTCGTGTCCGACTCTTGGCCACCCCAGGGACTGCAGCACGCCAGGCCTCCCTGTCCGTCACCAACTCCCGGAGTTTGCGCAAACTCACGTCCAACGAGTCGCTGATGCCATCCAAGCATCTCCTCCTCTGTCGCCCCCTTCTTCTCCTGCCTTCAATCTTTCCCAGCATCAGGGTCTTTTCCAATGAGTCAGGCCTTCGCATCAGATGGCCAAACGATTGGAGTTTCAGCTTCAGCATCAGTCCTTCCAGTGAATATTCAGGACTGATTTCCTTTAGGATGGATCTCCTTGCAGTCCCAGGGACTCTCAAGAGTCTTCTCCTAGTGTCTGTAGGGTGTACGGTGGTGCTTTTGGATGTGTTGGTTTCAAAACACTTAATAAAAAAAGGTGTTTGCAGATTTGGCTCTCCTCCCGCCCAGGCACACTGTCAGCATCATGCCACCAGGGAAGCCGTTTGTTGTCTTATCGGCCTTCTAATTTTTAAGTGTGCCACGTTTTCTACAATAGGCGTATTTTTTCTTTAAGATTGTCTGAGCCGCAGTAGCCACTGGAGTACAAAGGATGTCTCTCCTGTTCGCTCGGGTGACCTGTCACACTCTTAGTTTCCCGGTGGGCATGGCTTGGACTCAGCCCCAGTGCGTTTCCGGAGCTGCTGGAGTTCAGAGTTGCCCACACGGGGGCGGGCGTCAGCACCCCCTGCCCTAGCCAGATCGTGGGTCTTTTCTCCCGAGCCTCCCTGCCCACACGGATTCGTGCATCTCTGGGCTGAGCTATGCCAGCCTCCTCCCTCCCGGAAAGGGGCGTCCTTGCAGGTCTCCCGCAGCCAAGCTGGCTTGTGTCCGACTGTGGCCCGTGTTGAGGGGATGTGTTCCTACCATAGCACCCGGGTCCACTCCTGTTTGATGTCTTCTGGGGGCTCTGCATCCCCGACAGCTCAAGGGCACTTTAGCTTCGGTGTGGGTCTTCCCCAGCTATACACATGAGGTGGTTAACCCCGAGCAGGTATCCCTTGCCCCCTCACATTGGGGCGTCTTGTTTTGACACAGCCTGTGGCCCGTGCCTGGTGACTCAGACGGCAAAAGCATCTGCCTACAATGCAGGGAGACCGAGGTTCGATCCCCGGGATCGGGAAGATTCCCCTGGAGAAGGGAAATGGCAAACCCATGTCAGTGCTCTTGCCTGGAGAAAATCCCATGGACGGAGGAGCGTGGTAGGCTTACAGTCCACGGGATCGCAAAGACTGAGTGGCTTCTCTGGCTCACTGGTGACCTGTGCGCCCCTCACGGCCCCACGCTGGCAGGCTCCCGGTGGTTGAAAGCCACTCAAATGTTTATCTTGTGTAGGAAGAAACACAAGTCTTCTACGGAGATGAGCATCTTGTATCTGCCCCTCCTGTGTCTCTTCCACCTGGGGACTCTAGGTGGCACCAGTGCAGTGTTTGGTCCCCTGCGTTTCGCTGCCTAATCTGGTCCCAATAACTGTGATGCTGGAGATCAGCTCTCAGCCAATGAATGGCCCTCCTCTCTCTCATCCAGACAACCCCAGGGGCCACCTCCCCGGTCGTCCAGTGGTTGAAGATCTGCCTTGCAATGCAGGAGACGCCGGTTCGAGCCCTGGTCGGGGAACCGGCATCCCATGTGCTGTGCAGCGAGAAAGCCCGCACGCCACAACTAGACGGCCCGTGTTCCCCACGGGATGCAGTGAAGATCCTGGTGTGCCACAACCAAGACCCGATAAATAAATGTAAAAAAATAAATAAATTCTTTTTTTTTTTTTTTTTAAAGAAAAAATTAAAAAACCCTGCCGTTTTAGCCACCAGAGGGGCTGACAAACCATCTGAAAAGAGAAAGTCGTTCGGTTGTGTCCGACTCTTTGCAACCCCATGGACTATACAGTCCATGGAAAATTCTGCAGGCCAGAATACTGGAGTGGGTAGCCTTTCCCTGCTCCAGGGTATCTTCCCAACCTGGGGATGGAACCCAGGTCTCCTGCATTGCAGGCGGATTCTTTACCAGCTGAGCTATCGGGGAGCCTCCCTTGATTCCCAAATATGTTTACTATGCTCTAGGGAAGTCTGAAGATCTGACAAGAGCACACACATTTTAGGAAAATTTCACTGTCCCCAAGTAGCCCCAGTTCCTTACTTAAAGCTTGTGGGTACCACCCTTTCCACTGTGCTTTCATTCGTTTTTAAAAGCCATAATTAGTACTGTGACCGTTGGCTGTGTCTTCTCAAAGTAGAAACATGTATCTGTGTCTAGACCTTGTTGTTTAGTCACTCGCTCGGGTTTGACGCTTTGTGACCCCATGCACTGTAGACCACCAGGCTCCTCTCTCCCTGGCATTTGGAGGCAAGAATCCTGGAGTGGGTTGCCATTTCCTCCTCCAGGGGATCTTCCCGACCCGGGGATCAAACCCAGGTCTCCTGCATTGCAGGAGGATTCCATACCAACTGAACCACCTGGGAAACCAGTGTGTAGACATACTTGGATGTATTGTGCTGCACAGATCCTGGCGTTTTTTTTAGTTTTTTTTGTTTGTTTGTTTTGTTTTTTACAAATTAAAAATTGTGGCAGCGCTCTCAAGCCGTTTGTGCCGTTAGATAGTCTGTGAGTGACATTTTTTCCAACAGTATTTGCTCACTTTGTCTCCTGTGTCTCACATTTTGCTAATTCTCAGTCTTTCAGACTTTTTCACCATCACATTTTTTACGGTCTCTGTGGTCAGTGATCTTTGATTTTACTCGTATTCCTACTAGGACTCTGAAGGCTCAGAGGCTGGTTAGCATTCTTTTAATTTAAAATAAGATCTGTACGTTGTTTTCGTAGACATGCTATTGCACACTTGGTAGACCCCAGTGTAGTGTAAACACAACTTTTATATGCACTGGGAAAGCATTCATGTGGCTAGCTTTATTACGATATTTGCTTCATTGTGAGGGTCTGGAGCCCAACTTAGAATCTCTCTAATATAGGTCTGCCTATATTATCTTTTAAAATAGGATGAGAAACATTTACTCCTCTCAGGGTGCAGGTCTGCCCCAGGAAAACCAGCTCCTTTCCCACTCTTTCCAGTTACAGAGTTGCGATAATTTACCACACGGTGTAAGGCCTATTCTTTTCCGAGCCTCTCTTTCCTTTGCTTGCAGTCTGTCTAGCTTTCTCCCTTGGTTAATTACCTGTGAAGGAAGATGAAAGACGTTCTGGATATTATAGCACAGAAAAAGCCGTCTGAAAATGAAATTCACGTGGCCAGAAGCTTCCTTACGAGGATCTTGAGAAACTCTATGAGGTACAGTCTTGGTTTTACAATCACTTTACTCCCGAGGTGTGATGGATTCATCCGTTTTATGCTTCTGTTCGTGGGCAGTTATCGTCAAGTCAACACCTTCTGCATTTTTGCCACCCATGGATATTTTTTTTTTCTCCTCGTTAATTATCTGAGTCATCAGAAGGTTTGTGTTGTAAATAACTTTCTGAGTTTTCGTTACTGTTTGTTATTGCATAAGAGTCTTTATTGTTCTTGCCTGTTGGAAAGAATGTTTGACATCCGTCAGGTACTTAGAGGCTCAGTGTCCCCTTTAGCTCTGATCTGAAGTTGCCCGTGGCGAGGCTAGGTCAGTCCTAAATTGCAGGAGGAGGAGAGGCAAGTGTGCACCGTCTCCTCATGCAGCAGCTTGCCCTGGAGGCTCTGTGACGTTCATACGGCGGCTGCACGGATTTCCAACACCTGGGCAGGTGTGGTCAAACCCTAATAAGCCGTCATGGATGGTGGTGACCGTGGCGGGGGCAGGGAAGTCGCCTGTGACATTCAGAAGCTCTGGCAGGAATGGACTGGAGGCCGCTGGTCTAGGGCATGGTGATGCCCACAGTGGGGACCCTTAGATGACTTCAGACACTCTGACAGGCTCAGGGCAATATGTGTCCACTGACCCCCGTTAGGGCTTCCCTGGTGGCTCAGACGGCAAAGAATCTGCCTACAATGCAAGATACCCGGGTTCAATCCCTGGGTCGGGAAGATCCCCTGGAGAAGGAAATGGCAACCCACTCCAGTATTCTTGCCAGGAGCATTCTATGGACAGAGGAGCCTGGCAGGCTACAGACCACGGGTTTGCAAAGATTCAGATACGACCAAGTGACTAACACAGAGACACACACACACACTCCCCACTGACTACAGGACAGTCATGTTCACTTAAGTGAGTGGATAAATAAATGCACCCAATCCTGTGACACCCAGCTCGAGCTTTGTGCAGCTCACGACTTCTCCTCAAGGAGGCCAGGGGTGTCTGCAAAGTTGCACTGACACGGGCAAGACAAAAGATGCTGCTGTGGTGTTTGGTGGGGAGACGGGAAAGGGAAGGCAAGATGTATGTATCTACTTACCTCGAAGAAATTTGGAGGACTTCCCTGGCAGTCCAGTGGTTACGACCCAGATTCCAGGGCAAGGGCTGTGGGTTTGATCGCTGGTCAGGAAGCCAGGATTCCACTATGCCAAAAAAAAAAGTTTGAAAACATGTTTAAAAAGAAACAATCATTTTGGCATCCTGAGGGCCAGTTTGCACCTGGGAGCCAGTGATTGTCTCTCTGCGCTCAGGTCAGTTCTCCAGTAACGAACCTGTCCCAGGAGTGCTGGTGCCCAGATGTTAACGGGAAGTGCCCGACCACGATGCCGTGAATCACACGAATGATTTCTGCCTCTCATTCCTTTCTTGGCATGAAGTGGTCCTTGGTGTGACGTCCCTGAGTCGTGTGCATCCTTTTTTTTTTCCCTCCAGGAGGAATGAGCTGAGCTGGAGGCCACACTCCTGGCATGCCACCAAGTTCTCCGACAGCCACTCTGAGGCAGCTGCACCTCTGTTCCCCTGCCCCTCTCGGCCGAGCCGGTACCACGCCAGGTAGGCACACCTTCTGCCTTCTTCCCCCTCTCCTCCAGGGGTTGGGGAGCTGCTTTCTCTTTCTGCCACACTGCTGACAGCCCTGCCCTGTCGTCACCACGCGTTTCTTTCTTTTCCTTCGTGTTGCAGTGCAGCTCATTTACCGTAGTCTTCATTTCAGCTATGCAGCCTCATGAGTCCCAATTTTTCGAGATGCTACTCCCATCTAACGGGCTTCCCATGTAGCTCAGCTGGGGAGAGGATCCGCCTTGCAATGCAGGAGACCCCGGTTCAATTCCTGGGTCCGGAAGATCCCCTGGGGAAGGGACAGGCTACCCACTCCAGTGTTCTTCGAATACAGGAGACCCCGGTTCGATTTCCTGGGTCGGGAAGATCCCTTGGAGGAAGGATAGGCTACCCACTCCAGTGTTCTTGGAATGCAGGAGACCCCAGTTCAATTCCTGGGTCCAGAAGATCCCCTGGGCAAGGGACAGGCTACCCACTCCAGGTTCTTGGAATACAGGAGACCCCAGTTCAATTTCCTGGGTCGGGAAGATCCCTTGGAGGAAGGATAGGCTACCCACTCCAGTGTTCTTGGAATGCAGGAGACCCCGGTTCGATTCCTGGGTCGGGAAATTCCCCTGGAGAAGAGATAGGCTACCCACTTCAGTGTTCTTGGGCTTCCGTGGTAGCTCAGCTGGTAAAGAATATGCCTGCAAGGTGGGAGACTTGGATTCGATCCCTGGGTTGGGAAGATTCCCCTGGAGAAGGGAAAGGCTGCCCACTCCAGTATTCTGGCCTGGAGAATCCCCATGGACAGAGGACCCTGGCGGGCTACCATCCATGGGGTCACAGAGAGTCAGACACGACTGAGCAGCTAAGCACAGCACACACATACTCCATTGAGAGTTATTGTAAAATATTGGCTGTGTTCCCTGTGCCATACAGTATATCCTTGTAGTGTATTTATTTTATCGTTTGTACTTTACTATCCTACCTCTATCCTGTCCCTCCCTCCTTCCCTCCACCAACTGGTAATCACTAGTTCATTCTGTATGTCTGTGAGTCTGCATCTCTTTGTTGTTGTTTATTCCGCATATAAGTGACATTACGCAGTATTTGTTTTTCTCCACTTTAGTTCATCAGACATAATGCCCTCCAAGCCTGTCCATGTTGATACGGATGGCAAAATTTCATTCTTTTTTTATGGCCGAGTAGTATTCCATTGTGTGTGTGTGTGTGTGTGTGTGTGTGTGTGTGTGATATATACCACGTCGTCTTTAATCTATTCAGCTGTTGATGGACTTTTAGGTTACTTCCGTATCTTGAGCACTGTAAATAATGCTGCTATGGACACTGGGGTGCATGTTATCTTTTTGAATTAGTGTTCTCATTTTTTTTGGGGGGGGGAGGGTGTATACCAAGGGGTGAAATTGCTGTGTCCTATGGTAGTTCTCTTTTTAGCTTTCTAGGAACTTGCATGCTGCTTTCCAATGGTGAACAAGGGTTCCCTTTTGTCCGTATCCTCACCAGCTTTTGTTATTTGTTGTCTCGTTGATGACAGACCTTCTGACAGGTGTGAGGTGATACTTCATTGTGGTTTTGGTTTGCATTTCTCTGATTACTGATGCCGAGCAGATTTTCGTGTGCCATCTGTATGTCTCCTTTGGGAAAATGTCTATTCAGGTCTTCTAACCATTATTTATTAATGTATTTTTGGCCCATGTGCGTCGTGTGGGATGTTAGTTCCTCAACTGGGGATAGAACTCTCCACCCCGGCAGGGGAAGGGCAGAGTCTTAACCACTGGACTGCCAGGGAAGTCCCTTCTGCCCATTTTTTAATCAGGTATTTATTTTTCAGATAGAGTTGGATCTGTTTATTTTTTACATATTAACCCCTCATTGGTCGTGTCATTGGCAAATATTTTCTCCCACTCAGTAGGCTGTCTTTTCATTTTGTTGATGGTTTCCTTTCCTCTGAAAAAACCTTTCATTTTAATTAGGTCCCGGTTGTGTATTTTTGCATTTCTTTACTTTGCCTTAGGAGGCAGATCCCCAAAAATACTGCTACAATTTATGTCAAAGGGTGTTCTGCCTATGTTTTCCTCTGGGAGTTTTATGCTTTCTGGTCTTAAATTTAAGTGCTGAATCCATTTTGAGATTTTTTTTTTTAATACCATGTTAGAGAATGTTCTAGTTTCCTTCTTTTGCATGTAGCTATTCAGTTTTCCCAGCATGACTTACTGAAGAGGCTGTCTTTTCTCCACTGTATATCCTTGCCTCCTTTGTCATAGACTAGTTGACGATAAGTGTGTGGGTTTATTTCAGGGCTCTCTATTCCGTTTCCTGACCTATATGTCTGTTTTTGTGCCACTGCCATACTGTTTTGATGACCGTAGCTTTGTAGTGTAGTCGGATACCTCCATCTCTCTTCTTCTTTCTCAAGGTTGTGTTGGCTCTTCAGGGTCTTTGATGTTACTATGCAAATTTTAGAATTGATTTGTTCTAATTTTGTGAAAAATGCCATTGGTGTTTTGATAAGGATAGCTTTGAATCTGTAGATTGCTTTGAGCAGTATGGTCATTTTAACAGTATTTTTCCAGTCCATAGTATATATTTCCATTCTGTGTATGGCATTTTCAGCTTCTTTTGTCAGTGTCTTATGGTTTTCTGACTATAGGTCTTTTACCTCCTTGGTTAAATTTTTTTCCTAGGTATGTATGTGTGTGTGTGTGTGTGTGTGTGTGTATATATATATATTTTTTTCTCCACACTGGGGGGCACATGGGATCTTGATTTCTCAACCAGGGATCAGACACACACCCCTCACAGTGAAAGCTGGGACTCTTAAGCTCTGGACCACCAGGGAAGTCATGGTACTTAATTCTTTTTAATGCAGTTTTAAATGGATTGTTTGCTCAGTTTCTCTGTCTGATGGTTCATGGTTAGTATGCAACACATTTCTTTATGTTAATTTCATATCCTGCAACTTGACCAAATTCATTGATGGTCTTGTAGGAGTTTTTTGGTGACATCTTTAGGATTTTCTGTGTATAATATCACATCATCTGCAAACAGAGACAGTTTTACTTCTTTCTTTCCAGCTTGAATTCCTTTTATTTCTTTCTCTTCAATTGCTGTGGCTAGGAATTCCAAAACTTTGTTGAATGAAAGAGATGAGAATGGGCATCCTTGCCTTGTTCCTGAAATGCTTTCAGCTTTTCACTGTTGAGTATAATCTTTGCTGTGACTTTTGCATATATGGCCTTCATTATGTTGAGGTACGTCCCCTGTATGCCCACGTGGTTGAGTTTTTATCAAAATGGATGCTGAATTTTATCAAAAGCTTTCTCTGCATCTCTTGAGATGATCATATGGTTTTTACTCTTCAGTTTGTTAATGTTGTGTATCCCATTGGTTAATTTGCAGATATGGAAGCATCCTTGGTATATCCTGTGATAAATTCCACTTGATCATGGTGTATAATCCTTTTAATGTATATTTTGATTCAGTTTGTGACTGTTTTATTGAGGACTTTTCATCTATGTTCATCAGTGATACTAGCCTGTAGTTTTATTTTTTGTGTGTGATATCTCTGTCTGGTTTTGGTATCACAGTGATGCTGGCCATGTAGAATGAGTTCAGAAGCATTCCTTTCTTTGCAATTTTTGCAATTGTTTGAGAAGGAAAGGTGTTAACTCTTCTATGCATGTTTGGTAGAGTTCACCTGTGATGCCATATGGTCCTGGACTTTTGTTTGTTGGGAGTTTTTTTTTTAAATTAGATTGAGCAGCTAATTGTTGCTGCTAATTAGTTTGTTCATATTTTCTACCTTCTGGTTTGATCTTGGGAAATTGTATGTTTCTTGAAAGTTTTCCACTTCTTCTAGATTGTCTGTTTTATTGCAATGTAGTTCATATAATTATCTCATAAGATCCTTTGTGTTTCTGTGGTATCAGTTATAATTTCATTTCTGACTTTACTGATTTTGGGGTCCTCTTCTTTCTTGATGAGTCTGGCCAAAGGTTTATCAATTTTGTTCATCTTTTAAAAAATCAGGTATTAGTTTGATCTTAGTGTTTTTTAGTCTGTATTTCATTTATTTCTGCTCTAATCTTCATGATTTCTTCCCTTCTACTATCTTTGGAGTTTGTGTGTTCCTTTTTGTAGTCCCTTTAGAATATAGGGTTAGAATATTTGAGTTTTTTTGTTTCCTAAGATAAACTTGCATTGCTGTAAACTTCTGTCTTAGAACTGCTTTTTCTGCATCCCATAGATTGTGGATTGTTATATTTTATATGGTGCCTTTCTTGACTTCAGAATGATGTTCCTTTTCTGATGAGAAAAGTCTATGGATGCATCATTACTGGGACAATTCTAACTTTTTTTTCACTGAGTAGGCAGATGTATAATACTTGGAAACAAACAAAAAAAATAAAACACCAGGAGAAAGGATGGGCAAGCATGCTCTCTCATTTATGTCGTCTAATTGATAGATCAGTTTTGGCCGAATCCCTTTGAGCCAGCTGAGTGGGATGGCTGTGCACGTCACCACCCTTCTTTAGAGATGTTTACGTGCAGATGAGAAGGCGGGAGTCACTTATGTGTTGAGCAGGTGTATTTTGCCAGAGCTTCCCAGGGGATTCTGTACTACACCAGCACCCTCTCTCCCAGGTTGCTTTAAACCAGGGGCCTTCACAGCCCATGTGCCAGGCTTGGGACCAGCCTTGGGGGCCTGGTGGTTTCTTGGTGACTGTGAGTCAGAGGGCCTGAGAATTGTGAGTTGGTAGAAGGGGGAGGGCTGGTCAAGCTGGCTTATCTGGAGCCCACATTTCAGGGTCAGAAGGGCAAATGCCACCCCCAGACAGCACCATGGGGGTGTTGGCTGGGAGATGCTTCTGCTGGCCACAGGGAGCTGACCAGTCATCTCGGTTAGTGGCAAGTGTCCTCACTAGTCTCAGCTCAGTAGTCACTCAGTTGTGTCTGATTCTTTGCAACAGGAGTTTGCTCAAACTCATGTCCACTGAGTCGGTAATACCATCCAACCATCTCATCCTCTGTCATCCCCTTCTCCTCCTGCCTTCAATCTTTCCTAGCATCAGGGTCTTTTCAAATGAGTCAGCTCTTCACATCGGGTGGCAAAAGTATTGGAGTTTCAGCTTCAACATCAGTCCTTCCAATGAACACTCCGGACTGGTTTCCTTTAGGATGGACTGGTTGGATCTCCATGCAGTCCAAGGGACTCTCAAGAGTCTTCTCCAACACCACAGTTCAAAAGCATTGATTCTTCCATGCTCAGGTTTCTTTATGGTCCAACACTCACATCCATACATGACTACTGGAAAAACCATAGCCTTGACTAGTTGGACCTTTGTTAGCAAAGTAATGTCTTTGCTTTTTAATATGCTGTCTAGGTTGGTGATAACTTTGCTTCAAAGGAGTAAGTGTCTTTTAATTTCATGGCTGCAATCACCATCTGCAGTGATTTTGGAGCCCCCAAAAATAAAGTCTTCCACTGTTTCCACTGTATCCCCATCTGTTTGCCATGAAGTGATGAGGCCGGATGCCATGATTGTAGTTTTCTGAATGTTGAGCTTTAAGCCAACTTTTTCACTCTTCTCTTTCACTTTCATCAAGAGGCTCTTTAGTTCTTCTTCACTTTCTGTCATACCTCACTACTCTATTAGAAGGATAATGGTAACAGCCAGTAGTGTGCCTGTGGGGTGTGTGCAGAAGTGCATGTGTGAATGTGTACGTGTATTTGTATGTGAGTGTGTGTGTGTGCACGTGTGCATATGTGTGATAATGTATGACTGTGTGTGTCTGTGTGTGTATTCGGAGCTAACATAACTATCTCAAAGTCAATTTTTGACTATTAATAAATGACTGCTGTAAAGGAAAATGCGCCTTAAATAGAATATTCCGGGGACTTCCCTGGTGGTCCAGTGGCTAGGGTTCCGAGCTCCAAGATCCCCAGGTTCAATTCCTGGTCAAGGAACTAGATCCCACATGCCACAATTGAGTCTTGGCATGACACAGCTAAGGAGCACATGGGCCGCCACCAAGACATGCCCAGCTAAATAAATAACTACAATTTTACCTATTTACAGCCATAAGAGGTGGTAGTATTTGGAGCCCAGGGTACTTTTGAAAAACCCAGATTATCATCCCAGTGTTAACACTTAAGTAAAAAAGTGGGCCTCAGAGTGCATTATGGCAGTGACTTCATGTAATAGGATCTCCATGAAGCCCATTTGGCTGTTTTTGACCTAAGACACCCAGGTGCCCTGTGGAAACTGCACTGAGCTTTATTTCTATCTGCTTGGACTTAGAATCTCCTGGAAAAATCCACTCAGGAATGTGGGAGACAGGATGGAGAGAAACGTGCTCCATTTCTGGTAGGGGACCTGGTCTGTCCTCCGAGGACATGGTGTGGAGCCCAGTGTTTATTGGCCGCCCCCCCCCCCCCGGTCATGTGACTTAGCCAGCTCATACTCTTGTGTCTTTCCCAGGGTCACACATTTTTCTTTATCATCTTGGTTCCTCTCCAACCTAAAGGAGATGCAGTTTTGTTTTGTTTTTTTCACCCTTGAAGCATGAATGTTCCAGCTTTGTTGAGCTTCAATGAAAGCACTTTACATGCCTGGATAAGTAGTTTCACCGTTGAGAGCTTTAAGTATGCAATATTGTCCTATCAGAAAACAAACTGCATACCTGAGTCTTAAAATACTAAAAAAATGTTAATGATCATCTGAGCTTTCAGTGAGTGGCAGTCCTTTTGCGATAGTCAACATGAACGGTCACAAATCACCATGAGAAATAATAATGAAAAAAATTTGAAATACTGCAATAATCTTTAAAACGTGGCAGAGTGAACGGTGTTGGGGAAAATAGCACGTGTAGGCTTTCTTGGTGCAGAATTGCCACAAACCTTCAATTTGGGGGCCAGGGAGGAAGCACTATCCGGAAAGTGCAGCAAAGTGAGGAATGGATGTAATTTAATATTTGGGTTTTGCAAATATAATCTTATCTTTGAACTTGCCTTTTTAAGTTGAAGATCCTTCTCTCTTTGATGGCTTTCCTCGTGCTTGCAGTGCATAGCACAAATTATTTCATGCACTAAACCAGAGGCTCACGAACTTGTTCTGCAATGGGCCACATACACTTTCTAGCTGGTGGGCAGGTGTCTTTGGCAACTGCCCAGCTCTGTTTGGAGCTGACACACAGCCATGACCATCTTCCCCTCAGGCTCTATATTTATGAGCACTGAAATTTGAATTTCAGATCGTTTTTATGGATCATGTGGTACTCCTTGAATTTTGCCCTCTCCCCCTACTAGAAAACCTAAAAGCCATCCGTAGCTTTGTGGGCTGCAGTTTGCTATCCAGGACACTTCTGCACACTGCGGACTTCCGCCCAGCCTGTGGGTGTTGCCTCTAGAAATGTACTGCAGCATTGAAGGTTTTCTGTTCGGGAAATGGCATCCAGTGGGTAGGACTCCGACCCTTTCAGCCTGCCTCCGAAAAGCTGCTGTTTGAAACGTGAAAAGTTAGATGCGGTGCTCTCACCTTCCCCGTGCTTTGCCCCGGTGACATGCAGGAAGATGCAGGTTCCATCCCTGGGTCGGGAAGATCCTGCAGAGAAGGAAATGGCAACCCACCCCGGTATTCTTGCCTGGAGAGTCCCATGGACAGAGGAGCCTGGCGGGCTACAGTCCATGGGGGTTGCGAAGAGTGGGACACGGTTGCGCACACCCGTATTCACTTTCCCGTCCAGGGATCTCCATGGGGGAAGAGTGGTTAGTGCAGGTGATGTCTGCACGGGGGCAGCTGCGCCCACGTGCACCGTGGCCTCTTGCCCTTGCCTACAACCCGGCCCTAAAGCCCCCCTCTGTTGCCTCTGGTTTCTCCTTTCCTAGCTCCTCCTCCCAGGACCTGTCGGGCGGCGCCTGGGAGCCAGCGAACCTGCAGCGCACCTCCGACCACTTCAGCTCGCTGGGGAGTGTCGACAGCCTGGACCCGTCCTCCCAGCCCGACCCGTCGGGGCGCCTCTCGGCGGCCAAGTCCAGCAGCAGCATCGACCGCTTGGGTGGCGCCAGCAAGCGGGACTCAGCTTACGGCTCATTCTCCACCCGCTCCAGCACGCCAGACCACACCCTGCCCAAGGCGGACGCATCCTCGGCCGAGAACATCCTCTACAAAGTGGGCCTGTGGGAGGCCTCCGCTGCAGCAGACAGCCGGCCGGGCCCGACGGCCGGCGACCCTCAGCGTGCCGAGGAGCCCCTGGGGTGCTTCCCGTCCCGGGTCCCTGAGGACGGCCCCGAGCCCAAGCTAGCTGCTTGCGGGCGGTCCAGCTCAGGGCCTGTCTGGTATGTTCCAGATAAGAGACGAGCCCCTCCGTCCCCTCCCCCGCCGCCTCCCCCGCTCCGCCGAGACAGCTTCGCTGCCACCAGGAGCCACGAGCAGACCCAGGGCCCCACGTTCTCAGCAGACGCTGCCCCCGCACAGCCCTTGCCGGGCCTAAGCCGCGTGCAGCCCCACGGCGA
The DNA here is from genome assembly GCF_910594005.1 of Cervus elaphus. NCBI lineage: Eukaryota > Metazoa > Chordata > Mammalia > Artiodactyla > Cervidae > Cervus > Cervus elaphus. The sequence continues at coordinate 172,495,207 of NC_057848.1, read as the reverse complement.
CGACTGGAAGAGACCTGAGCCTGCTGATCAGCCGTCGAGGCCGGCCCGCGGGGGCGAAGGCTGGAGAGCCGCGAGCTCTTTGGGCTGCATGCCCGGGGTGCACCTGGACTGCGGGGGGCCGGCCTGCGACAGCGGGGCTCGGGTCCTCCTGGGGGCCCCCAACCGGCTGCAGGCTTCTCTCTCCAGCACCGACGTGCGCCGCCCGCAGCCCTCGCCTGCGTGCCAACACCCGCGCCACTCCAGCGACGAGGGCCCCTTCCGCGAGGGCCCCAGGGCCGCCACGTGGCTTGGGGAGCCCTTCCCCGCTGACCGCCTCGCGGACGACAGCCCTGCTGCCGTTGTTGTCGGAGGGCCACGCGCTGCCGACCAGAGGGGCGACTCTGGCGCACAGAGCCGCTACTATTGCGTGATGTCCAGACCCGGTCCCCAGTGGGGCGCCCCGGCCCCCCAGCCCCGCTGCTACCCGTCCCGGCTGGAGGGCGCCCCGGGCGCACGGCAGAGAAGCAGGGCGGAGCCGGTGGACAGGGCACCGGAGGACCCACCAGGGGCCGGCCTCCTGGACAAACGCGATAGGAAGAGGGTGGTGGGCAGCCTGGAAGACGGGGGCGGTGAGATCTGCCCCCTGCAGACGCCCATGCTGCACTCGCTGAGCCGGGAAGGGGCGTGCCGGCCTGAAACTGGCCACGAGGACGCGGCAGCAACGCTGCCCGAGGTCCCGGCAGCCAAGCCCCTCCGGAGGAGCGATCGCTTCGCCACCACCCTGAGGAATGAGATCCAGCAGCGGCGAGCCAGGCTGCAGAAGAGCCGGAGCACGGCCACCTTGGCCAGCTCTGCGGAGGAGGAGGGGGAGGAGGAAGACGATGTGGAGACGGAGGCGCGCGCCTCCGGGGCGCAGCCAGTGGCCGACCCGGAGACCGCCTTCCCCGGCGGCACCTATAAGGACCACCTGAAGGAGGCGCAGGCCCGCGTCCTGAGGGCCACGTCGTTCCGGCGCCGCGACCTGGAGCCCAGCACAGCGGACCCGGAGCCAGCTCCCCGCGTCTGGGAGGGGGCCCCGGGTGCCGGGCCTCCCTCGCGCGCCCCCGGCAGCAGCGGCGCGCGCATTGGAAGCCGGAGGCGCTTCACCGCCGAGCAGAAACTAAAGTCCTACTCAGAGCCCGAGAAGATGAACACGGTGGGGCTGGCGGGGGACCAGCGCCCCGCACCCCCCGACGAGAACATGCGCACCTTTGCCGACAGGTGGAAGTTTTTTGAGGAAACCAGCAAGCCCGTGGGCCCCCAGCCGGGGCCGAGGCCGGTGCCCTGTGGCTTCCCCAGGGAGAAGCCGGAGATGCTGTGGACAGCAGGCCCTGGAAAAGATGGAAAGGCAGGGAAACCCATCCCGCCGCAGAGGCTGGGCACCTTTGCAGAGTATCAAGCCTCCTGGAGGGAACAGAGGAAGGCGCCGGAAGCCAGGGGTGCCGGCAGGTACCACTCCGCCGACAACATTCTCGACGTGGGTGTGGACCAGCAGGAGAGGCCGCAGTACGTCCACGAAAGGTCCCGGTCATCGCCTTCCACGGATCTCTACAAGCAGGTAAGCATCTTGCAGGGGACCAGACACAGCCTCCGCTGACCCCATCTTAAGGCACAAATGGGACACCCCCGGAACAGCATGGCCCGGTGTCATGGTGACTTGTGTTCTGATGTCCAAGCATTTCTGTGTACCAGGCTCAGCCAGTATATCAGCTCCTGTGAGTGGTACCTGGGTACCAGGTCCACACATTCAGGACAATTGCAGATGCCCTGGTTTCCCCCACATCTCAAGTTCCCAGCTTCATCTCTAGCTGAAGCTGTCTTCCCCCCTGATTAGCTTGCCCTTGATACAATGGGGGAAAACCGGGGGAGACAATAGGAAATGGTTAAGTTGTTCTCTGAAATGAAAAGGGATGCTTTATGTCCACCCTTCAGACAACATATGTTAGACATTTTTCACATATTGATGTCACTTCATACTTTTTACTGTTCTCATTTGGTTTTTATTTTATGGGGTCAGATATTTTTAAAGATTGCTCTGGGGCGAGTGTAACTGAAAGTGCAATGCTTTAAACTATCGCACTTTTCTTAGGTGTGTTGATGGTGAAAGCTGATGTTAAGCTTTCTAAAAAAAACCTCCGTGCTTGTGTTCATACTTCACGGTTCATAGTCAGTCTCCCTGTCTCTGCCTTTTCCGCTCCTTCCATCTGCAGGGGTGTATTTCAAAGGAAAGATTTCCTGCAGCATCAGATGGAGGCTCTTGTAAACAATAGAACCAGCGATCGCTTTGTTACACACTTATGAATCTGTGTGCGTGTGTGAAGAGTGGTGCTGGTTTCTGTGTGGCCCCACGGTACAGAAAGGCCTGGGGACACCTAGGGCGTGTGTGTCCCTGAGATGGCGCCCTGTGCCACATGACCTTCGAGAATTCCATGTTGTCGAGGTCAAGAGACCAGGCTGCCAGACTCCAGGTCCCAGGGCTTGAGCTGTGACTGCGGTGAGCTGTGTGACCAGCAGCATTTTGATTTGACTGGGTGGGGTTTGGGGGCCACCATGTCACACAGCTTTCCAGCCCTCACGTGGGAGTCCTGCTTCCTGCCCAGAGCCCAAGTGGTCCGCGGTCTCCTTGAGTCATTTTGACGAGGGCTGGGCTGACAGTCCCCAGGCCAGCTGACCGCAGGCCACGTCTCCCAGTTCGTGGGGGCTGGCTCCCAGGGCGTGCCCACAATGAGGGGGTTCGTGATCTCGGAGGTTCTGGGGGGCGGGGGAGGCCGCTTGATGACTGGGTGTCCCATTGTGCCGCCCTTGGCAGGACGCCTCCGTCGAATCTCAACGGCAAGCGGGGGACCCGGGGGAGCACACGGAGCTTTCTTTGGTGGCACGGGCCAAGGACAGAGGCCCCACCCCAAGGTAGGAGAATCTTGGACTCAGGGTCACTGAGGAGGCATCTTGGGGGGTGGGTGGGCTGCTTTACAACGGGTGAGGGCTCGGGTAACATGGTCGGGAGTGTGGTTTCGGCCAGACCTGAAGTGGGTGGTCACCAGTTGGGGTTCCCCGAGGCCCCTCACCACTGCCGGTGGAGCCAGCAAACCCAGGGCGGGGATACTCTGAACACCCTCCTTATGGCATTTTTGTTGGTTCATCAGACAGCTGCTGTGTTTTGCATGCAGTCGAGTTCTTTCCGATGACAGAGAAACCCAGTGTGATGGGCTTGAATGGAATGCTTCATGCAGAACAGCAAACTGAAGGGACCCTTTAACGACTCGAGCGCAGCTGGGTTGCTGGCGGGGGAATCCAAGTTGCCTGGAAGGATTGTTAATGAAAGGATGGGGGTTAGGCCTTCTTTAATGAGTTCATTTGGAGCTTTAAAAATAGAAATCAAATCGGTCAGCTCCCCCGGAGCAGGTCAGAGTGTGGAAAAATGGGCTGGCTGCGGTGTTAACACGATTATATGCATGCATTCTGAAATGTGTCTGGAGTAGCTGTCTTCCTGCAGTGAGGGTGGAATTTAGGTGAAATACACACTGCTGTGTGGACCTCATGCCTGAGGATTGCAGGTCACTGCAGGAGCGGGGCTTTAATCTCATTTGCAAAACGGCTGATAAAAGGGTCTTCTCTGGTGGCCTAGTGGGTAAGACAGGACAGCAAGCTCGCAGTGTGGGGGACCTGGATTCTATCCCCGGTCAGAGAACTAGATCCCACATGCGGCAGCAAAGACTTGGCACAGCCAAATAAATATTTTTTTTAAAAAAACAAAACACTGATGGAGAAATGGAAGCCGGTTTGTGCACGGTAGGGTCACTGAGTGCAGATCTTTCTGTGCCTTGAGGGTCCCTGGGGGTTGATGGGCTGCTCGGATTCAAACATCAACCTTGAAATTGAAGGTTGTGTTGCAGAAACGACCGATTTGAATGTTGGCTCCTGCGAGCCTGGTCCGCCGGGGTCTTACTTCATTTGGCTCTAAAACTGGCTGCTGGCAGCATCGCCCAAGGGTACGGTGGCTCGGAGCGGGCAGGCGTGGTGGTCTGCGTGTGCTGGCGTGGGACGCGGGCACGGTTGGGGCTTTTGTGACCCTGGGTTCTGAACAGATCACGTGCGGAGCACCAGCTGTCATCTTGATCGGAGTGGCTCCTGGCCCCGCTGCAGTCCCGAGTGTGCTGCATTGTGGGGGAGGGGGGTGCTGCGGGCAACCCTGCACATGTGGGTGGGCTTCCCTCCTGCCCGGCGGCGGCCTCGGGCCTTTAAACTGCAGAGCTATCGCTGCTGCACTGGTTGGACTTCAGCTCCTCTGCTGTGCAGAGTCGTAATAAATGGCTTCACTGTACATACTCTGTGTGTTACAATGGCACGGTCAGCAGTGAAGGGGTGAAGACGACCGAGGTGGGTTGCGGGGGGGAGATGGCGGTGGGAGGGAGAGAGGGAATCACATGCTGCGTGCATCACAGTCTTGGCTTCTGGCAGGCTGTGTGGGTAACCACTCTGAGGGAGTGACTTCCAGAAGGTTTCTGCTTTTGCGAGACCAACCCAGCAATTTTCAGAATCATCCGGTGGGCTTTTAAAGAGTGGCGAGACTCAAGTGAAATTCTAGAACAGGAATGTCGAAAAGGCGTGGTCAGCTGCTTTTGGAGAATGTTTTAGTTTCTGAAGTAACCGGCCAGAGAGAGTGCCCTCGAGACATTTAAGTTTGAGAATAAAATAAATGAAAATGCAGGCAAGGGACTGTCCTTTGAGATCTATAATGCAAAGATTTAAAGATGCCCCGTGTTTTGCATAAATTAATGTAAAACAGTCTGTATAAGGGCTTCCCTGGTGGCTCAGACGGTGAAGAATCTGCCTGCAGTGGGGGAGACCCAGGTTCAATCCCTAGGTCGGGAAGATCCCCTGGAGAAGGAAATGGCAACCCACTTCAGTATCCTGGCCTGGAAAATCCCATGGACAGAGGAGCCTGGTGGGCTACAGTCCACAGGGTCGCAAAGAGTTGGACACGACTGACAGACTTCACTCTCACTATAGCCAGTTAAGAATATGATAGTTTCAGGTGGATAGTGACAGGACTCAGCCCTATATAGACAGGTATCCATTCTCCCCCCAACTCTCCAAATTGAGAACATTTTTCTGAGGTTCAAAATTCTGGTTCTGGATCAGGTAGGACAGAGGTTCCACCCCCACAGGACTTCCCAGTGTAGCAGGGAAAGAAAGACACCCATACTTACAACTGGGGCGATGATGCATAATTGTCAATTTGTGAAATGTTACGTGGTAAGACAGGACTGAAAAAATAACACCCTCTACTTGCTGATCTGTTAACCAGAACATGAGTGGAGGTGGGACTCTGCTCCTTCTGGGTTGTGGCAAAAAATGATTCTCTGTTGGCACGACCCCGCTGCTGAACTTGTATTGACAATTTTAGTTGACCTGGCAGTACATGAAGCAGCAGGCTCTCCTTGCTTTCTGGAGCCAAGACATCAACACCTCAAAGTTGGTACCACGAACTTGTGGGCCGCAAAAGAAAGAAAGAAAGTGAAGTCGCTCAGTCGTGTCCGACTCTTTGTGACCCCCATGGAGCCCATCAGGGAAGTTGGCCACTATCGTGTGTGAAACTCTTGTGAGATAGCTAAGTTTAAACTAAGGATTCTTGCTCCTTACACATGAGAGCCTTGTAGAGCAGGGGGTCACCAACCCCCTGGGCTGCAGACCCTATAGGAACCCCCCCCCCCACCCCTCTCCCTCAGCCACACAGCAGGAAATGAACCAGGAGAGAGGAGGGAAGGAGCAAAGCTGGATCTGTATTTACAGCCCTTCCCCATCACTTGCATTACTGCCTGAGATAGCAAATGACGGTGTCCCTGAAAGTATGTTTGAGACAACTTCAAATGTCCGTACGTTCTGGATTCAAGTCAAGGAGGAATATCCTGAGATTACCACAAAAGCACTGAGAAGCCTGCTTCCATTTCCAGCATCTTTGTGAAGCAGGGTTTTCTGCGGTATATTGTGTGTGTGCTCAGTCGTGTCCGACTCTTTGCGACCCCACGGACTGTAGCCCGCCAGGCTCGCTCTGTCCATGGGATTCTCCAGGCAAGAACACTGGAGTGGGTTGCCATGCCCTCCTCCAGGGGGATCTTCCCGACCCTGGGATCGAACTTGTGTGTCTCCTGCATTGGCAGGTGGATTCTTTACCGCTGAGTCACTGATAGCAACCAAAGCAAGATTAGTGAGTGAGTGAGTGAAAGTCGCTATGTTGTGTCTGACTCTTTGTGACCCCATGGACTATACAGTCCATGGAATTCTCCAGGCCAGAATACTGGAGTGGGTAGCCTTTCCCTTCTCCAGGGGATCTTCCCAACCTAGGGATCGAACCCAGGTCTCCTGCCTTGCAGGCGGATTCTTTACCAGCTAAGCCACCAGGGAAGCCCAAGAATACTGGAGTGGGTAGCCTTTCCCTTCTCCAACGGATCTTCCCGACCCAGGAATCGAACCAGGGTCTCCTGCGTTACAGGCAAATTCTTTACCAGCTGAGCCGCCAGGGAAGCCCAATTATGGACTAGACTGGACATAAGCAGCACCCTTCTGGTGTCTATATCTCCCATCACTCCCCCAGATGGGACCATCTAGTTGCAGAGAGAGAAGCTCCCCTCTCCCACTGATTGTACATTACCGTGAGTGGTACAAATATTTCCTTACTTATCACAAGCAGATTTTACGGTACAAGTATTTCCTTTATTTATCACATGGGATAATTACAGAAACAAAGTGCACCTACATGCCATGTGCTTGAATCATCCAGAAACCATCCCCACCCCCCACCTCTTGGTACGTGGAAAAATTGTAGAGGATTCTGTTCTGTGGGGTGGAGCCCGACGCTGTGGCCTCTGGCAGGTTCCCGCCCCCAGCCTCCTCCCGGCCCCCTCCGCCCCCTTCAGGAGGAGTTGCTGCCAGCCGGCCAGCTCTGACCTGCAGGCTTGTGTTTTGTTGGGACACGTGGAGAAGAAAGGGGGGGTCGCAGTGGAGACTTCAGAATGGATCCTTAACCCCAGTAACAGCCAGAAGGTGGAATCTGTTTGAAATCACGCTCTTTTAGGGAAAAGCGTGTTTTCATAGTAAATCCATCAACACATTTAAATCCAGCCGAGGGTCACCTCCCTGTACGACTTCCCCTGAGAGGTGGCTTGGTGTCCAGAGCCCGATGCCTAGTCTGACTTCTTTTTTTATTCATTCATGTTTATCGGAGTATAGTTGCTTTCCAATGTCGTGTTAGTTTCTGCTGTATAGCAAAGTGAATCAGCTGTGTGTATAAATGCACAGAGATGTATATGCTGTCTTTGAAAAAGTTTCTTCTCATTTAGATCACCACAGAGCAGGGAGTTCCCTATGCTATACAATAGGTTCTCACTAGTTATATATTTTATACATAGTATCATCAGTATCAGCAGCTTCCCTGGTGGCTCAGATGGTAAGTAATCTGCCTGCAGGGCAGGAGACCCAGGTTCAATCCCTGGGTTGGGAAGATCCCGTGGAGAAGGGATAAGCTACCCACTCAACTATTCTTGGGCTTCCCTGGTGGCTCAGCTGGTAAAGAATCTGTCTGCAGGGCGGGAGACCTGGGTTCCATCCCTGGGTTGGGAAGGTCCCCTGGAGAAGGGAAAGGCTACCCACTTAAGTGTTCTGGCCTGAAGAATTCCACGGACCTGTCCATGGGGTCGCAAAGAGTCAGACACTACTGAGCAACTTTCACTTTTCCATCACTCTTTGGGCTTCCCTGGTGGCTCAGATGGTAAAGAATCTGCCTGCAACTTGGGAGACGCGGGTTCAGTCCCTGGGGTCGGGAAGATCTCCTGGAGAAGGGAATGAGTACCCACTCCAGTATCATTGCCTGGGAAATCCCATGGACAGAGGAGCCTGGTGGGCTACAGTCCATGGGGTCGCAATCAGATGCAACTGAGCAACTCACAGTTCGGCTGTTTTTTTTTCCACTTTCTTCAATAGTGGGGATGTGCCAGTCTCCCCGTTCCCCCAGCCACCCTTTTCCCCTTGGTGTTCATGCGTTCATTTCATGCACAGGACTGACCTTGCGTGCACTCACAGGCTGCTCACAAGAGGGTTTCATAATCGGAGAGTGTTCCACCCTCATGTTCTGCTCGCTTTTCTGGCCTGAAATCAGTGAGCGAAGGCGGCAGCTGCAGCTTTTCCCTTCAGAACCGCCATGCCAGCTAATTAGGAAGTCACGCTGGGATGACCGCAAGGTGAAGGCCAAGCTTGAACCTTCCAGGGCGGGGTCCAGCTTCCTTCGGGCGGTGCAGCCTTGCCGACGGACCTCCGTGCTCCCAGAGATGAGGAGCAGCGGCCGTGGGAAAGCCCGGCGCTCAGAGTCTGGTGCTGCTTTTAACGTCTTCAGTTGTCACTGCATTCTCTCCTTGTGTTTGTAGCCATGCGACTTCCAGAAATGCAGAGCCAGGCTGAGGGAGGGGCAGGTTTGCTTACTGGCTGGTTTTGTCTTGTGACTCCCTGTTATTCAAAAGGGAGCTTTGTAAGGGCCGTGGTTGGAGGGCTCCAGGGCTTGGTTCATCATCCGTCACCATCGTCCACTTCCGCAATGTTCTCATGACCCCAAAGGGATTAGTTCATCCATCACCACCATCCACTTCCAGAACATTCTCATGACCCCAAAGGGATTAGTTCATCCATCACCACCGTCTACTTCTAGAACATTCTCATCACTCTGTAGGAATTAGTTCATCCATCACCACCATCCACTCCAGAACATCCTCATCACCCCAAAGGGAAAGCTTGTACCCATTGAGAAATCGTAGAATTCTTACCAGGATGTTCTGGATAGTGTGCACGGTCACGCCTTGTGTGTGTTTGGGTCACATTGTTGGAGGTGATGAGCTGGATGTCCCCAGCAGGGACAAAAAGTGGAGTCCAGGCTCATGCGAGAACCCAGCTGTCTCCACACACGAGGGGTGAGCCCTCACGGTGCCCTGCCAGCAGAGCTGAGGCTCCTGTCCTTGCAGAGGGGAGCGGTGAGTCCTTACGTGGCACGTGGGAACCCGCGGTAACGGCACCTACAAGGAGTGGGACGTCTGGGGCCACGAGAGGAACAGTTCATTCCCAGCAAAGCCGTTAAATAAACGTTGGCTTAATTCGTCTGCTCTCATGTCACTTGGGTATCTGTTTTATGTTTTATGGCTTCCCTGGTGCCTCAGATGGTACAGATTCTGCCTGCAGCGCAGGAGACCCAGGTTTGGTCCCTGGGTCGGGAAGATCCCCTGGAGAAGGAAATGGCTACCCATTCCTCCAGTATACCCACTCCAGTACCCTTGCGTGGACAGTCCCATGGACAGAGGATCCTGGCGGTCAACAGTGCATGGGGTCACAGAGAGTCAGACTGAGTGACTAACACTGTGTGTTAGTAAAACACTGTGTTTTACATCTAAGAGCTGTAAAAACAAAACGACGTATTTAACAATATTGTAAAAGACCTCTCGTTGCATGATTCTGTGTGTAGATGCTGCCCAGAAAAGGCAGATCCGTGGAGACACAGGGGAGGTGGGTGAAGGTTGGGAGGATGGCAGTCTGTCCCAGTGGTGTGGAGCTCCTGTGTGGGTGTGGAATGAGATAGTGGTGATGCTACCCACTGCCGTGAATTTACTAAAAGCTGCTAAACTGGACATTGACAGAGGGTGAATTTTTGGGTATATGAGCTTCGTCTCAGTTTTTCAAATCACATCAATGCTGGAAATCCACAAAAAATGTTTGTTTGTTTGTTTTAATTAATATAAAATGATGCTGTGTGGGAACAGATTTGTGGTTGGTGTGGGGAAGGAAAGGATTAGGGGTTTGTGGCTAGAAGATGCAAACTATTCTATACAGGATGGATAAACAAGGTCCTGTTGTAGAGCACATAAAGAAAGCTGAGCGTGAAGAATTGATGCTTTTGAACTGTGGTCCTGGAGCAGACTCTCTGAGAGAGTCCCTTGGACTGCGAGGAGATCCAACTAGTCCATCCTAAAGGAAATCAGTCCTGAAGATTCATTGGAAGGACTGATGCTGAAGCTGAAACTCCAGTCCTTTGGCCACCTGATGCAAAGAGCTGACTCATCTGAGAAGACCCTGGTGCTGGGAAAGATGGAGGGCAGGAGGAGAAGGGGACAACAGAGGATGAGATGGTTGGATGGCATCACCGACTCAATAGACATGGGTTTGGGTGAACTCCGGGAGCTGGTGATGGACAGGGAGGCCTGGCGTGCTGCAGTCCATGGGGTTGCAAAGAGTCAGACACGACTGAGCCGCTGAACTGAACTGACTGTAGAACACAGGGAACTATTTTCAATATCCTGTGGTAAACCATCACGGAAAAGAGTATGAAGGAATGTATTTATATGTATAGCTGAGTCACTTGGCTGTAGAGCAGAAATTAACACAGCATGGTAAATCAGCTGTCCTTGAATACAGTTTTAAAAGAGAGATTGCAATAAAAATGCTCCTTTTCACTCATTAAATTGTCACCCGTCTAACCCAGCTGAGACTATGTGTTCTGTGTAGATCAATAGAATTTCTACATATTGATGGTGAGAATGTAAATTAGTTACACCCACTTTGGTCTAAAATTTGGGAGGTTGGAAACAAATTAAAAAAAAAAAAAAGAAACAAGGTCGTGTGTGACTCTAGTCTGAGAGTCTCGGCTCAAGCGCAGAGGTCAACAAGCTTTGCAAAGGATCAGACGGTAAACACTTCGGCCCTCGGGGAACTCACTGTTCCCGTCATGCCGGCGGCTCTGCTATTGTGGCCTGGGAGCAGGCGTGGACGGTCCCTGAAGGGCTGGGTGCGGCTCTGCTCCCACAAAACCCAGACAGAGAGGACTTGCCAGCCCTGGGACTTGGCCAGGGGGCTAAAGGATGGGGTTCAGTGAGGACGCTTCCTGGACGGGAGGTGGGGCCTGAGTGGTCGTCTGTCCAGATGTTTCTGGCGTTGTTCTCTGCAACGTTGATAGGCACGCCTGTCATCATTTTCATCTCACTGGTCTCTGGCTTGGTTAACGTGGCTGTGGCCCGTTCACAGCAAAGACGTGTAATAAGACAGCAAAAGATGCTGAGAGCAGAGCCTCCTTTCTGAGATTCAAGGACTGTAAGGTCTCCGTTCATGTGAAGTGACTTGGGTACGGGTTGAGGCTTCACCAAGCTTGTCTGAGAGGCTAAGATAAGAGGAACAGTTCCTTTGGGATGTATGCGTGCCAGGGTGCTTACCATGTTCTGTTCCCTTCTTATTTGTGGACTTTTTCAAGGGCACAAATGTCTTATCTAGTAAAAGCAGATGTGTGTTCCACTTATTACAGGTATTTACAACTTTGAGTCTTAATGGCGTTAGCCACGCGTAAGCTCTGAGCATCTTATATGCTTGCTAAGTTGGCCTCATTGTAGGAAACGTGGATGTAGGAAAACCTGATGATAAACCTTAACGTGATGAAAATACTTCCTCTTTAGAAATCATTCATTGAGGGTCTCTTTTAAAAATGGATTTTCTACTGCAGAAGCAGCTGTCAGATTCTGGTTTCTAATATGAAAGTGAAAGTGATAGTCGCTCAGTCGTGCCCGACTCTTTGAGACCCTATGGACTGTGCCACGCGAGGCCTCCCTGTCCATCACCAACTCCCGCAGTTTACCCAAACTCATGTCCATTGAGTCGGTGATGCCATCCAACCATCTCATCCTCTGTCATCACCTTCTCCTCCTGCCCTCAATCTTTCCCAGCATCAGGGGCTTTTCCAATGAGTCAGTTCTTCGCATCAGGTGGCCAAAGTATTGGAGCTTCAGCTTCAGCATCTGTCCTTCCAATGAATATTCAGGGTTGATTTCCTTAAGGATTGACTGGTTTGATCTTGCTGTTCAAGGGACTCTCAAGAGTCTTCTCCAGCGCAACAGTTCGAAAGCATCCGTTCTTCAGTGTTCAGCCTCCTTGATGGTCCACCTCTCACATCCGAAGGTGACTACTGGAAAAACTGTAGCTTTGACAGTCTGAACCTTTGTCGGCAAAGTGCTCTCTCTGCTTCTCCATTAAAAGATCCAGGGCTCCTTGGAGGAATGACCAAGTCTCGGGTTGGGGCTGGGAATATACAAAACGAAGTCTGCAGGAAAAACAGACACACACGCACACAGAAAACCCTGTAACCATGAGGGATACAGAAGCCAGCTTGGACTTTCCTGTGACCAAAACTGCTGTGAAATAAAATGGCATATAAAGTAGTGTGTAAAATATCCCTGGGCTTCCCTGCTGGTCCAGTGGTTAAGAAGCTGCCTTGCCGTGCTGGGCACACAGGTTCGATCCCCGGTCCGGGAACTAAGATCTCAACATGCCACGGAGCAGCTACTGAGCTCTGGAGCCCAGGAGCCCTGGAGCCTGTGCTTGACAACAAGAGAAGTCACTACAGTGAGAAGTCTACGCATCGTAACTGAGAGTAACCCACGCTTGCCACAACCAGAGTAAGCCCGTGCAGCAAGGAAGACCCTGCACAACCAAAAATAAACCAAGTTTTGAAATAAACATTAAAAATAATAATAATAAACGATCCCCGAGTCCACACTGATAAACATAAGTGATCAAGTACATTAGAAATGGAGGAAAGAGATCTGTGCGGAAAAGTTGTGACTCTCTGTAGGTCTTCTGCCCTTGGTGGGTGGGATGGGGTGTGTTGGGGGGAGCAGAGCCCTTTTGTCTTATACTTTGGGCTGCATTTGGTGAGCTCCTTCCACTGGGGCCGGGATGAAATGGTGGGGTGAGGCCGTGTGACCACAGAGAAGCTGGTGCAGCTAACCCTGCCAGCTCATCTGTAGAGATCATTGTATTGACAGCATGGTCCTTGTATTTGATGATAAGCAGGACATTTCACCTCTGTGTTCTGCAACCCCCCGCCCCCCCCCAAATCCACGACTCCTCGGTCATCACGACAGAAACATCAGACAGATCCCAGCTGAGACATTCTGCAAATGCCTGCATGGTCCGTCTGGAAACAGTGGAGGGCCTGGAAAACAAGGATGGTCTCAGAGGCTGTCACTGGGACGGGAGGAGCCTGTGACTGGTAAATGAAATGGGGTGTCCTGGAATGTAGAGAGAATAGTAGGTGAGAATGAAGAAAGTCTGAATACCATGTGGACTCCAGTTAATATTAATGTACCAAGACGAGAGTTAGGGTAAGGAGAAGGGGATGACAGAGGATGAGATGGTTGGATGGCATCACTGACTTAGTGGACACGAGTTTGAGCAAACTCTGGAAGATTGCGGAGGACAGGGAAGCCTGGCGTGCTGCAGTCTCAGGGGTCGCAAAGAGTCGGACACGACTTAGCAACTTAGTCAAATGGACTAATGGCAATTATGGCAGTTGTACTAATTATGGCATACAGTTACGGCAAACGTACTAATGTGGAACGCTTCTCTTGAAATTTTTCTGTAAATCTAAAAGCATTCAGAGAGGAAGTGTTGGGAGTGGCTTTCCTCAAGGCATTTCGAGTTAGCTTATAAATGTCAGGTGCGAACCTCACTTATTTGGCTGCACCAGCTCTTAACTGTGGCATGTGGGATCTTTAGTTGGGGGCATGTGAACTCTTAGGGACAGCATGTGGGATCTTTAGTTGGGGGCATGTGAACTCTTAGGGACAGCATGTGGGATCTTAGTTCCCTGACCCGGGATTGAACCTGGGTCCCTGCTTTGGCAGTGTGAAGTCTTAGCCTCTGGACCACCCAGAGAAGCCCCAGGAACACACCTTTGGAGCAGTAAGTGTGATGGAGTCCCTCTCAGCCACCAGGCTCTTCAGGGATGCCTATTATATGGACAGCCTTGGGTTCTGCTCTGAGACATGCGGCTGGCCTTGGATAGATGGTGCCCTTGGATAGTGATGGGTCCTGGGCTTGGTAAAATAATACGTGGAGATGAAAACCAGTGGGCAGGGGTCTCTCTGGAGGCTCAGTGGTAAAGAATCCACCTGTCAATGCAGGAAACGGGTTCGATCCCTAGCGAGGCCGATCTCACAGGCCACAGAGCAGCTAAGCCCCGTTTGCCATAACTGTTGAGCTGGTCCTCTAGAACCCGGGAGCTGCAAGTGCTGACATTCATGTGCCCTGGAACCCATGCTCTGCCATGCTCTGCAACAAGAGAAGTCACCCCAATGAGAAGGCCACACCCTGCAACTAGAGAGTAGCCCCTGGTCACTGCAGCTGGAGAAAGTCTGCAGCAATGAAGACAGCACCACCAAAAATAAATAAATAAAATTACTAAAAAAAAAAAAAAACCAAGTGTGAAGAATGTGGGCTTTGGGGGTGCAAAACAGGTTCAATTTTAGCATATGTGCTGCCAAAGTGAGCACGGAAAACAGGTTCAAATCCTCACTCTTCTTCGTGTGGTTGCATCAGGCCAGCTAAGCTTGCTAATAACGTCCCCAATAACTAGTCTTCCCTGGAACATGGCTTCCCTAGTGGCACAGTCCGTAAAGATCCAACTGCCAATGCAGGAAGCCCAGGTTCAATCCCTGGGTCAGGAACATCCCCTGGAGAAGGAAATGGCAACCCACTCCAGTAGGCCTGCCTGGGAAACCCCATGGACAGAGGAGCCTGGTGGACTACAGTCCAAGGGGTCCCAAGAGTCAGACCTGACTTAGTGACTAAACAGCAACGTGAAAACCCCAGAGTTCCCAATTATTAACCTTTATATTCAGCATCTGCATAGACTTACTTAACATACTTTGTTTCCTTATCACCATCAGAATTCTTTCATGCTCACCTGTCTTTAGTTTGCTTCCTGATACCTGTGGCTTGCCTCAGCAATTCCCAACTTACTGTGACATTATGACATTATTTCAGTGGGTTAATTCTACTTTATTAAAATTTAATGGGGGTAAATAGCATACTTACTTAATACATTATTTGGCTCCCTTGTGGCTCAGCTGGTAAAGAATCCACCTGCAATGCAGGAGACTCTGGTTCGATCCCTGGGTTGCGAAAATCTCTTGGAGAAGGGAAATGCTACCTACTCCAGTGTTCTGGCCTGGAGAATCCCATGGACTTTATACTCCATGGGGTTGCAGAGTCGGACACTACTGAGTGACTTTCACTCACTAGTATTCTGGCCTGGAGATAAACATAGCAGCGACCTTCCTTGCAGATTTATGTAAAAGTTTAATGTCTGTAACAGTAATGGAGCAGCACAGCGCCTAAGATCAAGCAGGTGCCCCCCCCCCCAAAAAAAAATAGAAGTCACTTTTAGTAAAATAGCCATGTGTGTGTGTTAGTCTCTCAGTTGTGTCTGACTTGTTTCAACCCTTTGGACTCTAGCCCACCAGGCTCCTCTGTCCATGGAATTTCCCCGGGCAAGAACACTGCAGTGGGTTGCCATTCCCTTCTCTGGGGGAATGTTCCCAACCCAGGGGTTGAATTCGGATCTCCTGCACTGCAGGCAGATTCTTTACTCTCTGAGCCACCAGGGAAGCCGAAAATAGCCTTAATTCAGGGGATCTTGCAAAGTGGCATGGGTGGTTTGTTTCAATGAGTGAGAGAGTCCAAAGTTAATCGGGGTGCATTTTGAAGCGGTTGAAGCCCGTGGTGAACCTTGGACCTGAAGGGTAAGTGCTGGGCTAGAGAGGGGTCAAGGCAATCTGTGTGGGAAGGGGCTGTTAGGGACCCTGGTGGAGTGCACTTCCTGTGTGTTTGAGGGTGTGGGGCTGAGCACCCAAGGTCTCAGGCTACCTGGGGAGAAGGGGGTGCAGGGACTTTAAATACAGATCATTGTGAAGGGTTGGGTTGGGCAAGTCGGGGTCAGCCTGCGGCCCCTTGGTGGTCTGCACACAATGCCTTCTAGGCAGTGAAACTTCCGGAGACACTCTGTTAGTTGTTCGGATCGCATTCCTACTGAGTTTGTAATAAACCCCGGAAACACAGATAGATGCGAAATGGGCTATTGAATGTTGGCTTTGGTTTGGTTTTTTTTTTTTTTTTCAACTTCATTGTTCCGTCTGACCTTAAGGTTGTGAGATTGAACGGGCACAAGTTAGAGGATATAAGGCAGCACAGTGGAGTGGCCAGAACTGCATAACAGGCAGGCTTTTTTTTTTCTGTTTCCTATGACTTTTAAGTGATAAAAAGAGGAAGACAGGCTCCCGGAGGGCCAGGCTTTGGGGGTTTGGCCTCAGGATTTGCCAGCGAAGTCACTGGGGAGCCCCGAGGCCCCCGGGGTTGCAGTCGGAGGGAGCCTGCGTGGACTTGTCCATCGCTAGGCGGCAGCGGGCGCAGTCGGGCCGCCAGGCGCGCTCGCGGCGGTCGGAGCACGGGTAAGCGAGCCAGGTACCCCCCGCCACCCGCCATCTCTGGGCGTCTGCAGGGCAAGGCTGCCCTCCGGGCTTGCAAGCTGCTCGGGCCCCTTCTGTTCTCCTGCCTTGAAGAGTAGGTTGCTGGCTCCGGGGGTCGGGGCCAGAGGGGTGGGGGCGGGTTGGGGGTGGAGGGGTGGATCTGGGGGAGACTGGCAGACGGGCTTCCTGCGTATTGTTCTGCCTGATGGTTAAATCGTGCAGACAGGGGGTGCAGAGTCCACCGAAGCTCAGTCTGCGTGCAGGCACGCGAGCCTGTGCTGTGTGTGTGTGTGTGTGTGTGTGTGTGTGTGCGCGCGCGCGCGGGCACTGCTAGACACGTGCGCTCTTGGGTGCTTGGGACTGTGCTGCGGACGGCGAGCGGGGGTGACTGGGAGCCCTGGGCGCGGGGAGGCCCGCGTCTCAGTGGGATCTGCAGACCTGCTTCCTTTGCCCAAGGGTCCCCAGGGTCCCCCAGGAGGCTGGCGGGAGGGCGCCAGCCCTGCACGAAGACGCTCGCTTGCTGTGCCCTTTTTTCTTTTTCCATAACAGTAAGAAATAAGCATTTTCACAACAGGAGGCTTTGAATATGGATGGAGAAAGGAAATGGTGAGTCAGCCGCAGCAGAAGGCGGGGGCGGGTAGGCAGGGAAATCAGGTGTGCGTGTTGAGTCATGAAAAAAAATGCTTGGTGGGTGAATTCGCTCTTACTTAGCTTGCTGATTGCAATGAAAAAAAAAAATGTAAATAGAGAAAAGTGCTGGAGGTTGGTTGTGAGCATTTTGCAATGATTGGATTTGTGCTCTTTTTCGATTGTGCCCATTGAGAGACATGCAGTCTTTCTGGGGTTTTGCTGCACATATGTTGTGGGATTGGGGTTGTTTTGTGTTTTTTTGTGTGTGTCTTTTTTATTGTGATAAATGAAACGTGTTACTAATTTTGGCCATGTTTCTAAGTGACTGAAACGGTTTTGCTTTGCTCAAGCACACTTTGGTGTGTGTGGCGGGAGGATGCCGTTTTTACAGAGAAACTGCCGCAGTCTGGGTCTGCGGGGACTGACTCCCCTGGCTGGGAGTCTTCTTGAAAGTGGATCATGCCTGAAGTGTGGTGGTCATGCCTAGGTGAACTGTCGAAAGGGAAAGGGGTTTGGAGGAAGGTTTTCAGAAAGCTACCTGGCAGCATTCATAACAACCTGCTGTCGTATACATTGTCTAAAGACCTACACAATGAATGAAGGGAAAATAGTATGTTACCGTGTCATAAAATAAATAAAAGATTGGGTCGAGTTGTGATGAACGGTATAGACATAGTTTCTTTTCCCTTGGGAACCAGAATCTTGGAGGGTCTATATTAGAAATATATATATATTTTTATCATTACATTGCAGACGCGTATTTTCCGGACGTCTCTCTGTTTGTTTCTGTCAAGCATAGCGGAGAGACATTTCATCCTTTCCGTCTTTCTCACGCGCGCGCACACACACACACATGAACCCAACAAACATATACTCCTTACAGAAAAATATTTGCAGGGATATTGTCATTCGTGAATGCATGAACAAAACACAGAGAAGCCATTTATTAAAGGAGTATTAGCATATATACCGTACCATGGGTAAAATTGCTACCGTATAACACAATGAGCTCTGCTCCATGTTCTGTGATGACCTACAGGGGTGGGATGGGGGAAGTGAGGGAGGGGATATATGTATACAGATGGCTGATTTGCATAGTTGTCCAGCAGAAACTAATACAATGTTTCTGTATTAGTTTTGTATTCAATGTAAAGCAAGTATCCTCCAATTAAAAATAATAATTTTTTTTTTTTTGAAAAGGAGTGTTAGAAATGACCATCCATGTGGGTGTTGACCATATAGGTTGGAAAAGGCTTGTCCTGCCCAGCTGGGGTGACACGTGACCCTGTAAATGTATGCTGACGGGTGGGTGTTTTGGCAAAAACTGAACGGTCTTCCAGCCGCATTGGGGTTTTGCAGGTTGGGAAAGCTAATACTCCGTGTGGCCCTCAGCATGCATTTGCTTTACTCTGCAGTGCCTTGAATTCTCCTCCTTTTATACGCATGAAAATGTAGCAAGGGGTAGGTGGGGAAGCCCTGGAAACAAAGATGCTGGCATTTTGTGTCCAGTCATGTTTTCTGACTTTCCTTCCAGTAGGTTCAACAGACAAGTCATTTCTGGGAGGGCCTGTACTGTAGACATCCCTGGATGTCTGAAGAGAGCCTGAAGTTAGGTAGTTTTTCACCTTTAAAGACTCTGAGAATCCTCAGGATTTGTTCCTTAGAGGTTCACAAAGGCTTCTCACCGGTGTATCTTGGACCTCACAGTATGGAGTACATGTTCACTTTACAGGATGCAAGTGGGGGCTCAGGAGAGTGGATTCACGCAACTTCTGTGTGTGTGTGTTTGTGTTTAACTTTTTATTTTGTACTGGAGTATAGCTGATTAACGATGCTGTGATGGTTTCAGATGGACAGCAAAGGGACTCAGCCATCCATATACCTGTATCCATTCTCCGCCCCCAACCCCGCTCCCATCCAGGCTGCCACATGACCCTGAGCAGACTTCTCTGTGCTGCCCGGCGGGTCCTTGTTGGTCATCCATGGCAAATACAGCAGTGTGGGTGCACACAGCTTCTTTTTTTTTTTTTTTTTCAGTGGGTTTTGTCATACATTGACATGAATCAGCAATAGATTTACATGTATTCCCCATCCCGATCCCCCCTCCCACCTCCCTCACCACCCGATTCCTCTGGGTCTGCCCAGTGCACCAGGCCCGAGCACTTGTCTCATGCATCCCACCTGGGCTGGTGACCTGTTTCACCATAGGTAATATACATGCTGTTCTTTCGCAACATCCCACCCTCACCTTCTCCCACAGAGTTCAAAAGTCTGTTCTGTACTTCTGTGTCTCTTTTTCTGTTTTGCATATAGGGTTGTCGTTACCATCTTTCTAAATTCCATATATATGTGTTAGTATGCTGTAATGTTCTTTATCTTTCTGGCTTACTTCACTCTGTATAATGGGCTCCAGTTTCATCCATCTCATTAGAACTGGTTCAAATGAATTCTTTTTAATGGCTGAGTAATATTCCATGGTGTATATGTACCACAGCTTCCTTATCCATTCATCTGCTGATGGGCATCTAGGTTGCTTCCAGGTCCTGGCTATTATAAACAGTGCTGCGATGAACATTGGGGTGCACGTGTGTCTTTCAGATCTGGTTTCCTCGGTGTGTATGCCCAGAAGTGGGATTGCTGGGTCATATGGCAGTTCTATTTCCAGTTTTTTAAGAAATCTCCACACTGTTCTCCATAGCGGCTGTACTAGTTTGCATTCCCACCAACAGTGTAAGAGGGTTCCCTTTTCTCCACACCTTCTCCAGCATTTATTGCTTGTAGACTTTTGGATAGCAACCATCCTGACTGGTGTGTAATGGTACCTCATTGTGGTTTTGATTTGCATTTCTCTGATAATGAGTGATGTTGAGCATCTTTTCATGTGTTTGTTAGCCATCTGTATGTCTTCTTTGGAGAAATGTCTGTTTAGTTCTCTGGCCCATTTTTTGATTGGGTCATTTATTTTTCTGGAATTGAGCTTCAAGAGTTGCTTGTATATTTTTGAGATTAATCCTTTGTCTGTTTCTTCATTTGCTATTATGTTCTCCCAGTCTGAGGGCTGTCTTTTCACCTTGCTTATAGTTTCCTTTGTTGTGCAAAAGCTTTTAAGTTTCATTAGGTCCCATTTGTTTAGTTTTGCTTTTATTTCCAATATTCTGGGAGGTGGGTCATAGAGGATCTTGCTGTGATTTATGTCGGAGAGTGTTTTGCCTATGTTCTCCTCTAGGAGTTTTATAGTTTCTGGTCTTACATTTAGATCTTTAATCCATCTTGAGTTTATTTTTGTGTATGGTGTTAGAAAGTGTTCTAGTTTCATTCTTTTACAAGTGGTTGACCAGCTTTCCCAGCACCACTTGTTAAAGAGGTTGTCTTTTTTCCATTGTATATCCTTGCCTCCTTTGTCAAAGATAAGGTGTCCATAAGTTCGTGGATTTATCTCTGGGCTTTCTATTCTGTTCCATTGATCTATATTTCTGTCTTTGTGCACACAGCTTCTTAATGGGGAGTCCTCGCGTGCCGTGTGGCTGGACGTTTGTCTGGGTGGAAGTTCCTGCTGGCTCCTGGCACGTTGGGTGATGAAAGGTCCTGCCAGCCAGCACAGCCTGTGTGCTAAATTCCCCTTCCGTAACACATCCAGATTCGTGGGTTGTCTTGTTGTGGTCATTTGCTACCAATATTCATGTGAGTGAAGACCTATATCTCACACACACAAACACACACACTCATGTGTAGTATCTTTGAGATCTGTTTATAGATAAAATGGGCTCTTGTCAGCAGACTTGGCTTTTCTGTCTGCAGGAGGTGCTTGATGCATTGGAAGTATGCTTGCCAGATAGACCTACTTAGGTGTTCTGTGATCAAGTGAGCTGCTAGCAAATGAAGTTCTCTTGGGTGCAGCTTTACATACACGTCTGTTACGAAGCCCAGCCAGGGGGCTCTTAAACACATTTGGAGGCCATTCAAAATAAAATAACAGTGGGGCTTCCCTGGTGGTCCAGTAGTTAAGACTTTGTCTTCCAGGGCACGAGGTGTGGGTTCAGTCCCTGGTTGGGCAACTGAGGTTTCACACGCCTTATGACTCAGCCAGAATAATAATAATAATAACAACAAAGTGTCCAGTTTTTTTAAGTAGAATACCTGGAAATTCAAGAAAAGTATTTTACACGTATACATACAGACACACCTGCATATATATGTATACACACATGCATGTTATATATGTATTCACAGAAGCATTTAAGTATATGTATGTGTACTCATGCACACATACATGCATATGATTGATAGACATATAGGAATAAAGTAGAATTTTTCATGTACAGTAAATATCTGAACCCTCTTGAGTAAATATCCTGTTTCTAAATATGGTTCAGCTGAGTAACAATCAGACAATATTCTGAGATACGGTATTTTCAAAATTTGGGGTCACCTGCATTGTGCTAGAAGGGAGACACTTAAAGCAGATGGTTTCCTCTTAATTTACAGAGATGCTAATGCTATTCTGAAAGTGGTCGCTCAGTGGTGTCTGACTCTTTTTGCGACCCCATGGACTGTAGCCCGCCAGGCTCCTCTGTTCAGTGGAATTCTCCAGGCAAGAATATTGGAGTGGGTTGCCATTCCCTTCTCCAGGGGATCTTCCCAACCCAGGGACCGAACCCAGGTCTCCCGCACTGCAGGCGGATTCCTTACTGTCTGAGTCACCAGGGAAGCCCTAAAACTGTATTTTAGTATCTCTTCCCACACAGTTTCCCAGAGTTCAAACGTGGCCCGTTATTTCATAAGCTTGAGGTTTGTTTTCAAGAGCCAGGATTTACACTTATCTGGGGGTATGGTTCCCTAGGCTGTTCTATAGTCTTTAGTAACATTTCTTTCTTTTAAAGAAAAAAAAAATCTGTGTTACTAATATTAGAACATTTTTATTAAAAACAGAGGGACTTCCCTGGCAGCCCAATGGTTAAGACTCTCACCTTCCACTGCAGGTGGGAATAGGTTTGATCCTTAACTCCGGTTGAAGAGTTAAGATCCCACCTGTCAAGCTGTGTGGCTCCCCCAAATTTAAATACACAAGATATAAAAACACATGCAAGTTCTGGAAGGCAGAAGGATGACAGTGAAAATTGTCCTCAGGACCACATCCAGAGAGAGCAGTGTGTCCCCTTATACTTTATATACTTGATGTAAACAGCGTTTTTTTGCTTGTACACCTCTGGTGCCTGGCACTCGTAAGATCCGGCCGCCCAGTGGGAACACTGTGGACTTGTAGGGATGTGTTCCCAGTCTTGCCCAGTGGGAAGTAATACCGCAGCAGGCATATGTGGTGAAACACTCTTCCTCTCATTCGTTTTCTTAGGAGGACAGTCTGGACGTGGAATTGCCAAGCCGTCTTTTGGAAAAGACTTGGGGCTCCCCTTGGTGGTCCAGGGGTTAAGAAACTGCCTTGTGATGTGGGGGGGCTCGGGTTAGATCCCTGGTCGGGAGACTGAGTGCCACCTGTCTCAGAGCAACTAATCCTGAGCACCACAACTGGAGCGCCCATGCCCAGCGACCCAAGACCCTGCATGCCGCAACAAAGACCCCAGGCAGCCAAATAAATAAATTAAAAAAAAAATTTTTTTAATCTGTGACTTGACAGGCAAATCTGTTGCATTGTTGACCTGCATTTCCTTGGTGACTGGCAGAGTTGAACTTCTTTGTGTGTTGTTATCTGCACATTTGTCTTTTTTTCTTGTGTGCATTACTGTTTGTATGTCTTCCTGCTGACCTCGGCGCCTTGCTTTTTCTTTTAATTTTATATCGGAGCATAGTTGATTAACAGTAATGCGTTAGTTTCACATATACAGCAGAGTGACTCGGTATACACGTGCGTGTGTCTGTGGTTTTTCAAATGCTTTTCCCATTTAGGTTGCTGTAGAATACTGAACAGTTCCCTTGTCATTTATCTGTTTTAAATATAAATGTGTGTGCATGTCCATCCCTACCTCCCAGTCGGTCTGTCCCTCGCCCACCCTTTCCCCCTGGTAAACGTAAGTTCATTCTCTTAAGTCTGTGAGTCGGTTCTGTTTTGTAAATCAGTTTATTTGTACCATTTATTATTTTTTTTTAGATTCCACGTGTAAGCAATATCATATGAGATTTTTCTTTCCCTGTCTGACTACAAATGGCATTGGTTCATTCTTTTTAATGACCGAATCATCTTCCATCGTATATGTGTACCACATATATCCGTCAGTGGACATTTAGGCTGCTTCCATGTCTTGCCTGTTGTAAATAGCGCGTCAGTGAATACTGGGGTGCGTGTGTCCTTTCAAATCGTGTTTTTCTCTGCAGATATGCCCAGGAGAGGGATGACAGGTTCGTACGGTAGGTTTTTTGGTTTTTGGAGGAAACCTCCGTACTGTTCTCCATTCTGACTGTACCGTTTACATTCCCCCCAGTAGTGTAGTGGGGTTCACTGGGTCTTCTCTTGTTCATTGTTCTTTATGTTGCAAATAGATGCCCAAGGCGTATTGTGTGCCTTTCAAACACTGATGGTTGGTTGTGTCTGTGTATGCTCAGTTGTGTCCAACTCTTTGCCACCCCGTGGACTGTAGCCCGCCAGCCCCCTCCGCCCATGGACATTTCAAGGCAAGCATACTGGAGTGGGTTGCCCTTTCCTACCCCAGGGGGTGGTTGGTTGGGGTTAGGTTTTTTTAATTGAAGTAGAGTTGCTTTACAGTGCTTCAGGTGTACAACAGAGGGATTCAGTTACACCTATAGATCATTATAAGATATTGAATATAGTTCCCTGGGCTATACAGTGGGTCCTTGTTTATATGTATGCTAGTGCGTATCCTGTTAATCCCAAACTCCAAATTTATCCCTGCTGTGGCCTGTTGTAATCACAATTTTATATGTCTGTGAGTCTGTTTCTGTTTTATAAGTAAGTTCAGTTCTATCATTTTTTAAGATTCTGCATTTAAGTGATATCATACGGTATTTGTCTTTCTCTCTCATAATTTCATTTAGTATGTTAATCTCCAGGTCCATCCATGTTGCTCCATATGGCATCATTTCATTCTTTTTTTTTCATGGCTGAGTAATATTCCACCGTGTGTGTGTGTGTGTGTGTGTGTGTGTGTGTGTGTGTAGAACATCTTTGTTATCCATTCATCTGCCAGTGGACATTTAGGTTGCTTCTATGCCTTGGCTGTTGTAAATGGTGCTGCTAGTGGAGTCCATGTATCTTTTCAAATTAGAGTTTTCATCTTTTCTGGACATATCCCCACGAGTGGGATTGTTGGATCACATGGTAGCTCTTTTTTTTTTTTTTTTTTTGACAGTGCTATATAACTTGTTTCAATTCAGCCAAGGAATTGAACCCCGGGCCATAGTTTTGAGGGCTTCACTGGTGGCTCAGCTGGTAAAGAATCTGCCTGCAATTCAGGAGACCTGGGTTCCATCCTTGGGTTGGGAAGATCCTCTGGAGAAGGGAAAGGCTACCCACTCCGGTATTCTGGCCTATACAGTCCATGGGGGTCACAAAGAGTCGGACATGACTGAGCGACTTTCACTTCCCACAGCAGTGAAAGTACAGAATCCTAACCCCTTGACCACCAGGGAATTTACTTTTTTTTTTCTCCCCCTGGGACTGTCAGGACTTTGAATGACAATCTGTGGAGGTGCACTTGGTTCACAAGTGGATGGTTACAAGGGACCATTGCTCTTGCTAGCAGCTCAACAGAGAGGGGCAGAAAAGTAACTAAAACCATTGTTTTAAAAGCGCCCCCAGACCCTCCCCCACATAAATGAAACCCCTCCCTAGCATTGTCGTCATTGCCTGTAGGGTGCCTCTCAAAACGAGCGGTTATACCTGTGTTTGTATGTTGCAAAAATTACTATCTTCCTTAACTTCTGGACCAGGGCTCGGCCCAAGGCCCTGGGTCGAAGTTTGGGAAGCCTGTCCAGGTGGAGGACTACAGGTTGGTCCCTGCAGACTTGGTACCCAGGGGTACCTCACTGTGTTTTTCACACGATGATGATCTAGTTGGGGAGAGACAACGCCACGCCAAGGATGAAAACTGCAGGAGTAGGTTTTCACATCCCACGTGCGTAGAAACGCGAGTGAGAAGGAATTGGGGAAGGAAAGATCCATGAAGCAGAGCTTCCCAACAGAGGTGTGACCTCCAGATGCCTCAGGGCGTTCTCCCGGACGCCCCTGCAGGCGGGCATTTGGTCCCTGCTGCCCTCTGTCTGTCCGCCCAGACCTGGCTTTGTGATCGAGAAAGTTTGAGGAGAGCTTAGATGCACGTGTCTAAAATCATCACCCATGTTCCCTCAAGGGAACACCGTCAAAGAGCATTGGAGAAGTGGGGTTCAGGCTCAGACAGGATTGGCTCAGACACTCACATTTGGAAGGCTGGAATTCCTGATGGCTGTGCCATCCTTGTTTCCTGGATATGGCAGGAAGTATAGTAATCTCACACCCCTCTTAGAGGAGCTTTGCTCGCACGGGTGGAATCGCTGCCTTCTCTGGGGAGACCGCAGCACATCCTGTCTAAGGCATTTTGCAAATGTGCAGTAAGTCACTTCAGTCGTATCCGACTCTTTGCGACCCAACGGACTGTAGTCCGCAGGCTCCTCTGTCTGTGGGATTCTCCAGGCAGGAATACTGCAGTGGGTTGCCGTTCCCTCCTCCAGGGGAATCTTCCTGACCCAGGGATCGAACCTGCGTCTCTTATGTCTCCTGCCTTGACAGGCGGGTTCTTGACTACTAGCGCCACCTGGGAAGCTTTAAGGCACTTTGCAAATAGAGCTCCTTTTTAATTAATCTTTTAAACATGAATCCAGATGGACAAAGGCACTTAGATATTAGCAATAAATTGTAGCTACTTTAATTCTAGGTTTCAATGAGGTGGTGGATATTTATTAAATAATAGATACGTATTTATTAAATAATAGGTATCATTGGAACTTCCCTGATGATCCAGTGGTTAAGACTTGGCCTTCCACTGTAGGGAGTGGGTTTGATCCTGGTCATAGAGCTAAGATCCCACATGCTCAGCTGCAAAAAACACAGGACATAAATAATAGAAGCAGTATTATAACGAATTCAATAAAGAGTTTAAAAATGGTCCACATGAAAAAAAAGTTTGGCTTTTTTTTTTAGGGGAAAAAAAAAATTGGTACCAGGTGGTGTTGAGTGGGTCTTTGGATGCTAGATTTCAGGAGTTTTAGTAAGGAAAAAAAAAAAGTTCAGTGTTTTTTCTCAGTTCTTTGGAGTGAAACACTGGGGCGGCGTGCGGGAGTTGCCATGAATGAAGTTTTACTGTCTTGTAAGAGACGCAATGGCTTCAACCTGAGGCAGGCCCACCCAAGGTTGGCTTTTCCCTGGCCGAGGTGATAGTTGGTGACAGGACATCTGAGCCAAGAGTCACCCTTCTCTGATGGTTGTCTAAAGGCCGTTCCGTCTTTTGTACGTAGACACCTGCTGGACTGTGTATTGTCCTCTGAACCATCCATTGCATCGTTGAAGCTGTTTGGATAACTTTGTTAAAAAATCAATGACTTTATTTTTGGCTACACTGGCTCTCCATTGTTGCATGGGCTTTCTCTAGTTGTGGCGAAGTAGGGGGGCTACTCTCCAGGTGTGACACTTGACTTCTCATCAAGGAACCCCCAGGCTGAGTAGTTGTGGCCCCCGAGCTTCGTTGCCCCACGACGGCAGGTGAAATCTTCCCGGCCCCCCAGGGATTGAACCTGTGTCCTGGGAACAGGCGAGTAGATTCTTAACCCTTGGACCCAGCAGGAAAGACTTCGCCTTCCAACTGCTGCCTGCCCTTTACTTTTAGTATTTAATGGCCGATATACAAGGGTACCTTTCCTAGGCTGTTTGAGTTGGCAGAACATTCAAGTTAACTCTCATTTCAGCAGACTGACTTCCCCAGACCGCTCAATATGTGAACGTTTCTTTTCTCAACATAATGCCTGTTTTGGCTGTTTTTTTTTTTTTTTTCTGGCTTCCCCATGTGGCTTGTGGCATCTTGGTACCCTGAGCAGGAATGAACCCAGGCCCTCTGCAGTCAAAGCACCGAGTCTCAACCACTGTACCTCCAGGAAATTACCTGACTTTTTTTTTTTCTTGTTTGTTTTAAACTAAATTCCCTAAGCTGGGTTAATATTTTATTAACCAGGAAGTGAGTGAAGTCGATCAGTCGTGTCTGACCTTTGCGACCCCATGGACTGTAGCCTCCCAGGCTCCTCCTCTGTCCATGGGATTTTCTCCAGGCAAGAATACTGGAGTGGGTTACCATTGCCTTCTCCAGGGTATCTTCCCGACCCAGGGATCGAACCCAGGTCTCCTGCATTGTAGGCAGATTCTTAACCCACCTGAGCCACCAGGGAAGTCAGTTAAGCTGGAAGTGGAGAACAAACCTGCCCACTTGTGGGGTCCCGGAGGGTGACTGATGATCTAATGTCCTCGTCCAGTTACTGAACCCTTTGAGCTGCTGTCTCTGGGCTCACGAGCGTGACAGTTGCAGAGTCTGGCCCCAGCTAGACAATGGGGGATGCTGGGGGAATTGGAGGGGGGAAGTCCGTGGTCTCCTGTAGACCAGCCATGGAACCTGGAAGGGACCTTTCTCCTGAGGACACAGCAAGATAAACACACCTAGGGCAGTCAGCTCTCAGCACAGCCGCCTGGGTGGGGTGGGGCCGGTTGCAATGGCCAGACCTGGAGCAGATGCACCTCCTGGGCTCCGAGCGGGTGCCGGATGTGTGTGCAGAACTCTCCCGCCCCACACATCAGGTGGTAGATGACGGCTTGGCTTGCACTTGTGCTCTGCCCGCTGGCTGGCTGGTCGCTGCCCTCTCGTGGAGTCTCCTCTAACAGCCCTGAGGTGGTCTCAACAGAAGACAGCTCTTCCCATGGACGGAAGGGTCCGTCCAAGGCTCATTTGATGGCTCAGGTCAGAAGAGTGTTTCAGGACAAAGCAGCGGATGCATGGCCAGCTCATTTGTTGGGAGTGTGGTTATTGTAACACCCACGAGCTTTAGTTATGGCCTGGATATATATATGCATGTACAATATACATCATAAAGCTTCAGCTTCCCCCATGGCTCAGATGGTCAAGCGTCTGCCTGCAATGCGGGAGACCCGGATTTGATCCCTGGATTGGGAGGATCCCCTGGAGAAGGGAACAGCTACCAAAGAATTGATGCTTTTGAACTGTGGTGTTGGAGAAGACTCTTGAGAGTCCCTTGGACTGCAGGGAGATCCAACCAGTCCATCCTAAAGGAGATCAGTCCTGATTATTCATTGGAAGGACTGATGCTGAAGCTGAAACTCCAATACTTCGGCCATCTGATGTGAAGAGCAGACTCACTGGAAAAGACCCTGATGCTGGGAAAGATTGAAGGCAGGAGGAGAAGGGGACGACAGAGGGTGAGATGGTTGGATGACATCACCAACTCAATGGACATGAGTTTGAGTAAACTCTGGGAGTTGGTGATGGACAGGGAGGCCCGGCATGCTGTAGTCCATGGGGGTCACAAAGAGTCAGACACGACTGAGCGACTTCACTGTCACTTTCATATGCATGTACAGAATGCCTGCGTGTGTTTTGCCAAGGTAGGTGTGTGTGTGTGTCTGTATGCATGTTAGTACGTGTTGGGGAAAGCTAGAACTGGATATGGAAATGGATGAAAAGTGAAAGTGTTCATCACTCAGTTGTGTCTGACTCTTTGTGACTGCATGGACTGTGTAGCCCGCCAGGCTCCTCTGTCCGTGAGATTCTCCAAGCAAGAATACTGGAGTGGGTTGCCATTGCCTTCTCTAGGGGATCTTTCCAACCCGTGGATCAAACCAGGGTATCTTGCATTGCAAGCAGATTCTTTACCTGCTGAGCCAAATGCCTAAGAGTGTGAAAAACATCAATGCCTTGGCGCAGCTTCCAAAACAAGCAGTCTTTGTTTTTCTGATATTTAATCATAGGCTGCTGGTTTAAAAGGTTTTGTTAATGTATTTGCTGCTGTCTTAAAAAAGTTGTATAAGTGAAAGTGAAGTCGCTCAGTTGTGTCCGACTCTTTGCAACCCCATGGACTGTAGCATACCAGGCTCATCCGTCCATGGGATTTTCCAGGCAAGGGTACTGGAATGGGTTGCCATTTCCTTCTCTCCCGGCGCCCCCCCCCCCCCCCAAAGGTTTTATCCTTTGTATATGGCAATTTCCTGAAATAAGTCCCATAAAAATACTGTTGCAATGTGAAATGAGTATTTCTCCATTTCATACCCATTTTTTGTTTAATGTTTGTGTGAATTGTATTTTGCCCCCAAATGGCAGTGTGTGTGCCCATGTGAGCCATGTGTGTACCTCCTCTCCTCTGGGTATGATGTGCCCGAGTACCCTCTAATGTGTGTTTGCATCTGATCTCTGCCTGTTTGCAATTGGAGCGGGGACTAGCGTGCGCAGACATGGATGGATTTGATTCTTTAAAGTCATTGAAGGGAGGTTATCCGTGCCCTTGATGGAAGGGCGTAGTCGGTTCGGGGAGGAGAGGGTTCCCTGGAACCCGTGGCTCATTCTTCTTCCTTGCTTCCCCTAGACAAGCAGATGGTCAGCCTGGGGAGGACTGCCCAGGAGCACCGTGGGACCCCCGGCAAACCTCTGAACCCCCTGGCGCCCAGGAAGGGCCCGAGGTGTCCCGGGAGGCCCGCGGCCGGGCGGGCACCCTCCCTCGCGATTATCGGTACCTGGAGCCGCGCGCGCCTCTGGACCCCCCCGCCCGGGGGCAGGAGCCCCGGCCCCTGAGCGCCGCCCTGCAGAGGCCACCGCCGCCCAAGCGCGAGCTCCGGCCACCGCCGGGAGGCGCGCACAGCCGGCCCCGCACCTCGGTGGCCTCCTCCGAGGCAGTGGACACGCGGAGCGCGCGGCGCGCGGAGGAGCCTGCTGCCCGGCCCCGGCGGGAGGCGCCGCTCCCTGCCCCGTTCCGGCCCCTGCAGACCTCCGACATGGACACCTCGCGCTCGCCGTCGCCTCAGTTTGCGCCACAGAAGCTGACAGACAAGCCCCCGCTGCTCATCCAGGACGAGAATGCCGCCAGGTAGTGTCTCTCCCTACCTTCTTGCCCTGTTTAGGGCTACCTGCAACGGCGGGAGTGTCCAGTGCATCCTCCCTGCGTGTGAACATGCACGCCCCCCCATCCGCCCCTCCCCCCACCCGCCGCCGGCAGCCTTGACTCCACCCCCCATGCTGAGTCCTGGGACTAACATGGGGAAGACCCCCACAACCTCACACCCCCTCCAGTGGTCACTTGGATTTTTAACTTGCTGGCGACTTTCCTGTCCCCCAAGGGCCAGAGGGGCAGCGCGAGGGTCACAGTTCAGTCGCTCAGTCGTGTCTGACTCTTTGTGACCCCACGGGCTGTAGCACGCCAGGCCTCCCTGTCCATCACCAACTCCCGGAATCTACCCAAACTCATGTCCATTGAGTCGGTGATGCCATCCAACCATCTCATCCTCTCTCGTCCCCTTCTCCTCCTGCCTTCAGTCTTTTCCAACAGCAGGGTCTTTTCCAGTGAGTCAGTTCTTCACATCAGGTGGCCAGAGTATTGGAGTTTCAACTTCACCATCAGTCCTTCTAATGCATATTCAGGACCGATTTCCTTTAGGATGGACTAGTTAGATCTCCTTGCAGTCCATGGGACTCTCAAGAGTCTTCTCCAACACCACAGTTCAATAGTTAATGACAATGAAATAAAACCTGTTGCTCAGTTGCACCCTGTGGGGCTAGCCGCTAGCACCCTGGACAGCGCAGAGTATGGCTGTTTTCATCCTTAAGGGAAAGTTCTGTTGCATTTCCCTGCTGTAGAGTCTTGACTCTACAGTTGGAGACACTTGCCTTTTTGGTGGTGCTGGATCTTCCCTGCTGTCGCGTGTGGGCTTTCTATAGCAGCAGCAAGCAGGGGCTTCTCTTGTCACGGAACACGGGCTCAGTAGTTGCCGCACCCCAGCTTCGTCTCTCTGAAGGATGTGTGGTCTCCGTGGACCAGAGTTCGAACACGTGTCTCCTGCATTGGCAGGTGGATTCTTTTACCACTGAGCCACCAGGAAGGTCCCTGAATTTTATTTTACCCCCGAAGACAGCACCGCATGGACGTTAACTGATAGCATCCTGAGATTCCCCCCGGGGTGGAATATCAAGTGCAGCTTCATCTAGGGGTCAGCACTGCCCTTGTCCGAATGCAGCTGACACTTAGAGGTCCTTTCTCTTGGGCACATTGAGGAGCTCTGAAAGGGAGGAGAAGCGATGCAGTGGTTTTTGAGTGGAGGGTGGAGTGTGTATGAGAATGTTGCAGATGAGCTGACTTGGGCCTCTTGGCTCTCGGGCCCTGGTCTGGGATGTGGTGGGCTCCTCCGAGGAACGTGGCTGAGTGTTTGCTCGGTACTCTTGACCTCTGTTGACTTTAGGAGGTGGGTGGGGGGACTGTCGGTTTTCTTTTTTTTTTTTTTTGGTTTTCATTTTTTTCTTGCCCCGAGAGAGTGTGGATTTTCTCACTCTTGTCTTTTCCGAGAGCCTGAGAGGAGATTCCACAAGCAGTGGCAATACTTGTTGACAGTATCCAGTGGGGACCTCTTGACGCATCCACTAGGCTCCCACTCGGTATGTCATTTTCGGGGACCAGCGAGGTTTTCCTGAACCAGCGTCATTTGCTGTACTGGCCTTTGTAGAAGACCGGGTTCTGGTTAAAGGAGCACAGCGGTGGGGCAGAGGGTGACCATGCCACTCAGAGTTTCCTAGCCAAGAAGGTCAGCTTACCATGTACCGAGTTCAGTGTCTCCGTCCCCAGGGCCAGTGTTACAGGTTGGTGACAGCCTGAGAGGGTGGAATGCCTTTGAGATCCACCATGAACTTTGAGCCAGGGTTCATGAAGGGAGACCTGCTCCACACCCGTCATCAGCTACCAACCAGACAGGGAGTAAAACACATCAATCGGACAGGGCCTGTGAGCAGCCTGGTGTTTGTGCAGAGACGCTCGGGGTTCCCCTGGTGGCTTAGACGGTAAAGAATCTGCCTGTAGCGCAGGAGACATGGGTTTGACCCCTGGATCGGGAAGATCCCCCCTGGAGAAGGAAATGTAACCCACTCCAGTATCCTTGCCTGGAGAATCCCATGGACAGAGGAGCCTGGCGGGCTACAGTCCACGGGGTCGCAGAGAGTCGGACACGCCTGAGCGACTGACATACACAGACACAGATGCTCTTCTTTGGCCTGTGTGCCTGCTGACTGATTTCTTGAGTGCTGTCCTGTATCTCCCCCCTTCCAGTTAGCTCTACTTGGGGAGCCTTCTGGGGCACAGAGCAGCCCCTTTGTCCTGAGACAGGCCTTCTCGAATTCAGCGGGTGGGTCCTGCGGTCTCAATGTGTGCCAGTCCGAGGCAGGGATGCAGAGAGCAGGAAAGTGCAGCCTTCCCACCCTGCAGGGGATTTTAGAGAGTAGTCACTCGCTCAGAGTAAAAAATGCATCCACTCGTGTTCCGAAAGCAGTGTTCTCTGGTATTCTGGCCTGGAGAATTCCATGGACTGTGTAGTCCCTGGGGTCGCAAATAGTCGGACACGACTGAGCATGTTTCACTTCACTTCACTAAGTCACTAGCAGTGGGGAGCGTTTCTATGCGTGGAGGGAAAAGAAGGCAATGAAGAGGGGTCTTGCCTGTGTTTTTCTCCTTGGGTGCAATGCTTCAATTCTCCTTCTGAAATTGAGCACCTCGAGGCAGAGGAGGGTCAAGAGACCCAAGTTGGGGGGCCGGGGGCAGGAACTCCTAGACCTTGTCTCCCCAATCTTGGAACGTGTGACCTGGATGGGCCCATCTTTTGAGTTGGGCTTCCCTGTCTGGAAGGCACCCGCCTCCCACCCCTACCATGGGACCAGCCGGTTTGCTCATCTGAGTTCTGATCATTGAGCTGCGCCTGGGCTCACGGCGTGTCTCCAGCGGACCACCCTTGTCTTGGCAGAATCGAGCGGGTGATGGACAACAACACCACGGTAAAGATGGTGCCCATCAAGATAGTGCACTCGGAGAGCCAGCCAGAGAAGGAGAGCCGCCAGGCGCTGGCCCGCGTCCCCGAGCCGCCTCCGCTGCCCCGGGGCCTTGAGCGGGACCAGATCAAGACGCTCAGCACGTCCGAGCAGTCCTACTCGCGTTTCTGCCCCTACAGCCGCCAGGGCACCGAGCCCCAGCCCCCTGCCAGTGCCCCGGGGCCCCCTGCCAAGGACGACCACGCCTCCCCTCCCGCGCTCAGCTACCTGAAGGCCAAAGACAGGACCGCCGACGACCTCAAGTCAGAGGAGCTGGCCCGCGAGATCGCGGGCAGGGATAAGTCGCTGGCGGACATCCTGGACCCAGGCGTGAGGATGAGAACCACCATGGACCTCATGGAGGGCATCTTCCCCAAAGATGAGCACCTCCTGGAAGGCGTGCAGCAACGGAGGAAGCTGCTCCCCAAGGTGCCCTCGCCCAGGATGGCGGAGGAGAGGTGAGTAGACCACCCCATCCCACCTCTGCCTCTCTCCTTACCTGGGTGCGGTTCTAACCTCTTGGGCTTCCAGGGCGAGGGGCCACGGACGTATCTCTTTATCCGTTCTCGTGCATGTTCTCTGCTGACAGGTTTCTCCATAAGTGCTTGGCACTTTGGGATTTTTTTTTTTTGACACCCTCCCCAAATTAAAGGTCCATTCTGGGGACCGCGACGTCAGTTGGGCAAAGATGGGAAAAGACACGTTTCTAGTGATGCCCATGGGGCGTTTTCTCTGCTGTCTGCCCTCAAGACACTTCGCAATGTCGGGAGATACTTCTAGTTGTCGCCCCTGGGAGAGTGGAGGTCAGGGATGGTGCTCATCGACCTACGGGGCACAGGACGCTGCCCATCCCGCCCCCCCGCCCCCAAAACAAAGAATGGTCCAATGCCAAAGGTCACTAGTGCCGAGGTGCAGAGGCTTGTTACAGAGTGAAAGCTGAGGCTATGGAGGATGTGTGCTTAACAAAAGAGGCCTTCTGTTGTTATGTATTTAGCTGAGGGGGTGAATTTGCTGTAGTTTATTCTGTATAGAGGGTGGGGAGGGGGGGAGCTTCCCTGGTGGCTTACATGGTAAAGAATCCACTTGCAATGGGGGAGACCTGGCTTCAATCCCTGGGTCGGGAATATCCCCTGGAGAAGGGAATGGCCACCCACTGCAGTATCCTGGCCTGGAGAATCCCATGAACAGAGGAGCCAGGACTGAGCTGCTTTCACTTAACATCCGCACTTGGAGGCTGGAAGTCACGGGTGGCAGTAACATGTCTGCTTATTGTTACGGCCGGAGATATTATCGTTTCGGACTACTCCAGGGGATCTTTGGTCAGGAAGATCCTCTGGAGAAGGGAATGACTACCCACTCCAGTATTCTGGCCTGGAGAATCACACAGACAGAGGAACCTGGTGGGTTACACTCCGCGGGGGTTGCCAAGAGTGGGTCACCAAGGCAGTGGGTCGCCAAGGCAGAGTCTTAGCCACTGGACCACCAAGGAAGCCCACTGTGTCCCTGCTTCCGCTGTCTCCTCTCTCTGGCTGGTGTCCGTTCGTCAGCCCCAAGGCTCGCAGGCCCCAGCCCAGGTTTCAGGTGCGTCTGTGGGCACACGATCAGAGCTAACGTGGACGTTCTGCCGTTTGGTTCCCCAGGAGGGAGGAGACCAGTGTGCTGGCGGCCGCACCCTTGGCCACCAACTCCGCCTACTACAGCACGTCGGCCCCCAAGGCGGAGCTGCTGATAAAGATGAAGGACCTGCAGGAGCAGCAGGAGCCAGAAGAGGACTCGGGCAGTGACTTGGACCACGACCTGTCAGTCAAAAAGGTAGGGAGGCTGAAATCCGGATGAGAACGTGCTGGCGGGAGGCAGGTGGTGGCCCTTGGGTCCACCCCCAGCCTCGCCCTGCACCCTGCACCATTTGTGTTGGGCGCGATGCTAACATTTGGGCCTGCGTGTGAAGCCCTTTGTGGAAGAGTCTTCTGTCCTAAGGAGGTCTCTCCACAGGACCTCCTTGCTCTGTCTCTGTCATAAGATCCAGTTTCAAAAGAACTAGGTGGCCACCAGTCTCTTTCATTTTAAGGTCAACCGATAGTGTCTCTTCTATCCCCGTTGAAACCCAAGGGATTTAACTATGTGACCTTCGGCATGGTCCATACCGTGTTTGAGTACCAATTTCAAATTCCTGTGATCAGGTAATAAATCCAACAGCAGATCGTGAAGGGCTGTGTTAACCAAAAAAGCAGCCCTTGTTCAACTCCAGAAACTAACCCAGGCCCTTGGGGATACAGCGGCAACACGCGAAATAGTCATTCCTTCCCTGAAGGCACTGCGTATTCGCAGCACAAAAATAAACACATAATACAGGGCCCAGGGGCCACACCCGGCCCCCAACCTGCTGTTGTCAATAAAGCTTTATTTAAAGACAGCCAATTCATTCATTTACATACGGCCTCTACATATTGTATTACATATGGCCTTTACATGTTGTGTTACGTTTACGATACTGTAAGCGGTATTGAGTAGTGGCCGTGTGGCCTCTGAAGTCTAAGATATTCACCCTCTGGCTCTTTACAGAAAACGCTTGCACACGTATAATGTAATCGGTCAGAAAAGTTAAACCAGGGTGAAGGCATACAGAGGTAAAAGGAGTGTGATTGTAGAGAAGGCTCTGATGAGCTCATGATGCAGAAAAACCTGCAGTGACATGAGGGAGTGTCCGGTTCTGTCAGGGACTGGGTTGGGGGGAGAGTGGGGGCAGCACATACAAAGGCCCTGGGGTAGGAGATACGTGACATGTTGGGAAGGCAGCAGAGACCACTGGCGGGAGCACTGTGGACAGGAGGACGGGCGATTGTAGATGTAGGTCAGGGACCCAGGGGGTGGACCAGGAGGAAGGGGGATGGGAGGTGAGGTCAGGGAACAGTGGCTGAAGCTGTGTGGACGAGGAGGAGGGAAGATGGAACAGGAGGTCAGGGCCTTACGGTGGGAGCTCCATGGAGATGTGAGAGGCAAATAGGAGATAACAGTCTGGGACCCGTGGCCGGAGCTGTATGGACAGAGATGGGGAAGATTGAACTTGAGGTCACATGGACCCGTGGCTGGAGCTGTGGACAGGGAGGAAGATGATGATCGGATAACACATCAGGAACCAATGACTGGAGACGTGTGGATAAAAAAGAACACGATTGGAGAGACGGTCAGGCTGCTTGAGCCCCAGCTATGTAGGCGAGGAGGGACGATGGGCCACAGCGTCGTAAGACAAGTGGTTGGACCCGTGTGAACAAGGATGCAGAGGTTTGGAGAGGAAGTCAGAGACCAGTTGGCTGGAGCCGTGTGGCCACGGAGCCGGAGGATTGGAAAGGAAGTTGAGGACCAGTGGATGGAGCTCTCTGCATGAGGAGGAACAGGATTGTAGATGACTGTTAGGGACAGGGGGCCAGAGCCGTGTGGTCAAGAATGAGGAGGATTGCTGTTCAGGTCGGTGAAGGTAGATGAAGCCGTGTAGACAAACAGAAAGGGGAATGAGAGAGAAAGTGAGTTGCTGGAGCTGTGTGGATAAGGAGGAGGATTGGAGTTGTGGCCAGACCAGTGGCTGGAGCCGTGTGGACAAGGAGCAGGAGGACCGGAAAGGAGGTCAGGGACTTGTGTCCGGAGATGTTTCAACAAGCAGGTGGAAGGATCTGCAATCAACAGTCAAGGGGGACCAGTGGCTGCTGCTGTGTGAAGAAGGGTGAGGCGGGTTGGAGATAAAGTCGGGACAGAGTGGCTGGACCTGGGTGTGCAAGGAGCAGAAAGACTGGAGATGAAGTCAGCAACAACGTGGCCAGACCTGGGTGAAAAAGGATTAGGAGGTTTGGAGATTTTTAGGTCAGGGGCCAGGGGCTGGGGCCATGTGACAAAGAAGAGGCAGAATGGAGAGGCAGTCAGTGACCGGTGGCTCGAGCTGCTGGACTAGAAAGAAGCAGCTTTGGCTGGAGGTCAGGGACCAGCAACTGGACCTTTGTGGACAAGGAGGAGGAATTTTGGAGAGGAAGTCAGGAACCAGTGAGTGGAGCTGTGTGTATAAGGAAGAGCAGGATGGAGAGAGGGATCAGGGTCCCGTAGCTGTTGCTGTGTAGACGAGGTGGGAACATAAAGTCATAGACAGGTGGCTGGACCTCTGTGAACAAGGATGAAGGGGGTTTGTAGATGAAATCAGGGACCCGTAGCTGGGACTGTGGGAACCAGGATGAGGAGGATTGCAGTTCAGATCAGTGACCACTAGATGGAGCCGTGTCGGCAGAATGGAAGGGGTTTGAGAGAGGTTAGGGACCAGCTGTAGCTTGTGTAGACAGGGAGGAGGACG
The DNA here is from genome assembly GCF_910594005.1 of Cervus elaphus. Taxonomy (NCBI): domain Eukaryota; kingdom Metazoa; phylum Chordata; class Mammalia; order Artiodactyla; family Cervidae; genus Cervus; species Cervus elaphus. The sequence continues at coordinate 172,457,849 of NC_057848.1, read as the reverse complement.
CTTGTAGAGAAAGTCAAGGGGCGGGTGGCTGGAGTTGTGTTGACATGCAGCTGGAGGATAGGAAGAAAGGCAGGGACCAATGGCTAGAAGCCCTCTGCACAAGGCCGAGGAGGACTGGAGAGGAAGTCGGGGACCAGTGGTTGGAGCTTTGGGGACAGAGGAGGAGGTCTGGAGATGCACTCAGGTGGCCGTGGCTGATGCTGTTTGGTCAAGGAGGAGGAAGATAGGAGATGAGGTTGGGGGCCATGGGTGGAGCTGTGTGGACAGGGAGGAGGGAACACATAGAAGAACTCAGGGACCAGTTGCTGGTGCTGTTTGGACACAGAGCAGGAGGATTGGAAAGATAACCGAGGAGCGGAAAGGAAGCCAGTGGCTAGAGGCTCTCTGTACAAGGAGGCGGAGGACTGCGGATTAAGAAAGGTACCAGTGGCTGGAGCTGTGTCTACAAAAAGGACAATTGGAGAAAATGTCAGTGACAGGGGGCCATGCCTGTGTGAGCACGGATGCGGAGGTTCCTCAATTAATAATTCAGGGACCACCGGCTGGGACTGCGTGGACGTGAATGAGGAGCGCAGTTCAGGTCAGTTCAGTTCAGTCGCTCAGTCGACTCTTTGCAACCCCATGGACTGCAGCACGCCAGGCCTCCCTGTCCTTCACCAACTCCCGGAGTTTACTCAAACTCATGTCCATTGAGTCGGTGATGCCATCCAACCATCTCATCCTCTGTCACACCCTTCTCCTCCCACCTTCAATCTTTCTCAGCATCAGGGTCTTTCCCAATGAGTCAGTTCTTCGCATCAGGTGGCCAAAAGTATTGGAGTTTCAGCTTCAACATCATTCCTTCCAATGAATATTCAGGACTGATCTCCTTTAGGATGGACTGGTTGGATCTCCTTGCAGTCCCAGGGACCCTCAAGAGTCTTTTCCAACACCATAGTTCAAAAGCATCCATTCTTCAGCAGTTCAGGTCAGTGACCACTAGATGAAGCTGTGTAGACAAAGAGAAAGGGGAATAAGAGACAAAGTTAGGGACCAGTGGCTGGAGCTGTGTGGACAAGGAGGAGAGGGATTGTAGAGGAGATCATTGACTTGTGGCCAAAGGTGTACGGACAAGAAGGAGGAGAACTGGAGAGGAGGTCAGGCACCAGTGGCTTGGCCCGTGTTGAGGAGGCGTAGGAAAGATTGAAGGACTTGTCTGGGGAGGTGTGTGGATAAAAGGATGGAGACTGGAGAGAAGGTCAGGGACTCGTGGCTATATCTTTGTGGACACGGAGAAAGATTGCAGATGAGATCAGGGACCAGTCACTGGAGTGGCGTGGACTCGGGGCAGGCTTGTAGAGGATGTCAAGGACAGGTGGCCGGAGATCTCTGTACAGGTAGGAGGACCTCCGGTGACAGAGTCAGGGACTGGTGGCTGGAGCTGTGTGGACCAGGATGAGCAGGACTGCACTTCAGGTCAGCGACCACTGCAAGGACCTGTGTGGAAAAGACGACGTGTTATGGGAGACAAGGTCAGAGGCAGCACATGGAGTTACGGGCACAGGGCGGTGGGTCTGTGAGGTCACCAGGGACCTAAGGGTGCTGCTTTTGTGAACACCAGAAGGTCAGGAACCCGTTGGCTGGAGCTATGTGGACAGGGTTTGATAAGGTGGGAAGGAGGACCAGGGCCAGTGGCTTTGAGTTATTGGAGATGGAGTAAGAATAGATTATGGGCTTCCCTTGTAGCTCAGCTGGTGAAGCATCCGCCTACAATGCAGGAGACCGGGGTTCGATTCCTGGGTTGGGAAGATCCCCCTGGAGAAGGAAATGGCAACCCACTCCAGTGTTCTTGCCTGGAGAATCCCCATGGACTGGAGCCTGCCAGGCTCTTCTGTCCACGGGATCACAAGAGTCGGACATGACTTAGTGACTAAACCACCAGCACCACCAAGAATAGATTGGAGAGGTCAGGGAATTTTCTCCAGCGGTAGGTGGACTAGGGGGATGAAAAATTTGAGATGAGGTCAGCAACTTGTGCCTGGCTTTCTTTGCAGAAGAGAAAGAGGATGGTAGATGAGGGCAGGGACCAGTGACTTGGAGCTGTGTGGATTCGGCACAGGAGGCGCACAGAGGAGGCCGTGAAACATGGTTGGGGCTCAGTTTTCAGGGAGGAAATGATTCGTAGTCAAGGCAAGGACTGTTGGCTGGACCACCATGCCAAAGGACGAGGGCAGCTGCACTTCCGGCCTTTGACCACTAGATGGCGATGTGGAGAAAAGAGGGATGCTCACGAGAGACAGGCTGAGGGACCAGTGATGGGAGCTTTGTGTTGAGGAGGAGGTTGATTGACAGGTGGTCAGGGACCTATAGATGCAACTGTGGGAACACAAGAAGGAGTCATGGAGCGCAGCTCGGGGACCAGCGGCTGGAGCTGTGTGGACAAGCAAGAGGAAGATTGGAGAGTAGGTCAGGCACTGGCCGCAGAAGCTGTGTGTAGAAGGTGGGGGGCGGGGGGGGAGGGAAAGTTAGTCACACAGTCATGTCTGACTCTTTGTGACCCCAAGGACTGTAGCCAGCCTGGCTCTTCTGTCCATGGGATTCTCCAGGGCAAGAATACTGGAGTGGGTTGCCATGCCCTCCTCCAGGAGATCTTCCCGACCCAGGGATAGAACCTGGGTCTCCGGCATTGCAGGCAGATTCTTTACCCACTGAGCCATCAGGGAAGCCCAGCACAAGAGGGAAAGACTGGGCATAAAGTCTGGGATATAAGGCCAGAGCTGTGTGAACAAGGATGCGGCGTCTTGGAGATGAGGTCAGGTACCAGTGGCTGGGATTGTGAGGACAAGGGTGAAGAGGACTGCGCGGTTCAGGTGAGTTGAATCAGTTCACTTACACAGCCACTTATACAAAAAGGAACGGCGATGCCAGACAGTGCTGTGTGGACCAAAGGAATGGCACTGTGTGGACAAAAGGAGTCATGTATGGATGTGAGAGCCGGACCGTAAAGAAAGCTGAGCGCCGAAGAATGGATGCTTTGGAACTGTGGTGTTGGAGAAGACTCTTGACAGTCCCTGGGACTGCAAGGCGAACCAACCAGTCCATCCTAAAGGAGATGAGTCCTGAATATTCATTGCAAGGACTGATGTTGAAGCTGAAACTCCAGTACTTTGGCCACCTGGTGGGAAGAGCTGCCTTGAGGTATATGGACATGTTGCAGGATAGTGTGGAGAGACAGACATCGAGTTCTCGCAGGAATATATGCAAAAGTAGGCTGGAAGATTTGAGAGGAGGTCAGCAACCTTGTGTCTGGATCTCTGTAGACAAGGATGAGGAGGATTGTAGAAGAGATCAGGGACCAGTGGCTGGAGCTGTGCTGACAGGGAGGACGAGGATTGGAAAGGAAGGCAGGGACCCGTGGCTCAAGGTATGTGGACATAGAGTAGGATAAATTGGAGAAGAAGGTCAGCAACGTGTGCCTGGCTCTGTGTGGACAAGGGGGAAGAGGATCATAGGTGATATCAGGGACCAGTGACTGGAGATCTGTGAACTCAGAGCAGAAGGTCCAGGAACAGTGGCTGGACCTCCGAGAACAAGGAGGAAGAGGATTGTTGATAAAGTCAGGTACCAGTGATGGGAACTGCGTGCCCAAAGGTGAGAACACAGTGGAGGAGAGTCAAAAAGTTGGCTTAAAACTCAGCATTGAGAAATCTGAGATCATGGCATCCGGTCCCATCACTTTATAGCAAATAGATGGGGAAACAATGGAAACAGTCAGAGACTTTATTTTTGGGGGGCTCCAAAATCACTGCAGATGGTGACTGCAGCCATGAGATTAAAAGACGCTTGATCCTTAGAAGAAAAGCTATGACCAACCTAGACAGAATATTTAAAAGCAGAGAGAAAAATAAAAAAAATAAAAAGCAGAGAGATTGCTTTGCTGACAAAGGTCTGTCTAGTCAAGGCTATGGTTTTTCCAGTAGTCATGTATGGCTGTGAGATTTGGATTATAAAGAAAGTTGAGCGCCGAAGAAGTGATGCTTTTGAACTGTGGTGCTGGAGAAAACCCTTGGAGTCCCTTGGACTGCAAGGAGATCCAACCAGTCCATCCTAAAGGCAATCAGTCCTGAATGTGCATTGGAAGGACTCCTGCTGAAGCTGAAACTCCAGTCCTTTGGCCATCTGATGCGAAGAGCCAACTCACTGGAAAAGACACTGATGCTGGGAAAGATGGAGGGCAAGAGGAGAAGGGGATGACAGGGGGTGAGATGGTTGGATGGCATCACCGACTCGATGGACATGAGTTTGAGCAAGTTCTGGGAGTTGGTGATGGACAGGGAGGCCTGGCGTGCTACGGCGTCACAAAGAGTCAGACACGACTGAGCAGCTGAACCGAACTGAAGGGTGAGGACGATTGCAGTTTAGGTCAGTGACCTCTAGATGGAACTGTGTAGAAAAGGGGAAGACTTGATAAGAGAGGAGGTCAGGGACCCGTTCCCGGCCTTGTGTGTGGACAAGGAGGAGGGGGGATTTGTGAGCGGCCAGGGAAGTGTGGGTGCAGCAGTGTGAACACAAGCAGGAATGGATGGGGGTTCAGGGGCCGGTTCCTCCAGCTGTACTGACTCAGGGGGAGAGGACTGGAGATGAGTTCGGTGACCTGATGCCGGAGCTATGTGGACAAGGAGGGGACATCTGGAGAAGAGATCGGGGACCAGCGGCTGGAGCTTTGGGAACACGAGGCAGGAGAATTGGAAAGGCAAGGCAAGGACCAAGTGGCTAGAGCTGTCTGTACCAGAAGGAAGACGATTGTTTGGGAGGACAGGGACCCGTGGCTAGAGCTCGCTGTACAAGGAGGAGCGCAGATAAAGAAAGTCAGGTTCTGGTGCCTGGAGCCGTGTGTTCCAAGTGGAAGTAAGGCTGCAGATAACGTCAGGAACCGGTGGCTGAATCTTCGTGAGGAAGGATGGGGAGGTTTGTAGATGAAGTCGGTCAGGGGCTGTGGGGACAAGGATGAGGAGCATCGTAGTTGAGGTCAGAGATCACTAGTTTAGCCATGTAGACAAAGACCTGGCGGGGGCGGGGGGGGGGGCGGTTTCCCAGGCAGCTCAGTGGTAAAGAATCCGCCTGCCAGTGCAGGAGGCGCAGGTTCAATTCCCGGGTCTGGAAGATCCCCTGGAGTAGGAAGTGGCAACCGGCTCCGGTATTCTGGCCTGGGAAATCCTGTGGGCGGAGGAGCCTGGCGGGTTCTAGCCCATTATTAGATGGCAACTAGTTGGGCGTGACTGAGCATGCACACAGACTCACAGGCCATGAGGGATGAGGCTGGAGCTGTGTGAACACGGAGGAGGATCATCGGGGTGGGAATATTCAGGGATCAGTGGTTGGATCTGTGTGGACAGGAATGGGGCAAGGTTGCAGAGGAGGGCAGGGACTTGTGGCTGAACGTCTGTGGACAGGGAGGAATGATTAGAGATGAGATTGGGTTGGGGGCGTGGGTTTGTGTCTGGAGCTCTATTGACAAGGAGGAAGAGGACTACACCATTGAGGGAGTAGACCAGTGTCTGGAAGCTGTGTGAACAGGGAGGAGGGGGCTTGCATGTAAGGTCATCGACTACCAGATGCAGCCGCATAAATAAAGGGGAAGGGGGCTGGGAGATGCGGTCAGGGACTTGAGGTCAGGGAGCGGTGTAGACAGAACAAGGAGGGACTCGGGGAGAGAAGGAAGTCAGGGCCAGTGGCTGGGATGTGTGGACAAGGAGGGAGGAGGGTTGGAGGCTTGTGGTGGGAAAAAAAAAGGAGTAGGATGGCAGTGTTGAACTCCCCGTGTCATCCCGCAGATTCCTTCTGGCTTTTTCCATATTGTGATTTACGTGTTTCCACGCTCCTTTCTCCATTAGTCCCACCATCCTTTCCCTACCCATCTGTTCCCTCTGTGTCTGCATCTCCACTGCTGCCCAGCAAATAGGTTCTTCAGTATCATCTTTCTAGATTCCACATACATGTGTTAATAAATTTGTTTTTTTTTTTTTCTTTTTGATTTACGTCACTCAGTGTAATAAGCTCTAGGTTCATCCACTTCATTAGAAGTGACCCAAATGTGTTCCTTTTCGTGGCTGAGTAATTTTCCACTGTGTGTATGTACCCCATCTTCTTTATCCATCCATCTGCCCATGGGCATCTAAGTTGCTTCCTTGTGCTGCTGCTGCTAAGTCGCTTCAGTGGTCTCCGACTCTGGGCGAGCCCACAGACAGCAGCCCACCAGGCTCCGCCGTCCCTGGGATTCTCCAGGCAAGAATACTGGAGTGGGCTGCCATTTCCTTCTGCAATGCATGCATGCATGCTAAGTCTCTTCAGTCGTGTCCGACTCTGTGTGACCCCATGGACAGCAGCCCACCAGGCTCCTCTGTCCACGGGATTCTCCAGGCAAGAACACTGCAGTGGGTTGCCATTTGCTTCTCCCGTGTGCTAGCTATTGTAAATAGTGCTTCAATGAACAGTGAGGTACTCGTGTCTTTTTCAGTCACACTTTCCCCCAGGGTATATGTCCAGTACTGGGATTTGCTAGATCATATGGTTGTTTTATTCCTAGGTTTTTTTGTTTTTTTTTTTTTAACTGAAATCTCCATACTGTTGTCCATAACAGCTGTACCAATTTACATTCCCACTAACAGTGCAGGGGGGCTTCCTGTGAGGCTCAGCTGGTAAAAAAAAAAAAATCCACCTGCAAGGCAGGAGACCTGGGTTGAGAAGATCCCCTGGAGCCAGGAAAGGCTACCCACTCTAGTATTCTGGCCTGGAGAATCCCATGGGTTGTATAGTCCATGGGGTCTCAAAGAATTGGACACAACTGGGTGACTTACACTTTGAAACAATACAAGAGGGTTTCCCTTTTCTCCACAGCGTCTCTAGCATTTATTGCTTGCAGATTTTTTCGATGCTGGCCTAGTGGCCAGCGCAACAAGCTGCTGATGGGCCCTCAGGCCGGGAGGTGCGGGCGGGTGCAGGGGGGCGCCCCGGTCAGCGGGGCCGTGACTGAGTCCCGCGCGCTGTACCCACAGCAGGAGCTCATCGAGAGCCTCGGCCGCAAGCTGCAGGTGCTGCGGGAGGCGCGGGAGAGCCTGCTGGAGGACGTGCAGGCCAACAGTGCGCTGGGTGACGAGGTGGAGGCCCTGGTCAAGGCTGTGTGCAAGCCCAACGAGTTTGACAAGTTCCGCATGTTCATCGGGGACCTCGACAAGGTGGTGAACCTCCTGCTGTCGCTCTCCGGCCGCCTGGCCCGCGTAGAGAATGCCCTCAACAACCTGGATGACAGCACGCCTCCGGGCGATCGGGTACTCCCCTGGAGGCGGGACGGGTGGTGGGGGGGGGGGAGGCCCCACGGGGTGTGGAGTGAACACCCAGAAGCCTCGCTGGGCTGGCCGTCCACCTAGTCGCAGAAGATCTTCTCTCTCTCCCTTCTCATAGTGGGGGGTCGCCCCGAGATTCCCCGCGTTGTTCAGTCACCTGGTTGGGTCCAACTCTTTGCGACCCCATGGACTGCAGCACACCAGGCCTCCCTGTCCATCACCATCTCCCAGAGTTTTACTCAAACTCACGTCCATCAAGTTGGTGATGCCATCCAACCATCTCATCCTCTGTTGCCCCCTTCTCCTCCCACCTTCAATCTTTCCCAGCATGAGGGTCTTTTCCGGTGAGTCAGTTCTTGGCATCAGGTGCCCAGAACATGCTAGCATTATTTTATGCATTCAGACTCATGTCCGCTGAGTCGGTGATGCCATCCACAGGCTTATTAGTTAGCGTCGGGGACCATGCCTGTGATCCTCCGGGGCCCTGTATCCCTCGGGGTTTCCATGTTAGGTCCTCCCTGGGCATGCTTGATAAGCTTCACTTTCCTAGAACCAGAGGCAGCGGTGGCCTGCAGCCTCCTCCAGATTCAGCGTAGGGGCCGGGCCTCCACTGTGATCAGCGTTGGGGGAAACTGTCGATGACAGGCACGCTATCGAGGGCAAAGAGGCAGCGTCAGGCTGTGGGAGGCTCCCCTGTGTTTCCAGATAGAAAGCGGTACACGTGGGCGAGACGTGGACACAGGACGCCCTCCCTCCAGTCAGAGCTTGTAGTCTCCATGGATGCCAACTGATCTCTGTGGCCCCTGTTTGGAGAATCAGCTGAGGTCTCTTTGTCTTTTGGTTGGAATTAATGAATTGCAATTAATCCTCCTCTCACTCACACTGGCAGGTCAGGGTGTCCTTTAGCAGGGGGCAGGCGGCCCTGAAAGGTGGTGCAGACCACAGATACTTCCCAGGCTCCGGACCAGGGAAGCGATTTCTGATTTCAGCCCAACAAACCGACCGCCCCCCCCCACCACCACCACCACCCACCAAGCAGCAGCCCTGTGCCTCCGGCCTCTCCTCGGGGCCCCACCACCCCTGTGACACTCCGACTGGGTTTGGGGTTACCAGGTGGTGGAGGAGCGGGAGACTCTGCTGGTGTCGGAAACTGGGACTGAAGATGGGGCGTTCCCTGGCGTGCGCCAGCCGCCACATGGAGACTGTTTAATGCCGTTCCTTGCTCCCTGTCTTGTTTTCACAGCAGGTTACGGGAGGGATGGTAGGTGTGCGCCCTGATCTAGGAATGGGGGCGTCTGTGTGCCCCAGAGTAGGAGCCAGGGCAGCTATGTGACCCGCCTCCCCCGCCTTCCCCCGCCTCCATCTCTCTCCTTCCAACCCGTTGTCCTTCTCACCATCCGCCTCTACTGGTGCCAGAAGGGTTTAGCAATCCTGCCCTCGGAGATCTCTTTAAATGCACTGCTTTGGCCCACTTTGCCCCCATCCGCCGCGTTGTCACGGAAACACCTTGGCGCACACAGGTCCCTCCACCCGCGAGTCCTTCACTGCCTGCGCGCGAAGTTTTGGAATTTTCTGGGCCCGGATGGCCCTCATGTTCCTCCGGGTGTATCCGGGCGGCTTGTGCAGGGCTGTATCTCGGCGCCTCGTGGCGAGGGGGCGGGCGGTGTATCCTGGTGCCTCTTGCCGGGGTGTATCCCGGCGCCTCGTTGGCGGGGGGGGGTGTCTCTGGGCGCCTCCTGCAGGGGTGTATCCAGGTGCCTCGAGCTGGGGTGTATCCGGGCGCCTCCCTGCGCAGGCGGTGGGAGGCGCTGGCCAGCACCCCCCAACCGGGTCCCCAGCAGGCTTGTGCGCCTTCTGTCTGTCCAGCAATCCCTCCTCGAGAAGCAGCGAGTCCTGATCCAGCAGCACGAGGACGCCAGGGAGCTGAAGGAGAACCTGGACCGCCGGGAGGGCATCGTCTTCGACATCCTGGCCAGCTACCTGGGCCCCGAGAGCCTGGCGGACTACGAGCACTTCGTCAAGATGAAGTCGGCGCTCATCATCGAGCAGCGCGAGTTGGAAGACAAAATACACCTGGGTGAGGAGCAGCTGAAGTGCCTATTGGACAGCCTGCAGCCGGAGAGAGGCAAATGAGGGCGCACCCAACCCCCACCCCACCCGGCCCTCCCCGGAGAAGGAGGACGACGCGGATGGGGTTGGCGGAGTCATCAGCTCCGGTCCTGTGGATGCCGCTGAAAACCGTAGCCTGTATTTACGTCCTATCGCTGGGGGTCGGGGGAGGGGGGTGTCCTCTCACTGCCAGGTGGCGGTCAGCAAAGTAATAACTTATATGTGTGCGTTTGGAATGAGTTCTTTAATTCTTAGGTTCCCTTTTGGAATGCTGAGCAGAGCGGCTCCCCCCTCCCCTTTGCCGCGGTGGCCCGGCAGCGTCCCCACGTGGCGCCGGGGCTGGGGTGCGCCCTGCGCGCGTACGCACTGGGGTCACCCCCGTGGTCTCCACCGGCCTTGCGTGCAGACGCTGAACCCTGTCCTCCGCGCGGGCAGGAACGATCGCGTCTCTAGAGAAGGTGCATGTGGGTCGGGGGTGGGGAGTCGCCTGGTGCGTGAGCTGTCCGGTGGATCGCGGGAGGCGCCGGGGCTGGGGTGTGCCCTGCGCACGTACGCACTGGGGTCACCCCCGTGGTCTCCACCAGCCTTGCGTGCGGACGCTGAACCCTGTCCTCCGCGCGGGCAGGAGCAATCGCGTCTCTTAAGAAGGTGCATGTGGGTCGGGGGTGGGGAGTCGCCTGGTGCACGAGCTGTCTCGTGGATCGCGGGAGGCGCCGGGCGGCTGTGTTCGCCCGTGCGTCCGGAAGTGTTGCGCCATTCGTTCTGTCTGTCCTCTAAGGATGACCCCGACCCAGCAAAAAAAAAAATCATGAGGATGAGTATTATTTATTAATGTGTTAGAAAGAGAATAGTTATCCATGCGGTTTAAAGACCAGCGGTGAAATGACGAGCTTTCAGCACGCTGGGTTCACTCATGGTGAAATCGCCACTTGCACAGTCTACATGCTTTAAGGCGCAGGCAGAAGGGACATACTGGTTTTTGTTCTTCTGGAATGACACCCGCGTGCAAATGGTATTTTTCCTGCAAAGTGAGATTACTTGGCTGAAAGTGTGTCTGGAAGATATGTGCTTGCGAGTTTTGTTTTGATTTTTTCCTTAAGGCCCCTGAGATATTTTCCTCATTTACTTTCCCCTCGGTGCTCCCCCCGCGCCGCCCCCCCCCCCAAGAACATTTCTTTGGTGTGTATATGATCGTGGATTATAATTGGCAGCTCCTCTCTTTTTGCTTCTCTGGATTAATTATTGGCAGTGTCAAGGCCGCCGCCTCCAAGAACCCATGGTTCTGGCTTTCCAGAGGTCCAGGTGGACCATACGACTCCCAGACCTTGTCTTTCTCCGCCACAGAGTTGACCACCATCTGTTGCCCGTTTTGTCGTTTGATATTGCAAGGTGGTCGAGAGAGTCTGTTCACTAGAAAACACTGTCGGGCTGTTGTTTTCCAGTGGCTGAGTCACGACTAGAAGATATCTTGCAGATCCCCTGTGCTGCATTTGCATCCAGAACGTATAAAGATCTTTCCAAGTTAACAGCATGAAAACAGACAGCCCAGTTAAAACATGAGCCAGAGACTTAAATAGACAGTTCACCAAAGAGGCTATATGCATGTCAGTGGGCATATAGGTGTTTAGCCCCTCGTGGCTTGGTTCTCACGGTCTGATTTTTAACCTGATCGTCTGTGTTCCGTCCCAGTTGGGTGAGATGCCTGCATAATGGTGGGATAAGCCCCAAGATAACTTCATGTCGGGGTGATATTCAGAGGTCAGATCATGTTACTCCTTGTTTCCTCTTATGCCCGGGAAACGAGTTTTCTGACAGATGGGGAGATAGCCCTTTGTCACCGGTGACCGGCGCCTTACCAAAGACAGAAGCACACAATGTCTTTAATATTAAAGGACACTACTCCACACCCACAGAGCCAGGAGGACAAGCTGGACTGGCCCCGGTGATATCTCCGCAGCCCTGGTGGGAACCGACCTGGCAGGCTTCAGTGATGCCGGCAATAAACATTCCTTTGGCAGCCCACCCATGCCAGAGAGAAGGGCCTTTTTCTGCACTTTCTATTCTTCTTAAATTAAGCTGTTCCTGACTTGAAAAACCCCTTTTCTGCCAGTGAAGCATCGTCCTCCTCCCCACGTGCTACGGTCACTTGCTGTGAAAATGGGTCACGGCGGAAAAGATAAAGCTGGCTGTCCACGGATCCCCCGCCCCGCCTTTCTCCCTTGGGGCGACAACCACAGTGATGTCAGTGTGTTTTGATTTTCAGAAAGCTTTTATCTGTGAATCTTGCCCTTCTCATACAGTATTGTGATCATTTTGATGATACGTCTGTAAAATGTGAAAATAGAGTTTATGCCTGTATCCAGCTTTTCGGTGTCTTTTGAGAACATTGTCTTCTACACAGCAATACACAGGGCTCTGGTATCCTTTAAACGAAGCCCATAGAATCACAACGGTCCTGTCTGTTTCTCCATCTGCCTCATAAATGTCTGGTTGGCGGGGACCCAAAGATTGCAGTGAGTCAGTGTGCACAACTTTGTATATAACTATATTACTGCACATACAATCTGGTGCTAACCTTTCTCCTATGGCATTCCTGTGTGGTGGCTGATGGCTCACCCCGGGTCATCACTCAGCTGAGACGTGCTCTCTGTATCTTGAGGTTGCAGTCAGGGGCCTTGCCGGATACTTTGATCATGCCTTCCACCGTGGAAGATTTGTACCGATTTCATGCTCAACACTTAACACTTACCTCTCAACAGATCATCCTGCTTGACCTTAATAAAATAAATGATATCTTTCAGTGAATGGAGCGTGTCTTTGTCTTGCATCTTTTTTAAGAATTGGAACGTCCTTCCCGTATGTCAGATCCTTCAGCCACTGTAGATCATGGGGTTGAATCTGTATACACAGGTGTTTGACTGTTTCTGCCTGACGAGGTCAGGCCAGTCCGTCTGCAGCCAGGAAAACATCAGGGACACAGGTTGTATCAGTCAGCTGTTGCTACAGCCATCCTGTGTAACAACCACTATAAAATTGCAGCAGGGTGCAGGGAGAAGTACTTCCTTAGAGGAGGAATTTGTAGATCCACGTGCCTGTCATCTTGCCTTTGGCCTGGGCACGTCCATGGCACATGATCGGAGAACAAGCTCAGTCACATAGGTGCTTGCCCTGGGTGTGGTTATGGCGCACCTGCTAACCTTCCACCAGCACCTGCTGAGTTCCATTGCTGCAGCAAGTCCCGCAGCCCAACCTGGAATCCAGAAGGTGTGGCGTGTGTTCCACCCGGTGACTGTAGGGAGCTGTGAAGCCCTGGGGCCATCGGTGGAGCCCCGTCATCTCCCATGCGGGGTGCTTATGCGGAGTAGCGCCCTGCGATCCAGGACCCGAAGCCAGGTTCCTGGAGCCAAGCCACCTCTGTCACTTGAAGGTTGTATGGCTGTGAGCAGGCGCTAGCCTCTGCACCCCTCGGCTTCCTCCTTTGCAGCCGTAGGGAGAGCAAGCGAGCTGATAACGTCAACCTGCTTGGAAGCCGTGCCGGCTCAGGGGAGTACCGCACAGAGGGAGGCGTTCACAACTCTGGTGCTGTCACTGCAGCCTGGGTCTGGAGGAAAAGCGTTCTCTGCACCCAGACGCCCCTGTCGGAACCACCGGAGGACAGATAGCAGCTGCTCCCGGTCAGCAGTGGACAGACGCTTCTGTTTTCGGAGCAGGTTGGTGGGACCCGGAGGTCAATCAGTTGAGAGAAAGGCATTCTTCCTTTTTTTTTTTTTTTAAAATAACTTTGCTTGTTGAATTTTGGCTACTCTTGGGTCTTGCTCGCTGCTCGGGCTTTTCTCTAGATGTGGTGTGCAGGCTTCTCACACGTGGGCCTCAGTCGTAGTGACATCTTCCCAGATCAGGGGGCGAACTCTGTCGCCCATATCAGTGGATTCTTTACCACTGAGCCACCAGGGAAGCCTGAGAGAGTCGTCGTAGTAAGAACTACTCAGACCTAGGAGGTGAATTTTTATTTGGGATGGGGCCCTTCACAGGTACTCCCTTCTCCTGTTTCTTTGCCCGAGTCCTTCCTTCCCTGTACAGGACAGGATGCCGAGGCTCTCGGGGACCTACCATGCCGAGTCAGGTAAGGTGTTGGTGTATCCCAGCCCTCCCCTCACATCTCTCCATTTTCCTTGTTTTTTTTTTTTTTTAAAGAAACAAGATTCCTAATTACATATTTTTGTCTTTTTTTTTTTTTAAGTTGAAGTCTAGTTGCTTTAAAATGTGGTGCCCATCTCTGCTGTATAGCAAACTGACTCAGTGATACACACAGAGACATTCTTGCTTTATAGCCTTTTACGCTTTGTCACAGGATACTGAATATAGCTCCATGCATTCTGCAGTAGGACCTTGTTGTTTATTCTAAACATAGTAGTTTGTATCTACCAAGCGCCTGCACAGAGTCCATCATTCCACCCTCCCCCTTGGCAACCACAAATCTGTTCTGTATGAGTCTTTGTTTTACAGGTATGATCATTCCTGCCATATTCTGGCTTCCACCCCAGATATGCAGATGACACCACCCTTACGGGAGAGGTGAAGAGGAACTAAAGAGCCTCTTGATGGAATTGAAAGAGGATAGGGGAAAAGCTGGCTTAAAAAACTCAACATTCAAAAAACTAAGATCATGGCATCCGGTCCCATCACTTTATGGCAAATAGTTGGGGAAACTGTGGAGAGAGTGAGAAACTTTATTTTCTTGTGCTCCAAAATCACTGCAGACGGTGACTGCAGCCATGAAATTAAAAGACGCTTGCTCCTTGGAAGAAAAGCTATCATCAACCTAGACAGCATATTAAAAAGCAGAGGCGTTACTTTGCTGACAAAGGTCCATCTAGTCAAAGCTGTAGTTTTTCCAGTAGTCATGTACGGATGTGAGAGTTGGATTAAAGAAAGCTGAGCACCAAAGAATTGATGCTTTTGAACTATGGTGTTGGAAATGACTCTTGAGAGTCATTTGGATTGGAAGGAGATCAAGGCAGGAGGAGAAGGGCACGACAGAGGATGAGATGGTTGGATGGCATCACCGACTTAATGAACATTAGTTTGAGCAAGCTCCAGGAGTTGGTGATGGACAGGGAAGCCTAGCATGATTCGGTCCATCAGGTCGCAAAGAGTCGGACACAACTAGCAAGTGAGCCTAACTGGCTTCCATATATAAGTGATAGGGTATGGTATTTGTCTTTTTCTGTCTGACTTGTTTCACTTTTCACTTAGCATGATAGTCTCTTTGTTGTTGCATAGTCACTGAATCATGTCCGGCTCTTGCAGCCCCATGCTCTGTAGCCCACCGGGCTTCTCTGTCCATGGCCTTTCCCAGGCACGAATCCTGGAGTAGGTAGCCAGTCCCTTCTCCAGGGGATCTTCCCAACCCAGGGATCAAACCCGGGTCTCCTGCATTGCAGGTGGATTCTTTACCACTGAGCCCCCTGAGAAGCCCTTGATAATCTCTAGGTCCATCCACACTGTTGCATTGTTTCATTCTTTTTCTTTCATGGCTGGGTAGTATTCCATTAAATAAGCACCAAGTCATCTTTGTCCATTCACCTCTCACCGGACTTTAGGTTCTTTCCATGTCTTGGCTGCTGTGTGTAGTTCTGCTGTGAACACAGGGGTGCATGTATCTTTTTGAATTACAGTTTTGTCTGGGTATATTCCCAGGAGTGGGATGCTAGGTCATATAGTAATTCTGCATTTAGTTTTTTGAGAAACTTCTTTGCTGTTCTCCATAGTGGCTGCACAAATTTACATTTCCCCCAGCAGGGTTGGAGGATACCCTTTTCTCCACAGCCTCTCCAGCATTTTTAACTATGTGTTTTTGAAATCGGCTTTTTACTTAGCAGCACTAGGGAGTTTTTTCTTCTTTATTCTTCCTAATGTGGAATTGTTGTGTTATGTCCCATTGTTAAGTTTATAAAATGGTTTACTGTACATATTCTCTGCCTGGGTTTTCTTATCCCTGTTTGTCCCCATTGTGAGTTCAGTTATAAAGCTCATTGGGTATGTGTGTTTCACTGAGGTGTTTGTTGTAATTTCTGTGCTCATTTCCTTGGGATAAATTTGTTACAGAAAAGTTGTGCACAGAGGATTCCAGTGGAGTTTCGGCTTGTGTGTGAAATGTAGTCCTCACTGCTGGCTCGTTGACATGATGTCTAATTTTTACAGAAGTCCCATCTGAAGCTCTCCCCTAACTAGCAGCTACCTTATCTAGTCCGTACCACCATACTCCCATGGAACATCTGTGACCCAAGATTCAACAGGAAAGGGGTAGTTTCCCGTGAACTAAGGGTATGTTTCCTAATGTGTTTCTTGTCGTTGGTCTGTCCCGACTCAGTCCCCTTCATGTGGACACCACAGCTCCTAACACCTGCGTCTGTAGGTTGCCATCGCTTTAAGAAAAAATGTAATTAACTCCAGGTGAGATGGGTTAGCTACCATGTCTGGGGCACAAGGGAAAGGAATGAGCAGACATGCCTGAAGCAGTCACACAGATCTTAAAAGGGAACTGTTAGGATCTTTGGAGGAAACGTACTCCCCTCTGGCATAGCGCCGGGAGACACAGGAGAGCAGGTGAAGAGGCATGCCACCATGGCGTCCGTGACCTAGCAACTGAGAATGCTGGAGGTGTGTATAAGTGGATACGGAATTCGGTGACTGCGCAAGTCCAAGGAGAGAGCTGTGGCCTTGCAGGCCAGACTAACTGACAGTGTGGCCCAAAGCCGTTGTGTGCTCAGAGTGAGGAGCCCAGGAGCGGAGAGCAGAGTGTGTAAGTGGGGGACATCCGCCCATAGGGAGGAGCTGCCCTTTGAACTAGCCACCCTCCTCAGTTCACTCGGTCGTGTCCGACTCTTTGCGACCCCATGAACCGCAGCATGCCAGGCCTCCCTGTCCATCACCAACTCCCGGAGTTTCCTCAAACTCGTCCACTGAGTTGGTGATGCCATCCAACCATCTCATCTTCTGTCGTCCCCTTCTCCTGCCCTCCATCTTTCCTAGCATCAGGGTCTTTTCCACTGAGTCAGCTCTTTGCATCAGGTGGCTAAAGTATTGGAGTTTCAGCTTCAAAATCAGTCCTACCAATGAACATCCAGGACTTATCTCCTTTAGGGTGAACTGGTTGGATCTCCTTGCAGTCCAAGGGACTCTCAAGAGTCTCCCCCAACACCACAGTTTGAAAGCATCAATTCTTCGGTGCTCAGCTTTCTTTATAGTCCAACTCTCACATCTATACATGACTACTGGAAAAACCATAGCCTTGACTAGACGGACCTTTGTTGGTAAAGTAATGTCTTTGCTTTTTAATATGCTGTCTAGGTTGGTCATAACTTTCCTTCCAAGGAGCAAGCGTCTTTATTTTTTTTTTTTTTGGAGCAAGCGTCTTTAATTTCATGGCTGCAATCACCATCTGCAGTGATTTTGGAGCCCAAAAAAATAAAGTCTGACACTGTTTCCACTGTCTCCCCATTTATTTCCCATGAAGTGATGGGACCAGATGCCATGATTAAGTTCTTTATTACTCCTTTAATTTTCATTTTTATAACATTCTATTACATTGCAAAAAAAGACTCTACTTTTTAAAGCAAATTTCATATATATGTTTAACTTTTGTGACTGATTTTGTCTTGTATTTTTAATATTGTGTTTTGGAGAGTCTAACCTCTACTCTAGACTTTTTTTTTTCATTTTTTTATTTACTTTAATTGGAGGCTAATTACTTTACAATATTGTAGTGGTTTTTGCCATATATTGACATGAATCAGCCATGGGTGTACATGTGTTCCCCATCCTGAACACCCCTCCCTCCTCCCTCCCCATCCCATCCCTCAGGGTCATCCCAGGGCACCAGCCCTGAGCACCCTGTCTCATGCATTGAACCTGGACTGGTGATCTATTTCACATACGGTAATATACATGTTTCAGTGCTATTCTCTCTAATCATCCCACTCCCAGCTTCTCCCACAGACTCTAAAAATCTGTTACTTATATCTGTGTCTCTTTTGCTGTCTCACATATAGGGTCATCGTTACCGTCTTTCTAAATTCCATATATATGTGTTAATAGACTGTATGCGTGTTTTTCTTTCTGACTTATTTCACTCTGTATAATAGGCTCCAGTTTCATCCACCTCATTAGAATTGTCAAATGCATTCTTTTTAATTGCTGAATAATATTCCATTCTGTATATGTACCACAGCTTTCTTATCCATTCGTCTGCTTACAGGTATCTGGGTTGCTTCCATGTCCTAGCTATTGTAAGCAGTGCTGCGATGAACACTGGGGTACATGTGTCTCTTTCAGATCTGGTTTCCTCTGTGTGTATGCCCAGCAGCGGGATTGCTGGGTCATATGGCAGTTCTATTTCCAGTCTTTCAAGGAATCCCCACACTGTTCTCCATAGTGGTCGTTCTAGTTTTTGCATTCCCACCAACAGTGTAAGAGGGTTCCCTTACTCTGCAGCCTCTTCAGCATTTATTGTTTGTAGACTTTGATAGCAGCCATTCTGATGGTCGTGAGATGGTACCTAATTGTGGTTTTGATTTGCATTTCTCTGATAATGAGTGACATTGAGCATCTTTTTATGTGTTTGTTAGCCATCTGTATGTCTTCTTTGGAGAAATGTCTGTTTAGTTCTTTGGCCCATTTTTTGATTGGGTCGTTTACCTTTCTGGTGTTGAGCTGCTTGTATATTTTTGAGATTTACTCTTTGTCAGTTGCTTCTTTTGCTATTATTTTCCCCAATTCTAATGGCTGTCTTTCACTTTCCTTATTGTTTCCTTCGTTGTGCAGAAGCTTTTAAGTTTAATCAGGTCCCATTGGTTTATTTTTGTTTTTATTTGCATACCTCTGGGAGGTGCGTCATAGACAGTCCTGCTGTGATTTATGTAAGAGAATGTTCTGCCTGTATTTTCCTCTAGAAGTTTTATAGTTTCTGGTCTTTCATTTAGAGCCTTAATACATCTTGGAGATGGGACCAGAAGGTCCAGTTAGCCAGAAAGTAGAGGCAAGAACGGGGTCCAGACTGAGCCCCCAAGATACACTTCCCATGGGAGAAGAGGAAGAGGACTTGGTGTTTCTGTGTGTGAGTGCAGAGATGGGAACTTAGCTGGGGAGCCGAGTCATGTGTGGGGTGTCAGTGCCATTTGCTAAAAAAGCATACAAACTAGTTGCCCGTAGGGCACCTACTTCATAGTAGTGTTTATTACACCTCAAGATGAGCTGTCAGCAACTAAAAACCTCAGAGCTCAATCTTGCTTTCTAAACGGTAGTCCTTAGGAGTAAAATAGTGGTTTTCAGTATGGAGATTTCTCAGAAAACTAAAAATGTAACAGCACATGACCTAGCAATGTCATTCTTGGATATATATTAAAAGAAGACCCATAATGTTAATTAAAAACACACATGTACCCCAGTGTTCCTTGAGGTACACCATTCACCAAGACATGGAAGCAATGTAAATGTCCATTAGATGATAGATGAATGGATAAAGGTGTGGTATATATGTACCGTGGGACACTTGTTGTTCAGTCACTAAGTCGTGTCCCAGTCTTTGGAACCTATGGACTCTACCCCTCCAGGCTCCTCTGTCCATGGAATTTTCCAGGCAAGAATACTCCAGTGGGTTGCCATTTCCTTCTCCAAGGGATCTTCCTTACCTAGGGATTGAATCCACATCTCCTGCTTGACAGGCAGATTCTTTGCCACTGAGCCGCCAAGACGACCTGTGGAATTATACTCGACAATGAATGAAATATTGCCTTTTGCAGCAATGTGGAAGGTATAGTTCTAAATAAAATAACTCAGACAGAAAAAGAAAAATACTGTATGATATCACTTATATAATCCAAAAATACCACAAAGTAGAGAATTTAACAAAAATGGAGGCTCACAGATAGAACAATCTACTGGTTGCCAGTGGGGAGGGGGAGGCACAAATTGTTAGGTGTAAGATGAGCTCAAGAATGTATTGTACAACATGGGGAACAGAGCCAGTATTTTGTAATAACTATAAATGGAAAGCAAACTTTAACAATTGTATAAGAAAGAAAAGGAAAGAAAGAAGAGGGGTAGGAGGTAAGAAAGGGAGGAAAGTAATGGCGTTTTTTAGAGGTCACCAAGCCAATATTGATTAGGGCCTTTTTAGCTAAGGAATTTCGAATGGAGAAGTGGTCTTCCTTCCACAGGCGGGGCAGGGGGAGTGGCCCACATCCGGTGCAGGCAATACTGGGGGGCATTGCCCACAAAGAGTTTTATTAGAAGAATGAAACAGAGTAAAAGCTGGTTCTGCTTTTATTACCATCTCCATACTCCAGTATTCTAAAATAAAGTCACTAGTTAAACATTTTTCCTCTCCAAAACCAAATTTTGTTGGTTTAAGTTTTAAAAGTTTGTTGTCATTAATGTTAGGCTTTAATATTTTGTATATAATTCACAAGGTACAGAGTTTAAAAAAAAATATATATATATACACACACACATACACACACATATGTGTATATATGTGTATACATATATACATGCAGTTTCATAGGGCCACAGTTTTAGTACTTGTCTTTAAAAATTCATTATCTTCTCTGAGGGAGTTAATTAAGATAAGCCCCTGTTAAACAGTTGGCACCAACACAGGCTGCCATGGTTACCACTGCTCCATCCACAGAGCATCCTTCATGGTTTGGAAGGCCTTGGGACCACTTCCTGCACAGCCTGCAGTCGCTGAGGGAGCGTACTAATACACACCCTGCGTTCAAACAGTTGATTCTAAATACACAGTGATACCACAAAGATCGTTAAGGTAAAGACACTCAATGTGGTTTTATGTCTGCATCAGTCAAACAAAGTATTCATGCAAGGTACAATCTTATTTAGCTTGAAAAGTACAAAATCTTCTTGTCTTGAAATGTAAAATATCTTGCTGAACTTGAAAAATGTCTTAAAGTGAAATTCATTCTTAATTGTCAGTTATTTTGAAACTGTGGACCAAAGAAAATAAAATTGCCTTAGTTGGGGCAGCTTAAACTGTATCTTTTGCAGATGTTTTTTCTTTAAAATTCCCTTACACTTTTATAGTCATAGATATAAATGATCAATAGATTTTATCCTAGGTTTATTTTCTGGACATTACTGTTTCCTTTAATTTATGAATGTAACTAGAAATTTGTTCTATTGAGTGAGTGTTAAAAATTACTCCTCTCTCCTGTGTTGAACACACTGTTTACACTACTGTTGGGAGACTTTTATTGCCTAAAACCTTTCTTAATTCAGCTCTACAGTCTAGGTTTTTTATAACTGTCTGGACTTTTTGTTTTGCTTTGTTTAGGCTGAGAGTTTTCTCATCTATTTGTAGTATCTTCAGAGTTTCTGTTAGGAATATGTTGTTTACTTGCACAGTTGTGTCCAACTCTTTGCCACCCCATGGACTGTAAGTCTACCAGGCTGCTCTGTCCACGGGGATTCTCCAGGCAAGAATGCTGGAGCGGGTTGCCAAGTTCTCCTCCAGGGGATCTTCCTGACCCAGAGATGGAACTTGGATCTGTTACGGCTCCTGCATTGCAGGCAGATACTTTACCACTGAGCTGAAATATATCTTATGTACAAGAAACCCACTTTAATTATGAAGATTCATAATCAGTGAAAAGTAAAGATGGAAAAGCCCAAACAAGCATTTATCTTTTACCAATTAATAAGAAAAAACCTTCATTTTATTTTGCCTTCATTTATTTTTTATGATACTCTTTCTTAACTCATAATTTCTCTTTCATATCATCTTATTCTGTGTAAATAACTTACTTGTAACATTTCTTAGACCAGATACCTGCTGAGAATGAATTCCCCGATGTTTTGTTCATATGAGAATATCTACTTCTCCTTTATACTTGAAGGATGATTTTCCTGGACATAGAAGTTAAGTGTAGTAGTTTTTTCAAAAAATTTTAAATTTATTGACATGTTGCTTCATGTACCATGACTTGACCATGCATAACCATAACCACTGCCTCATTCTAGAATATTTTCATCACTCCAGTGGGAAACACTGTCCCTTTGGCATTTCCCGCTTCATCTGGGCCCTGGATCCACTCCTCTATTTTCTGTCTTTAGAGAATTACCTAATCTGGGACATATTTATTTACATGAATGGAATAATGCAATATACAGCATTTTGTGCCTGGTTTCATTTAATTAACATAATCATTTCAGAGCTATAGCATGTTATAGCATATATTAGAACTCCATTCATTTGCTGGCTGACTAATATTGCATTGCATGCTTTATTGATTTGATCACCAGTTGATGGACATATGAGTCATTTCAATTTTTTAAATTTATTTCTTTTTAATCTTTTTTTAATTTAATAATTTTAAATTTGTTAATTTAATGACTTTTAAATAAAACATGAATAAATTTTTAATGTAACGGCTGTACAGAATTTTGTTGTTTTTTCTCAAACTTCAGCATGAATCAGCCATAGGTATACATATATGCCCTCCCTCTTGAACTTCCCTCACATCTCCCTGCCCATCCCACCCTCTTAGATTGATACAGAGATCCTGTTTGAGTTTCCTGAGACATATAGCAAATTCCTGTTGATTCTCTATTTTACATATGGTAATGTAACTTTCCATGTTACTTTCCCCATACATCTCACCCTCTCCTTCCCTCCCCCCATGTCCATTATTCTGTTCTTTATGTCTGTTTCTCACTTGCAGCCCTGCAAATAAATTTTTTGGTACCATCTCTCTAGATTCTGTATAAATGCATTAATATACAATATATCTCTTGCTTTCTGACTAACTTTACTCTGTAATAGGCTCTAGATTCATCCACCTCATTAGAACTGACTCAACTGTGTTCCTTTTTATGACTGAGTCATACTCCATTGAAAACTGACCTTTTCCAGTCCTGTGGTGAGTGAGTGTTCCAATCCCAAAGAGGGGCAGTGCCAAAGAATGTTCAGACTTCTGCACAACTGCACTTATCTCACGCCAGCAGAGTAATGTTCAAAATTCTCCAAGCCAGGCTTCAACAGTACTTGAACTGGGAACTTCCAGATGTTCAAGCTGGATTTCGAAAAGGCACAGGAGCCAGAGATGAAATTGCCAACATCTGTTGGATCATAGGAAAAGCAAGGGAATTCCAGAAAAACATCTACTTCTGCTTTGTTGATTAGGCCAATGCCTTTGACTATGTTCAGTTCAGTTCAGTCACTCAGTCGTGTCCAACTCTTTTTTTCATCCCCTGGACTGCAGCACACCAGGATCAGTGCAAACTGTGGAAAATTCTTCAAGAGATCTAATGCCTGATGATCTGAGGTGGAGCTGATGTCATAATAATAGAAATAATACTGCACAGTAAATGTAATGCATTTGAATCATTGCCCCCATGAAACCATGCCACAAAGGTTGGTGACCATTGCTCTAAACATTTTCTTGGGGTGGAATGTTTTTTCCCTGTTACTAAGTACTCTTACACCTTCACAGCTGTGGAGACTTATGGTGAATGAATCGCTTTACTGCCCGCTGGGTATGAGTGTATTTTTTCTGCCAGAATTAATCGTCCATTGTTTCACATATGTTAATGAAGTCTTTTTTTCTTTCAACAAATCAGGCTTATCTCTGTTGAACAGCCAGACATCATTTAAAGAAACAAAGGTCATAAACACAGTGAGTGAAAGAAGCCTATCACACAGGAATGCCTAACTGCAGGATTTCTGTCTTGAAAATCAGACAGAATGTTTGGGGAGGATGCATTCTGAGATGAGCAAATATAGATAGGGAAGTAGTGATAACTTATGTATTTCTTCACAGGAGTGTGGGTATGGGCCTCTTGATAATTCTTGAGCTCTCCACTTGGATTATTACGTGCTCTTTCCTATTAATGTGTATCTGATTCTTCACAACACGGATAGCTTTCAAAACTCCTTAGCCCCTGTAACCCAGTTCAAAATGTCTCTTACTCACTGAGCATCTAGACTTCCACTTTTAGTCACATCCATGATTACATTACACATACTGTTTCCTAATATGTTCTTAGTGTTTGATACAATGTGAGTATCTTCCTCTGGTTGGTCACATTTTCTTTTAATGGCAACTAGAATGGCCGTAATCAAAAAGACTAAACGTACCAAAGTGTTGGAGAAGATAGAAAATGGAGCCTTCATACATGGCTGGTGTGGATGTAAAATGGTACAGCCCTTCGGGGAGACAGTTTAGGACTTTTGAAGAGGCGAAATACATTTGCTGTATGACCCACTAAATCCCAGTCCTGAAAAAAATATGAGCTAAAAAAAGATGCAGAGGAGATAGGGTAAAATATTGTGCTCAGTCCCTCAGTCGTGTCTGATTCTTTTGCAAGCCCGTGGACTGTAGCCTACTGGGCTCCTCTCTCATTGGGATACTCCAGGCAAGAATACTGGAGTGGGTTACCATTTCTTTCTCTACGTGGTCTTCCTGACCCAGCGATCTAACTCCTGACTCCCGCATTGGCAGTTGAGTTCTTTACCACTGAGCCACCAGGGAAGCCACAAAATACGAATTGTAGTGAAATTAAATATGGATTTTATTTACTTTTTCACACTCTGTGCACTGACCAAGTTATTTTCACAATGTCCACAGACTACATTTTCCATAATAAAAGTAGCATCACCTTCCCTGTGGCCCAGGGGAGACAGGCCTACTGTGCAGCATCATTGCCCTGCTTGTGCTCCCCTCCTCGTGACCTTGGCTTTGAGCACCTGATGAGGCTCCCAGAGTCCTCCAGTCACAGCTCTAGAGATGTGTCCCCTTTGGCTTCAAAGAGCTGACCAAGCCTATGGCTGACTCTGGAGTCCAAGGTGCAGCCCCACCAGTCCTGGCTTCATCTTGGCCCATCATGGCGTTGCCCACCTCCACTTCATTTTTTCTCTTTATATATATTTCAGGGTAAAATAAATAGTTCATTGCAATGTATATGTGGAAAAGTGCACAGGTGAACTCAGAGTTACCCCCCCTCCCTGCAGTCTTTCCACCTACATCCTCTAGTTCCCTGGAGTTTTCCCCTGTTATTTAAATTTAATTTAAGTGACCTTTGTCCAGTAGGTTGAAAAGGGAAAATTTACACTTTGTAGATAAATTCCTGTGTGGGTTAATAATTAATAAACAAGGATTTACAAAATGACAACTGAGAAATATTTGGAAGATAGCTGGCAAAGGAGGCATTTACCTAATTTATGCAGAGCTCAAAAGTTAAGAAAAGATGATGAAAAATGCAATAGAAGACAAACATGATGTAAACACAGGGAACAAAGAAGTACAAATTACTCAGAAGAAAAATATGAAAAATTACCAAAAACAACAGGAGGAAATGTTAAAACTAATTGGTGATAAAAGAAATGCAAACCAAAATAATAATGGAATATGATTTCTCACCATGGAAATTGCCAAAAGTTCAATGAAAGCAATGAGTGATACCAAATGTTTCCTCCAAATTGAGGATGAGAGGTTGGAAAATGAGTGTTCAAACATTGTTGTGAAAGCATAGAGTGATGGAGCTTTCTGAAGGACAATTTGACAGTATCTAGTAAATTTATAAATGCATGGAGCCAATTAGCAAGACTTTGTTTGGAATTTACATTGCGGAAGTATTTATGCAATTTCACCAAGATTATTTATATGATGTTCAGTTCAATATTTTTTTCCCCATCATCCTAGAAAATCTCTTGGGCCGCTTCCCCACAGTGCTTCCCTGATGCAACCCCTGTTCTCAGTTCTATCAGAATAGATTAGTTTTGCCTCATCTAGAACTTTCTATAAATGGAGCCTACTGTATATACACATGTAGTTGCTTTACAATGTTGTGTTACTTCCTGCTCTACAGCAAAGTAAATCAGTTGTGCGTATGTGTGTATATATGTATATATTTTCAGTTTCCTTCCCATTTAGGTCACCACAGAGTATTGAAGACAGTTACCTGTGCTGCACAGATAGTTCTCATTAGTTAACAAGGCATTATTCTCCAAAATATACAAACAGCACATGTAGCCCAGTATTAAAAAAAAAAAATCAATAAACGGGCAGATCAAAATAGACATTTTTCCAAAGAAGACACACAGTTGGCCAACAAACACTTGAAAATATGCTCAACGTCACTAGTTACCAGAGAAATGCAAATCAAAACGACAATGAGGTATTACTTCATACCAGTCTGAATAGCCATCATCAAAAATTCTACAAACAATAATTTGGAGAGGGTGTGGAGAACAAGGAACCCTCTTGCATTGTCGGAGGGCATGTAAATTGGTACCACCGCTATGGTGAACTCTATGGCAGCTCCTTAGAAAACAAAAAAAACATGATCACCATATGACCTACTCCTGGGCATTTTCCTGGAGAAAACCTTAATTCAAAAAGATGCATGCACTCCAATGTTCACTGCATCACTATTTACTGTACCCATGACATGCAACATCTTTTAATTATAGCAAAAATGGAAAAAACAAACCTTGAAGCAAACCCTCTCTAAACGGGGTCAAATTACTAGGTCTTTGTAAAAGTAGAGGCTTAACGATAAGTAAACAAAGCAAGAATCACGTATCAGAAGCAAGTTCTATGTTAACATTCAAATAGCAGAAAAGATGATTTTATACTAAAAGAGCTAGCACACCCTCATTTTCTTATCTCCCCATCCCAGGAACTCAGAATTCTGAGCCAATATTAAATGAGATTGTTGGTGATTTTGTTCTTTGTATTTTTCTAGTAACTTTATGTTTTCTGTTATGAGCATATATTAATTTTTAACAAGGTTATACAGTGTCATTTTCAACATGTAAAGAATACATCTGGATTTTATAAATTACATTCATAAGCATTCTATTTCTCTGCAAGATGGCAGCATAAACACAATAAATATTCATACGCATATATACATATGAGTGAATACATTTGGATTTTATAAATTACATTCATTAGCATATTTGTTTCTCGAGAGGTCATCATATGCACAGTAAATATTTATACCCACATATACATATGAGAATACATTCAAATTTTATGAATTCATAAGCATCCTTCTATTAACAAGAGGGCAGCTAAAGTAAATATTTATTCGTACCCACCCACTTTGGCCACCTGATGCGAAGAACTGACGCATTGGAAAAGTCCCTGATGCTGGGAAAGATTGAACGTGAGAGAAAGGGATGACAGATGATGAGATGGTTGGATGCCATCATGGATTCGTTGGACATGAGTTTGAGCAAGCTCCGGGAGTTGGTGATGGACAGGGAAGCCTGGCGTGGTGCAGTCCATGGGGTCACACAGAGTCAGACACGACTGAGCAACTAAACTGAACTGACATATACATATGAGAGAACACACCTGGATTTTATAAATTACATTCATAAGCATTCTTCTCTTTCTCCACGAGAGGGCAGCATAAGCACAACAAATACTGATTCATACACATATATACTCTGCAGAGTCCTTTGATCTGCAAGGAAATCAGTCCTGAATATTCATTGGAAGGCCTGATGCTGAAGCTGAAACTTCAATACTTTGACCACCTGATGCAAAGAACTGACTAGTCCTTTGATTGCAAACTAGTACAGCCACTCCAGAGAACAGTGTGGGGAGATTCCTAAGAAAACTGGAAACAATTGCCATATGACCCAGCAATCCCATTGCTGGGCATAAACACCGAGGAAAGTAGAATTGAAAGAGATGTGTACCTCATTGTTCATCGCAGCACTGCTTACAATAGCTAGGACATGGAAGCAACCTAGATGTCCTTTGGCTGATGAATGGATAAGAAAGCTGTGGTACATATACACAATGGAATATTACTCAGCTATTAAAAATAACACATTTGAATCAGTTGAGGTGGATGAAACTGGGGCCTATTTTACAGAGTGAAGAAAGTCAGAAAGAAAAACACCAATAGAGTATATTAACGCATATATATGGAATTTAGAAAGGTGGTAATGATGACCATATATGCAAGATAGCAAAAGAGACACATAAAAACAGACTTTTGGACTCTGTGGGAGAAGGCCAGTGTGGGATGACTTGAGAGAATAGCATTGAAACATATATATTACTGTATGTGAAATAGATCACCAGTCCAACTTTGATGCATGAAATAGGGCACTCAAACCTGGTGCACTGGAAAAACCCTGAGGGATGGAATGGGAGGGAGGTGGGATGGAGGTTCAGGATGGGGAACACATGGCTGATTCAAGTCAATGTATGCAAAAACCACCACAATATTGCAAAGTAATTAGCCTCCAATTAAAATAAATAAATTTTAAAGAAAAAGGCCCATATATCTGCTGTCCACAAGAAACCCACTTCAGACCCAAAGACATATAGACTGAAAGAGGATGGAAAAATATATGCCATGCAAATGGGAAGCAAAAGAAAGATGGAGTAGCAGTCTTATCAGACAAAATAGACCTTAAGCTAAAGAAGATTACAAGAGATAAGGAAGGATACTACATAATGATTAAGGGATCAATCCAAGAGGAAGACATAACAATTGTAAATATCTATGCAGTCAACATAGGAGCATCTCAATACATAAGGCAAACAGTAACAGACATAAAAGGAGAAATTGACAGTAACACAATCATAGTAGGAGACTTTAGCACCCTACTCACACCAAAGGACAGATCATCAAAATCAATAAGGAAACACAATTCTTAAATGATACATGAGGTGAGATGGATCTCATTGATATCTTCAGGACATTCTATCCAAATACAGAAGAATACACCTTCTTCTCAACTGCAGATGGAACATTCTCCAGGATAGACCACATCTGGGGTCCCAAATCAAACCTCAGTAAAATTAAGAAAATCGAAATCATATCAAGCATCTTCTCTGACCACAACACTGAGACTAGATATCAATTACAAGTAAAAAACTGTAAGAAAGACAAACGCATGGATATTAACACGTTTCTAAATAACCAACAGGTTACTGAAGAAATCAAAAGGGAAATAAAAAATTTCCTAGAAACAAATGACAATGAAAACACGACAACTCAAAACCTATGGGATGCAGCAAAAGCAGTTCTAAGAGGGAAGTTTATAGCAATACAGTCCTAACTTAAGAAACAAGAAAAGCATCGAATAGACCACCTCAATTTACACCTAAAACAACTAGAAAAGAACAAAACCAAAATTAGTAGAAGGAAAGAAATCATAAAGATCTGAGCAGAAATAAATGAAAAAGAAATGAAAGAAACAATAAGCCTCCAACTATTAAAAATAAATGAAAAAAAAAAAAAGCCTCCAAAAAAAAAAAAAAGAGAAATGAAAGAAACAATATTAAAGATTAATAAAACTGAAAGCTGGTTATTTGAGAAGATAAACAAAACTGACAAACCTTTAGCCAGACTCATCAAGAAAAAAGGAGAGAAGAATCAAATCAGCAAACTTAGAAATGAAAAATGAGAGGTTACAACAGCCAGTGCAGAAATACAAAGGATTATAAGAGACTGGAGAGGGACTGAAGGGACGTGAGGGAGGAGATTGTGGTGAGAAATGCCTGTGGAGGTAAGCCAGGCTGCCATGGAAACAAGTTGATACTGCTTAGCCACATGTAGGGGGTGGAGCCATCACCAGAGCCTCTCTCTCCCCCCACGCCAGCATTGGCAGCTGACCAATAGAGAGGCTGGCCCATCAAGTGCCTGACACCGAACTACAGAGTAAGACTCCACCTAGGATGCCCCTTTAAGTGCCTGATTCACCTAACTACAGAGTAAGACCTAAGCCTTGGGCGCCCCTCTATGTGCCTGACATGCTGAACGACAGGGGAGGACCCCAGACAAGGGAGCCCTCTAAGTGCCTGAATGGGCGGAGCTACAGAGAAAGACTAGGCATAGAGGCCTCCTGATCGCCAGCTACAAGAGGCTGGAAAAAAGACTCTGATAGGGCCATAACTCTGCAGCAGAGGCAGTCTGAGTCCCTGCACACTTGGCGCCGCCAGGGTCCCCAAAAGCCAAGAAGCTGCACCAACCTCATGCTCAACTCTTACTGGGGATGAGCTGCCACAGTCAAAAAGTCTTGTGTCTATGTGTGCAGGGTCGCTTCAGTAGTGTCCCTGCAAAAACTACAATGGTGTAAATAGTCGTACATAGGAAACAAAGTTTCACTTAAAGAAAAACCCGAAAGACTAAAGAGACAAAAGCTTTTGGTGACTTCCTGTGTCTCATTTGACTCTCCTTTACAAGCAGGCCTGGGATAACTGCAGAGGCTGCTGTTACCATAGCAACAAGAGGAGGGAATGAAGACATGCTGCTGCCTCATGGACATTTTCTCTAACAGCAACCTTAAAATGCTTGCTGATGGACACACGATTCACAAGGGTGCTGAGCTCTAACTGATACCCACCCTTAACAAATTGCCAGGGATCACAGAGAGGGCAAAAAATAAACAGGAGAACCTAACAGGAAGAGGATATGAACAGGTAAACACAATTCCATGTTTCTTTACAAAAGCACATGACAATGTGCACATAGGGCAAATTCTAAGAGATACAGACATCTAAGCCGCAAGGACATTATCATCTCTGCCTGAGCATGGAAAAGGGCCACTGTCAAAAACTGGACATGCCGTCAATGGTAGACTAACATTAGTACAGTGGACCCTTTAGAGTACTGGTGGGATGGACCTAGTAAGAGCTACTATGAGCATGACTAGAAAAGTGCACTCCCAAGACAGAAAAATAAACAAATAAATACAGATGTATCATCCTGTCTCGGATGATAAATCAGATCCTTTCCTGGACTATTTCAGAAATGAACAGATTTCGAATACCACACACCCCAAACCAGGTCCTGCTGCACCATTCAGAACATCAAAGATATATGTCCAGAATGAATTTTGAATCAAGGATTGAAATATGAAAGTAAGCCATCTTCAGAGATAGAGATAAATCCAGAGATCATCATACTGAGTGAAGGAGCTTCAATTGAAGAAACATCATGGGATGCAATGGAGAGCTGGGATAAAAAAAACCCACTGCAGTGAGCACCCACACAAAGGTAACGTGGACATCCAACCTGGCAAGAAACATGGGTAGCAGAGGACCCTGGTGGATGGAATGGATATATCTAGAACTTCGTATTAATTTCTTCTGACACATACATATAAAATACAGAATCCACATAAACCTACTGCAGCAAGAGTGGTAAATGAAATGCATTCTAATAGTATGTAGGTGAAAGCAAGCACAGCTGAATAGAGTAGTCTCAGTGTCACGGAACAAGAATCTGTACACGTAAAACCAACTCATCCTTGTCTTCAACTTAAAGAGAATAGGAACATTTACTTCAAAAATCCAAGAATGAGGAGACACCAGGTTTGGTGGCATCCTCTGGCTTGTTCTGCTCTAGTGTACTTCCAGGCCTGACAAAACTTTCAGGCTGCACAGGCCATCCTAAAAGAGGAGGGAATAATAAAGCCTTGTAGCGTAGAGGGTTTTCTCTGTAACAGCAGCCTTAAAACTATTGCTGATGGACATCTGATATTCACAAGACCGCTGGACTCAACATGGCACTACCCTTGAACATGACAGGGGTCACTCATCCAAAAAAAAAAGTGAAAAAGAAAATCCAGGGCACTCTCAGAAAGAAAACATCAATAGTTAAATACAGCTCAAAGTGCTTAAAAAAAAAAAACAAACAAACCCAGAATCACTTAATATTCCCAAGGCTGCTGGACTTTAAATGATATCTGTCTTTGACAAATTGCTAGTGATCTCCTGTGAATGAAAAATGTCAAATAGCACACTGTATCTGGAAGAAAATAATAACAGATAAATACAATTCTCAGTATTTCTTTAAAATCACATGAAATATACTCACTATAGTGAATTACTGTGAACTCCTGGGTTCACCTCTTTGTGATCCCAGAGACCATAGCTCACCAAGTTCCTCTGTCCATGGAATTTCCCAGGCAAGAATTCTGGAGTGAGTTGCCATTTCCTCCTCCAGAGGATCTTCCCAAATCGCATCTCCTCTGACTCCTGCCTTTGCAGACAGATTCTTTACAACAGTGCCACTTGGGAAGCCCAGTGTATTCTTAGAGATACACAAACTATACTCATGAGGTAGCGCCTCTGAGTAGTGAAAAAGTATCAAATATTGTATAGAGAACACGTGGTAGAGTGACATTTCTAAAGGGGACTCTTTTGTGGTACTAGTGGGATATATTTGGTAGGAGCCATTATAAACGTCACTGCAAAGTGCCTGGTAAAGGACACAAGAGACTGACCATATGGTCTGGCAGCTCCACTCCTAAGAGTGTTTAAGAAAAAAAAAACCAGATTTTGAAAAACACATGTAAGCCAACCATGTACTGCAGGAAGATTAACATCCTATACATGAAAGTCAAGAAAACTGATGCAGCCACTATTGAAAACAGTAAGCAGTTCTTTTTAAATTAATGTTTGTTTTTTAATTGAAGCATAATTGCTTTACAGAATTTTGTTGTTTTCTGTCAAACCTCAACATGAATCAGCCATATGTGTACATATATCCCCTCCTTTTTGAACCTCCTGCCCATCTCCCTCCCCGGTATGCAGTTTTATAAAAACTCTAAAAATAGAGTTACCATATGATCCAGCAATCTTACTACTCAGCATATATTCAGTAAGATGAAAACTCCCATCAGAAAAGTGATATGCACAACAGGGTTTATAGTAGCACAGTGTACAGTAGCAAAGACATGGAAACAACCTTAAATGCCCATAGATAGGTGAATGGATAAAGACAGATATGTTATGCATACAATGGGCTATTAGCCATAAGAAAGAATGAAATAATGCTATTTTTCAACATGGATGAACCTAGAGATAACCATACTAAGTAAGTCAAACAGAGAAAGACCCGAGGAGCTTAGGTGGGTTCAGCTCACCTTGACACTTCCTTAGGACCTCAGTTGATAGGAGGTCTTCATCTTTTCCTCCTGGGTATCTAGAGTCAGCTATTCCATAACAGCTCTAGAGCCTTGTGGCTTCCCAGTCACCTTAGTCATTATGAAGACTCCCAGGGGTCTGCTCCAGAGCCCCTGAGCACGCCTATATATACCCATGCCCAGGGGGCCACACCCTTATGCTTTATGAGGTCAGCAAGTCACTTTCCCAGCCAATGGTGGCCCTGGGTGAGCCTTGACATCATAAAGCCCCATCCTGACACCTCTAGGGGAGGATGGGGAGCAACTCAGAGAGAGTTGCCCCCTCCTGATTCTTTTAACCACACCCTCTAGCTTCCTAGAGTTTTGGGCCATTATTTAAATTTGTTTTACATGGTCTTTGTCCAGAAGCCTAAAAGGGAAAATTTACATAACTTTATAGTAAAATTCCTGCATGGCTGAATAGACAATAAACAAGAAATTTTAAAACGACAACTGACCCAGAGGAATCGGGTGGAGAGGGAGGTGGGAGGGGGGATCGGGATGGGGAATACATGTAAATCCATGGCTGATTCATGTCAATGTATGACAAAAACTGCTACAATATTGTAAAGTAATTAGCCTCCAGCTAATAAAAATAAATTAAAAAAAATAAAAGACAACTGAGAAATATTTGGAAGATAGCTGACAAAGGATGCATTTACCACATTTATGCAGAGCCCAAAGGTAAAATAAGAAAAGAAGATGAAACACCCAATATAAGAGAATCGTGAAGTAAACAAGGGGACAAATAAGTACAAATTACTCAGAAAAAAAAGAAAAATTAATGAAAATCAGGAAGAAATGTGGAACCTAATTGGTAATAAAAGACATGCAAACCAAAACAATAATGGAATATGATTTCTCATCATGCAAATTGCTAAAGGTCGATGAGAAAGCTGAAATATACCAAATTTTTCCTCCAAATTGAGGATGAGGCATTGGAAAATGAGTGTTTCAACAGTGTTGTGGA
Source organism: Cervus elaphus (assembly GCF_910594005.1). NCBI lineage: Eukaryota > Metazoa > Chordata > Mammalia > Artiodactyla > Cervidae > Cervus > Cervus elaphus. The sequence continues at coordinate 172,424,488 of NC_057848.1, read as the reverse complement.
AGCATAGTGTGATGCAGCTTTCTGAAGGACAATTTGACATTATCTAGTAAATTTATAAATGCATGGAGCCACTTAGCAAGACCCTGTTTGGAATTTACACTGCAGAGAAATACTTCTGCAATTTCACCAAGATTATATATCTAAAGCTCACTGCAAATAAAGTTTTCCCCATCATCCTAGAAAATCTCTTTGGTACCCTTCCCCACACTGCCCTTTCCCTGTGCAATCCCTGTTCTCAGTTCTCTTAGTGGAGACTGCTTTTGCTTCATCTAGAACTCCCTATAAATGGAGCCTACAGTGTGCACACATGTAGTTGCTTTACAATGTTGTGTTACATTCTGCTGTACGGCAAAGCATATCATGTGTGCGTGTGTATAAACATACACTCTTGTTTGAACTTCCTTCCAATTTAGGTTGCCACAGAGCATTGAGGACAGTTCCCTGTGCTACACAGATAGTTCTCGTTAGTTATCAAGGCATTATTTTCCAAAATACACAAACAGATTATGCAGCCCAGTATAAAAAAAAATCTCAATCAAAAAACAGGCAGATCAAAAGTCTCTTCTATACCTCTGTGTTTCTTTTTCTGTCTTGCATATAGGGTTATCTTTACCATCTTTCTAAATTCCATATATATGCATTAGTATACTGTATTGGTGTTTATCTTTCTGGCTTACTTCACTCTATGGGAGAAGGTGAGGGTGGGATGATCTGAGAGAACAGCATCGAAACATGTATATTATCAAGTGTGAAACAGATCGCCAGTCCAGGTTGGATGCATGAGACAAGTGCTCGGGGCTGGTGCACTGGGATGACCCAGAGGGATGGGATGGGGAAGGAGGTAGGAGGTGGGTTCAGGATGGGGAACACATGTAAATCCATGGCTGATTCATGTCAATGTATGGAAAAAACCACTACAATATTGTAAAGTAATTAGCCTCCAACTAATAAAAATAAATGAAAAAAAAAGTTAACAGCTGAAAAAAATATATATACCTGGGAAAATAACCATAGATGAATACCTCTATGTATGGTTAAAAGGATACAAGCATATGTACAGCTACAACAATAAGGTCATTTGAGTCAACATGCATAGACCGAGAGACCATCATACTAAGTCAAGTGAGACACACAGTGAAAGACAAATACCGAATGATATCATTTAAATGTGGAGTCTAAGATATGACACAAATGAACATATGTATGAAACAGAAACACACTCATGAACATAGAGAACAGACTTGTGGTTTCCAAGGCAGAGAGAATTGGGGGAGGGATGGAGTAAGAGATTGGGTAGGAGATATATATTAGAGTATATGGACTGGATTGACAAGTTCCTACTGTAGAGCACAGAGAAATATATTCAGTATCCTATGGTAAATCATAATGAAAAAAATATATATGGGACTTCCCTGGCAGTCCAGGGGTTAAGACTCCACACTTCTACTGCAGGGGATGCAGGTTCAAACCCTGGTCAGGGAACTAATCCAACTTACTGCAGATTGTAGAAAAAAAAAAAGATTAAATAAAAGAGTGTGTGTGTATACACACACACACAATGTATATATACACATATATGTGTATAACTGAATCACTTTGCTGAAAAGCAGAAATTAATACAATGTTATAAATCAACTATACTTCAATTAAAAAGTAACATGACTGGGAAAAGGAAAGATTCCTATATTTCATTGTGTGTAAAATTAATATCCAAAGAAAATTTCTGTAAACAAACATGGCTCACTACTTAATGACAGGCTTGCTGAAATACTTAAGGAGAAACATACTGCTGTCTGCAATTTACCACAAAATGCCCCAAGGAAAAAGATTGATTGTTGATTGGATAGAAGGAAGGACAAACGGACAGATAGGTGACAAAGAAAGTATTTTAAAATGGTGCAAAACCAGAACCCTATATATGCTGTTTACAAGAGACAAACCTCAAACCAAGGGACAAATACAGAGTGAAAGTGAAGGGCTGGAAAAAGGTATTTCATGCAAATGGAGACCAAAAGAAAGCAGGAGTAGCAATACTCATATCAGATAAAATAGACTTTGAAATAAAGGGCGTGAAAAGAGGCAAAGAAGGACACTACATAATGATCAAAGGATCAATCCAAGAAGAAGATATAACAATTATAAATATATATGCACCCAACATAGGAGCACCTCAATACATAAGGCAAATCCTAACCAGTATGAAAGGGGAAATTAATAGTAACACAACAATAGTGGAAGACTTTAATACCCCACTCACACCTATGGATAGATCAACCAAACAGAAAATTAGCAAGGAAATACAAACTTTAAATGATCCAAAGGACCAGTTAGACCTAATTGATATCAGAAGGACATTTCACACCAAAACAATGAATTCACCTTTTTTCTCAAGTGCACACGAAACATTCTCCAAGATAGATCACATCCTGGTCCATAAAACTAGCCTTGGTAAATTGAAAAAAACCAAAATCATTTCAAGCATCTTTTCTGATCACAATGCGATAAGGTTAGACGTTGACTACAGGGGGAAAAAAAACTATTAAAAATAGAAACATATGGAGGCTAAAAATATGCTTCTGAATAACCAACATATCACAGAAGAAATCAGAAAAGAAACCAAATATGCATAGAAACAAATGAAAATGAGAACACGACAATCCAAAACCTATGGGATTCAGTAAAAGAAGTGCTGAGGGGAAGGTTCATAGAAATACAAACCTACCTCAAGAAACAAGAGAAACATCAAATAAATGACCTAACTACACCAAAAGCAACTAGAAAAAGAAGTGAAGCAGCCCAGGATTAGAAGAAGGAAAGAAATCATAAAAATTAGGGCAGAAAGAAATGAAAAAGAAACAAAGGAGATGATGGCAAAAATCAGGAAAAGTAACAGCTGGTTCTTTGAAAAGATGGGTAAAATAGGCAAACCATTAGCCAGAGTCATCAAGAAAGAAAGGGAGAGGAATCAAATCAACAAAATTAGAAACGAAAATGGAGAAATCACAACAGACAACATAGAAATACAAAGGATCCTAAGAGACTACTATCAGCAGCTATATGACAATAAAATGGACAACTTGGAAGAAATGAACAAATTCTTAGAAAAGCATAACCTTCCAAAACTGAACCAAGAGGAAGTACATAGTCTTAACAGACCCATAACTAGCATGGATATCGAACCTGAAATCAAAAATATTCCAACAAAGAAAAAAAAGCTCAGGACCAGATGGCTTATTCACCCTCACGGTTACCCTGGCCACCTGGAGAAAAGAAGAGAGGGAGCACAGAAGGGCATTGGTTTGGGGAAGAGGGTGAAGACGCATGGGAACAATGGCTTCAGGAGAAGAGGTGTGGGTAGAGAAGGGGTATGTGCCAGGCAAGGAGAGAGAAGGGGGTCTTTTGGGGTGGTGTCAATGGGCAAGAGGACCTTGGGTGGGTTCAGCTCACCTTGACACTTTTATGGATCTCAGTTGACAGGAGGTCTTCATCTTTTCTTCCTGAGTATCTAGAGTCGGCTGTTTGGTAAATGGTCTAGAGCCTTGTGGCTTCCCAGTCACCTCAGTCATTTTGAGGACTCACAGTGGTCTGCTCCAGAGCCCCTTCGACCCCTATATATACCCGTCCCCAGGGGGCCTAACCCTCATGCTTTATGAGGTCAGCAAGTCACTTCCCCAGCCAATGGTGGCCCTGGGTGAGCCTTGACATCACAAAGCCCCATCCTGACATGTCTAGCGGAGGATGGGGAGCAATTCAGATGATTTGCTGGGAGAAATGAGTCATTTGTAATGCCCTAAAGAGGCCTCCAAACTCACCTGCCACCCTCACCTCTATGTCAACTCTGATGGGTCACACAGCAGGCAGAGTGCATCTCCTCCAAACCTTGCCCCACAGCCACACTCCTCGGGCATTCATTCTGTTCTCTGTCAGCTTTCACCATTACCTAGCTTTTCATATCTTGCCTGAAATCCCTCCATGACAACTAGGCTGTGTTTAAGTGTCTGTGGAAGCGAGCATCATTCTACGTTCCTCCTGCAATGTGGTCTCAATGCACCTTGTGACCATTGAATTCTGGGCCAGCCGGCAGAAACCTTTCCCATCCCGCCTCCTTGTCTCAGTGTTCCGGGAGCTCACCTCCATTTTCTGGTCTCCAGTCGGAAACCCTTGTCTTCAGGCTGTGAGCATGCAGTGAATACACTTGCCCTTGCTCCACACGGAGCTGTCTTGGTTCAAGTCTAGGACTCAGGGTCACCTCACTAGGAGTACTACCCAGGCTTGGCTTTGAACAGGGTGATGGGGATGGGGCAGAGAAATGAATGTTTCAGGTTGTGCTGGGGGATTCCATGCAAGAAATGACCACCTGCGGCTGATTAGTATTCCCAGCAAGGGCTGGAGCTTGCCCAGAGCTGTGTGAGCCTTGTGTGCAAAGGTCTTCTCAACACGTGCCCTCACAAATCTCTTTTCTCATCTTGTTTTCTTGCTGGCGAGGTTACCTCAGAGCTTACCTCACAGCCAAAACCATGATGGAATTCATTTCCATGAGCAGCTGGTGAGTTTGGGGAACACAATGAGCATTTCAGGGGGCCGGTGAGTGTCTGGGGGATCCAGTGAGTGTTTCAGGGGGCCGGTGAATACCTCGGGGAGCCAGTGAACCTTTCAGAGCACTGGCAAGTTTGGAGGACCCAGTGAGTGTTTCAGGGGCTGGTGAGTATCTGGGGGACCCAGTGAGCCATTCAGGGGGCTGGCGAGTATCTGGGGGACCCAGTGAGCATTTCAGGGAACTGGTGAGTTTCGGGGCCTGAGCAAAGGTCTAGGTGCCTAGTGTTCATGAAGCCTGCTGACCACTCAGGGAGCCGGATGAGCAGGACGACAGGACCAGCTATGTGCTGGGTTCGCTGGCCCTGCATTGCTCCATCCATTCATTCACCTGAGAACTATTTCCTGAGCACCTGTTTCCATCCTAACTCACAGACGTGCGTGAGGTTACATGGGGCCTCCTCCAGTGCCTCACTGCGGGCCGGCGGGGGCAGAACCTGACCTCACCAGCAGGCGCCCCACCTGCTCACCTGAGTGGGCTGAGAACTCAGAGGGCGCGGCAGACTCACAGGAGGAAGCGCCATCAGGGTGTGCAGGGGCACCCGGCTTGCTCCCTGGGGTGCTGCCCGAGGCCTCGCGGCTGGGTGGCACTACTGCTGATCACTCCTGAATCTGCACTGGGAAACCAGACAGCTGGGGTTCAGAGACAAGGAAGAGAGGACAGGTGACCCACACCTATGTACCTGGGAGATGGGAGAGTGTCTTGCAAGTACAGGATTGGTGTCCACAGGCGATGGGACATTATTCCTCCCATCACAGTGAACCCACCACCATCTCAGGCCAGCGCAAATGGGAAGATGAAGCGCTTCTGACACCCTGACCCGGATTCTGATGGAACAGAGGTCCAGGGATGTGGAGACAGGAGGGCTCAGGGGTGGGCAGGTGACCTGTGCTAGGTGGAGAGTTGTGGAAAGGACACCCAGGAGGCAGGTGACCTGTATTATGGGGAGGTCTCCTCTGTGAGGGGAAGACAGACACACACCCACAGGTGTCCCCAGGATGGTGACACAGACACACCAAAGGAGCCCTACGTGGCGGGGCACACACATCCACTGGGGCTCCCCTCGGTGCGGTGCTTGGGGTTCTGACATACGGTTTTGCTGTGTGCTCTACTTGCATCTCGTTGACTATTTGGATTAGAGGAGAGACTTTTATTCTGAAGGGTTATTGTGAAGAGAAGGGACTATTATAGGAGGATGAGCTCTTCAGGGAGAAGGACTATTATTCTAGAGGGGGGATGATTACATAGAGGTAGGACTTTATTTGTACAAGGGGCAACATTACTGTAGAGAGCTGACTAATATGATAGAGGGGAGATACAACAATAAATAGGGCTATGACCATGTAGGGGGGATGTCACTGTGGAGAAAGTGAAAGTTGATCAGTCGAGTCTGACTGTAGACAGGCCATGGAATTCTCCAGGCCAGAATACCGTAGTGGGTAACCTTTCCCCTCTCCAGGGGATCTTCCCAACCCAGGGACTGAACCCAGGTCTCCCGCAATACAGGCGGATTCTTTACCAGCTGAGCCACCAGGGAAGCCCTACTGTGGAGAGGGGACTCATAATAAAGGAGGACCTTTACTGTCGTGGGGGACTATTACCGTGGAGTGGGAAAGTTATAGTAGGGCGACTCTGATACCGTGGGTGCTGTTACAGTAGGGGAGGGACTATGACAACACAGAGAACTATCATAATCAAGGCAACTATTACAATAGAGGGGACCATTCTGTAGAGGGGGACTATTACAGAAGAGGCAGAACTATTTATGCAGGGAGGACTCTTACCATTTAGGGGGGCTATTACAATAGAGGAGGACTCTCACTGTTGAGAGAGGATTATTCTAGTATATGTGAGACTATTATAGTAGAGAGTGGTCTATCATTGTAGAGTGGGGACTGTTACTGAAAAGAGGGGGCTACCACAAAGAGAGAGGGACTATTATAATAGGAGAGGACGATTACCTTAGAGGGGACTATTATAATGAATGGGGGTCTATAACTGCAGACAGGGACTATTACAATAGAAAGGGACTACTGAAACTGAGGAAGACTATTACTATAGAGGGGGGACTATTACGATAGAGAAGGGACTATTAACATAGAGTAGGGACAACAGAAGGGGACTATTAGTGTAGAGGGGAAACCATGACAACAGAGGCAGGACTGTTATAGTAGAAGGGGGACTTTGACTGTGGAAGGGGAATAGTGACAACAGAGGAAGATTATTAGATGAGAGACTATTACCACAGAGACAGACTTCTTACCATATGGAGTGGACCATGACAGTAGACGGGGATTCTTACTGTAGAGGGAGATTATAGCAATGGAGGACTTTTACTCTAGAAGGGGGATATTAGAGGCAGACTATTATCATTTAAGGGTACTACTACAATCAAGGAGGACTATTATTGCAGAGCAGGGACTATGACAGTACTACTGTAGAAGGGGAACTTTGACAATAGAGGGTGGACTATCACTATATAGTAGGACTATGACATTAGAGGGGGGTTATTTCAGTAAGGGAGAGGTTTTTACTGCAGAGGGGGGACTATGACAATAGAAAGTGAAGTATGACAATAGAGACAGGACTATGAGTGTATGGGGTGGAGGACTATGACAATAAAAGAGAACTATTACTCTATTAGTTCTCTAATAGAGAACTGTTACCCTATAGGGGAAACTGTTACTATGACATTAGAGAGGAGCTAATATTGTAGAAGAGGAACTATTACTGTGGGGGGCAATGACAACAGAAGGGGAGTAATACAATTAAGGAGGACTATTATCACAGAGGGGGGGACTATGGCAGTAGAGGAGCACAGTTACTGAAGAAGTGGAATTTTGACAAAAGAGGGCTACTACTTTAAACACTATGACATTAGTGTTGGTCCTTCAGTCATGTCTCACTCTGTGCGACTCCTTGCACTGACCACATGGGGCCCACCATGCTCCTCTGTCCATGGGATTCTCCAGGCAAGAATACTGGAGTGGGTTTCCACGCCTTTCTCCAAGTATAATATTAGAGGGGGCTGTTACTATAGAAGGGGAACTATTACTGTAGAGGGGACAGTATGACAATAGAAGGGGAGTATTAATGTAGAGGGGGGACCATGACAAAAGCAGGGGACTATTACTGTAGAGGGGGAATTATGACAACAGAAGGGAACTATTACTATAGACAGGGGACCTTAAGAATAGGGACAAGCCCTGTCTATGGAGAGCAAGAAACACAAAAATAAAGGCCCAGGCATGTGTTTGCCATGAAAGCAGTCCTGATGGCATGTGGGCCACAGGCCCTGACTCAGGGGGAGCTGTGAGGCGAGGCTTCTGTTCAGGCAGGGAAAGTGGCTGCATTTGGGGCTGGGCAGGCAGAACCAGCGGGTCACAGACCCATGTTCCGACTGGTCTTGGGAATGATCAGGTCAGCCCCAACTGATGATTCTGGGGAGGGACTGGTCTGTGTGGCCGGGTCACAGAAGTGAAGATCTGAGTCTCTATAGGGAGGGGTCTTTGCAGAAACTGTTCCCAGGACATGGTGGGTGAGGGAGGGGGTTCCTGGACCCTCAGATCACCTTCAACACCATGAAGAGGGCTCTGTCCCCTCTCCCACGTGGAAAGACAAGGCACAGAGGCTTGGGAGTGAGATCAGGGTCTGGGTGGCTGGACAAAAGTCCGCAGCCGCCACTCAGAAGTCGTGGTTCATGATTCCAGGTGATTGTGTTTTAAATCATCTCCTTGCATGATGGGATGTCCATGCTTGGCCCCACGTGGGTAAAGTCTCTATAGTGTTTTTACTCATCTGTCCCTGCTCCACCAGGACACCCACCCAGGAGAGAGGGGACACTCAGACCCTGACAGGAGGCAGTCCCAGCTTCTTAGCTGCTCAGGTGGGTGCTTCATGCTGGGAGCCTGTCCAGTCACTTTTACTGCAGCAACACCCACCCGATGGAGAGAGCTCCTCTGGGGAGTGAAGGGGGTGTGACCTAGCGCCTGGGCTCCATCGCCCCTAGGATGGAAGCCCCCAAACCTAGAGACCCCACAGGCTCAACTGGGCCCCTCTCAGCCCCAAGAGGAGGGGGCTGGCGCACAGCGCGAGGGTGGGGGATCCTCTGGAGGGGAACGCCAGCTCTAGCCTCAGGGAGAACAGACTTGAGCTGCTGGGGTCTGTCTGTTGGTCCCTGTCTCCTCCCTCCCTTGCTCCCCCTCAAACCCTCACTTCACCTCCTGTGTCTCTCTCTCCCCTCGCTCTGCTTCTGTCTGTCTCTCTTCATGTCTCTGTCCATTTCTCTCTGTGTCTTAGTCTCTCTGTCTCTAGAGCTCTTCTCCCCTCTCCACCACCCAATCCTCTCTCTTGGAGAGAAGTCCAGTTTCTCATTTCTCAGAGCTACGCCTCCGCGCCGCCAGCACTGGGTCTTCTGCACGTCCTGATTTAATTATGCAAAGCCCCATTTCCTCCCCCAGATCTCCCAGGTTCCACCTCCGATGGGCTGGCAGGTGAGCTTGCCCGGCTCCTTCCTGTGCCACCACTGTGAACGTGGACTGGATGTCGGCACTGAGTTCTCCTCTCTGGGACGTGCCCCTGCACCACCTCTCCATCCCAGGTGAGGCCCCGCAGGCTCAGCTCAGCAGGGATGCGGCTGCGAGACAGGTCCGAGTGTGGGAAACCTCAGTGCCAAACATGCACCCGTGCAGGCACACACAGGCACACTGAACACACACACACACACACCAAACACACATGCACACCAAACACACACACACACCAAATACACACACACACCACACATAGATGCCACCAAACACACACACCAAACACACACACATGCACACGCACACACACCAAACACACACACACACCATACACACACCAAACACACACACACACCACACACACACACACAGATGCACACCAAACACACACATGCACATACAGCAAACACACACGCACACACACTGCACACACATACATACACACACCAGCAACTTCCCTTCTCTGTCCACTTTATCCCATTCAACCCGGAAGGTATGTGAACCTCCGAGAGCCTGCCTTGAGGACACATGCCAGCCACCCTGGGGGGGTTTGTGCTTTCTCAGCCACTCTGTCCTACTCCTGGGGACCCCTCACCTTCCCACCCACCTTTTCCATCAGAGCTTGTGCTGCACCTTCTGCACTTGAGCCTGGATGGCCCAAAGTTTAAGGTGTCCACCTCTCCCCAAACAACTCGATAAGTAGTACCGGAACTATCTAATTAAAATGAGGAACCTTTGACTCCAGCCAGTTTGGTTGCAAAAAGTGCTGCAAAGCTCAGCCATGACTGGGCATCTCGGCTTAGGGATGCCCCATGGTGACCAGGCCGGCAGGCACTTCCAGGGTGACACTGCTGTGCTCAGGCCATCAGAGGGGCGGCCACAGGACACCGTGGCCTGGGAGGGGAGGGTCCCTGCCACACAGCACCACCCTGCTCACCTCCTCAATGTGCAAACGCGCCCCATTCTCCACCAGCACTCCTCTGGCCGCGCAGACACTGGGAACTGACCTGGCTCTGTGACCCTGGGCACTGCCCGCTGGGAGTGCACATGGACAGTTGGACAAACAGGAAGTGCTGTTTTCTATGGAAGGCAGCTTTAGACCCTTTCTCACCCTCTCGACAGCTGTGGGGTTCTATGCCAGCCACCCCATCCCTGGGAGGAGGGGCCCCTACGTGGCCCTGCCCTTGAGGGTGTGGAGCAGACAGGGAACCATGGACCTGGTCTCTCAGCCCTTCCGGGTGCTTCCCCGTGGGGAAGGCTGTGGGGGCCCCACAAGGAGGAGGCTTCCGAGTCTTCAGGCCTCCTCCATCCAGAGGGGCCTTTGGCCGCTCTCCTTCCTGTACCCCGTACATAATAACTCGTGATGCCTCTCCCCCAAGCCCGGGCACCACTCATCTGCTTCTGTCTTTGTAAATTGGCCTGTTCTGGACATCCCTTATAAATGGACACATAACATGTGTCCTTCTGTGTCTGCTTCTCTCACTGACCATCGTGTGTTCAAGGTCCATCCACGATGTAGGGTGTGTCAGAACGTCACTCCTTTTCATGGTGAGTCATACACTACTGTGTGCATGGACCACATACTACTGACCCACCCATCCGTCCATCCACCCACACACCCACCCACCCACTCACCTATCCATCCCCTCATCCATCCATCTAACCACCCACCCATCCACCCACCCACCCACTCACCTATACATCCCCTCATCCATCCATCTAACCACCCACCCATCCACTCACCTATCCATCCCCTCATCCATCCATCTAACCACCCACCCATCCACCCACCCACCCACTCACCTATACATCCCCTCATCCATCCATCTAACCACCCACCCATCCACCCACCCATCCGTCCATCCACCCACACACCCACCCACCCACTCACCTATCCATCCCCTCATCCATCCAACCACCCACCCATCCACCCACCCATCCACCCACACACCCACTCACCTATCCATCCCCTCATCCATCCATCTAACCACCCACCCATCCACCCACCCACCCACTCACCTATCCATCCCCTCATCCATCCATCTAACCACCCACCCATCCACCCACCCATCTGTCCATCCACCCACACACTCACCCACCCACTCACCTATCCATCCCCTCATCCATCCATCTAACCACCCACCCATCCACCCACCCATCCACCCATTCACCCACACACCCACCCACCCACTCACCTATCCATCCCCTCATCCATCCATCTAACCACCCACCCACACACCCACCCACCCACCCACTCACCTATCCATCCCCTCATCCATCCATCTAACCACCCACCCACACACCCACCCATCCACCCATCCACCCACACACCCACCCACCCACTCACCTATCCATCCCCTCATCCATCCATCTAACCAACCACCCACACACCCACCCACCCACTCACCTATCCATCCCCTCATCCATCCATCTAACCACCCACCCATCCACCCACCCATCCGTCCATCCACCCACACACTCACCCACCCACTCACCTATCCATCCCCTCATCCATCCATCTAACCACCCACCCATCCACCCATTCACCCACACACCCACCCACCCACTCACCTATCCATCCCCTCATCCATCCATCTAACCACCCACCCACACACCCACCCACCCACTCACCTATCCATCCCCTCATCCATCCATCTAACCACCCACCCACACACCCACCCATCCACTCACCTATCCATCCCCTCATCCATCCATCTAACCACCCACCCATCCACCCACCCATCCGTCCATCCACCCACACACCCACCCACCCACTCACCTATCCATCCCCTCATCCATCCATCTAACCACCCACCCATCCACCCACCCATCCATCCATAAATCTATCCATCCATCATCCATCCATCCATCCACCAACTAGTCCATCATCCACCCATCCACCGATCCAACCCCACTGACCCAACCATTGCCCAACCCTCCCTCTATCCATCCATCCACCTGCCCACCATCCATTCACCCATCCATCCACTCTTCCATAACATCATCAAATCAAATTATATTATGAACTTGTAAATCTTCCTTCCCATCCCTTGAGCCTGAGAATAAATAAGAAAAAACAAAAAACAAAAAACAGAGAAAGAAATAAAGCTAGTCCAAACCTATGTTCAGAGACAGAAAGGAAGGATTTCTGGATTGTCCCTGGGTGACCGCTAAAGTGTGAATCTATCCACACTGTCTCTGAAAGAGATCACACAGATTTAAAAGGAAAAAGAATAAATGAAATTACACATGACCCACAACACTGGCATCATAAAAAGCCTGAAAATACTATGAAAGTACTTGTAACTAGAGAGGGTCTGTCTGTGCTGTCGTGTCTGACTCTTTGCAACAACATGGACTGTTCCCACAATGCTACTCTGTCCATGGGATTCTCCAGGCAAGAATACTGGAGTGGGGTGCCATGCCCTCCTCCAGGAGATCTTCCCCACCCAGAGAGCCTCCCAGAAAGATAGGAAAGGACACGGCTTTACTGTGGAACCAGCCTGAAACCAGAAAGGGGACTCATGTACTAAGAGCATCACAGTCTGAAGTCACAGAGGCTGGGGCAGCTGGGAGGGGAAGGGGGAAGCTGGGTCGCGCCCTTTGTGCAGCTGAGCTGACACCAGAGCTCCTTCCTGGTCCCAGATAAGCAATAGTTGAGTTCTCATGTCCTCTGAGATGGGTTTGTGTTTGCACCCTGGCACCTCCTCCAGGGAGACTTTCTTGGTGGCTAAGACAGTAAAGAATCAGCCTGCAATGCAGCGGACCCAGGTTTGCTCCCTGGGCCGGGAAGATCTGTTGAGGAGAAAATGGCACCCCACTGTAGTATTCTCACCTGGGAAATCCCATGGACAGAGGAGCCTGGCAGGCTACAGTCCATGGGGTCACAGAGAGTCGAGACGACCGAAGCGACTGAGAACACATGCACACACTCCCACCCCTCCCCTGTAGTGCTTCTCCTGGGTGGATCGGGGATTTTGTGGGGTGGAGAGAAGCCGGGTGGGAAGCAGTCATTGTGGAGGATGTAGAGGAGTCAATGCTGGGGGCCCTGTCTGTGGGGAGGGGGCACCCAACTGACAGTGGTCCTGTCACTGGCACAGGTTAGCCAGGGGTTGGAGGCTGGGCTGGGTAGAGAACCCACCTGGGCCCAGGTGCCCCCAGGAGCAGGGGCCCACCTGGAGGGGACAGATGGCTGTCAAGCACAGCTCTTGCCTTGTGTAATTGCTTCCTCCTGGGAGATCCCCGGCTGCTGGAATCCTTCTCAGGGGATCTGATGGGCAGAGAGCCAGGGCTGGAATGTGGGCAAACCTCATTCCTGCTTGCATCAGGTGCCTGCAGCCTGGCCTTAAGAGCTCACACCCAGAGGAGGGAGCGAGCAGTAGGGGGTCCAACAGAACCTGGGAGTCCTGCAGGACTGGGGTCCCTCTGCTCTGAGGGTCCCTTGGTGCCAGGGTCCCTCTGTTCTGTGTCCCTCCAGGGCAGGGTCCCTCCATCCTGGGGGGCCTCAGTGCCGGGGTCTCAAGTGGTATGGCTGCCAAGGAGAAGTGGGCTGTGTGCAGGGTGGGGGACATGGGTGGTGGTCTTTCAAGCGGTGTTGAAGGTCATTTGCTGCAGCAGCATTTAATTTAATCCTTGTAGAGGTGGATGGCAAGTGCCAGTGTGTAGCTGACAATATTCATGTACGTCTTTGCTTTTTCTTTTAATTTGGATGGGGGGGGGGGCGCTGTGACTTCCTTTCCCTTTTCCCATTTTTTATCCTTATATTTCTTTTTTCTTTTTCCGTCATGACTCTCTACAGAGAACACAGTACCGTTTTCTGCTACTAGTTTATGTTAATATTACTTTTTTGCGTTTTCTTTTATTTTGGATGGAGAGAATCTATTATTTTCTTTCCCTTTTTTTATCCTTATGTTTTCTTGTTTTTCCATTATGACTCCTTGTAGAGGACACAGTACATTTTCTGCTACAAATTTATATTAGGGCTTCCCTGGTGGCTCAGTTGGTAAAGAATCTGCTTGCAATGCCAGTGACATGGGTTCGATTCCTGGGTTGGGAAGATCTCCTGGAGAAGGGAATGGCAACCCACTCCAGTAATCTTGCCTGGATAATTCCATGGACAGAGGGGTCTGGTGGGCTACAGTCCACTGGATAGAAAAGAGTTGGAAACAACTGAACAACTTTCACTTTTCAATTTATGTTAAAGTTATTTTTTGCTTTTTCCTGTCTTATTTGTGTGCTGGACAGATGTTTCTTCCTTTCGTTCTCCCCGCTTGATTCCTTCTTGCCTTTCCTAGTACTGTTTCTGGGGGTGGGCACAGACCTTTGTGGGTCTTGTGTGTTCTCATGTCCAAGGGTCCAGCTTGGGTGTTTGGAGCCTGGGCTGGTGAACCCACAGGGCGCTTCCACCCAGGGACTGCCTGAGAGGAGGGTGAGGCTGGACTCTGCAGGAACACTCCTCCAAGACCACAATCTGGACGCGGGCTGTGTGCTCCACATGACCAGTGACCCTGGAGACCCTGTTCCCAGAAGCAGGGCCTCAACCCCGCAGCACCAACACTGTTGATTTCACAGTGGAAGATGTGGCCCTCATTGGGCGTCCTCAGTGCATGCCCAGCCCCTGAGCGGGGGGCCGCCCTCTGTGCCCAGCACAGGTGACCGACCTCTGTGTGCAGGTGCTGAGCATCACGAAGCAGCTGGATGCCGGCGTGAGGACCTGCAGATGGCGCACACAGAGGAGGGCACCGAGGGGAACCTGCACTCTACCACATGGTGTACGTGACGGCCCTCGTGGAGGTGGGGGCGGGGGCAGGGGGTATGGACGGGGGTCCGCCAGCCAGGGACACCCACGTCTGGTTCAGGCAGGACGGGGAGGGCCTCTGAGGGGATGGGCACACGTCCACTCAGATGGACATATGGCCAGTCCAGGCAGGAGAGGCAGAACTCTAAGGGGAAAACACAGGTCCACTCCAGTTAGAAGATGCTGACCTCTAAGGGGACGGATACACTCCTCCTGGCAGGGGAGGGCTGACCTCTGGCATCAGTCACTCAGAATTCCCGACCAACATGCTTTTCTGAACTCACACCTCTACCCCTGGCCTCTGGGGTGTCTCCCAGAATTTGGCTAAACCAAGGTTCATGCCATGTCATTTCCTGTGTCCCGTTTTGGGGTGTCCAGTCCATGCTCTTGGCTGCTGGCCAGGTCACTTAATGTTTCACTCTGGCCTCGCCCCCGGTGCCCCCACCACAGAACCTAATGACCCTTGGGGTCTGGAGGTTCCATCCCGACCTCACTGTGAATGTGCCCTGCTGGCCTCCCACGCTCCCTGGAGTACAGACTTCTCACAGTATTATAAGCACTGCTCTCTGCTGCTGTGCACACATACACGCATGCATATCCGTGCACACACAGACCCTGAACACATGCACACATGTGTGTGCACCTGTACCGACAGAAGCATGTACATACACACACAGAAACACACACACACAGACCCCCCAGAGCAATGCCACAGCTCCCCACTACCACTCAGAAGAGGCTGGGTCCCATGGGACCAGGCGCCATGCTTTATGTCTTTCTGTGTCAGGAACCCCCAACCCGTCTGTAGAGGGGCTGTGCTGGGGGAAGTCCCCACCCACGCCCCTGTCTCTCACTACAAGGCCCCTCTCCTCCACCCCCTCCCAGAACGCCCTCCTGGAGATCTCAGAGTGGCTGGAGAACCACCCCCAGGAGGTGGTTATCCTGGCATGCAGGAACTTCGAGGGCATGATGGAGGACCTGCAAGAGAACCTGTTGGGCTGCATCAAGAACATCATTGGGAACATGCTGTGTCCCCGTGGGGTGAGCAGGGGCCACAGGCTCCCCGTGCTCTTGTCAGTGGGAGCACTAGGCTTCACTGTAATCCGACTATCTGCTCGCTGCGTGAAGCTGATTCAGACTCCAGGTGATGCCGCTCACGGAACTCCAGTAATCCACCCACCACTGTCTCCACTCAAACACCCCAGTAACCAGCCCATCACTGGTCACAGGCATGCCCAATAATCCACCCTGCCCGGTCTCTATTCAGGCACTCCCCAAATCCATCAATCACGCCTCAAGATGCCCCAGTAATCCACCTGCCATTTCCTATCACAAATCCCAATAATCCACCCACCTCTGTTTCCACTCAGGTACATACCCCAATAATTGACCCATCACTGCTCAAGACACCCAGGTAATCTACCCACCACTGTCTCCACTCAAACACCCCAAAAATCTACCAATCACTGCTCAAGACACCCCAATAACCCACCCATCACCTTCTCCACTCAGACACCCCAGTAATCTACCCATTAGTGTCTCTACCCAGACATGCCATTATTCCACCCACGATTGTCTCTTCTCACAGAGAACCCAATAACCAGTCCATCACTGCTCATAGACACCCCAATAATCCACACACTGCTGTAGCTTCTCGGATACCTTCTCACAATACCTGACACATTGTGTCACAAGGCACCCCAATAACCACTGTGCACACGTCTCATGGGCACCTGGATGATTCTCCCCACAGGAGGTGCCGAATCTGCGCCAGCCGTAGTCCCGGGGCCGGCAGGTCATCCTGTCG
Source organism: Cervus elaphus (assembly GCF_910594005.1). NCBI lineage: Eukaryota > Metazoa > Chordata > Mammalia > Artiodactyla > Cervidae > Cervus > Cervus elaphus. The sequence goes on along the minus strand of NC_057848.1, from coordinate 172,407,761 downwards.
TACAAGGACGAGGCATCCATGAGTCAGCATGCAGAACTGTGGCCCGGTATCCCCTACTGGTGAGGGAACCAGGTGAAGCCCCGAGACCTCATCCACTACCTGGAGCACACGAAGAGCTGCAGCCACCCAGGTGAGTTCCGCCTTCATACCGGACACCTGATCACACGCATGTCCTAGCGCATGGGGCTGGCTTTGGGTTCAAGTGGATAAATGGAACAGGACATATTAGGGGACGTTATTCTGTTCAACACATGGAGAACAGGGCATGGACATTCTTGGGGATGTTACTGTGTCCACCACAGGGGGTCAGGAAGTAGATAGGATGTGAACATCCGTGCGGACATTATTGTGTCCACCACACGGGGTCAGGACGTGGACATCGCTGGTGTCACTGTCCAGCCCGCCTGCCCTCTGTAACAGGAGAAATTCATCAGTCAACACCCCTGTGAGTCCCTGCTGTCTGAACTTTGGTCTCTGTCAGACATCTGAATCTCTGACCAGAGGAGGCCAGAGTCTGGGTGGGTGATGGCACAGCTTGGTGACTGCGTGGGCAGGTGACCCATGGGTTACTGGTCACATGCGCAGGAGATGTGTGGGTTGGTGACCGCGTGGGTGGGTTACCATGTGGGTGGGTGACCGGTTTGAGCTCCTGACAGCAGGGTGGGTTACCATGTGAGTTGCTGACCCGGTGAGTGGGTGACCGCATAGGCGGGTGATGGTGTGAGGGGGTAATCATGTGGACAGGTGACCACATGACCTCGCAGGTTCCTGACCCCATGGGTGGGTGACCACATGGGTTATTGGCCACGTGGAGGGATCACCACATCATGTAGTGACCCCGTGGGTGGGTGACCGACCATGTGAGTCAGTGACCACATGGTCTGGTTTGTCACATGACTCCGTGGGTTAGTGACTGCACATGTAGGCGGCTGACCCCACAGCTGGCACCATGAGCTGCGGCCCCTCTCTTGTCCCAGGCAGGCTGTTCATGGCCGGCATCAACCTCACGGAGAACCTGCACTTTGTCCTCATCCACCCGGCCTGGTCCCTGGCCCCACTACCTTTGCGCATGGGTGCGGGGCCAGTGCCCGGGGTCAGCGCCCGGGGTCAGCTGCCAGCTATATCAACACCATCGCAGGCGACTTCATCTGCGCCGTCGGGTTTGATGGCAATGTCATCAGGTTGAACCAGAAGCTGCTTCGGGGCTGACAGATGGTTCGTGTGTGGAGCTGGGCATCACGGAGGCTGCGTCTCATCACGTCCTGTGATGTTACCAGCCTGAACCGGAAACCGCCTCGGGGCTGATGGTCCACGCACTGAGGGGCTGGGCATTGCGGAGGCCACTCCTCGTTCACATCCTGTGACGTCACTGGGCTGAACCGGAAGCTCCTTCGAGGCCGCCTGACGGCGCGTGGGTGGAGCTGGGTGTAACGGAGGCTGCGTCTCAGTCACATCCTGTGCCGTCACCGGCCTAAACTGGTAGCCGCCTTGGTGCTGCTGGACGGCACGTTTAGGAGCTGGGCATTGCGGAGGCTATTCTCAGTCCTGTCCTGCGGGGCTGGTCATCCGTCCGCCCGTCCACTGAACGATGGTGACTGCAGAGGTGTGGCCAGGTGGCAGGGCCCATGGTCTCCTCGGTCCTCTGTGTGTCTCTTGGCGAATGCAGGGTGTGAGGTGATGATTAAAGGTGAGTGCATGATTTATACAATCACATCCTCAGGGAGACACACCCGGTCCGTGGCTTCCCCGTAGGAGAGTCTGGGTTGTCCCCTCCCCCTGGCACCGAGAGCAGCAGACGGTGACCCCCAGATCGGGAGGCGGGGGAGGCAGTATGGCAGTGGCTATATCTTTCCGTGTGTGCTTTACGTTTCTCTTCTCTTCTTATCTATTTGTTAGGCCTCCTCAGACAACCACTTTGCCTCTTTGCAATTCTTTTTCTTGTGGATGCTTTTGATCACCACCTCCTGTACAATGTTGGGAACCTCCATCCATAGGTCTTCTGGTGCCGTGTGTTCCAGGCCTAACCCTTGAGTCTATTTGTCCCTTCCAGAGTATACTCACAAGGGATTTGAATAAAGCAAAGAACCACTGGAACACAGTAGAATGGGAAAGACTAGAAATCTCTTCAGGAAAATTAGACATGCCAAGGGAACATTTCATGCAAAGACAGGCACAATAAAGCACAGAAACGTTATGGGCCTAACTAAAACAGAAGAGATTAAGAAGAGGTAGCAAGAATACACAGAAGAACTGTAAATTAAAAAAAAAAGATCTTATTATCCTGGATAACCACGATGGTGTGATGAGTCACCCAGAGCCGGACATCCTGGAGTGCAAAGTCAAGTGGGCCTTAGGAAGCAGCAGTACGAACAAAGCTAGTGGAGGTGATGAAATTCCAGCTAAAAGCTTTCAAATCCTAAAAGATGGTGCTGTTAAAGTGGTGCACTCAATAGGCCAGCCAGTTTGGAAAACTTGGCAGTGGCCTCAGGACTGAAAAAGGTCAGTTTTCATTTCAATCCCAAAGAAGGGCAATGCCAAACAATGTTTAGACTACCGCACGACTGCACTCATTTCACATGCTAGCAAGGTAATGCTCGAAAACCTTCAAGCTAGGCTTCAACAGTATGTGACCCGAGAACTTCACAGACCCCACATTCAAACAGTTGATTCTAAATGCACAGTGATACCACAAAGATGGTCAAGGTAAAGACATAGAATGGACTTTATGTCTAAGTCAGTGAAACAAAATATTCACTGCAAGGTACATACTTTTTTAGCTTGAAAAATCTTATATTTGAATATAAAACATCCTGCTGAAATTGAAAAATATGTTTTAAAGTGAAATTCATTCTTAATTGTCAATTACTTTGAGCCTATGGAAAAAAGAAAATATAATTACATTCATTGGGACTGCTTCAGTTCAGTTCAGTCACTCAGTCGTGTCCAACTCTTTTCATTGGGTGCTGCTTAAATTTTCACAGACGTTTTTTTCTTAAAAATTCCCTTACAGTTTTAACATCTTAATTAGATATAAAATGGTCAGTAGATTTTATACTATGTTTTCTGGACATTTTCATTTCCTTTAATTTATGAATGTAACTAGAATGTTTTTCTATTGAGTGAGTATTAAAAATTACTCCTCTCTCTTGAGTGGAACACACTGTTTACACTACTGTTGGGAGACATTTTAGTGCCTAAAACCTTTTATACTTCAGCTCTACAATCTAGGTTTTTTGTTTGTTTGTTTTGCTTTGCTTAGGCTGAGAATTTTCTCATCTATTTGTAGTATCTTCAGAGTTTCTGTTAGGAATATGTGTCTGCTGTTGCTTACTTGCACCGTCGTGTCCAACTCTTTGCCACCCCATGGACTGTAAGCCCATCAGTCTCTTCTGTTCACGGGGATTCTCCAGGCAAGAATGCTGGAGTGGGTTTCCATGCTCTCCTGCAGGGGATCTTCCTGACCTAGAGATGGAATTCACATCTGCCACAGCTCCTGCATTGCAGGCGGATTCTTTACCACTGAGTGAAACTGGATCTTGTATACGTGAAACCCACTTTAATTATGAAGATTCATAATCAGTGAAAAACAAAGATGGAGAATCCCAAAAAAGCATTTACCTTTAACCAATTAATAATAAGAATAAAAACCTTCATTTCAATTTGCATTCGTTTATTTTTTCTTTTAAATTTTCATTGAAGGATAATTACTTTCCAGAATTTTGTTGTTTTCTGTCAAACTTCAACATAACAGTCTTTCTTAACTCATAGTTTCTCTTAAATATCATCTTATTCTGTGTAAATAACTTCTTTTAACATTTCTTACAGACAAGGTATCTGCTGAGAATGAATTCCCCAATGTTTTGTTCATATGAAAATATCTCCTTCTCCTTTGTTTTTGAAGGATAATATTCCTGGATATAGAAGTTAATTTCAGTAGTTTAAAAGAAAAAAAAATACGTTTGATTTATTGAAATGTTGTACCTGTACCATGAATTTACTAGTTAAGCTGTATAATTCATTGATTTGTAACTTATTCATAGGTTGAATAACCATAACCACAGCCTCATTCTAGAATATTTTCATCATTCCAATTGGGAAACACTCTCCTGCTGGCAGACATTTTCCATTTCCCCCTTCATCTGGGCCCTTGCATTCACTCCTCTATTTTCGGTCTTCAGAGAATTACCTAATCTGAGACATACGTGTTCACACGAATAGAATAATGCAATACACAGCCTTTTGTTCCCAGCTTCTTTTAATTAACATGATCATTTCAGAGCTCTAGCATGTTATAGCTTATATAAGAACTCCATTCATTTGATGGCCAAATAATTTTGTATTGCATGTTTTATTTATTCGATCACCAGTTGATGGTCATTTGAGTTATTTCAATGTTGTTTTCCTTTTTTAAGTTTATTTCTTTTTAAAAATTATTTTTTAATTTAATAATTGTAAAATTTTAAATTTAATGGCCTTTTCTGCATCTATTTAGGTTATCTCATGATTTTTAGCTTTCCTGTGGTTAATGTGGTGTGTCACATTAATTGATTTGCGAATATTGAAGAATCCTTGCATCCCTGGAATAAAGCCAACTTGATCATGGTTTTTGATATGTTGTTGAATTCTGTGTGCTAAAATTTTGCTGAGGATTTTTTGCATCTATGTTCATCAGTGATATTGGCCTGTAGTTTTCTTATTTGGTCTTGTCTTTGCCTGGTTTTGGTATCAGGGTGATGGTAGTCCTGTAGAATGAGTTTGGAAGTGTTCCTTCCTCTGAAATATTTTTGAGAGAGTTTTAGAAGGATAGGCATTTGCTCATCTCTGAATGTTTGATGGAATTCACCTGTGAAGTCATCTGGTCCTGGGATTTTGTCTTTTGGGAATTTCTTGGTCACAGCTTCGATTTGGAGCTTGTAATTGGGTGGTTCATAATTTCTATTTCTTCCTGTTTCAGTCTTGGAAGATTGAGCTTTTCTAAGCATCTGTCCATTTCTACCAGGTTATCTATTTTATTGCCATAGAGTTGTTCATAATAGTCTCTTATAATCCTTTGTGTTTCTGCATTTTCTGATGTAATTCTCCTTTTTCATTTCTAAGTTTGTTGATTTCATTCTTCTATGTTTCTTGATGAGTCTGGCTAAAGGTTTGTCAATTTTGTTTATCTTCTCAAAGAACCAGCTTTTAGTTTGTTAACCTTTGCTATTGTTTCTTTCATTTATTTTTCATTTATTTCATCTCAGATTTTTATGTTTTCTTTCCATGTACTAATTTTGGCTATTTTTTTGTTTTGTTTTGTTTTTCTTTATCAGTTGTTTTAGGAGTCAATTGAGCTTGTCTATTCAACGCTTTTCTTGTTTCTTGAGTTAGGATTGTATTGCTACAAACTTCCCTCTTGGAACTTATTTTCCTGCATCCCATAGATTTTGAGTTGTCGTGTTTTCATTGTCATTTTTTTCTAGAAAATTTTCGATTTCCGTTTTGATTTCTTCGGTAACCTGTTGGTTAGTTAGAAACGTGTTGTTTAATCTCCATGTGTTTGTGTTTCTTACAGTTTTCTTTTTTTCTTCTAATTGATATCTAGTCTCATAGTGTTGTGGTCAGAAAAGATGCTTGATACAATTTCAATTTTGTTCATTTTACTGAGATTTGATTTGGGACCCAAGATGTGGTCTCTCCTGGAAAATGTTCCCTGTGCACTTGAGAAGAAGGTGTATTCTTCTCCATTTGGATGGCATGTCCTGAAGATATCAATGAGATTCATCTCATCTCATGTATCATTTAAGACATGTGTTTCTGCATTAATTTTCTGTTTTGATGATCTGTCCATTGGTGTGAGTGGGGTGTTAAAGTGAACTATGATTTTTTTTACTGTCAATTTCTCTTTTAATGTCTGTTAATGTTTGTCTTATGTATTGAGGTGCTCCTTTGTTGGGGGCATAGATGTTTACAATTGCTATGTCTTCATCTAGTATTGATCCCTTCATCACTATGTAGTGTCCTTCCTTATCTATTGTAATCTTCTTTAGCTTAAGGTCTGATATGAGGATTGCTATTCCATCTTTCTTTTGATTCCCATTTGCATGGCATATATGTTTCCATCCTGTCACTTTCAGTCTGTATGTGTCTTTAGGTCTGAAGTGGGGTTCTTATAGACAGCAGGTACATGGGTCTTTTTCTTTTAAATTAATGTATTTATTTTAATTGGAGGCTCCTTACTTTGCAGTATTGTGGTGGTTTTTGCCATATATTGAGTTGAATCAGCCATGGGAGTACATGTCTTCCCCATCCTGAAACCCTTACTGCTTCTCTCCCCATCCCACCCCTCAGGGTTTCCCCAGTACAGCGGCTTTCAGTGCCCTATGTCATGCATCAAAGTTGGGACAGGTGATCTATTTCACATATCGTAATATACATGTTTCGCTGTTAGTCTCTCAAATCATCTCACCCTGGCCTTCTCCAACAGTGTCCAAAAGTCCCTTCATTATATCTGTGTCTCTTTTACTGCCTTACGTATGTGGTCTTCATTACCATCTTTCTAATTTCTATATATATGTGTTAATATACTCCATGGGTCTTTTTCCTTCTAACATACTTCACTCTGTATAATAGGCTCCAGTTTCATCCACCTCATTAGAAGTGATTCAGATACGTTCTTTTTAATAGCTGAGTCATATGTATCACGGTTTTCTTTTCTGTGTGTATGTTGAAGGACATCTAGGTTGCTTCCATATCCTAGCTATTGTAAACAGTGCTGTGGTGAGCATTGGGGTACACATGTCTTTTTCAGTGCTGGTTTCCTCAGTGTGTATGCCCAGCAGTGGGATTTCTGGGCTGTTTGGCAATTCTGTTTCCAGTTTTTTAAAGAATCCCCCCACTGTTCTCCATAGGGCCATTCTAGTTTGCATTCCCACCAACGGTGTAAGAGGGTTCCCTTACTCTGCAACCTCTGCAGCATTTATTGTTTGTAGACTTCCTGATAGCAGCCATCCTGACCAGCAGGAGATGATCCCACATTGTGGTTATGATTTGCATTTCTCTGATAATGAGTGATGCTGAGCATCTTTTCATGTGTTTGTTAGCCATTTGTGTGTCTTCTTTGGAGAAAAGTCTCTTCAGTTCTTTGTCCTGTTTTTTTGATTGGGTCATTTATTTTTCTGGTGTGGAGCTGCTTGTATATTTTTGAGAATAATTCTTTGTCAGTTGCTTCATTCGCTATTATTTTCTCCCATTCTGAAGGCTGTCTTTTCACCTTTCTCATAGTTTCCTTCATTGTGCCCAAACTTTTAAGTTTAATTAGGTCCAGATTGTTTAATTTTGCTTGTATCTCCATTACTCGGAGAGGTGTGTCATAGACGATCCTACAGTGATTTATGTAAGGGAGTGTTTTGATTATGTTGTCCTCTAGGAATTTTATAGTGTCTAGTACTGCATCTTTCGTCAATTTTGAGTTTATTTTTGTGTACAGTGTTAGAAAGTGTTCTAGTTTCCTTCTTTTACATTTGGTAGACCAGTTTTCCCATCACCACTTGTTAAAGAGATTGTCTTTTCTCCATTGTATATTTTTGCATCCTTTGTTAAAGATACGGTGTCCATGGGTGCGTGGATTTATTTCTGAGCTTTCTGTTTTGTCCCATTGATCTATATTTCTGTCTTTGTGCCAGTACCATACTGTCTTGATGACTGTAGCTTTGTAGTATAGTCTGAAGTCAGGCAGATTGAGTCCTCCTCTTCCATTCTTCTTTCTCAAGATTGCTTTGGCTATTCGAGGTTTTCTGTATTTCAATATACATTGTGAAACTATTTGTTCTCGTTCTGTGAAAAATACCATTGATAGCTTGATAAGGATTGCATTCAATCTACGAGTGCTTTGGGTAGTATACTCATTATCACTATGTTGACTCTTCAGATCCATGAACAAGGTATATTTCACCATCTATTTGTATCATCTTTGATTTCTTTCATCAGTGTTTTAACGTTTTCTATATATAGGTCTTTTGTTTCTTTAGGTAGTTTTATTCCTAAGTTTGTCCTTCTTTTCATCGCAATGCTGAAAGGGATTGTTTCTTAATTTCACTTTCTGTTTTCTATCGAAATGCAAAGGATTTATGTGTATTAATTTTATATCCTGCAACTTTTCTGTATTCATTGATTAGCTCTAGTCATTTTCTGGTGCTGTCTTTAGGGATTTCTGTGTAAAGGATCATGTTATCTGCCAACAGTGAGAGTTTTATTTCTTCTTTTCCAATTTGGATACCCTTTAATTTTTTTCTTCCCTCATTGCTATGGCTAAAGCTTTCTAAACCATGTTGAATAGTAGTGGTGAGAGTGGGCACTCTTGTCTTGTTCCTGACTTTTGGGATAATGCTTTAAATTTTTCACCTTTGAGGATCAAGTTTGCTATGTTTTTTTTATCATATTTGACTTTTATTATTTGAGTTGTGTTCTTTCTATGCCTGCTTTCTGGAGCGTTTTTCTTTTTTTTTTTTATCATCAATGCATGTTGAATTTTGTCATAGGGTTTTTCTACATCTATGGAGATAATCATATGGTTTTTATCTTTCAGTTTGTTAATGCAATTTATCACATAGATTGATTTGCAAATATTGAAGAATCCTTGCATCTCTGGAATAAACCCACTTGGTCATGATGTCTGACCTTTTGAATATGTTGTTGGATTCTGTTTCCTAGAATTTGTTGAAGATTTTTCATGTATGTTCATCAGTGATATTGGCCTGTAGTTTTCTTTTTTTGTGGCATCTTTGGCTGGTTTTGGGATTAGGGTGATGGGGGCCTCATAAAATGAGTTTGGTAGTTTACCTTGTGCAATTATTTGGAAGAGTTTGAGTAGGATAGGTGTTAGCTCTTTAATTGTTTGGTGGAATTCACCTGTGAAGCCAACTGGTCCTGGGCTTTTGTTTGTTTGAAGATTTTTTATTACAGTTTCAATTTCCATGCTTTTGATGGGTCTAGTAAGATTTTCTATTTCTTCCTGGCTCAGTTTTGGAAGGTTATACTTTTCTAAGAATTCGTCCTTTTCTTCCAAGTTGTCCATTTTATTTTCATATAGCTGCTGATAGTAGTCTCTTGTGATCCTTTGTATTTCTGTGTTGTCTGTTGTGATTTCTCCATTTCCATTTCTAATTTTGTTGATTTGATTCTTCTCCCTTTTTTTCCTGATGTGTCTGGCTAGTGGTTTGTCTATGTTATTTATCTTCTCAAAGAACCAGCTTCTAGTTTTGTTGATTTTTGCTATAGTCTGCTTTTTTCCCCCCACTTTTTTCTGCCCTAACTTTATGATTTATTCCTTCTACTAACCCTGGGGTTCTTCATTTCTTCTTTTTCTAGTTGCTTTAGGTGTAAAGTTAGGTCATTTATTTGATGTTTCTCTTGTTTCTTGAGGTAAGCTCTTATTGCTATCAACTTGCCCCTTAGCACTGCTTTACTGAATGGCATAGGAGTTGGGTTCTCGAGTTTTAATTTGCTTCTATGCATATTTTGATTTCTTTTTTATTTCTTCTGTAATTTGTTGGTTATTAAGAAGCATGTTGTTTAGCCTCCATATGTTTTTATTTTTAATAGTTTTTTTTTCCTGATGTTGACATCTGATCGTACCTCATTGTGATCAGAAAAGATGCTCAAAATGATTTTGATTATTTTGAATTTACCAAGGCTAGATTCATGGCCCAGAATGTGATCTATTCTGGAGAATGTTCCACGTGCACTTGAGAGAAAGGTGAATTTCATTGTTTTGGGGTGAAATGTCCTATAGATATCAATTAGGTCTAACTGGTCCATTGTATCATTTAAATTTGTGTTTCCTTGCTAATTTTCTGTTTGGTTGATCTATCCATAGGTGTGAATGGCATATTAAAGTCTTCTATTGTTATTGTGTTACTGTTAATTTCCCCTTTCCTGCTTGTTAGCATTTGCATTATGAATATTGAGCTTCTCCTATGTTGGGTACGTATATATATACTGGGTTTGATCCTTTGATTCTTATGTAGTGTCCTTTGTCTCTTTACACAGCCTTTCTTTCAAAGTCTATTTTATCTGATATGAGTATTGATACTCCTGCTTTCTTTTGGTCTCCATTTGCATGACATACCTTTTCCCAAACCTTTATGTTCACTCTGTATGTGTCCCTTGGCAAGAGGTGGGTCCCTTGTAGACAGCATGTGTAGGGGTCTGCTTTTGTAACGATTTTACAATACTTCCTTTGTCGTGTAGCTATCCATTTGCCGATGCTTCTGTCCAGTCATCAATTGACCATTTTCCTTGGTGCATTTTCTGTAAATTGCAGACATCAGTGTGTCTCTCTGTAAGTATTTCAGCAAGCCTGCCATTTAGTAGTGAGCCGTGTTTGTTTACAGCAATTTTCTTTGAATATAAACTTTACATACAATGAAATATACTAATTTTTTTTTTTCCGGTCATGCTGCTTTTTTTTTTCATTTTTTTTTTTATTAGTTGGAGGCTAATTACTTCACAACATTTCAGTGGGTTTTGTCATACATTGATATGAATCAGCCATAGATTTACACGTATTCCCCATCCCGGTCCCCCCTCCCACCTCCCTCTCCACCCAATTCCTCTGGGTCTTCCCAGTGCACCAGGCCCGAACACTTGTCTCATGCATCCCACCTGGGCTGGTGATCTGTTTCACCATAGATAATATACATGCTGTTCTTTGGAAACATCCCACCCTCACCTTCTCCCACAGAGTTCAAAAGTCTGTTCTGTACTTCTGTGTCTCTTTTTCTGTTTTGCATAGAAGTATAGTTGATTTGCAATGTTGTGTTCAGCTCAGTTCAGTTCAGTCGCTCACTCGTGACTGACTCTGTGACCCTGTGAACCGCAGCATGCTAGGCCTCCCTGTCCATCACCAACTCCTGGAATTTACCCAAACTCAGGTCCATTGAGTTGGTGATGCCTTCCAACCGTCTCATCCTGTGTCGTCCGCTTCTCCTCTTGAACTCAATCTTTCCCAGCATCAGTGTCTCTACAAAGGAGTCAGCTCTTTGCATTAGGTGGCCAAAGTGTTGGAGTTTCAGTTTCAACATCAGTCCTTCCAATGAACACCCAGGACTGATCTCCCTTAGGATGGACTGGTTGGATCTTCTTGCAGTCCAAGGGACTCTCAAGAGTCTTCTCCAACACCACAGTTCAGAAGCACCAATTCTTCAGGGCTCACCTTTCTTTATAGTCCAAATCTAACATCCATACGTGACTACTGGAAAAACCATAGCCTTGACTAGATGAACCTTTGTTGACAATGTAATGTCTCCGCTTTTTAATATGCTGTCAAGGTTGGTCATAACCTTTCTTCCAAGGAGTAAGCGTCTTTTAATTTCATGGCTGCAGTGACCATAGGCAGTGATTTTGGAGCCCCCCAAAATAAAGTCAGCCACTGTTTCCCCATCTATTTTCCATGGATCGGATGCCTTGATCTTAGTTTTCTGAATGTTGAACTTTAAGCCAACTTTTCACTCTCCTCTTTCAGTTTCATCAAGAGGCTCTTTAGCTCTTCTTCACGTTCTGCCAAAAGGGTGGTGTCATCTGCATATCTGGGTTTATTGATATTTCTCCCGGCAGTCTTGATTCCAGATTGTGCTCATTCCAGCCTAGCGTTTCTCCTGATGTACTCTGCATATAAGTTAAAAAAGCAAGGTGACAATATACAGCCTTAACATACTCTTTTTCCTATTTGGAACCAGTCTGTTGTTCCATGTCCAGTTCTACCTGTTGCTTCCTGACATGCATACAGGTTTCTCAAGAGGCAGGTCAGGTGGTCTGGTATTCCCATCTCTTTCAGAATTTTCCACACTTTATTGACATCCACATAGTCAAAGCCCTTGCCATAGTCAGTAAAGCAGAAATAGATATTTTTCTGGAACCCTGTTGATTTTTCGAGGATCCAGTGGGTATTGGCAATTTGATCTCTGGTTCCTCTGCCTTTTCTAAAACCAGCTTGGACATCTGGAATTTCACAGTTCAAGTATTGCTGAATCCTGACTTGGAGAATATTGAGCATTACTTTACTAGCGTGTGAGATGAGTGCAATTGTGTGGTAGTTTAAGCATTCTTTGGCATTGCCTTTCTTTGGGAATGGAATGAAAACTGGCCTTTTCCAGTCCTATGGCCACTGCTGAGTTTTCTCAATTTGCTGACATATTGAGTGCAACACTTTCACAGCATCATCTTGTAGGATTTGAAATAGCTCAACTGGAATTCCATTGCCTCCTCTAACTTTGTTCATAGTGCTGCTTCCTATGGCCCACTCGACTTCAGATTCCAGGATGCCTGGCTCTAGGTGAGTGATCACACCCTTGTGATTATCTGGGTTGTGAAGATCTTTTTTGTAGAGTCCTTCTGTGTACTCTTGCCATCTCTTCTTAATATTTTCTGCTTCTCTTAGGTCCATACCATTTCTGTCCTTTATTGACCCCAATTTGCATGAAATATTCCCTTGGTATCTCTCATTTTCTTGACAAGATCTCTAGTCTTTCCTATTCTATTGTTTTCTTCTATTTCTTTGCATTGACTGCTGAGGAAGGCTTTGTTATCGCTCCTTGCTATTCTGTGGAACTCTGAATTCAAATGGGTATATCTTTCCTTTTCTCCTTTGCTTTTAGCCTCTCTTCTTTTCACAGCTATTTGTAAGGCCTCCTCAGACAGCCCTTTTGCTTTTTTGCAAATCTTTTTCTTGGGGATGGTCTTGCTCCCTGTCTCCTATACAATGTCATGAACCTCCATCCATAGTTCATCAGGCACTCTGTCTATCAGATCTAGTCCCTTAAATCTATTTCTCATTTCCACTGTATAATCATAAAGGATTTGATTTAGGTCATACCTGAATGGTCTAGTGGTTTTCCCCATTTTCTTCAATTTAAGTCTGAATTTGACAGTAAAGAGTTCATTATTGTTCATCACATTATTGGCTGTGATCCGGTCATGTTTTTGCTGATTGTATAGATCTTCTCCATCTTTGGCTGCAAAGAACACAATCAGTCTGATTTCGGTGTTGGACATATGGTGATGTCCTTGAGTAGAGCCTTCTCTTGTGTTGTTGGAAGAGGGTGTTTGCATGACCAATGTGTTCTCTTGGCAAAATTCTATTAGCATTTGCCCTGCTTCGTGCTGTACTCCAAGGCCAAATTTGCCTGTTACTCCAGGTGTGTCTTGACGTCCTACTGTTGCATTCCAGTCCCCTATCATGAAAAGGAGATCTCTTTGGGGGTGTTAGTTCTAAAAGGTCTTGCAGGTCTTCATAGTACCATTCAACTTCAGCTTCTTCAGTGTTACTTGTCGGGGCATAGACTTGGATTACTGTGGTATTGAATGGTTTGCCTTGAAAACGAAGAGAGATCATTCTGTCATTTTTGAGATTGCATCCAAGTACTGAATTTCAGTCTTTTGTTGCCTTCGATGTCTACTTCATTTCTTCTAAGGGATTCTTGCCCACCATAGTAGATTTAATGGTCACCTGAATTAAATTCATCCATTCCAGTCCATCTGTGTTCGCTGATTCCTAGAATGTCGACATTCACTCTTGCCATTCCATTTGACCACTTCCAGTTTGCCTTGATTCATGGACCTAACATACCAGGTTCCTATGCAATATTTCTGTTTACAGCATCAAACCTTGCTTCTATCACCAGTCCCATCCACACCTGTGTGTTGTTTTTGCTTTGGCTACATCCGTTCATTCTTTCTGGAGTTATTTCTCCACTGATCTCCAGTAGTATATTGGGCACCTGCCGACCTGGGGAGTTCATCTTTCAGTGTCCTATATTTTTGCCTTTTCATACTGTTTTCTGGGATTCTCAATGCAAGAATATGGAAGTGGTTTGCCATTTCCCTTCTTCTTTATAGCAAAGTGATTCAGTTAAACACATATATTGTATATATACATTGTGTGTATACATACATACATACATACATATATATATATGCATTCTTTTATTTCATCTTTAATTTTTGTATTTCTTTTGGCTACACTTTAACCATGTGGGTTTAGTTCCCTGACCAGGAATTGAACATGCATGCCCTGCAGTGGAAATGTGGAGTCGTAACCACTGAACTGCCAGGGATGTCCCATATATATTCTTTTCCATCATGATTTATCATAGGATACTGAATATAGTTCTCTGTCCTCTACAGTAGGAACTTGTCAATCCATTCCATGTACTCTAGTTTATATCTCTTAACCCCGATCTCATACTCCATTGCTCCCCCAATTCTCTCAGCCTTGGAAGCCACATGTCTGTTCTCTATGTCCATGAGTGTGTTTATGTTTCATACATGTGCTCATTTGTGTTATATCTTTTTTGTTTATTTTTATTAGTTGGGGGCTAAATACTTTACAATATTGTAGTCATTTTTGCCATACATTGGCATGAATCAGCCATGGGTGTACACGTGTTCCCCATCCTGAACCCCCCTCCCACCTCCCTCTCCATCCCATCCCTCCGGGTCATCCCAGTGCACCAGCCCTGAGCACTTGTCTCATGCATCCAACCTGGACTGGCGATCTGTTTCACACTTGATGATATACATGCTTCAATGCTATTCTCTCAGATCATCCCACCCTCGCCTTCTCTCATAGAGTCCAAAAGTCTGTTCTATACACCTGTGTCTCTTTTTCTGTCTTGCATATAGGGTTATCGTTACCATCTTTCTAAATTCCATATGTATGCATTAGTATACTGTATTGGTGTTTATCTTTCTGGCTTCCTTCACTCTGTGTTATATCTTAGATTCCACATTTAAGTGATATCGTTTGTTGTTTGTCTTTCTCTGTGTGCCTCACTTCAGCTAGTATGATCATCTCTCGGTCCATGCGTGTTGACTCAAATAGCCTTATTGTTGTAGCTGTACAGATTCTTGTACCCTTTTAACCACACATAGAGGTATTCATCTGTGGTTATTTTCCCGGATATATTATGAAAACTTGTGTAGTACACCACTCATGGAATAGCACGTCCATTTTGAAGCTGTATTAGCATTTTATACGTTTTTGTCAGTCAGTTCAGTTCAGTCGGTCAGTCGTGTCTGACTCTTTGCAAGCACATGCACTGTAGGACACCAGGCTTCCCTATCCATCACCAACTCCTGGGGCCTGCTCAAACTCATGTCCATCGAGTGGGTGATGCCATCCAAATCTCTCATCCTCTGGTGTGCCCCTCACCTTCTGCCTTGAATCTTTCCCAGCATTAGGGAGTTTTCAAATGAGTCAGTTCTTCCCATCAGTTGGCCAAATTATTGGAGTTTCAGCTCAGCATCAGTCCTTCCAATGAATATTCAGGACTGATTTCCTTTAGGATGGACTTGTTTGATTTCCTTACAGCCCAAGGGAGTCCCCAGAGCATATGTGGATATGAATAAATATTTATTGTGCTTATGCCGGCCTCTCGTGGAGAAAGAGAAGATTGCTTATGAATGTAATTTATAAAATCCAGATGTGTTCTCTCAAATGTATATGTGAGTCCAGTTCAGTCAGTCAGTGTGTCTGACTCTTTGTGACCCCATGGACTGCAGCACTCCAGGCTTCCCTACCCATCACCTCTCCTGGAGCTTACTGAAACTCATGTCCATTAAGTCGGTGATGACACCCAACCATCCCATTCTCTGTCGTCCACTTCACCTCCTGCCTTCAGTCTTTCCCAACATCAGGGACTTTTGCAATGAGTCAGCTCTTCACATCAGCTGGCCAAAGTATGTGGGTGTGAATAATTATTTACTGTACCTTTGCTGACCTGTGGTGGAGAAATAGAAGAATGGTTATGAATGCAGTTCATAAAATCTGGATGTTCTCACATATGTATATGTGGGTATGAATAAATATTTACTGTGCATATGATGCCCTCTCGAGGATAAACAAAAATGCTAATGAATGTAATTTACAAAATCCAAGGTATTCACTCATATGTATATGTGTGTATGAATGCATATTTTCTGTGCTTATACTGACATCTCGTGGAGTAATAGAAGAATGCTTTGGAATGTAATGTATAAAATCCAGATGTATTCTCTCATAAGTACGTGTGGGTATGAATAAACATATATTGTGCTTATTCTGCCCTCTTGTGGAGAAATAGAAGAGTGCTCATGAATGCAATTTATAAAAACCAGATGTTTTCTTTACATGTTGGAAATGATACTGTATAACATTTAAAAAAATTAATACATGCTCATAACAGAAAATGTGAAGTTGCTAGAAAAATACAAAGACAGAAGAAAATCACCCGTGATTTCATATAGCATTGCCTCAGAATTCTGAGTTCCTGGGAAGGGGAGATAAAAAGATGAGGGTGCACTAGTTCTTTTAGTATAAATTCATCTTTTCTGCTATTTGAATGGTAACATAGAACTTGGTTCTGATACATGATTCTTGCTTTGTTTACTTATCTTTAAGCTTCTATTTTTACAAATGCCTAGTAATTTGACCCCCTGTTTAGAGACTCTTTGTTGCAAGGAGGTTTTTGTTTTTTTTTTTTTTTCTTTGTGTGTGTGTGTGTGTCTTATTGCTCTGACTAAAAAATGTTGCAAGTCGTGGCTATGGAAAATAATGTTGCGATGAACATTGGGGTGCATGTACCTTTTGGAAATAAGGTTTTCTCCAGGAATATGCACAAGAGAGGGGTTGCTAGGTCATATGGTAATTCCGTTTAACTTTGAGAGGAGCTGCCATACTGTTCACCATATTGGCTGTACCAATTTACATGCCCACTGACAGTGCAAGAGGGTTCCCTTTTCTCCCCACTCTCCCTAGATTTATTCTTTGTAGAATTTTTGATGATAGCTATTCAGACTGGTGTGAAATAATACCTCATTGAAGTTTTGATTTGCATTTCTCTAATAATTACTGATGTTGAGCCACTTTTCATGTGTTTTATCTGAATCTGAATGTCTTCTTTGGCGAAATGTCTGTTTAGATCTACCTGTTTTTTGAGTGTTTTTTTTTTTTTTATACTTGGGTACATGAGCTGTTTTTATGTTTTGGAGAATAGTGTCTTGATAACTAATGGGAACTACCTCTGTAGCACAGGTAACTGTCCTCAATGATCTGTGGTGACCTAAATGCAAAGGAAATTCAAAAAATAGGGCATACACACACACACACAAACACACAGCCGATTTAGGTTGCTGCCCAGCAGAAAGTAACAGGACCTTGTAAAGCAACTGCATGTGTACATGCTGTAGGCTCCATTTATAGGAAGCTCTAGATGAGGCAAAAGCAATCTCTACTAATGGGACTGAGAAGAGGGGTTTCATGGGGGAAGGGCAGTGTGGGCAAGGGTACCAAAGAGCTTTCCTAGGATGCTGAGAAAAAATTGCACTGGGCATCATATAATCTTGGTGAAATTGCATAAATATTTCTGCAATGTAAATTCCAAACAGGGTCTTGCTAAGTGGCTCCATGTATTTATAAATTTACTAGATAATGTCAAAGTATCCTTCAGAAAGTTGCATCACTCTGTGCTTTCACAACACTGCATGAGCACTCATTTTCCAATCCCTCATCCTCAATTTGGAGGAAACATTTGGGACCTTTCAACTTTCTCATTGAACTTTGGCAAATTGCATGGTGAGAAATCATATTCCATTATTGTTTGGGCTTGTCTTTCTTTTATTTCTAATTAGTTTCAACATTTTCTCCTGTTTTTTGGTAATTTTTCTTTTTTTTCCTTTGAGTAATTTGTATTTGTTTTTACTGAATGTTTACTTCCTGGTTGTCTCCTATTGGATTTTTCATCTTCTTTTCTTATTTTGACTTTTTAACTCTGCATAAATTAGGTACATGAGCCCTCTGTCCGCTACCTTCCAAATATTTCTCAATTCTCTTTTTATAATTCCTTGTTTATTATTTATTTACAGGAATTTTACTACACAGTGTAAATTTTCCCTTTTTAGTTTCTGGACAAAGATCACTTAAATTAAGAAACTTAAGTAACTGAGAAAACTCCAGGGTGCTAGAGGGTGTACACTAAAAGAATTACGGGGTGGCGGGCAACTCACTCTGAATTCACCTGTGTGCCTTTCCACATGTACTTTTCAATGAACTATTTACTTTGCACTGAAATATACATATATATATAGAGAGAAAAGTAGGTGAAGGTGGGTAGTGCCATGATGGGCCAAGATGAAGCCAGGACGGGTGGTGCTGCACCTGGGACTCCAAACAGATGAGTCAGCCGTAGGCTTGGTCAGCCCTGTGAAGCCAAAAGGGACGCGTCTCTGGAGCTGTGATTGGAGGACTCAGGAGCCCCAGCACGTGCTCAGAGCCAAGGTCACGAGGAGGGAAGCACAAGCAGGGCGATGATGCTGCCCAGTAAGCCTGTCTCCCTTGGGCCAGAGGGAAGGTGATGCTACTTTTATTATGGAAAATGTAGTCTGTGGCTATTGGGAAAAGAACTTGGTCAGTGTGAAAAAGTAAGCAAAAACCGTGATTCCTTTCACCACAGTCCATATTCTACCCTATTTCCTCCCCATCATGTTTCAGCCCATATTTTTAAAGTTGGAATTATACTTCATGTGCATTTTGGTTTTCATTGTTCTTTGCTCTGTACTTTCCCGAATATTTTATTATAAAAATTTCCAAACGTTCCACAAAGTTGAAAATTTTTTCTAGCTAATACAGAAAGACTTCCCACCTCGATTCTACTGTAACCATTTTATGGTACTTCCTTTGTCATGTAATTATCCATGTGTCCATCCCTCTATCCATCCTTGAATCCCTCTTATTCCCTGGTGCATTTTGTGATAAATTGCAGATAGCAGTATGCATCTCTGTAAGTATTTTAGCAAGCCTGCCATTCAGTAATGAGCTATGTTTGTTTGCAGTAGTTTTCTTTGAAATACAAACTTTACGTACAGTGAAATACCCCCATCTTTTTTCCAGTCTTGTTAGTTTTTATTTGAAGTACAGTTGATTTACAGTGTTGTGTGAATTATTGCTTTACAACAAAGTGATTCATTTATACACATATATGTCTTATTTAGATTGTGTGTATATATACATGCATGTATTCATTTATTTATTCTTTTTTTTATGGCTACAATGTGCAGCATGTGGGATTAGTTCCCTGACCCCCAGGAATTGAACCTGCATCCCCTGCAGTGGAAGTGTGGGGTCTTAGCCACTGGACCACCAGGGACGTCCTATATATATTCTTTTCCTTTATGATTTATCATCGGATACTGAATATAGTTCTCTATTCTCTACAGTAGGAACTAATCTGTCCATTCCATATATTCTAGTTTATATGTATAGTCCCCAGTCTCTTACTCCATCCCTCCACCAATTCTCTCTGCCTTGGAAGCCACAAGTTTGTTCTCTATGTCCATGAGTGTGTTTCTGTTTCATACATATGTTCATTTATATCGCATCTTAGATTCCACATTTAAGTGATATCATTTGGTATTTGTCTTTCTCTGTGTGCCTCAGTTCACTTCATATAATCATCTTTCGCCCCATTCATAGTGACTCAAATGGTCTTATTGTAATTGTACACATTCATGTATCCTTTTAACCATATATAGAGGTATTCATCTGAGGTTATTTTCACGAATATATTATAAGTTAAATAAGCAGGGTGACAATATACAGCCTTGATGTACTCCTTTCCCAATTTGCAACCAGTCTGTTGTTCCATGTCCCATTCTAATTGTTGCTTTTTGACCTACATACAGATTGTTGTGATGCACACAGTCAAAGGCTTTGATGTTGTCAATAAACAAAAGTAGATGTTTTCCTGGAACTCTCTTGCTTTTTCAGTGACACAGCAGTTGTTGGCAATTTGATCTCTGGTTCCTCTGCCTTTTCTATATCAAGCTTGAACATCTGGAAGTTCATAGTTCTCATACTGTTGAAGCGTGTCTTGGAGAATTTTGAGCATTACTTTGCTAGCGTGTGAGATGAGTGCAATTGTGTGGTAGCTTGAACAGTCTTTGGCATTGCCTTTCTTTGGGATTGGAATGAAAGCTGACCTTTCCCCTCCTGTGGGCACTGCTGAGTTTCCCAGATTCGCTGGAATATTGAGGGCAACATTTTCACAGCATCATCTTTTAGGATTTGAAAGAGCTCAACTGGAATTCCATCACCTCCACTAACTTTGTTCGTAGTGATGCATCCTAAGGCCCACTTGACTTCACAGTCCAGGGTATCTGGCTCTAGGAGAGTGATCACACCATCGTGTTTATCTGGGTCATGAAGATCTTTCTTCTGTAGTTCTTCTGTGTATTCTTGCCGCCTCTTCTTAATATCTTCTGCTTCTGTTAGTCCATCCCGTTTCTGTCTTTTATTGTGCTCATCTTTGCATGAAATGCTCCCTTGGTATCTCACATTTTCTTGAAAAGATCTCTAGTCTTTCCCATTCTATTGTTTTCCTCTATTTCTTTGGATTGATCGCTGAGGAAGGGCTTCATATCTCTCCCTGCTATTCTTTGAAATTCTGCATTCAAATGGGTATACCTTTCCTTTTCTCCTTTGACTTTAGCTTCTCTTCTTTTCTCAGCTATTGGCAAGGCCTCCCTAGAGAACCATTTTGCCTTTTTGCATTTGTTTTTCTTGGGTATGGTCTTGATCACTGCCTCCTGTGTAATGTCACAAACCTCGTTAGTTATCAAGGCATTATTCTCCAAAATATACACAGGGCTTATGTAGGCCAGTATCCAAAAAAGAAAAAAGACTCAATTAAAAATGGGCAGATCTAAACAGACGTTTCTCCAAAGAAGTCATACAAGTGGCCAAGAAACACATGAAAAAATGTTCAACATCAGTAATTATTAGAGAAATGCACATCAAAGACAGGGTAGAAGGGGACGACAGAGGATGAGATGGTTGGATGGCATCACAGACTCAATGGACATGAGTTGCTAGATCACGGAAAGGGTATGTGTAGGTATGATGTTATTCTTTTACTCAAGATAATGAGGGAAAGTCTCCCTGAAAGATGGCAATTAAGCAGAGATCTGGAGGAAGTGAGGGAGCAGGCCGTAGTGTTACCTAAGGGAAGAGCATTCCAAGCAGAAGGAACAATAAATGCCACAGTCCTGGCAGGGAAATCCACCTGACATGCTTCTGAATGTCAAGGAGTCCTGTGATACTCTGGTTTTGGCATGTTTCAGTGGGCTTAGCACACATTGAAAGGGGTCTGGTGATGCTGTCTCTGTTTCTCTCACAACTTATGGTCATCCAAATTTCACAGATGAAGGACTCGAGGCTCCAACATGTGCTCTGCCCAGTGTCTCCTAGCTATACCTGAAATTAGGAGTGAAACCTTCTGGTATGATGAGAGACAGAGAGCTTGAGTATACCAGCTGCAGGGATGATAGCCTCCATGCTGAATGTCAGTCAGGCAGTGGATATCAGTTATAATGTGGGAATCATGCCTCATAATCATGCTACTCTTGATGGAGTGCAGGACTTAAGAAAGCGAAAGCAACTGGGGCAAAGGAGGGAGGCAGGATGGGGAAGCTGGAGGACAATGAGAAAATAAAAACCAATGGCTTCATCACATTGCTTGGATTTGGCTCAATTTAGCTTGAGTGACTGACTGTATTAGAATATATTCATCGTTTCTCTGTCCCTACCCACTTTTTCCCTCCCTTTCTCTTTTGTGCCAGGGGTACCACATGGGCCTGGAGATTTCTGTAAATTTTTCAACTACAAGCTCGGTTTTTAAACAGATTATCAATTTCTTTCTTGCTCAACGTAGTTAGTTAGTTCCTACCAAAATTGCCAGATGTAGTTATGTAGAATCAGTCATAGAATCCTTTTAATCTCTGTGGGATCTGAAACCTATTTTACTCCCAATATTTGTAAGTGTTGTCTTTAGTTATCTTGCTTTTTTTGGTCTATATGAGTAGAAGTTTATGGATTTGTATTGAACTTTTGACAGAGCCAACTTTGGGTTTTGTTGATAATCTCTATTTTTTTTCTAATATCTGTTCTGATCACTATTTCTGTTATTTTGCTGACAGTCTCGGTACTAAAGGGGTTTAATAAAGTCACTGAGAGTTTCACAAGCCGAGTGAAAACTCACAGATTCTAGGCCACTATTGTAGCTGTGAGATTCTCTGAGTGAAGGTCATGATATCTGCAGTTTTTTCTTTCTTTTTTTTAGAATCCCTCAGTTCTGATTGACAAGGACAACTTGCCTGGGCACTACCAGAGCAGAGGAATGGTCTTATGTTGCCTACTTCCATGCTCTGTCTCCACTGGGAGCGTGTGTAGGTGACAGGGGTTTACTGCCTTCTCTGGTGCACAAACCCAAGACCTCCAGTCTAGCAGACTCACTGCCATTCTGTCTGCTGTTCTCAGGAGGCTCTCAGACCATCGTTTCTACAAAACATCCTGATTCCAGTCTTGCCAAGCCTCTGTCTGAAAGATTTCTGAAGAAATCAGATTTCTATTTAGTGTGCCTTTCCATAATGTGAAATATATTTGTGTTATGTGGTAGCTGTTATTCTACATATTTTGCCATAGCCGTTGGATCTTACCCTTGACTGAATAAATACAAACACACAATGTTCCACAATGCGTCCAGAACAGTGGCTCCCTTACTGCTGGGCGACACTGAGCAAGTTACTTAGCGTCTCTGTGCCTCATTCCTCCATTAGCCCCATTAGCTGGAGTAAATTTAACTATTTCATGGGGCAGTATAGAACACTGACCATGTTAAGACATGGGAAATCATCAGAACAATATTTGTCATATGGTACGTTCCAGTCAATTCTAGCTGCTGTCAGTACTGTTGTTAATATTGCTGTTCCACATTTCCGTGCATAGTGTTCCAGGGACACAGTGTCAACAGCACCTTTGACTCACCGCATGGGCCTTGCACTATCAATTCAGCCCTTCAGGGCCTCAAGAACGGAGTGTATGAGGCATCGGGGAATGGGGGAAGTCCTTTTTTTCTTTTAGCATAATGAGTATTCGCCTCTTCTTATGTGGAAATTGCAAAACCTAAATGCAACACTGAGGTTTCATTGTGTGCTCGTATGGAAACATATTGTCTATGAAGTACATATTCTGTATGAAGTTACAGGTCTAATGACCCCTTCATATGATCTGTATAATGACAGGAAATAAGTGGTCACTGGACAGTTATAGAACATGAGTATATAAAGTTTTAAAAACCTTATAGAGGGACATTTAAAGGCCAAGAAACCTCGTAACATGGTTTTATTTTGCCATTATTTCTATCAAGTCTAATTCTCCTGTATTGAATTCTGAAAATCTGAATCTGATGAAGATATGAAAATGTTAATAGTCAAACTTTCACCAGTAATGCTTTATTTCTTGTGTAGTTTTCACACAACCAGTTTTAGTGTGTTTCTGATTTCTTCTGCTAATATTCATGATTTTTTTAATCCAAGGGTGATGGTATGGATATTTTCTGAGGTAAATCATGAGATTTTCAGCCATGTTTTTGGATGTAGAGTCTGAGGATGGGGCACAGGTGAGAGAGAGTGGAGTTGGCTGGGAGGGGGAAAGGGTGGGGCAGGAACAAGGGAATGTGTGTACAAGCAGAAACAGAAGTGAAGAGAGGCAAGAAGATAAGCTCACCCTTCTGAACCGTGGTTAGCTCTCCATGTGTACACGTATAATAAAATCTTTGAGTACTCAGAGCAGCACTATGAGGTTAAGCATTTTTACTGCTACCATCCTTTTCAGCAGCTGGGGAAGCAGAAACACATAGCGGTTAATGGGTGAATGAATTTGCCCAAAGTCACCTTCCTGGCAAGAGCTGAATCAGATTGGTGCCCAGGCCAGAGAGAAACAGAGACGTGTTGTATCTGACCCCCAATCTGGAATACAGTGCGGTGTCTAGTGTCCTCTGGATGAAAAGACAGATCAACATGTCCATCTGCAGGAAACTTTACTGTGTATGAATCTGTGTATGGATTGAACACAGTGTCCCCTAAGTGCATGAAAGACCATGGGGTTTCATGTCAGGATGCGCACATCACAGAGAACAGTTCCTGGTCCAGATGAAGGCCTCAACATGTGTTTCCTGTGACCAACATTAGTGGAGCACCCTCATTATTATGGAAAGTAGCATAACCATTGTATAATGATAAACAGAACAGCAGAGACAGTATCATGAAGGCATTAACTCCCCTATCTCATACTTTTTAAAAATGAAGAGAACAGAACCTGGAAGGCAATAGACCACTTGCTAAGGTTTTTTTTCTCTCAACTGTGACATTCTAAATAATTTCCAAATAACCATTTTTAGCTTTTTAAAAAATATTTTTTATCTCTGGGCTTTCTATTCTGTTCCATTGATCTGTATTTCTGTCTTTGTGCCAGTACCATACATTCTTGATGACTGTGGCTTTGTAGTATAGTCTGAAGTCAGGCAGGTTGATTCCTCCAGTTCCATTCTTCTTTCTCAAGATTACTTTGGCTATTCGAGGTTTTTTGTATTTCCATACAAGTTGTGAAATTATTTGTTCTAGTTCTGTGAAAATACTGTTGGTAGCTTGATAGGGATTGCATTGAATCTATAGATTGCTTTGGGTAGTATAGCCATTTTGACAATATTGATTCTTCCAATCCATGAATACGGTATATTTCTCCATCTGTTTGTGTCCTCTTTGACTTCTTTCATCAGTGTTTTATAGTTTTCTATGTATAGGTCTTTTGTTTCTTTAGGTAGATATACTCCTAAGTATTTTATTCTCTTTGTTGCAATGGTGAATGGTATTATTTCCTTAATTTTTCTTTCTGTTTTCTCATTGTTAGTGTATAGGAATGCAGAGGATTTCTGTGTGTTAATTTTATATCCTGCAGCTTTACTATATTCTTTGATTAGCTCTAGTAATTATCTGGTAGAGTCTTTAGGGTTTTCTATGTAGAGGATTATGTCATCTGCAAACAGTGAGAGTTTCACTTCTTCTTTTCCTACCTGGATTCCTTTTATTTATTTTTCTGCTCTGATTGCTGTGACCAAAACTTCCAAAACTATGTTGAATAGTAGTGGTGAGAGTAGGCACCCTTGTCTTGTTCCTGATTTTAGGGGAAATGCTTTCAATTTTTCACCATTGAGGGTGATGCTTGCTGTGGGTTTGTCATATATAGCTTTTATTATGTTGAGGTATGTTCCTTCTATTCCTGCTTTCTGGAGAGTTTTAATCATAAATGGATGTTGAATTTTGTCAAAGGCTTTCTCTGCATCTATTGAGATAATCATATGGTTTTTATCTTTCAATTTGTTAATGTGGTGTGTTACATTGATTGATTTGCGGATATTAAAGAATCCTTGCATTCGGGTGGAGAGGAAGGTGGGAGGGGGGATCGGGATGGGGAATACATGTAAATCCATGGCTGATTCATGTCAATGTATGGCAAATCCACTACAATATTGTAAAGTAATTAGTGTCCAACTAATAAAAATAAATGGAAAAAAAATACAAAAAAAAGAAAAAATATTTTTTCATTGATTGATTCTTATTTACAGTATTGGTTTGATTTCTGTCATACATCAACCTGAATTAACCATAGGTGTAGGTGTACATATGTCCCCTCCCTCTTGAATCCCTCCCACTTCCCACTCATTCCCACCCCTCTAGGTTATTACAGAGCCCCCATTTGAGTTCCCTGAGCCATCCAGCAAATTCCCATTGGCTCTCTATTTACATATGTTAGTGTATATGCATCCATGCTACTCTTTCTATTGATCTCACCCTCTCCCTCTTCTCCCCCACCTTTGTGCCTAAGTCTGTTCTCTAAGTCTGCATCTCCCTTGTTGCTCTGCAGACAGGTTTATCAGTACCATCCTTCTAGATTCCACATATGTGCATTAATATATATTTGTTTTTCTCGTTCTGACTTACTTCACTCTGTAAAATAGGCTCTGGGTTCATCCACCTTCTTAGAACTGACTCAAATGCATTCCTTTTTTTTTTTTCCTATGGCTGAGTAGTATTCTATTATATATACACACTAAAGCTTCTTTAACCATTCCTCTGTCAATGGACATCTAGCTTACTTCCATGTCTTGGCTGTTGTCAATAGTGCTGCAATGAACACTGGGGTGCGTGTGTCTTTTTAGCTTTGGATTTTGAAGGATGTATGCCTAATAGTGGGGTTGATGGGTCATATGGTGGTTTTATTCCTAGTTTTTTGAGGAATTGCCATACTGTCTTCCATAGTGGCTCTATCAGTTTACCTTCCGACCAGCAGTGCACGGGGCTTCCCTTTTCTCCACACCCTTTCCAGCACTTGTTTGGATTTTTGATTATGCCCATTCTGTCTGGTGTGAGGTGACATCACATTGTAGTATTGCTTTGCATTTCTCTAATAATGAGCTTCCCTGATGCCTAAGGGGGTGGATAGTCTGTCTGCAGTGTGGGGGACCTGGGTTCAGTCCCTGGGTCGGAAAGATACCCTGGAGAAGGAAGTGGCAACCCACTCCAGTATTCTTGCCTGAAAAATTGCTTGGACAGAAGAACCTGACAGGGTACAGTCCGTGGGGTTGCAAGGAGTCGGACACGACTGAGCGACTAACACTCATTAATAATGAGTGATGTCAAGCATCTCTTCATGTGTTTATTAGCCATCCATATGTCTTCTTTGGAGAAATATCGGTTCAGGAATTTTGCCCACTTTTTGACTGGGTTGTTTCTCTGGTAGTGACATGTATGAGCTGCTTGTATGTTTTGGAAATTAATACTTTGTCAGTTGTTGCCTTTGCTGTTATTTTCTCCCATTCCATGGGTGGTCTTTTCACCTTGTTTATAGTATCCTTTGCTATGCAAATCTTTTAAATTTAATTAGCTCCCACTTATTTATTTTTGTTTCTATTTCCTTTTTTCTAGGAGGTTTGTCATAGAGGATGTTGCTATGATTTATGTCCTTCAGTGTTCTGCCTATGTTTTCTTCCGAGTTTTATAGTTTCTGGTCTTACATTTAGGTCTCTAGTCCATTTTGAGTTTACCTTTGTCTATGGTTTTAGGAAGTTTTCTAATTTCATTCTTTTGCACTTACTTGTCTAGTTCTTCCAGCACGACTTCTTGAAGATGCCGTCTTGTTCCCATTGCATATTCTTGCCTCCTTTGTCAGAGATAAGGTGCCCATATGTGTGTGGGTTTTTCTCTGGGCTTTCTCTCTTGTTCCACTGGCCTATACTTCTGTTTTTGTGTCAGTGACATACTATCTTGATGACTGTAGCTTTGTAGTATAGTCTGAGATCAGGTAAGTTGATTCCTCCAGTTCCATTCTTCTTTCTCAAGATTACTTTACCAATTCAGGGTCTTTTGTGTTTCCAAACGAACTGTGAAATTTTTTATTCTAGCTCCATGAAAAATGCCATTGGTAATTTGGTAGGGATTGCATTGAATCTGTAGATTGCAGTTGGTAGTACAGTCATTTTCACAATATTGATTCTTGCAACCCAGGAGCATGGAATATCCTTCTGTCTGTTGATATCGTCTTTGATATCTTTCATCAGTGTCTTATAGTTTTCTGTATACAGTTTTACTGCCTCTTTTGGTAGGTTTATCCCTAGGTATTTTATTTTTTTAGTTGCAATGGTAAATGGGATTGATTCCTTAATTTCTCCTTCTGATTTTTCATTGTTAATATATAGGAATGCATGTGGTTTGTGTGTATTGATTTTGTATCCTGCAACTACTAAATTCACTGATTAATTCTAGTTATTTTCTGGTGGTATCTTTAGGGTTTTCTATGTACAGTATTATGTCATCAGCAAATAGTGTGAGTTTTACCTCTTCCTTTCCAATCTGGATTCCTTTTATTTCTTTTTTTTCTCTGATTGCTGTAGCTAGGACTTCCAAAAGTATGTTGAATAACAGTGGCAAGTGTGGGCACCGTTCTCTTCTTCCTGATCTTAGAGGGAATGCTTTCAGCTTCTCACTATTTAGAATAATGTTTGCTGTGGGTTTATCATGTATGACCTTTACTATGTTGAGTCAGGTTATGTCTATACTCATTTTTGAAGAGTTGTTATCATAAAAGGATGCTGAAGTTTGTCAAAAGCTTTTTCTGCATCTATTGAGATTATCACTTGGATTTTGTCTTTCAGTTTGTTAATATAGTGTATCACATTGATCAATTTGCATATACTGAAGAATCCTTGCATCCCTGGGATACATCTGACTTGATCATACTTGTGATCTTTCTAATGTGATGTTGCATTCTGCTTGCTAGAATTTTGTTGGTGATTTTTGCATCTGTGTTCATCCGTGCCATTGGCCTGTTATTTTCGTTTTTTCTGATATCTTTGTCTGGCTTTGGTATCAGGGTAGTTGTGCTGTCATAGAAGGAGTTTGGAAGTGTTCCTTCCTCTGCATATTTTGGGAAGAGTTTCAGAAGGATAGGTATTAGCTTTTCTCTAAATGTTTCATAGAATTTACCTGTGAAGCCATCTGTCCCTGAGCTGTGGTTTTTTGGGTGTTTTTGATCACAGTTTTGATTTCAGTTTTTGTAATAGTCTTGTTCATAATTTCTATTTCTTCCTGGTTCAGTCGTGGAAAGTTGAACTTTTCTAAGAATCTGTCCATATCCTCTGGTTGTCCATTTTATTAGCATACAGTTGCTCGTAATAGTCTATTATGATCCTGTGTATGTCTGTGTTGTCTGTGGTAAACTCCCCTTTTTCATTCCTAATTTTCTTGATTTGTTTTTTCTCCTTTGTTTTCTTGATAAGTCTGGCTAATTGTCAATTTTGTTTATCTTTTCAAAGAACCAAATTTTTGTTTGTAAATCTTTACTATTGCTGCATTCTTTTCTTTTACATTTATTTTGGCTCTGATTTTTATGATTTCTTTCCTTCTACTAACTTAGGGTTTGGATTTTTTAACTTATTTTTCAACCTGCTTTAGGTGTAGTGTTACGCTGTCTATTTGATGTTTTTCTTGTTTGTTGAGGTAGGCTTGTATTGCTATCAACTTCCCTCTTAGCACTGCTTTTACTGATTCCCGTAGGTTTTGGAAGCAGACAGCCCATAAACTAGAGAACAATTATCCCAAAGAAGTCCTCCCACTGTTATGAAATTTCTAGGACCCAAAACAGATTTCCCACCCTGTGGATCCAGCAGAGGGACTGAGAACTCCCAGCGTATTTGATTCTGGAGGCCAGTGGGTTTGGTTACGGAACTTCCACAGGACAAGGGAAACAGACGTTTGGAAGGCACAGACACAACCTTGTGTGCACCAGGACCCAGGAGCAGGGAGGCCACGAGAGAGGCCAGTGAGTGTTCAGGAGTCTCTGGTGGAGGCCTGTGTGGACAGTGGCCTGCCATGGCTTCAGGAGCACTGACTGTAATAGCCCTGGCATAAGTCCTTTTGAATGAGGTCGCCATTACCACCATGGGCATCACCGTTTCTTCATGAAATATGGAATTCTTTGTATTTCTCACACATATACCAAGACAATTTTCCGCCATGAGATATGGAATTCTCTGTATCTCTTATATAAAAATCTGGGTGCTAATACTCTTTCATAAAGTTGGGCTTCTCTGTATTTCACATTTGAAGATCAGAATGGGGAATTTCCCATAAGAACTATGGATATCTCTGTATTTCATGTGAACCACTGGTTCTCAGGTACTGAAACATGTGTTCTCTGTTACGGTTCTGTCCCTGTGCCTCACACGTGTGCGTGTACAGGTGTGTGTTCATGTCGCCTGTGTTTGTAGGTGGTGCGTGGTTCTGGCCCACTGCAGACGCAGAGATGAGGGTGACAGAACATGAGATGTGGAACAACCAGAAGAGGAGGCCCAAGGCACCGACAGCCTAGGGGAGACTGGTCCACGCATCTGTGTGGTGCCCATGCCCAGGACAGCAACAAAGGAAGGATGGCCAGGGACAGCTCCTGACAGTGGGTCCACAAATCTGCAATTAGATAAAGAGACATAAACAAGCTCACAATTTCTGCTGTGTTGTTTTGTCTGTTTATGTTGTTAAGCAGGGGTAGAGGGTTTGAGGAGTCACCCAGAGTAGATCAAGTGGTGTGGGGCTTTAAAACTGCTGCCTGTGGACCCCTCTGTCTGTGGGGCATTGGCTGCTATGTGAACGATAGGTGTGGCTGCTGCAGGACCCAGGATTGTGAAGAGACCAAGGTCCTTGAGAAAAGGGTAGAGACTGGGAGGAGGAGGCAAGGAAAGAGAGCCTGCTTCACTAGTGACCTACTTCTCCCACACGTGTGAGAAGGAGATAGGTGGAGGTCCTGGGCTAGTGCTGCCTAGCATCAGCCTGTCAGCCAGCACCCTCCCGTCCCCAGGGTGGCACACATTGGCACCATGCGAGACAAATGACGTGCTAAGGTAAGCGCTTGGTTCGCAAGCCCAGGCATCCCAGGAGAGACATGGCATGGGTATGGCCTCCATCTGGGCACTTCCTGGTAAATGGCCGTGCAGAAAGGTGAGAAAAGCAATGGTGTGGGGTGCATGTGTGTGCCCCTGTGCTGGTGTGTGTCTGTGAGAGAGAGAGCAGTGATGAACCACGGTTGGTGGGCCGTTTATATGCAGGGACCCTGGGGCAGTGAGAGACAGTTGGCAGTTCAGAGCCTGCTGGTTTTCAGGCTCCAGGGGTTAGTGCATAGCAGTCCTGCAAAAGAGGCCCCATTGCTTGCTCCAGAAGTTTTGACGTTAATTTCCTCCTTTCTTGGCAGTTTCCTCCTTGGCTGTGGAGGGCAAAGGGTTAAAGGTGTCAGTCTGCACCTGAAGGAGAGTCCTGAAAGCCTCACGGGAGCACAACCTCTGCTTTCTTCATGGAGTTCCTGAAGGAGACCTGCACCACGTGACTCTCACAGGGACCCTGGATTCTAAGTGAGTGTCTTGGATGTCCCCCAGGCCCAACCATTAGCTGGGTTCGATGGCCCACACTGTGTAGAAGAGTTAGGGAATGCCTGAGCTGTAGGCAGACCTACCACAGGCTAGCGAGGGCAGCAGAAAGAGAGCCTTGCCATTCAGCAAGTCAGTGAGGCCTGGTGGAATCAACCCCTCTTGGTGCATTTAGGAGAGGAATGCTGCTTCCTGTACAAGAGAGAGGAGAGCTGTGGGCGTAGGGCGGGCAGACAGGCCAGGGTGCCTTTCGTGTGGGGCTCTCTGTTTGCTGGTAGTAGTCAACTGTAGAGCCGACAGGAAGGGAGGCCAGCTTACCATTTCAGCTGTGTGTTCACTGCTTCGTTTTGTCAGAGCCCCTCTGGATCCATGTGCACCTTCTTCACGGCACTGTATCAGAGTGAGAGGCCTGTCACATTCTCTTTGACCTTTTGGGGGACCGGGCATCGATTTGGCCTTTTCCTGCTACAGGAAGATAGCAATTGGGTGAAAAGGAAAACAGTTGCAAACAGAAAATCTCAGAGTTAGGAAGAGCAGGGGAACCTCGCTCAGAAGGTGTCAGCCCTGGGGAGGGCGTGCTGGCCCTGCGATGAGCACGGGATTGGGAAGGAATGATCTTGAGAGGTGCACACTGAGAAAAGGATGCTCTAAGTCAGCTCCATGTCCGTTGTTCCACATCTGGTCCTAACTGGTGCTTCTTCACCTGCACATGAGGCAGGTAAGGTGGTCTGCTATTCCCAGCTCTTTTAGAATTTTCCACATTTTGCTGTGATCCACAACAAAGGCTTTGGAGTAGTCAGTAAAGCAGAAGTAGATGTTTTCTGGGAACTCTCTTGCTTTTTTGATGATCCAACTGATGTTGGCACTTTGATCTCTCTGGTTCATCTGCATTTTCTAAATCTAGCCTGAACATCTGGAAGTTCACGGTTCACAAGCTGTTGAAGCCTGACTTGGAGAATTTTGAGCATTACTTTCCTAGTGTGTGACATGAGCGCAACTGTGTGGTCATTTGAATGTTCTTTGGCATGGCCTTTGTGATTGGAATGAAAACTGACCTTTTCCAGTCCTGTGGCTACTGCTGAGTTTTCCAAATGTGCTGGCATATTGAGTGCAGCACTTTCACAGCAGCATCTTTGAGGATTTGAAATAGCTCAATTGGAATTCCATCAGTTCCACTAGCTTTGTTGGCAGTGATGCTTCCCAAGGCTCACTTAACTTTGCATTCCAGGATGTCTGGCTCTATGAGAGTGATCACACTATCGTGGTTATCTGGGTCATGATGATCATTTTTTTTTTTATAGAACTTCTGTGTATTCTTGCCACTTCTCCTTAATATCTTCTGCTTCTGTTAGGTCCAAACCATTTCTGCCCTTTATTGTGCCCATCTTTGCATGAAATGTTCCCTTGGTTTCCGTAATTTTCTCTAAGAGATCTCTAGTCTTTTCCATTCTGTCGCTTTCCTGTATTTCTTTGCATTGATCACTGAGGAAGGCTTTCTTATCTCTCTGTGCTAATTCTTTGGAACTCTGTACTCAAATGGGTGTGGCTTTCAATTTCTCCTTTGCCTTTAGCTTTTCTTCGATGCTCAGCTATTTGAAAGGCCTCCTCAGATAGCCATTTTGCGTTTCTTTTTCTTGGGGATGGTCTTTATCACTGCCTCCTGAACAATGTCACGAACTTCCATCCATAGTTCTTCAGGCACTTTGTCTATCAGATCTAATCCCTTGAATCTATTTGTCACTTCCACTGTATAATCATAAGGGATTTCACACAGATCATACCTGAATGGCCTGGTGGTTTCCCCTACTTTCTTCAATTTAAATCTGAATTTTGCAGTAAGGAGTTCACGATCTGAGCCACAGTCAGCTCTTGGTCTTCTTTTTGCTGACTCTGTAGAGCTTCTCCATCTTTGGCAGCAAACAATATAATCAATCTGATTTTGGTATTGACCAACTAGTGATGTCCATGTGTAGAGTCTTCTCTTGGGTTGTTGGCAAAGGGTGTATGCTATGACCAGTGCATTCTTTTGGCAATACTCTGTTAGGCTTTGCCCTGCTTCCTTTTGTACTCCCAGGCCCAATGTTGCCTTTTTCTCCAGGTATCTCTTGATTTCCTACTTTAACATTCTAGTCTCCTATGATGTAAAAGACATATTTTTGGTGTTAGTTCTAAAAGGTCTTGTAGGTCTTCCTAGAACCATGCAACTTCAGCTTCTTCAGCATTGCTGGTTGGGGCATAGACTTGGATTACTGTGCTATTGAATGGTTTGCCTTGGAAACGTGCAGAGATCTTTCTGTCGCTTTTGAGATTGCACCCAAATACTGCATTTTGGACTCTTTTGTTGATTATGAGGGCTATGCCATTTCTTCTAAGGGATTCTTGCCCATAATAGTAGATATATTGGTCATCTGAATTAATCCACCCAATCAAGTCCATTTTAGTTCACTGATTCCTATAATGGCAAAGGTCACTCTTGCCATCACCTATTTGACCACTTCCAAACTACCTTGATTAATGGACCTAAGATTCCAAGTTCCTTTGCAATGTTGTTCTTCAGAGCATCAGATTTTCCTTCCATCATCAGTTACATTTTTCTTTGGCTCTGTCTGTTTATTCTTTCTGGAGCTATTTCTCCGGTAGCATATTGGGCACCTACTGACCCGGGGAGTTCATTTTTCAGTGTCACATCTTTTTTGCCTTTTCATACTGTTTGGTTCCAAATTGGAAATGGAGTGTGTCAATGCTATATATTGTCATCCTGCTTATTTAAATTATATGCAGAGTACATCATGTGAAATTCCAGGCTGGATGAAGCACAAGCTACAATCAAGATAGTCAGGAGAAATATCAACAACCTCAGATACACAGATGACAACACCCTTATGGCAGAAAGCAAAGAACTGAAATGCCTCTTGACAAAAGTGAAAGAGGCGAGTGAAAAAGTTGGCTTAAAAGTCAGCATTCCAAAAACTAAGATCATGGCATCTGGTCCCATCACTTCTTAGCAAATAGATGGGGATACGCTGGAAACATTGACAGATTTTATTTGGGGGGTGCTCCAGAATCACTACAGATGGTGACTGCAGCCATGAAATTAAAAGACTCTTGCTCCTTGGAAGAGAAGCTATGAGCAACCTTGACAGCATATTTAAAAGCAGAAGCATTACATTACTGACGAAGGTCCATCTAGTCAAAGCTATGGTTTTTCAACTAGTTATGTATGGACGTGAGAGTTGGACTATAAAGAACATTGAGCGCTGAAGAATTCATGCTTTTGAACTGTGGCATTGGAGAAGACTCTTGAGAGTCCCTTGGACTGTAAGGAGATCAAATCAGTCAAACCTAAAGGATATCAGTCCTGAATATTCCATGGCAGGACTGAAGCTGAAGCTGAAACTCCAATATCTGACCACCTGACGTGAAGAACTGACTCATTGGGAAAGACCCTGATGCTGGGAAAGATCAAAGTACAAGGGGAAAGATGACAGAGGATGAGGTGGTTAGATGGCATCACTGACTATTGGACATGAGTTTCAGTAAGCTCCAGGGCTTGGTGATGTTCAGGGAAGCCTGGAGTGCTACAAGTCCTTGGGGTCGCAACGAGTGGGACACGACTGAGAGACTGAACTGAAGTCAGCCAAGTGCAAAACCCGTGGCCATCTCTGTGTGGTTCCTGGAAGGAAAGCCCAGGGAAAGGAAGCATGCCAAAGTGATGGGCACTGTGAACCTGTCCAACATGATGGGAGGACACAGAACACAGGGGCACATCACTCAGCTCTCCATGGGGAGAACTTCCAAACCCGCCCACCTCTTTACAGGTTGCTTCCCCTCATGAGCAAATCCAAGGACTGTATAACCTTACAGGGAAAGTCATAGAGATCGAAGAGGACATTGACTTGATTGAAGAGCGAATGAAAGAAAGTGACCAGGACAAAAAAAGAGGGGTGCTTACAAATTCCATTATTCTGTATAAGTAGACCTATATTTCTGTATACTTGCAAGTCTCCTTTAAGGTTGCATGTGTGTGTCTGTGTGTGAGCTATCAGAACAGGCTGGGCTGGGATATGGAAGAATGGACACCAAAAAGGTGAAAGAACTTGTGTAAAGTACACAGACCATGGGGCAGCAGAAGCATGGAAGCCAGGGAAACGAGCCCAAGGATCTCACCAAGCAAGCAAGCTGTAATTGGAAACAAGCTGCTGCACTCTGGATCCCTGCCAGAAAGGAAAGGCTGGAAGAAAGCAACTGGGGGTGGTCAGGGAGAATGCACAGAATATGAAAAAGAGAATGGGGTAGATTCCCAGGCACAGAAGAGGCAGGGCCTACAGCCCTTGGACGCCCAGCTACAGAGATTTTTCTGTCCTTCTCAAGTGTAGGAACATTCCCTGGCATGACCAGGCACATGAGCACACCTTGCCTTTTTTGTAAGCTTTGGGAGACAGACAGGCACTGCAGCATAAGCCGCTGCTACCTGCAGAGTTTGCCAGTTTGAAACGTCATTCTTTGTATTCTTCGCAGAACCCTTGGGTATCAGGACTATGCAAAGCATGGATTAGGTTGATTCTCTCACTGCTCCCATCCCCACAGGGCTGGGGAGACAGGGTAGGCTGTGATGTGTTCTCATGTGGAGGCTAGATGAGAACAGAACAACTTGCAAAGGGCCTCTATATGGTAAATGGGCAGACTTCAATTCCTCTAGTACCAAAGAATCATGGCCCTTAATGCAGTGCTGTCCTTAATGTCTCACTGACTGGCATTCCAACAGGGTTCTGGGAGTTCCTTCATGCCAGGAAGAGCATGCCCTGTTTCTGCCTCTCTCCAAAGTGTGGCCAAGTCTCCTTAGTCCTATGCAGTGTTCATGTCTGCCATGCAAGGGACAGAAGGATGCCTGTTCCCTGCTGTGGTTCAGCAGAGATTGCCTGTGTTCGCCTCTCAAGTTTGAGAAGGCATCGTCTGACTGTGTGGACTGACAAAGTCAGATCTCCCCGGGATGCACCTCACACATTGCCCCCCTGCCTTTCATTGGACATATTGGGAGAGCTCCCAATGGTTAAAGGTCCTCTGGGACATGGGAATGTGCTTTTTCGATATGGAAGCAAGGAACTCGTGGTTCGAATTTCCGGAGGCCAAGTCAATGGCTGTTGGCACACAGGACGTGCCAGATACAAGGCAGGGAAAGTATCTGGACAGACAGGTTGACTGGCGCAAAGGCAGCCACGTCTGGGCGGTGGAGCCCAGGACTCCCTGGAGCAATTCCCTCTGGGCTAGGGGCGTGTCCCTGGAGGGTGCCTCCCATTACCTTCTCTGTGATTGGTTGAGATTTTTGCCCAGTATCCTGGGCATGACTCACAGCTCCAGCAGCCTAGGGGGCCTGAGTGCCTGGGTGATTCGGACTGGATTGTGCACCGTGCCCCAGGCCATTCCCCACCATTTTCTTCAGTCTCAGAACACCCCCAGAAGAATCAAGCCATCTCCAGAGGGTGACGGCAGCCTGTGGGCAGGCTGTGCATGCCACCTGCTGAACTGTCATGTCCAGCCCCTTAACTGCTGCCCCAGCTTGGGGTCAAGGCCAGGGCCATGTGGAGAGTGAGACACAGCCAGAAGAAGGCCGGAGCCATGGAGGACTGTGGAACTTTGTAGTTGTGATCCCAGGTTCAGGGGGCAGGGCCCCTGCAGCCTGCCAGCACCGTGGGGTCATCAGGGACATTGCAGGCACCAGGGGACGTTCCAGGTGAGGAGGTTGCTCTCTTCAGGTTGGAGGCGGTGTGGAAGTCACGGACCTGGAGGGGGCAGAATTGGCGGGGATGGTGCTGCTGCTGGTTCCAGCTGCTGGTGGTAGACATTATGTAGGAGATGGAGGTGGTGACTGACAAGGAGAAGGAGCAGATGTCCTCGTAGGTGTGTGAGGAGAAGCCAAAGGAGTAGAGCCAGGAACATTCAAGGCCAGGAGCCCCGAGTGAATGGCTTGCGCTGGAGGGACTAGAGGTACTGGCAACCCTGCCAGTGGAGATGAGCTCTCGGCATGAGAAAGACCACAGGATCTGCACTCCTATCAGGTGGCAGAACCGACACAGGAAGAAGGCTCACTTGGCTGGAAGAAGTGCCATCATCCAGGGCATCCCTGGCTTCTGGGCCAAAGCTGTATCCTGATCTCCACTCCATGGGTTCGGCTTCTCAGGAGGAAGACATGGAGTGGGGGCAGGAGGAAGTTTTGGGAAGACGACACAGGCAAGGTGAGGGGGCTGAGGGAAGAGGGGCTGGTGGAGTGGCGGTCTCCAAAGGCACCTCGAGAGAGAGCCTGGGCAGGGCCACCACAGCTGTGGGTGTCAGAGGCATGACTCTTGGTGCCTCTTTTACCCCTGCATCTGAAGAGCAGATGCAGAGGAGTCTCCTGGCGGGGACACTATGTCAGGAGTTACCAGTGACAGTAGGCCAGAGGAACATTCCCAGAGAACTTTCATCGCAACTGTGGATAATCCTGGAAAGTAGTAGAGACAGCAGAAGTCTCACAACAAATCCCGGTCCGTCAGAGCCCCTGAAGGTTTCCCCACGAGTGCAGTGCAGAAGGACGAGGTTGTCCACCCTTGTGGAGCTAGAAGGGACTGCTGTCCTTGTATGCTACGGGTGAAAGACGACTGCAGACACATCCTTGCCACCCCTTTTGAAGACAGGTAGCAGATCAGAGACACAGGGCTTTCTTGCTAAACAGACACAGACACACAAGTATACCCACACACAACACACACACACTTAACGCAGACAAGACGTGCCGGCAGAGATTGCCGTTCCTGACATTCTAAACAGTGACATGGCGCTACCCAACAAACACAGGCCAGGCAGAAATGAGGAGCAGTCAGAAACACTCTCCCTAGGCGGATGCAGATAGCCTCAGATGCAGAAGACCACGGGGGACCGAGACTCATGAGCGTGTCTGATGGTATGGCAGGGGCTGGGGACAGCAGTGGGGTGGCTGGGCACGAAGGAGTGCCCAGAGCCCTTGCAGATGCCTGTGTCAGCGTCCTTGTCTGCCCCAGGCAAGCCCTGTTGCTCGTGGCACTTCCTTTCCCAGATTTGACATGACTGGCTCCTTGACGTAAAGCAGATTATGAACCACCCCCAGGTGTCCGTCATTCAGTAACCAAGATGAAGATTTGGTTAACGACATGATGGATTTGAAGGTCTGTGAGGGAGACTCAGAGGACCAGAGGGTAGGGGAGCTACATGGGGAAGGATGAGGGGGAATCTTGTTATCCCTGTGCATGTGGTGTAGCATTCGGAGAGGAGTAGCAGAAGCTGTTGATGCCTGCCTGGCAGGCAAGCTGAGGACCCTAAAAGCTTGCACCTTTTCCCTCTTCCTGGTCCTGAAATGTGCAGGAGCTGAGCCATCCCTGGTCTCGCTGCAAGCTGATACTTTCCTTTTGGAACAACCCCTACTTGTGGAAGACAGTGATCATTAAGGAATACTACCTTGACATCGCTGGCACAACTTAGCTCCCAGTGCAATGTGAGTGGGTGGGGGAGGGAGTGCATGCTCCTCCTGCATGATCCGACCCTGTCTCCCCTGTATTCCCCAGGATACAGGATTCCTCCAGGGTGCATCATTCGCCTCTAGTCCACTAACTCTGGGATTATGAAAGGGGAGCTCCCAGCCAATGGGCTGCACAGCAGCAGCCTTAACTTCCTCAACTGGCTGTCAGACCACAACTGCCCAGGATTAAACAGGATTGCTGAGGTGGAGTCTCTTTGGGCCTCTGCAGAACTGGTGATTGCTATTAGACTTCTTGGCTGCTCATGGGAGGGTTTGGGGCCTGGTCAGCCCAGTGCTGGCCTTGTTCTTGTTGCCAGCAGATCATCAACGAAGACTTGTTGATCGATCCCCTGCAGCACTACCCAGGTAGAAGGTTCTGATATGAGAGGTAACTGGGAGAACATGGGTTGTGAGGGGATCAGCAGCTGGGCCCTGAAGGCACAGCCGTGTAGAGGCCAGGACACTCCTTTCCCACATGGGGAATCTCAGGCTCATGCAGGCTGGATGTGGAGCCTGGATTCGTGTCATGCACATAGACTGGATGATTGAGGACCTCATCCTCAAGTCATCCTCAAGTCACTTCATCTCCAAGTCCTACAGGAAGCAGCTGTGCTTACAGCATGAGAGTCCTATGTGATTCTGATAGAGGCAGGGTTAATCTAGCTCCTTGGTCAGAATCTTCCTTCCCTGGGTCCTGCCATCCACAGGCCTCCTGCTGCTCATTGAGTTTGAGATTCCCTGGGCCCTTCACCCCCACCCCTTCTCCTGGGAAGCCCCACCAATTGCAACGGGCTTCTCTCTGGTGTCACATTGCACTTTTGTGCTGAATTTGGATTCTTCTCTGAATTTCCACATCCGCCGCTTGGCCTCTCACCACCAACACACAGTCACAACTGGAAATGGCTTAAGAGTGGCTGGTGATAATACTGAAGGGCTGGGGGAGGAAGTGGGCAGGGATCCCAAAAGGGCAGGACATGGAGCCTCCTGACATCATCTCCCACATTGCTGGACACGGGCGTCTTCAGCTACTGAAACACCTGTGTTCCCTGTTTGTGTTTATGTCCCTGTATCTTGCACGAGTGTGTGTACACAGGCGTGCTTGTGTCGCCTGTCTTTGTGCGTGTGTCTGGCCCGCTGCAGACACAGAGGTGAAGGCGACAGAACATGAGACGTGGAGCAACCAGAAGAGGAGGCACGAGGCATCCACAGACTTGGGGAGAGTGGTCGTGGTATCTCCGCAGTGCCCATTATTTCCAGGACAGAAGTGAGGAAAGGTTGGCCAGTGATAACTGTCCTGCAAGTGCCAGCCAATCGCACAAATAGTATCTCTTGAACTTCTAGGCCGTTGCACTGCAGTTGGTCTAGTCTGGTATTCTGCCCTCTCGTGGAGAAATAGAAGAATGCTTATGAATGTAATTTATAAAATCCAGATGTATTCTTTACATGTTGAAAAAGATACCGTATAATTTGGATGACCACAAATTGTGGGAGAAACAGAGACAGCATCACCAGACCCCTTTCAATGAGTGCTAAGCCCACTGAAACATGCCAAAACCAGAATATGACAGGACTTCTTGACATTCAGAAGCATGTCAGGTAGATTTCCCTGCCAGGACTGTGGCATTTATTGTTCCTTCTGCTTGGAATGCTCTTCCCTTAGGTACCAATACGGCCTGCTCCCTCACTTCCTCCAGATCTCTGCTTAATTGCCATCTTTCAGGGAGACTTTCCCTCATTATCTTGAGTAAAAGAATAACATCATACCTACACACACCCTTTCCGTGATCTAGCAACTCATGTCCATTGAGTCTGTGATGCCATCCAACCACCTCATCCTCTGTCATCCCTTCTCCCCCATCTTTGATGTGCATTTCTCTAATAATTACTGATGTTGAGCAATTTTTATCTGTTTTTTAGCCACTTGTATGTCTTCTTTGGAGAAATGTCTGTTTAGATCTGCCCATTTTTGATTGAGTCTTTTTTCTTTTTTGGATACTGGCCTACATAAGTCCTTTGTATATTTTGGAGAATAATGCCTTGATAACTAATGAGGTTTGTGACATTACACAGGAGGCAGTGATCAAGACCATACCCAAGAAAAACAAATGCAAAAAGGCAAAATGGTTCTCTGGGGAGGCCTTACAAATAGCTGAGAAAAGAAAAGAAGCTAAAGTCAAAGGAGAAAAGGAAAGGTATACCCATTTGAATGCAGAATTCCAAAGAATAGCAGGGAGAGATAAGAAACCCTTCCTTAGCGATCAATCCAAAGAAATAGAGGAAAACAATACAATGGGAAAGACCTCTTCAAGAAAATGTGAGATACCAAGGGAGCATTTCATGCAAAGATGAGCACAATAAAAGACAGAAAAGGGATGGATTAACAGAAGCAGAAGATATTAAGAAGAGGTGGCAAGATTACACAGAAAAACTGTACAAAAAAGATCTTCACGACCCAGATAATAATGGTGTGATCACTCACCTAGAGCCAGGCATCCTGGAATCTAAAATCGAGTGGGCCTTAGGTTGCATCACTACGAACAAAGTTAGTGGAGGTGACGGAATTCCAGTTGAACTATTTCAAATCCTAAAAGATGATGCTGTGAAAGTGTTGCACTCAATATGTCAGCAACTTAGAAAACTCAGCAGTGGCCAGAGGACTGGAAAAGGCCAGCTTTCATTCCAATCCCAAAGAAAGGCAATGCCAAAGAATGCTTAAACTACCACACAATTGCACTCATCTCACATGCTCGTAAAGTAATGCTCAAAATTCTCCAAGTCAGGCTTCAGCAATACGTGAAGCGTGAACTTCCAGATGTCCAAGCTGGTTTTAGAAAAGGCAGAGAAACCAGAGATCAAATTGCCAATACCCACTGGATCCTTGAAAAAGCAAGAGAGTTCCAGAAAAACATCTATTTCTGCTTTATTGACTATACCAAGGGCTTTGACTATGTGGATGACAATAAACTGTGGATAATTCTGAAAGAGATGGGTACCAGACCACGAGACCTGCCTCTTGAGAAACCTGTGTGCAGGTCAGGAAGCAACAGTTAGAACTGGACATGGAACAACAGACTGGTTCCAAATAGGGAAAAGAGTACGTCAAGGTTGTATATTGTCACTCTGGTTATTTAACTTATACGCAGAGTACATCATGAGAAACGCTAGGCTGGAATGAGCACAATCTGGAATCAAGACTGCTGGGAGAAATATCAATGAACTCAGATATGCAGATGACACCACCCTCATGGCAGAACATGAAGAACTAAAGAGCCTCTTGATGAAACTGAAAGAGGAGAGTGAAAAGTTGGCTGAAAGATCAACATTCAGAAAACTAAGATCATGGCATCTGGTCCCATCACTTCATGGCAAATAGATGGGGAAATAGTGGCTAACTTTATTTTTGGGGGCTCCAAAATCACTGCCTATGGTCACTGCAGCCATGAAATTAAAAGACGCTTACTCCTTGGAAGAAAGGTTATGACCAACCTTGACAGCATATTAAAAAGCAGAGACATTACATTGTCAACAAAGGTCCATCTAGTCAAGCCTATGTTTTTACTGGTAGTCATGTATGGATGTGAGATTTGGACTATAAAGAAAGGTGAGCCCTGAAGAATTGGTGCTTTTGAACTGTGGTGTTGGAGAAGACTCTTGAGAGTCCCTTGGACTGCAAGGAGATCCACCCAGTCCATCCTAAGGGAGATCAGTCCTAGGTGTTCATCAGAAGGACTGATGTTGAAACTGAAACTCCAGTGCTTTGGCCACCTGATGTGTAGAGCTGACTCCTTTGTAAAGACACTGATGCTGGGAAAGATTGAGGGCAGGAGGAGAAGCAGACGACAGAGGATGAGATGGTTGGATGGCATCACCCACTCAGTGGACATGAGTTTGGGTAAACTCTGGGAGTTGGTGATGGACAGGGAGGCCTGGCATGCTGTGGTTCACAGCGTCGCAGAGACAGTCATGACTGAGCGACTGAACTGAACTGAACACAACATTGTAAATCAACTATACTTCAATTAAAAAGTAGCATGACTGAAAAAAAGATTGGTATATTTCATTGTGTCCTCTGCATCAGCAGGCAGATTCTCATTCACTGTGCCACCATCTGTTCCCTTAGGTTATTAAAACTAGTGTAAGAGACATCAAAACCATAGGTTTTGACATGAAGAGAGATACTTCATAGGGAATACATGCCCCATGGTTCACCATACCTCTACAGAACTTTATTGACCTTCTTAACAATTTCTGACTGTAAGGTACACTCTTGCTAACTATGTACACATTGCTCTACAAGAAATCTGTAGAAAATTTTCATCTTGCATGATTGAAGCCCTATACCCATTGAGCAACAATTCTCCAATCCTTCCTCCTCACAGACCTTGGCAACCAGAATTATATTTTCTGTTTCCATGGATTTGATTACTGTAGATACTTCATAAAAGTGGAATCATGCAATATTTGTCATTTTTGATGGGTTCATTTCACTTAGCATAATATCATCAAGGCCCATCCTTGATGTAGCATATGACAAAATTCTTTTTTAGGGCTTCAAAACATTCCATTGTGTGCATGTGTATATAATATATATATAAGGTATATATAATCTTATCTGTTTATCCACCAATGAACATTTAGACTGCTTTCACATCTTGCCAATTGGGAATAGTGCTGCAATGACCATAGATGTGCACACTATTTATTCAAGATCTTTCAATTTTTATGGAAATATACTCTAGAGTTGGATTGCTAGATCATGCAGCAGTTCCTATTTTCTGAGGAAACTCCATACTGTTTTCTATAAATGTTGCAACATTTTACATTTCCAACAAAAGTGTGTAAGGGTTCCAATTTCTCCATATCCTTACCAAACTTGCTATTGTCTTTTTATTCATATTGGCCATCACAGAAGGTATGAGATAATTTATGGTGTGGTTTAAATTTGTATTCCCCTATTGATTAGTAATATTGAGCATCTTTTCATATGTTTGTTGGCCATTTGTGTATCTTCTTTGGAGAAATGTCTGTTCAGTTCCTTCTCCCACTGGGTTAGTCAGCTCAGGCTGCCATAACAAAACAGACTGCATGGCTTAAACCACAGAATTTGTTTCCTTCCAATGCTGGAGCATGGAAGTTTGATATCAGGGTGCCATTGTGGTCAATCTGGTTCTTTTCCTGGCTTATAGGTAGTCTTCATATTGGTGTATGCTTATCAACCCCTTATCAGATACATATTGTACAAATGTTTTCTGCAGTCCTGTAGGTGGTCTGTTCATTCCTTTCCTTTGTTTCACTCTGTTCCTCTTGTTTCACTCTGTGTCTTTTGCTGCACAGAGGTTTTAAGGTTAATGAAGTCTCATTTGTCTATTTTTACTTTGTTACTACTTGTGCACTTGGTGTCAGATCTAAGGAATCGTTGCTGATTCAATGTCATGAAGCTTCACCTTTATTTTCTTCTAAGAGTTATCAAGTCTTACATTTAGGTCTTTAATCCAGTCTGAATTGATTTTTCTTCATGATGTAAAATTTTCATTATTTTGCATATGGATAGTTTGTTTCCCCAGGACC
Organism: Cervus elaphus; assembly: GCF_910594005.1. Lineage (NCBI taxonomy): Eukaryota > Metazoa > Chordata > Mammalia > Artiodactyla > Cervidae > Cervus > Cervus elaphus. The sequence goes on along the minus strand of NC_057848.1, from coordinate 172,363,850 downwards.
ATTCATTACAGGGATTAAACTTTCCCTGATGTCTTGACACCTTTGATGAAGATCATTAGACCATGTATCCAAGAGTTTACTTCTGGCTGTCTATTCTGTTCCACTGATTGGTATGTCTGTCTTTATGCCAGTGGGCTTCCTCCGTGGCTCAGCAGGTGAAGAATCTGCCTTCAATGCAGGAGACACAGGAGATGTGGGCTCAATCCATGAGTTAAGACGATCCCCTGGAGAAGGAAATGGCAACCCCCTCCAGTATTCTTGCTTGAGAAATCCCCTGGACAGAGGAGCCTGGTGGGCTACAGTCCAAAAGGTTGCAAGGAGTCAACACGACTGAGTGACTAAGCATGCACTTTATGCCGAAACTACACTCTTTTGGTTACTGTACCTTTGTAATATGTTCTGAAATCAGAGGCCTCCAGCTTTGCTGTTCTAAGTTTGTTTTGCCTATTTGGGGTTCTCTGAGATTCCGTATTAACTGTAGGATAGATTTTCTATATCTGAAAAAAATTCCATTTGGATTTTAATAGGAACTGCATTGAAGCTTTAAATTGTTTTGGGTAGTATGAACAGCTTAATAACATTGTCTCCAAATCCGTAAACGTGAGACACCTTTCTATTTACTTGTGTCAAATCCCTTTCAGTAATACTTTGTAGTTTTCAATGTATAAGTCTTTTATCTCCAGAAGGTCACTCCCGATTATTTCATTCTTTTTGATACTATTATAAATAAGGTTATCAGGGTTTCTCTGGTGGTTCAGTGGCTCAGACTCCACAGTCCCCATGCAGAGAACTTGGGTTTAATCCCTAGTCTGGGAACTAGATCCCACATGCTGCATCAAAGACCTGGCACAAATAAATAAAAAATAATTTTTAAAAAATTTAAACTCAGCTCTTGACTATAGCTTTAAAAAATAAAAAATAGATAGAATTATTTTCTTATTTTCCTTTTTGGAATGGTCATTGTTCATCCATGGAAAGATATTTGCATGTTGATTTTGTATTGTGCAACTTTCTGTGCAGGTTTTTTGTGTGTGTGTGTGTGGAATTATAAAGATTTTCTGCACATAAAATCATGCCCTCTGTGAACAGACATAATTTTACTTCTTTCTTTCCAAATGGAAGCCTTTGGTTTCCTTTTCTAATCTAATGCCCTGGCTAGGACTTCTAATATTATGTTGAATAGAAGTGTTGAGAGTGGGCATCCTTGCCTTTTTTTTCTTGATCTTAGAAGTTTTCAGCTTTTCACTGATGACTATGATGTTAGAGATAGACTTTTCATATATGATCTTTATTATATTGCATTCATTTCCTTCTGTTTCTACTTTGTTGAGTATTTTTGTCATGAAAGGCTAGTAAATTTGTTAGATACTTTATTGACATAAGATGGAGCACAGGTGAAGTTTCATATTTTTTTTTAATTTTGAGATAATTATGTAATGCTCCCATTGGAAGCATAGGAGTTGATGATACAGAAATCACTTTCCATTCCTCCTTTGGTAATCCTTATCCTTGTCACTCTCTGGCTCAGAATCCTGTGTCCTTAATTAGAATGTCCAGCCAAAACACCGATTCTCATCATTTTTTAGGTAAACGTTCTTGGATGCCCTTCAGAGTGGAGCACAGCAAACACCAGAAGGTGAGTATTTCCCAGATCCTGTTGACAAAAATCCTCCTCATGGATCCAGTCCCAGGTGAGAATAGGAGAAAACACAGAGATCCCGGAGACGGCTGCCTTCTGTCCTGAATCTTTAGCACAATGTCTGATATCATCACCATCTTTATAGTTAGTAAGAACAGCAACGATAGTGGGCTGTTCTATTGTTACGTTATTTTCACAATATTTCAGACTTTAAGTATTTTATGTGAATAAACTTACTTAAAAATTAAAACAATCCTACAGTACCTCTAAATAGGTATATAGCTATCACCATTATAGATCATGAAATTGAGGTAAAAAAATGTTTAATTATGTATCACTGGTAGTGCAATCTAATCCAAAGCACCTTCTCCTAACTGGTTGAAACTTCCACAGTTCTATAAAGTTTATTCATATATCTTATTTATACATCTTTATATCATTCATCTGAGAGATGTTTTCAACCTCAGTTCTTTTGTGCTATGCTAGTGAGGGATATGCTAAGACATCTGACTAAGGGAAGCTTAAGGACGTGTTGGGCAGTTTGTAACGTGGACGGTCCAAGATGAAGAAGCTTAAAGACATGCTGGACAGTTTGTAGAGTGGATGGCCCAAGATAAAGAAGGTGACATGATCCCTACCTCACAGCCTCCCACTCCAATAAGAGGAAGCAACTCGCAGCCCTGACAAGCCTCAGGTTTATGACTAAAAACAACAAATAAGAAAATAACTGAAGGACTTCACATAGGTTACCTGCTTTTGAGTAGAAACTCATCATCTGGACATGAATTCAAATGCTCATTTTTTTTTTAATTTTTTTATTAGTTGGAGGCTAATTACTTCACAACATTTCAGTGGGTTTTGTCATACATTGATATGAATCAGCCATAGATTTACACTTATTCCCCATCCCGATCCCCCCTCCCATCTCCCTCTCCACCCGACTCCTCTGGGTCTTCCCAGTGCACCAGGCCGGAGCACCTGTCTCATGCATCCCACCTGGGCTGGTGATCTGTTTCACCATAGATAGTATACATGCTGTTCTTTTGAAACATCCCACCCTCACCTTCTCCCACAGAGTTCAAAAGTCTGCTCTGTATTTCTGTGTCTCTTTTTCTGTTTTGCATATAGGGCTATCGTTACCATCTTTCTAAATTCCATATATATGTGTTAGTATGCTGTAATGTTCTTTATCTTTCTGGCTTACTTCACTCTGTATAAGGGGCTCCAGTTTCATCCATCTCATTAGGACTGGTTCAAATGAATTCTTTTTGACGGCTGAGTAAAATTCCATGGTGTATATGTACCACAGCTTCCTTATCCATTCATCTGCTGATGGGCATCTAGGTTGCTTCCATGTCCTGGCTATTATAAACAGTGCTGCGACGAACATTGGGGTGCATGTGTCTCTTTCAGATCTGGTTTCCTCAGTGTGTATGCCCAGAAGTGGTATTGCTGGGTCATATGGCAGTTCTATTTCCAGTTTTTTAAGGAATCTCCACACTGTTTTCCATAGTGGCTGTACTAGTTTGCATTCCCACCAACAGTGTAAGAGGGTTCCCTTTTCTCCACACCCTCTCCAGCATTTATTGCTTGTAGACTTTTGGATAGCAGCCATCCTGACTGGTGTGTAATGGTACCTCATTGTGGTTTTGATTTGCATTTCTCTAATAATGAGTGATGTTGAGCACCTTTTCATGTGTTTGTTAGCCATCTGTATGTCTTCTTTGGAGAAATGTCTGTTTAGTTCTCTGGCCCATTTTTTGATTGGGTCATTTATTTTTCTGGAATTGAGCTGCAGGAGTTGCTTGTATATTTTTGAGATTAATCCTTTGTCTGTTTCTTCATTTGCTATTATTTTCTCCCAATCTGACGGCTGTCTTTTCACCTTACTTATAGTTTCTTTTGTAGTGCAAAAGCTTTTAAGTTTCATTAGATCCCATTTGTTTAGTTTTGCTTTTATTTCCAATATTCTGGGAGGTGGGTCATAGAGGATCTTGCTGTGATTTATGTCAGAGAGTGTTTTGCCTATGTTCTCCTCTAGGAGTTTTATAGTTTCTGGTCTTACATTTAGATCTTTAATCCATTTTGAGTTTATTTTTGTGTATGGTGTTAGAAAGTGTTCTAGTTTCATTCTTTTGCAAGTGGTTGACCAGTTTTCCCAGCACCACTTGTTAAAGAGGTTGTCTTTTTTCCATTGTATATCCTTGCCTCCTTTGTCAAAGATAAGGTGTCCATAGGTTCGTGGATTTATCTCTGGGCTTTCTATTCTGTTCCATTGGTCTATATTTCTGTCTTTGTGCCAGTACCACACTGTCTTGATGACTGTGGCTTTGTAGTAGAGTCTGAAGTCAGGCAGGTTGATTCCTCCAGTTCCATTCTTCTTTTTCAAGATTACTTTGGCTATTCGAGGTTTTTTGTATTTCCATACAAATTGTGAAATTCTTTGGTCTAGTTCTGTGAAAAATACCGTTGGTAGCTTGATAGGGATTGCATTGAATCTATAGATTGCTTTGGGTAGAATAGCCATTTTGACAATATTGATTCTTCCAATCCATGAACACGGTATGTTTCTCCATCAAATGCTCATTCTTGTAGGAGGAAGTAACAAGTCCTTCCTCTGAGTTCTGATTAGACAACTCTCCTGTTTGGAATCATTTGTTTAGCCTGCCCCTGTGTTGTGAGCTTTGAGAGCTAGCCCATACCCGTTAATTCTCAGAAGCCCAGGTCCAGCTCAAAGTCCCTGAGGGCCCCCTAAATGTTTTGTGAATGAGTGACTCCACATTTAAACATTCATCTAGGAATAAGAAGGTCAAGGAATGCTGAAGATAGTATTTAGTACAGTTTAGTATATATTTATATATTCATTTAATTAATTATTAAATTATATTATTTAATTATTAAATTATTATAAATTAATTATTTAAATTATAATGGTTAATTATTACAATTAACCATTAATTAATATTAACTTTAAAATAATGTGACTATAATTAAAAATAATTATATACTATAATATATAATATACTTAATTATAAGTATACTTAATATTAATTAATAATTAAGACAATCAATTATTATAATTAATAACCACTAATTATTAAATTATATTGTTAATTACATTTATTAATATATAATATATATGTTTATATTTTAGTATATATTTATATTTAATATATATTCAAATATAGAGGCAGTTGAGGGGATATATTGATGGGAAGGACATAGGCTCAAATTCATACTGTATTAAATAGCTCACACAACGATTTGTTGAATGTTATTACATTTCATGTTCACTATAACATTAAGAATTAGAATATATACCAACTTATGGATCAGAAAACTGAGGAGAACCAACTATGTCGTAAAGCCTTGTTCAAGCAGATTTGATGAGGCCAGCTACTTTAATTCCGAACATTGTCTCTAAGAGGACATGGCAACCTGCAACTTTCAGCTCATTTTCTTTATTGTCTAAATGAGTTTCTGCTGATTGTCTTTTCTCTTCTCAATCTCACTGCTTTGTCACCTTATTTTCCAGATGTGTTTTGTCCCCTCTGTAATTATCCATAGTTCCTGTTCCATCAAAGCTCCAATAATTAATAGAAAATCCACCAGATTTCTCTATAAACCCTTACCTCCAGCTATTCTCCCTGCCTTGCTCTCATTTTTATGCAGAAAGTTGAAGGGAAAGAACCTTAAGATGTGAATTCTAGTTTTGATTCACTACCCACTTAGGTCCTTGTTTTACACTCCAGTGTTCAGACCACACCCTCCACCAGCTATTTCCAAGAATTTTCAAAGTATTAACTAAAGTCATGCATGTGAAAACACTTCATACAATCCTAAAGAACTAAAGAAATGCATGTTGTCTTTTACTCACACAAAAGGCAATGCCCAGAGGACCATTAAATAAGGTTTCTAGTTTGAAAGAATTGCCGGGAGCAGCAAAATTGCTGAAGACGAGTAGCTCCAAGCAGGCTCAGAAACCAGTACCCCCTCCCAGAGAAGCAAGGACCCCTGGACAGCACCCCAGACAAAAAGTCGGTAAGAGAAAATTTGGGGAGTTCCTCTAATTAGTTCCTCTAATCCCTGTAGAAAAGCTAATAAGTATGGCCTAGGTGTGTGGCATGGACTTTGGGTAGGCGTGGCTTTAAGCTGGACTGATCTGAGACGTGAAGTTAGCACTGGGGCCTTGGGAAAATCTTATACATTTTCTGCGGTCCTGACTGCTTCTCTGTAAAATGAAGATAAGAATACATAGCTCATACAGTGTTTGAAAGCATTATATTAAATGCAAAAGTGCTGACACCTACAAGTAGTTCAATAAATCCAGTTGTGATAATAGGGACCATAGTGTGTTAGTGTTTATGCCCAGACCTCTGCTTAATCCCTCACATGTCATGTGCCCTTAATGTTTATTTTCTGAGTAGATGTTTCAGTGAACTATTTTCTAAGTAACAAGGTTGGGGAATTAAACCTACTAACAGGAAGTGCAGGAAGCTAACACTGAACTGGGCAGCTGTGGTCAGTGTGGAGCCTCAGTCTCCTGAACCAGTTGTTAAAGACAGAACAAACAAAGTATAAAGAAGGGACTTCCTGGTGGGTAAGTGGTTAAGACTCCATGCTTCCACTGCAGGAGGTGTGGGTTCCATCCCTGGTCAGGAAACTAAGATCCCACAAGCCATGCAGTGTGGCCAATAGATAAATAATGTAAAACTAAAACATAAAAATACAAAAGTAAAAGTTTGAAAAATAAATGTGAAAAAAGTTTTAACAAAGTGTATAGATGGACAAGTACGAGATCTCACACTTTCTGATAAAACAAGTACTAACTCTCCAGACCCCACCAGCCTTGCTTTGCTTCTGTTCTCCATTGTAGAACTCAGAAGAAAGGAGACTGGAGTAAAGAGGTACAGTCTACAAAAAAGGGCCATGTGTACCAAGAGGTCAGCGAGCCCCAGGATGACAACTACCTCTGTGAGTGAGCCCAATGGCCCACTCACAGAGAAGGGGTTATGAGGGCTTGGTACAATAACCTCACCTCACCAATCATCCCCTTCCTCTATAATTTCAGGTACAGGAACGAGGCCAAATGCTGTGAGTACCCCAGGTCGTTCAGAAGTTCTTTACAACCAGCAACATCTCATACATATACTGGGTGTGATGTCATACATACAGTCATTGCGATATCATCAATACAGTGAGTGTGATGACAAAGATACAGTGGATGCGATGTTATATAGAGTGAGTATAATGTCATGAATAGAGTGGATGCCATGTCATAATTATTGTGGTTTGATGCCATAAAAACTGGATGTGATGCTTGTAAAGTTCATATGCTTTAATATATATGCACAGTGTGATGTCACATATACAGAGGGTGTGATATTATTAATAGAGTGGGTGTGATGACACAGATACAGTGGATATGATGTCATATACAGTGGGTGTGATGTCATGATACAGTGACTGTGATGTCATAAATACTGAGGAATGATGCCATAAAGTGTGGATGTGATGTCTTTTATAGTGCATATGATGTCATACATACACAGTTGATGTCTTACACACTTGGTGTGATGTCATCAATACAGTGGGTGTGATGAGACAGATTCAGTGGAGGCAATGTCAGATATAGTGGGTAATATGTGAGATATAGTGGTTTTGATATCATAGACTGGTGTGATATCATAAATAGAGAATGTGATGTCATATGTAGTGCATATGATGTCATACATATAGTGGCTGTGATGTCATACATACACTGGGTTTGATAAAATTGACATATTGGGTGTGATGACAGATACAGTGGGTGTGATGTCAGACATAGTGGCTGTGATATTACACAATAGTTGTGTTGTCATAACACTATGTGTGATGCCATAGAAAGTGGATATGTCATAAACATATAGAGTGTGTGATGTCATAGATACAGTCATTGTGTGATGTCACACATATAATGAATGTGCTATCATACACAGTAGATGATATGTCATATATAGTGTGTGTGATGTCATGAATACAGTGCATGTGATGTCATAAATACTAAGGGTTGTTGTCATAAAGTGTGGATATGATGTCATGTATAGTGCATATGATGGCATACATATGCCAACTGTTATGTCTTACATAGTTTGTGTGATGTCTTCGACACAGCGGGTGTGATGACATATACAGTGGATGTGACGGCAGATATAAAGGGTTTCAAGTCAGATATAGAGCTTGTGTTGTCATACACACACTGTGTGTGACATCATATATGATGTCATAAACATAGTGGGTGTCATGACATACAAACAATGGTATGATGTCATCAAGAGTGGATGTGATGTCATATACAGTGCCTATGGTGTCATACATGCAGTGGGTGTGATTTCATACATACATAGGGTGTGATATCATCAATCAAGTGGGTGTGATTACACAGATACAGTGGGTGTGATGTCAGATACAGTGGTTGTGCTGTCATTCATACACCATGTGAGATGTCATATATACTGAATATGATGTCATAAACATAGTAGGTGTCCTGTCATAGATACAGTCGCTGTGATGTCACAAGTATAGTGTATGTGATGTCATATACAGTGGATGTGATGTCAAATACAGTGGGTGTGATGTCATGAATAGAGTGGACGTGATGTCATAAATACAGTCTTGTGATGTCATAAAGAGTGGGTGTGATGTGATATAGAATTCATATGATGTCATACATATAGTAGGTTTGATGTCACACATATAGTAGGTGTGGTATAATCAATACACTGTAAGTAATGACACAGCTACAGTGGATGCGATGTCAGATATACTGGGTGTGATGACATGAATACAGTGGGTGTGATGTCATAGAGTGGTGTGATATCATAAAGAGTGGATGTGGTGTCATATGTAGTTCAAATGATGTCATACATATTGTGGCTGTGATATCATACATACAATGGGGGTTATATGATTGATAATCTGGGTGTGATGACACAGATACAGTGGATGTGCTGTCAGATATAATGGGTGTGATGTGAGATACAGTAGCTTTGATGTCATGAATAGAGTGTTGTGATGTCATAAAGCATGGATGTGATGTCATATATAGTGCATATTGTGCCATACATATAGTATGTGTGATGTCATACACACCGTGTGTGTTATATCATCGATCAGTGGGTGTGATCACACAGATACAGATATGGAGGGTGTGATGTTAGATATAGTGGTTGTATTGTCTTAACACAGTGCGTTTGATGTCAAATATAGTGGATATGAATTCACAAACATAGTGGGTGTGATGTTACAGATATAGTGGCTGTGATGTCACAGGTATAGGGGATGAGATGTCATAAACCATGGATGTGATGTCATATATAGGAGATCTGATGTCATGAATACAGTGGCTGTGATGTCATAAATACTGAGGATTGATGTCATAAAGTGTGAATGTGATGTCATGTAGAGTGTGTATGATGTCATACATATGCCAAGTGTGATGACTTACATACTTGTTGTGATGTCATCGATACAGTGGGTGTGATGACACAGATACAGTGGCTGTGATGTCAAATATAGTGGGTGAGATGTCATGTATAGTCGTTGTGTTGTCATGAAAGCAGTATGTGTGACATCATATATATTGGATATAATGTCATAAATATACTGGGTGTGATGTCATACATATAGGGGTGTGATGTCATAAAGAGTTCATGTGATGTCATACATACTGAATACAATGTCATACATACAGTGTGTGTGATGTCATACAGAGAGTGGGATAATTGATACACTGGGTTTGATGACACAGATACAGTGGATGTAGTGTCAGATATAGTGGGTGAGATGGCAGATATAACTTTTGTGTTGTCCTGTGTGTGATGTCATATATAGTGTGTGTGATGTCATGAATACAGTGGATGTAATGTGATAACTACAATGGTGTGAAGTCATAAAGAGTGGATGTGACGTTATGTATAGTGCATAAGATGTTATACATAAAGTGGGCGTGATGTCATACATACAGTTGGTCTGAGATCATCAACAGTGGTTGTGATGACACAGATACAGTGGATGCAATGTCAGATATAGTGGGAGTGATGTCATGAATACAGTGCATGTGACGTCATAAAATGTGGATGTGATGCCTTATATAGTGTATATGATGTTATGCATATAGTGGGTGTGATGTCATACATACAAAGGGTGTGATATCATTGAAAGAGTGGGTGTGATGACACAGATACAGTGGCTATGATGTTACAAATATAGTGAATGTGATGTCATAATCAATGGATATGATGTCATATGTAGTGGATGAGATCTCATAAATACAGTTGGTGTGATATCATCAATACAGTGGATGTGATGACACAGATACAGTGGATATGATGTCAAATATAGTGGGTGTGATGTCATAAAAATGGTGGTTTGATGTCATAAAGTGAGGATGTGATGTCTTATATAGTGCAAAAGATGTCATACATATGCCGAGTGTGATGTCATACAAAGAGTGAGTGTGATGTTGTCAATACAGTGGGTGTGGTGACACAGATTAGTGGCTGTGATGTCACATGTATAGTGTATATGTTGCCCTACATACTGGATGTGGTTTCATATATAGAGGTTGTGATGTCATAAGTACAGTAGTGTGATGACATAAGGAGTGGATGTGATGTTATATATAATGCATATGATGTCACACATATAGTGGGTGTGATGTCATACAAAAGTGGGTGTGATATCAGTAGAGAGGTTGTGATGACAAAGATACAGTGGGTGTAATGTCTGATACAGTGGGTGTGATGTCCTGCCTGAAGTGGATGTGACATCATAAATACTGTGGTTTGGTACATATGCCAAGTGTGGTGTCATCAACACAGTGTTGTGATGTCATACGTAGTGGATATGATGTCATAAATATAGTGATATGATGTTACATGTATACTGGATGTGATATACATATAGTGGCTGTGATATCATCGATAGAGTGGGTGTGATGACACAGATACAGTGGACGTGAGGTCAGATATAGTGGATGTGATGTCAGATATAGTGGACTTGATGTCATAAAGTGGTGTGATGTCATAAAGAGTGGATATGATGTCATATATAGTGCATATGAAGTCATACATATAGTGGATGTGATATTATAAATAGTGAGTGAGTTATCGATACAATGGGTGTGATGACACAGATACAGTGGATGAGATGTTGATATAGTGGGTGTGAAGTCAGATATATTGCATGTGTTGCCATTAATATAGCGAGTGTGACGTCATGTATACAGTGTGTGTGATATCATCAATAAAGTGGGTGTGATGACACAGATACAGTGGCTGTGAAGTCACATGTGTACTGGACGTGATGTCATAAATACAGTGGTGTGATGTCATACAGAGTGGATGCGCTGGCATGTATAGTGCATATGATGTCATACATATAGTTGGTGTGATGTCATACATACAGTGGGTGTGATATCAATACTGTGGGTGTGATGACACAGATACAGTAGATACGATCTCAGATATAGTGGGTCTGATGTCATGAATACAGTGGATGTGATGTCATAAATAGTGCTGTTTGATGTCATAAAGAGTGCATATGATGCCCTGTGTAGTGCAAATGATGTCATACATATGCCAAGTGTGATGTCATAAGTAGTGTGTGTGATGACATCAATACAGTGGGTATGATGACACAGATACATTGGCTGTAATATCACATGTATAGTGTACGTGATGTCCTATATAGTGAGTAAAGTCATTAATACAGTGTATGTGATGTCAAGAAACAGTGGTTGATGTCATAAAAAGTGGATGTGATGTCATATACAGTGCACACATTGTCATACATATACTGGGTGTGATGTCATACATACAGTGAGTGAGATAATATGGATACAGTGATGACACAGGTACAGTAGATGTGATGTCAGAATTAGCAGGTGTGATGTCAGACATAGTGGTTGTGATGTCACGAACACAGTGTGTGTGATGTCATATATAGTGGATACGACATCATAAACCTAGTGGTGTGATGTCATAGATACAGTGACTGTGATGTCACAAGTATACTGACTGTGATGTCATAAATAGAGTGGTGTGATGTCATAAAGAGTGGATTTGATGTCTTATATAGGGCATAGGATGTCACACACATAGTGGGTATGATGTCATACATATAGTGGGTGTGATATCAATACAGTGGGTGTGATGACACAGATAAAGTGGATGTGATGTCAGATATAGTGGGTGTGATATCAGATATAGTGGTTGTGTTGTCATTAACATAGCGGGTTTGATGTCATATATAGTGGATATGATTGCCTTTCAATAAAGTTTCCTGAAAGTTTGAGCTGAGTCTGGTCTCTGCTCTGGACAGTGGAGGGGAGGGGTTCCAGGGGAAAGGGGAGTGACAGTGGACTGGTACCCTGAGTCGGTGCTGTGGCGTGGTCCTGGCAGGGTCTGAGAACAGTCTGTGTGGCCCCCTGGGCTGGATGGAGCTGGGAGACAGGGACTGTGGCTGGTTGGTGCCCCCAGGAACCTCAGGGAGCCCCCAGGAACAAGTGGATTTGATGTGTGGGAAGAATAGGTTTAGCAGGAAGGACACCAGGCTCCAGGATCCCTGGCAGCTCTATGGGGGCTCCAGGCACCCAGATGGTTCAGAGATCATGTGTGCCATCCCAAGGACCAGCCAGCCACAGAAAGGTCGTGTCATGAGGTCAAAGGCCGCTGTCAGGATTGTGGTGCAGGATTTCAGGGCTCGGGTGTTTGCCCACCTTCCAGAGATCAGTCTACCCCTGCTGGCCAATGGCAGCCAGCCCAGGTCTGGGCACCCAGGGGTGGTGGGGGCGGTGGTGTGATGTCCAAGGAAAGGAGGGTGGGCCAGCAAGAGTTCCACAGCCCCCTTTCCTCAGAGGCGGGGAAAGGCTGGCAGCCCTGTCCTCCACCTTGAGTCCAGGGCAGGGTGGCCTGCTGAGAGTCACGGGCACCCCTCTCCCTGTCCTACTCTCCACACTAGTCCTGTGTTCTGGGAGCAGGCAGGAGGCAGGGTGCAGGGCTGTGAGAAGGTGGCTGCAAGACAGGGGCCCGGAGATGGCCCCTTCCTGACCAGAGGCTAATTCTGGGTCCGCGGCTCCCCCAGAGACCTCGGTGAACAGTGCATTCGCCAGGGTGGAGGCGCTACTGATTCAGGAGACACATTCTTGAGCGTGAGGCCGTCCTGCATGTGCCTGCATGTGTGTGCCCCGTGAGGTTGTGCTTTTACGTCCAGCGCCTGTGCGCTTGTGCGCGCCGCAATTTCCTGCAGCCAAGAGCTTGCCTTGTGGTGCTTATCGAGAAATTCGACCATCCACACTTCAAAATGGCTACCCTGGGCGTGAGACGCCTCAGCGGCAGTTCCCACGACGGCCGCCAGAAGGCACGCGAGGACCACAATTGGGCCTGGCCGCCTATCTTGGGCGCCCTGGGCTCTTGCTGCCCAACCCCTGATGGCCTGGAGGATCTGGGTGGTCCCACCGGCCTGCAGCTGACACAGGCCCCGTGAACCCCAGTGTACCATCACCGTAGTGCAGGTGGAGGCGGGAGAGAGGAAGGGAGCTGGGTACCCACAAAGATCCAAAGGGGCTGTTTGGCGAGCTGTTCTGGTGGTCTCTGGACACAGGACGCAGGTCTTCAGAGCTGGCCATGGCCAGGACCCGTGGACACACAGGGAGGACAGCAGGAACCTTCAACCCCAAGGGTCCCTGGGCGGACATGCCTGCTTTGGGCGCCGGGGCTCCATGCAGAGGGAGCGTCTTCATCAAGAGGTGGAGGAGGGAGATGGACCGGTTGGGTGGCCCAATTTGCAGAGCAGTGGCGCCTTTCCTTTTTCAGTGGTAGAAAGTGAGTAGAAGAGAACTGAGAGGATTACCCTGGTTACCAAGTTGTAGACCTATGCTTAAGCCTGTGACCTGTGTTACTTTGATCACAATATATACTCCTTCCAGTTTGTGGGTAGTTACTACTGCTAAGGCCTTGGTGAACCTGGTGGACATGCTCTCAGGCAGTCAGTTCAGCCATGAGGGAGGGGTGCCTCTTTAATTGTCCTCTTTGTTATCTAACATCCTGCCTCCCAGATGCTTATGTGAGTGCACCAACTCTTCTTTGTAGCGACCACATCCATTGTATATGACATCACATCCACTATACATGTGACATCATAGCCACTGTATCTATGATATCGCACACACCCCCTGTGTTTATGAGAACACAACAACTATGTATGACAGCAAATCCACTATATCTGACATTGCATCCACTGTATCTGTGTCATCACACCCAAAGTATTGATGCTATCACACCCACTTTATCTATGACATGAGACCCACTATATGGATGACATCATATGCACTTTATAGGGCATCACATCCACTCTTTATGACATTACACCACTGTATTCATGACATCACATCCACTGTATTCATGACAACACACCTGCTATATATGACATCACATCCACTGTATATGACATCACATCAACTATACATGTGATATCACAGGCACTGTATCTATGACATCACTCCCACTATGTTTATTACATCATATCCACTATATATGATATCACACCTGCTGTGTTAATGACAACACAACCACTATATATGACATCACACCCACTGTACCTGACACCATATCCACGGTAACTGTGTCATCACACCAACTGTATCGATGATATCACAAAAATTGTATGTATGCCATCACACTCACTATATGTATGACATCATATGCACTACATATGACATCACATCCACTCTATATGATATCACGTTCACTGTATATGACTTCACACCAACTATACATGTGATATCAAAGGTACTGTATCTCTGATATCAGTCCCACTATGTTTATGACATCATATCCACTATATATGATATCACACCCAATGTGTTAATGACAACACAACCACTATATATGACATCACACTCACTCTATATGTCATCACATCCACTGTATCTGTGTCATCACGCCAACTGTATCCATATCACACCCACTGTATGTATGACATCACACCCACTCTTGTATGACACCATAGGCACTATATATGGCATCACATCCACTCTTTATGACACCAAACTACGGTAGTTAGGACATCAAATCCACTGTATTCATGACATCACATCCACTACATGTGACATGACATCCACTGTATATGAAAGAAAGTGAATTTGGTCAGTCACGTCCGAATCTTTGAGACCCCACCCATGGACTGTAGCCTACCAGGCTCTTCCGTCCATGGGATTTTCCAGGCGAGAATACTGGAGTGGGTTGCCATTTCCTCCTCCGGGAGATCTTCCTGACCCAGGGATTGAACCCGAGTCTCCCGCATTGTAGGCAAACGCTTTATGATCTGAGCCACCAGGAAAGTCTAGACACTGTGTATATGACATCATATCAAATATACATGTGACATCATAGCCACCATATCTATGACATCACACACACTCCATTTATGACATCATATCCACTCTATATACCATCACACTCACTGTGTTTATGACAACAAAACCACTGGATCTGACATCACACCCACTGGATCTGACACCATTCTATATGTCATCACACACACAACATATGATATACACAGCGTATGAAACCATGCCCAGTATAACTACGATATAACACCCTCTGTATTTATGATATCACACCCACTGTTTTAATCACATCGAACCCACTACATTTATGACAAAATAGCCACTATATGGCAACACTTGCGTTGTATATGACATCACAACCACTATACATGTGACATCACACCCACTGTATATATGACATCACACTCAGCATACCTATGACATCGTTTTCACTATACCTGACATCACATCAACTGTTTATGACATCAAGCAACTGTATTTATGACATCACATTCACTGTATTTATACCACGTCCACTATATATGACATCATATCCAGTGCATCTGTGTCATCACACCCACTGTATTGATATCACACCCACTATATGTATGGCAACATATGCACTATATATGGTATCATATTCATTCTCTATGATATCACACCACTGTATTTGTGACATCATGAGAGAGTCGATTCCTAGGCAGATTGACAAGAAGTCCAGGGGTCCCCAAGGAGAGCCAAGGAGAGAGAGGTCTGGAATTCTCAAGGAGGAAGAAAGGACAGACCTTTTTTTTTTTTTTCCCCTCTTTCCCTCTACATTCCTTAGGATTATATAACAATAATGTATCCTGCTTGAGGACAGTCTCTGGAAAAAACCTTCTGACTAATCCTGTTATCTTCAAATGTAAATTATGGGAGTAGGTCTAGTGAGGTCTTTAAAACCTCCAGACATTCTTTTGATTCATTTTAATAACTAATTTGAGAGTATATAACTTCGTTGCTAACAGTAGCAAGGGGGTACTCTTTCTGCCCCCTTCTGATGCCTATATCAGAGGCTTTCTCTATCTCCTTTATACTTTACTAAAACTTTATTACACAAAACCTCTGAGCGATCAAGCCTCATCTCTGGGGGCTGAGATTCCCGGCATCTTTTCGTGGTTCAGCAACAACCATTCTATCGCATCCACTGTATTCATGACATCACACCCTCAATATATGACATCAAGTCCATTATATGATATCACACCCGCTATACATGTAACATCACAGCCACTGCATCTATGACTTCACAACCGCTCTGTTTAGGACATGATGTCCACTATATGTGCCATCTCACACACTGTGAGTATGACAACACAGCCACTATGTGTGACACCACACCCACTGTATCTGACACCAATCCATTGTATCTTTGTCATCATATCCATCCTGTTGATGACATCACACCCACTCTATACATGACATCAGTCTGGTGTATGCATGACACCACATGCACTATACATGACATCACATTCAATCTTTACAACATCAAAACACAGTATTTATGACATCACACCCACTCTATATGACATCACACCCACTGTACCTGTGTCATCACGCCAAATGTATCGATATCACACTCACTGTATGTATGACATCACACCCACTATTGTGTGACATCATATGCACTGTATATGGCATCACATCCACTCCTTATGACACCAAACTACGGTAGTTAGGACATCAAATCCACTGTATTCATGACATCACATCCACTACATGTGACATGACATCCACTGTATATGAAAGGAAGTGAATTTGGTCAGTCACGTCCGAATCTTTGAGACCCCACCCATGGACTGTAGCCTACCAGGCTCTTCCGTCCATGGGATTTTCCAGGCGAGAATACTGGAGTGGGTTGCCATTTCCTCCTCCGGGAGATCTTCCTGACCCAGGGATTGAACCCGAGTCTCCCGCATTGTAGGCAAACGCTTTATGATCTGAGCCACCAGGAAAGTCTAGACACTGTGTATATGACATCATATCAAATATACATGTGACATCATAGCCACCATATCTATGACATCACACACACTCCATTTATGACATCATATCCACTCTATATACCATCACACTCACTGTGTTTATGACAACAAAACCACTGGATCTGACATCACACCCACTGGATCTGACACCATTCTATATGTCATCACACACACAACATATGATATACACAGCGTATGAAACCATGCCCAGTATAACTACGATATAACACCCTCTGTATTTATGATATCACACCCACTGTTTTAATCACATCGAACCCACTACATTTATGACAAAATAGCCACTATATGGCAACACTTGCGTTGTATATGACATCACAACCACTATACATGTGACATCACACCCACTGTATATATGACATCACACTCAGCATACCTATGACATCGTTTTCACTATACCTGACATCACATCAACTGTTTATGACATCAAGCAACTGTATTTATGACATCACATTCACTGTATTTATACCACGTCCACTATATATGACATCATATCCAGTGCATCTGTGTCATCACACCCACTGTATTGATAATATCACACCCACTGTATGGGTGACATCTTATGCACTATATATGGCATCACATCCACTTTTTATGTTGTCACACCGCTGTATTTATGACATCACACCTCCTGTATTTAGGACCAAAGGCCACTATAAATGACATCACATGCATTGTATATGACATCACATCCACTCTACATGTGACATCACAGCCACTGTATCTATAACATCACACCCACTATGTTTATGACATCACAACCATTATATCTGACATCACACACACTATATCTGACACCACATCAACTGTATGTGTCATCACACCCACTCTTTGTATGACATCATATGCTCTATATATGACATCACACCCACTATGTTTGTGAGAACACAACCACCATATTTGACATCACATCCACTCTATCTGCTGCTTCACACACACCATATCTATGATCACAGACACTGTACTGATGACATCACAACCACAGTATTTATGACATCTCGTCCACTGTATGACACCACACACATTTATAACATCACACTCACTATATATTTCCCAGCCACTACATCTGTGACATCACACCCACCATATCTATGATCAAACCCACTGCATCAATGACATCCCATCCACTCTATATGACATCAATTCCAATGTATATGACATAACATTGTCTATATATGTGACATCACACCCACCATGTCTATGAGATCACAACCACTATAACTATGGCGTCATACCCACTGTTATTAGGACATCACACCCAGCATATTTGTGGTGTTGCACCCACCATAACTATGATGTCACACACTCTATGTCATCACACCCACTGCATTTATGACATCATACCCACTAGATCTGCCATCACACCCACTGTATCTGTGACATCACAGCCACTCCATCAATGGCATCACACCCACTGTATGTGACATCATATCCACTGTATCTGATATCACTTCCACTCTATCTATGACATCACACCCCTGTATTAATGACAAGACACCAACTACATGTGACATCACACTGACTCTATATGACATCACACATACAACATATGATATCTTATCCACTACATATGAAATCAAGCCCAGTATATTTATGATATCACCCTAATGTATTTATGATGCCACACCCACTGTATTTATGATGTCACATCCACTATATGACATCATATATTCTATATATACCATCACATCCACTGTATAAGACATAGCCCCCACTCTTTTTGTGACAACACTCCCGCTATATCTGACATCACATCCTGTCTGTCTTT
Organism: Cervus elaphus; assembly: GCF_910594005.1. Lineage (NCBI taxonomy): Eukaryota > Metazoa > Chordata > Mammalia > Artiodactyla > Cervidae > Cervus > Cervus elaphus. The sequence continues at coordinate 172,345,032 of NC_057848.1, read as the reverse complement.
GACTTCAAAACCACAACATCTATGAACACAACCACTATATCTGTGACATCACACCCACTCTACTTGTGACATCACACCCACAACATTTGACATTGCTCCCACTCTATATGACATCACACACAAAACACATGCGATCTTATCCACTACATGTAACATCATGACCAGTCAAACTATGATATCCCACAAATTATATCTATGACATCACACAGACGGTACTGATGACAAAACATCCACTATATGTGATATTGCATCCACTGTATCTATGATTTCATCCACTATATGTGACATCACACCCACTATGTTTATGGCATCATATCCACTATATATTGCATCACACACACTATGTGTATGAGAACAGAACCTGTTTATCTAACATCACATCTACTGTATCTCTGTCATCACACCCACTGAATCGATGATATCATACCCACTGTACATATGACATCACAGCCACATATATATGACATCCCATGCAGTATATATGACATAACATCCATTCTTTATGAAATCATTCCTGTGTTTATGACTTCATATCCACGCTATTCATGACATCACATCCACGCTATTCATGACATCAGATCCACTATACATGTGAATCACAGCCATTATACGTGTGTCATCACAACAACTATTTTATGACATCATATTCATTATGTCTGACATCACACACAATGTGTGTATGACAACACAGCCACTATATCTGGCAACACATCCACTATATCTGACATCACATCGACTGTATCTGTGTCATCACATCTCACCACTCTATTCATGACATCACACCCTTCTATATGATATCACTTCCACTGATTATGACATCACATCGACTATCTGTGTGACAGCCACTGTAACTGTGACATCACTCCCATGATGTTTATAACATCATATCCTCTATATATGACACCACACACACTCTGTGTATGAGAACACAACTATATCTGACATCACACCTACTATATCTGATATCACATCCTCTGTATGTGTGTCATCACACCCACTGTATTGATATCACACCCACTATATGTATGACAACATATGCACTATATATGGTATCATATTCATTCTCTATGATATCACACCACTGTATTTGTGACATCATGAGAGAGTCGATTCCTAGGCAGATTGACAAGAAGTCCAGGGGTCCCCAAGGAGAGCCAAGGAGAGAGAGGTCTGGAATTCTCAAGGAGGAAGAAAGGACAGACCTTTTTTTTTTTTTTCCCCTCTTTCCCTCTACATTCCTTAGGATTATATAACAATAATGTATCCTGCTTGAGGACAGTCTCTGGAAAAAACCTTCTGACTAATCCTGTTATCTTCAAATGTAAATTATGGGAGTAGGTCTAGTGAGGTCTTTAAAACCTCCAGACATTCTTTTGATTCATTTTAATAACTAATTTGAGAGTATATAACTTCGTTGCTAACAGTAGCAAGGGGGTACTCTTTCTGCCCCCTTCTGATGCCTATATCAGAGGCTTTCTCTATCTCCTTTATACTTTACTAAAACTTTATTACACAAAACCTCTGAGCGATCAAGCCTCATCTCTGGGGGCTGAGATTCCCGGCATCTTTTCGTGGTTCAGCAACAACCATTCTATCGCATCCACTGTATTCATGACATCACACCCTCAATATATGACATCAAGTCCATTATATGATATCACACCCGCTATACATGTAACATCACAGCCACTGCATCTATGACTTCACAACCGCTCTGTTTAGGACATGATGTCCACTATATGTGCCATCTCACACACTGTGAGTATGACAACACAGCCACTATGTGTGACACCACACCCACTGTATCTGACACCAATCCATTGTATCTTTGTCATCATATCCATTCTGTTGATGACATCACACCCACTCTATACATGACATCAGTCTGGTGTATGCATGACACCACATGCACTATACATGACATCACATTCAATCTTTACAACATCAAAACACAGTATTTATGACATCACACCCACTCTATATGACATCACACCCACTGTACCTGTGTCATCACGCCAAATGTATCGATATCACACTCACTGTATGTATGACATCACACCCACTATTGTGTGACATCATATGCACTATATATGGCATCACATCCACTCCTTATGACACCAAACTACTGTAGTTAGGACATCAAATCCACTGTATTCATGACATCACATCCACTACATGTGACATGACATCCACTGTATATGAAAGGAAGTGAATTTGGTCAGTCACGTCCGAATCTTTGAGACCCCACCCATGGACTGTAGCCTACCAGGCTCTTCCGTCCATGGGATTTTCCAGGCGAGAATACTGGAGTGTGTTGCCATTTCCTCCTCCGGGAGATCTTCCTGACCCAGGGATTGAACCCGAGTCTCCCGCATTGTAGGCAAACGCTTTATGATCTGAGCCACCAGGAAAGTCTAGACACTGTGTATATGACATCATATCAAATATACATGTGACATCATAGCCACCATATCTATGACATCACACACACTCCATTTATGACATCATATCCACTCTATATACCATCACACTCACTGTGTTTATGACAACAAAACCACTGGATCTGACATCACACCCACTGGATCTGACACCATTCTATATGTCATCACACACACAACATATGATATACACAGCGTATGAAACCATGCCCAGTATAACTACGATATAACACCCTCTGTATTTATGATATCACACCCACTGTTTTAATCACATCGAACCCACTACATTTATGACAAAATAGCCACTATATGGCAACACTTGCGTTGTATATGACATCACAACCACTATACATGTGACATCACACCCACTGTATATATGACATCACACTCAGCATACCTATGACATCGTTTTCACTATACCTGACATCACATCAACTGTTTATGACATCAAGCAACTGTATTTATGACATCACATTCACTGTATTTATACCACGTCCACTATATATGACATCATATCCAGTGCATCTGTGTCATCACACCCACTGTATTGATAATATCACACCCACTGTATGGGTGACATCTTATGCACTATATATGGCATCACATCCACTTTTTATGTTGTCACACCGCTGTATTTATGACATCACACCTCCTGTATTTAGGACCAAAGGCCACTATAAATGACATCACATGCATTGTATATGACATCACATCCACTCTACATGTGACATCACAGCCACTGTATCTATAACATCACACCCACTATGTTTATGACATCACAACCATTATATCTGACATCACACACACTATATCTGACACCACATCAACTGTATGTGTCATCACACCCACTCTTTGTATGACATCATATGCTCTATATATGACATCACACCCACTATGTTTGTGAGAACACAACCACCATATTTGACATCACATCCACTCTATCTGCTGCTTCACACACACCATATCTATGATCACAGACACTGTACTGATGACATCACAACCACAGTATTTATGACATCTCGTCCACTGTATGACACCACACACATTTATAACATCACACTCACTATATATTTCCCAGCCACTACATCTGTGACATCACACCCACCATATCTATGATCAAACCCACTGCATCAATGACATCCCATCCACTCTATATGACATCAATTCCAATGTATATGACATAACATTGTCTATATATGTGACATCACACCCACCATGTCTATGAGATCACAACCACTATAACTATGGCGTCATACCCACTGTTATTAGGACATCACACCCAGCATATTTGTGGTGTTGCACCCACCATAACTATGATGTCACACACTCTATGTCATCACACCCACTGCATTTATGACATCATACCCACTAGATCTGCCATCACACCCACTGTATCTGTGACATCACAGCCACTCCATCAATGGCATCACACCCACTGTATGTGACATCATATCCACTGTATCTGATATCACTTCCACTCTATCTATGACATCACACCCCTGTATTAATGACAAGACACCAACTACATGTGACATCACACTGACTCTATATGACATCACACATACAACATATGATATCTTATCCACTACATATGAAATCAAGCCCAGTATATTTATGATATCACCCTAATGTATTTATGATGCCACACCCACTGTATTTATGATGTCACATCCACTATATGACATCATATATTCTATATATACCATCACATCCACTGTATAAGACATAGCCCCCACTCTTTTTGTGACAACACTCCCGCTATATCTGACATCACATCCTGTCTGTCTTTGACTTCAAAACCACAACATCTATGAACACAACCACTATATCTGTGACATCACACCCACTCTACTTGTGACATCACACCCACAACATTTGACATCGCTCCCACTCTATATGACATCACACACAAAACACATGCGATCTTATCCACTACATGTAACATCATGACCAGTCAAACTATGATATCCCACAAATTATATCTATGACATCACACAGACGGTACTGATGACAAAACATCCACTATATGTGATATTGCATCCACTGTATCTATGATTTCATCCACTATATGTGACATCACACCCACTATGTTTATGGCATCATATCCACTATATATTGCATCACACACACTATGTGTATGAGAACAGAACCTGTTTATCTAACATCACATCTACTGTATCTCTGTCATCACACCCACTGAATCGATGATATCATACCCACTGTACATATGACATCACAGCCACATATATATGACATCCCATGCAGTATATATGACATAACATCCATTCTTTATGAAATCATTCCTGTGTTTATGACTTCATATCCACGCTATTCATGACATCACATCCACGCTATTCATGACATCAGATCCACTATACATGTGAATCACAGCCATTATACGTGTGTCATCACAACAACTATTTTATGACATCATATTCATTATGTCTGACATCACACACAATGTGTGTATGACAACACAGCCACTATATCTGGCATCACATCCACTATATCTGACATCACATCGACTGTATCTGTGTCATCACATCTCACCACTCTATTCATGACATCACACCCTTCTATATGATATCACTTCCACTGATTATGACATCACATCGACTATCTATGTGACAGCCACTGTAACTGTGACATCACTCCCATGATGTTTATAACATCATATCCTCTATATATGACACCACACACACTCTGTGTATGAGAACACAACTATATCTGACATCACACCTACTATATCTGATATCACATCCTCTGTATGTGTGTCATCACACCCACTGTATTGATATCACACCCACTATATGTATGACAACATATGCACTATATATGGTATCATATTCATTCTCTATGATATCACACCACTGTATTTGTGACATCATGAGAGAGTCGATTCCTAGGCAGATTGACAAGAAGTCCAGGGGTCCCCAAGGAGAGCCAAGGAGAGAGAGGTCTGGAATTCTCAAGGAGGAAGAAAGGACAGACCTTTTTTTTTTTTTTTCCCCTCTTTCCCTCTACATTCCTTAGGATTATATAACAATAATGTATCCTGCTTGAGGACAGTCTCTGGAAAAAACCTTCTGACTAATCCTGTTATCTTCAAATGTAAATTATGGGAGTAGGTCTAGTGAGGTCTTTAAAACCTCCAGACATTCTTTTGATTCATTTTAATAACTAATTTGAGAGTATATAACTTCGTTGCTAACAGTAGCAAGGGGGTACTCTTTCTGCCCCCTTCTGATGCCTATATCAGAGGCTTTCTCTATCTCCTTTATACTTTACTAAAACTTTATTACACAAAACCTCTGAGCGATCAAGCCTCATCTCTGGGGGCTGAGATTCCCGGCATCTTTTCGTGGTTCAGCAACAACCATTCTATCGCATCCACTGTATTCATGACATCACACCCTCAATATATGACATCAAGTCCATTATATGATATCACACCCGCTATACATGTAACATCACAGCCACTGCATCTATGACTTCACAACCGCTCTGTTTAGGACATGATGTCCACTATATGTGCCATCTCACACACTGTGAGTATGACAACACAGCCACTATGTGTGACACCACACCCACTGTATCTGACACCAATCCATTGTATCTTTGTCATCATATCCATCCTGTTGATGACATCACACCCACTCTATACATGACATCAGTCTGGTGTATGCATGACACCACATGCACTATACATGACATCACATTCAATCTTTACAACATCAAAACACAGTATTTATGACATCACACCCACTCTATATGACATCACACCCACTGTACCTGTGTCATCACGCCAAATGTATCGATATCACACTCACTGTATGTATGACATCACACCCACTATTGTGTGACATCATATGCACTATATATGGCATCACATCCACTCCTTATGACACCAAACTACTGTAGTTAGGACATCAAATCCACTGTATTCATGACATCACATCCACTACATGTGACATGACATCCACTGTATATGAAAGGAAGTGAATTTGGTCAGTCACGTCCGAATCTTTGAGACCCCACCCATGGACTGTAGCCTACCAGGCTCTTCCGTCCATGGGATTTTCCAGGCGAGAATACTGGAGTGGGTTGCCATTTCCTCCTCCGGGAGATCTTCCTGACCCAGGGATTGAACCCGAGTCTCCCGCATTGTAGGCAAACGCTTTATGATCTGAGCCACCAGGAAAGTCTAGACACTGTGTATATGACATCATATCAAATATACATGTGACATCATAGCCACCATATCTATGACATCACACACACTCCATTTATGACATCATATCCACTCTATATACCATCACACTCACTGTGTTTATGACAACAAAACCACTGGATCTGACATCACACCCACTGGATCTGACACCATTCTATATGTCATCACACACACAACATATGATATACACAGCGTATGAAACCATGCCCAGTATAACTACGATATAACACCCTCTGTATTTATGATATCACACCCACTGTTTTAATCACATCGAACCCACTACATTTATGACAAAATAGCCACTATATGGCAACACTTGCGTTGTATATGACATCACAACCACTATACATGTGACATCACACCCACTGTATATATGACATCACACTCAGCATACCTATGACATCGTTTTCACTATACCTGACATCACATCAACTGTTTATGACATCAAGCAACTGTATTTATGACATCACATTCACTGTATTTATACCACGTCCACTATATATGACATCATATCCAGTGCATCTGTGTCATCACACCCACTGTATTGATAATATCACACCCACTGTATGGGTGACATCTTATGCACTATATATGGCATCACATCCACTTTTTATGTTGTCACACCGCTGTATTTATGACATCACACCTCCTGTATTTAGGACCAAAGGCCACTATAAATGACATCACATGCATTGTATATGACATCACATCCACTCTACATGTGACATCACAGCCACTGTATCTATAACATCACACCCACTATGTTTATGACATCACAACCATTATATCTGACATCACACACACTATATCTGACACCACATCAACTGTATGTGTCATCACACCCACTCTTTGTATGACATCATATGCTCTATATATGACATCACACCCACTATGTTTGTGAGAACACAACCACCATATTTGACATCACATCCACTCTATCTGCTGCTTCACACACACCATATCTATGATCACAGACACTGTACTGATGACATCACAACCACAGTATTTATGACATCTCGTCCACTGTATGACACCACACACATTTATAACATCACACTCACTATATATTTCCCAGCCACTACATCTGTGACATCACACCCACCATATCTATGATCAAACCCACTGCATCAATGACATCCCATCCACTCTATATGACATCAATTCCAATGTATATGACATAACATTGTCTATATATGTGACATCACACCCACCATGTCTATGAGATCACAACCACTATAACTATGGCGTCATACCCACTGTTATTAGGACATCACACCCAGCATATTTGTGGTGTTGCACCCACCATAACTATGATGTCACACACTCTATGTCATCACACCCACTGCATTTATGACATCATACCCACTAGATCTGCCATCACACCCACTGTATCTGTGACATCACAGCCACTCCATCAATGGCATCACACCCACTGTATGTGACATCATATCCACTGTATCTGATATCACTTCCACTCTATCTATGACATCACACCCCTGTATTAATGACAAGACACCAACTACATGTGACATCACACTGACTCTATATGACATCACACATACAACATATGATATCTTATCCACTACATATGAAATCAAGCCCAGTATATTTATGATATCACCCTAATGTATTTATGATGCCACACCCACTGTATTTATGATGTCACATCCACTATATGACATCATATATTCTATATATACCATCACATCCACTGTATAAGACATAACCCCCACTCTTTTTGTGACAACACTCCCGCTATATCTGACATCACATCCTGTCTGTCTTTGACTTCAAAACCACAACATCTATGAACACAACCACTATATCTGTGACATCACACCCACTCTACTTGTGACATCACACCCACAACATTTGACATCGCTCCCACTCTATATGACATCACACACAAAACACATGCGATCTTATCCACTACATGTAACATCATGACCAGTCAAACTATGATATCCCACAAATTATATCTATGACATCACACAGACGGTACTGATGACAAAACATCCACTATATGTGATATTGCATCCACTGTATCTATGATTTCATCCACTATATGTGACATCACACCCACTATGTTTATGGCATCATATCCACTATATATTGCATCACACACACTATGTGTATGAGAACAGAACCTGTTTATCTAACATCACATCTACTGTATCTCTGTCATCACACCCACTGAATCGATGATATCATACCCACTGTACATATGACATCACAGCCACATATATATGACATCCCATGCAGTATATATGACATAACATCCATTCTTTATGAAATCATTCCTGTGTTTATGACTTCATATCCACGCTATTCATGACATCACATCCACGCTATTCATGACATCAGATCCACTATACATGTGAATCACAGCCATTATACGTGTGTCATCACAACAACTATTTTATGACATCATATTCATTATGTCTGACATCACACACAATGTGTGTATGACAACACAGCCACTATATCTGGCATCACATCCACTATATCTGACATCACATCGACTGTATCTGTGTCATCACATCTCACCACTCTATTCATGACATCACACCCTTCTATATGATATCACTTCCACTGATTATGACATCACATCGACTATCTATGTGACAGCCACTGTAACTGTGACATCACTCCCATGATGTTTATAACATCATATCCTCTATATATGACACCACACACACTCTGTGTATGAGAACACAACTATATCTGACATCACACCTACTATATCTGATATCACATCCTCTGTATGTGTGTCATCACACCCACTGTATTGATATCACACCCACTATATGTATGACAACATATGCACTATATATGGTATCATATTCATTCTCTATGATATCACACCACTGTATTTGTGACATCATGAGAGAGTCGATTCCTAGGCAGATTGACAAGAAGTCCAGGGGTCCCCAAGGAGAGCCAAGGAGAGAGAGGTCTGGAATTCTCAAGGAGGAAGAAAGGACAGACCTTTTTTTTTTTTTTCCCCTCTTTCCCTCTACATTCCTTAGGATTATATAACAATAATGTATCCTGCTTGAGGACAGTCTCTGGAAAAAACCTTCTGACTAATCCTGTTATCTTCAAATGTAAATTATGGGAGTAGGTCTAGTGAGGTCTTTAAAACCTCCAGACATTCTTTTGATTCATTTTAATAACTAATTTGAGAGTATATAACTTCGTTGCTAACAGTAGCAAGGGGGTACTCTTTCTGCCCCCTTCTGATGCCTATATCAGAGGCTTTCTCTATCTCCTTTATACTTTACTAAAACTTTATTACACAAAACCTCTGAGCGATCAAGCCTCATCTCTGGGGGCTGAGATTCCCGGCATCTTTTCGTGGTTCAGCAACAACCATTCTATCGCATCCACTGTATTCATGACATCACACCCTCAATATATGACATCAAGTCCATTATATGATATCACACCCGCTATACATGTAACATCACAGCCACTGCATCTATGACTTCACAACCGCTCTGTTTAGGACATGATGTCCACTATATGTGCCATCTCACACACTGTGAGTATGACAACACAGCCACTATGTGTGACACCACACCCACTGTATCTGACACCAATCCATTGTATCTTTGTCATCATATCCATCCTGTTGATGACATCACACCCACTCTATACATGACATCAGTCTGGTGTATGCATGACACCACATGCACTATACATGACATCACATTCAATCTTTACAACATCAAAACACAGTATTTATGACATCACACCCACTCTATATGACATCACACCCACTGTACCTGTGTCATCACGCCAAATGTATCGATATCACACTCACTGTATGTATGACATCACACCCACTATTGTGTGACATCATATGCACTGTATATGGCATCACATCCACTCCTTATGACACCAAACTACTGTAGTTAGGACATCAAATCCACTGTATTCATGACATCACATCCACTACATGTGACATGACATCCACTGTATATGAAAGGAAGTGAATTTGGTCAGTCACGTCCGAATCTTTGAGACCCCACCCATGGACTGTAGCCTACCAGGCTCTTCCGTCCATGGGATTTTCCAGGCGAGAATACTGGAGTGGGTTGCCATTTCCTCCTCCGGGAGATCTTCCTGACCCAGGGATTGAACCCGAGTCTCCCGCATTGTAGGCAAACGCTTTATGATCTGAGCCACCAGGAAAGTCTAGACACTGTGTATATGACATCATATCAAATATACATGTGACATCATAGCCACCATATCTATGACATCACACACACTCCATTTATGACATCATATCCACTCTATATACCATCACACTCACTGTGTTTATGACAACAAAACCACTGGATCTGACATCACACCCACTGGATCTGACACCATTCTATATGTCATCACACACACAACATATGATATACACAGCGTATGAAACCATGCCCAGTATAACTACGATATAACACCCTCTGTATTTATGATATCACACCCACTGTTTTAATCACATCGAACCCACTACATTTATGACAAAATAGCCACTATATGGCAACACTTGCGTTGTATATGACATCACAACCACTATACATGTGACATCACACCCACTGTATATATGACATCACACTCAGCATACCTATGACATCGTTTTCACTATACCTGACATCACATCAACTGTTTATGACATCAAGCAACTGTATTTATGACATCACATTCACTGTATTTATACCACGTCCACTATATATGACATCATATCCAGTGCATCTGTGTCATCACACCCACTGTATTGATAATATCACACCCACTGTATGGGTGACATCTTATGCACTATATATGGCATCACATCCACTTTTTATGTTGTCACACCGCTGTATTTATGACATCACACCTCCTGTATTTAGGACCAAAGGCCACTATAAATGACATCACATGCATTGTATATGACATCACATCCACTCTACATGTGACATCACAGCCACTGTATCTATAACATCACACCCACTATGTTTATGACATCACAACCATTATATCTGACATCACACACACTATATCTGACACCACATCAACTGTATGTGTCATCACACCCACTCTTTGTATGACATCATATGCTCTATATATGACATCACACCCACTATGTTTGTGACAACACAACCACCATATTTGACATCACATCCACTCTATCTGCTGCTTCACACACACCATATCTATGATCACAGACACTGTACTGATGACATCACAACCACAGTATTTATGACATCTCGTCCACTGTATGACACCACACACATTTATAACATCACACTCACTATATATTTCCCAGCCACTACATCTGTGACATCACACCCACCATATCTATGATCAAACCCACTGCATCAATGACATCCCATCCACTCTATATGACATCAATTCCAATGTATATGACATAACATTGTCTATATATGTGACATCACACCCACCATGTCTATGAGATCACAACCACTATAACTATGGCGTCATACCCACTGTTATTAGGACATCACACCCAGCATATTTGTGGTGTTGCACCCACCATAACTATGATGTCACACACTCTATGTCATCACACCCACTGCATTTATGACATCATACCCACTAGATCTGCCATCACACCCACTGTATCTGTGACATCACAGCCACTCCATCAATGGCATCACACCCACTGTATGTGACATCATATCCACTGTATCTGATATCACTTCCACTCTATCTATGACATCACACCCCTGTATTAATGACAAGACACCAACTACATGTGACATCACACTGACTCTATATGACATCACACATACAACATATGATATCTTATCCACTACATATGAAATCAAGCCCAGTATATTTATGATATCACCCTAATGTATTTATGATGCCACACCCACTGTATTTATGATGTCACATCCACTATATGACATCATATATTCTATATATACCATCACATCCACTGTATAAGACATAACCCCCACTCTTTTTGTGACAACACTCCCGCTATATCTGACATCACATCCTGTCTGTCTTTGACTTCAAAACCACAACATCTATGAACACAACCACTATATCTGTGACATCACACCCACTCTACTTGTGACATCACACCCACAACATTTGACATCGCTCCCACTCTATATGACATCACACACAAAACACATGCGATCTTATCCACTACATGTAACATCATGACCAGTCAAACTATGATATCCCACAAATTATATCTATGACATCACACAGACGGTACTGATGACAAAACATCCACTATATGTGATATTGCATCCACTGTATCTATGATTTCATCCACTATATGTGACATCACACCCACTATGTTTATGGCATCATATCCACTATATATTGCATCACACACACTATGTGTATGAGAACAGAACCTGTTTATCTAACATCACATCTACTGTATCTCTGTCATCACACCCACTGAATCGATGATATCATACCCACTGTACATATGACATCACAGCCACATATATATGACATCCCATGCAGTATATATGACATAACATCCATTCTTTATGAAATCATTCCTGTGTTTATGACTTCATATCCACGCTATTCATGACATCACATCCACGCTATTCATGACATCAGATCCACTATACATGTGAATCACAGCCATTATACGTGTGTCATCACAACAACTATTTTATGACATCATATTCATTATGTCTGACATCACACACAATGTGTGTATGACAACACAGCCACTATATCTGGCATCACATCCACTATATCTGACATCACATCGACTGTATCTGTGTCATCACATCTCACCACTCTATTCATGACATCACACCCTTCTATATGATATCACTTCCACTGATTATGACATCACATCGACTATCTATGTGACAGCCACTGTAACTGTGACATCACTCCCATGATGTTTATAACATCATATCCTCTATATATGACACCACACACACTCTGTGTATGAGAACACAACTATATCTGACATCACACCTACTATATCTGATATCACATCCTCTGTATGTGTGTCATCACACCCACTGTATTGATATCACACCCACTATATGTATGACAACATATGCACTATATATGGTATCATATTCATTCTCTATGATATCACACCACTGTATTTGTGACATCATGAGAGAGTCGATTCCTAGGCAGATTGACAAGAAGTCCAGGGGTCCCCAAGGAGAGCCAAGGAGAGAGAGGTCTGGAATTCTCAAGGAGGAAGAAAGGACAGACCTTTTTTTTTTTTTTCCCCTCTTTCCCTCTACATTCCTTAGGATTATATAACAATAATGTATCCTGCTTGAGGACAGTCTCTGGAAAAAACCTTCTGACTAATCCTGTTATCTTCAAATGTAAATTATGGGAGTAGGTCTAGTGAGGTCTTTAAAACCTCCAGACATTCTTTTGATTCATTTTAATAACTAATTTGAGAGTATATAACTTCGTTGCTAACAGTAGCAAGGGGGTACTCTTTCTGCCCCCTTCTGATGCCTATATCAGAGGCTTTCTCTATCTCCTTTATACTTTACTAAAACTTTATTACACAAAACCTCTGAGCGATCAAGCCTCATCTCTGGGGGCTGAGATTCCCGGCATCTTTTCGTGGTTCAGCAACAACCATTCTATCGCATCCACTGTATTCATGACATCACACCCTCAATATATGACATCAAGTCCATTATATGATATCACACCCGCTATACATGTAACATCACAGCCACTGCATCTATGACTTCACAACCGCTCTGTTTAGGACATGATGTCCACTATATGTGCCATCTCACACACTGTGAGTATGACAACACAGCCACTATGTGTGACACCACACCCACTGTATCTGACACCAATCCATTGTATCTTTGTCATCATATCCATCCTGTTGATGACATCACACCCACTCTATACATGACATCAGTCTGGTGTATGCATGACACCACATGCACTATACATGACATCACATTCAATCTTTACAACATCAAAACACAGTATTTATGACATCACACCCACTCTATATGACATCACACCCACTGTACCTGTGTCATCACGCCAAATGTATCGATATCACACTCACTGTATGTATGACATCACACCCACTATTGTGTGACATCATATGCACTGTATATGGCATCACATCCACTCCTTATGACACCAAACTACTGTAGTTAGGACATCAAATCCACTGTATTCATGACATCACATCCACTACATGTGACATGACATCCACTGTATATGAAAGGAAGTGAATTTGGTCCAGTCACGTCCGAATCTTTGAGACCCCACCCATGGACTGTAGCCTACCAGGCTCTTCCGTCCATGGGATTTTCCAGGCGAGAATACTGGAGTGGGTTGCCATTTCCTCCTCCGGGAGATCTTCCTGACCCAGGGATTGAACCCGAGTCTCCCGCATTGTAGGCAAACGCTTTATGATCTGAGCCACCAGGAAAGTCTAGACACTGTGTATATGACAATCATATCAAATATACATGTGACATCATAGCCACCATATCTATGACATCACACACACTCCATTTATGACATCATATCCACTCTATATACCATCACACTCACTGTGTTTATGACAACAAAACCACTGGATCTGACATCACACCCACTGGATCTGACACCATTCTATATGTCATCACACACACAACATATGATATACACAGCGTATGAAACCATGCCCAGTATAACTACGATATAACACCCTCTGTATTTATGATATCACACCCACTGTTTTAATCACATCGAACCCACTACATTTATGACAAATATAGCCACTATATGGCAACACTTGCGTTGTATATGACATCACAACCACTATACATGTGACATCACACCCACTGTATATATGACATCACACTCAGCATACCTATGACATCGTTTTCACTATACCTGACATCACATCAACTGTTTATGACATCAAGCAACTGTATTTATGACATCACATTCACTGTATTTATACCACGTCCACTATATATGACATCATATCCAGGCATCTGTGTCATCACACCCACTGTATTGATAATATCACACCCACTGTATGGGTGACATCTTATGCACTATATATGGCATCACATCCACTTTTTATGTTGTCACACCGCTGTATTTATGACATCACACCTCCTGTATTTAGGACCAAAGGCCACTATAAATGACATCACATGCATTGTATATGACATCACATCCACTCTACATGTGACATCACAGCCACTGTATCTATAACATCACACCCACTATGTTTATGACATCACAACCATTATATCTGACATCACACACACTATATCTGACACCACATCAACTGTATGTGTCATCACACCCACTCTTTGTATGACATCATATGCTCTATATATGACATCACACCCCCACTATGTTTGTGAGAACACAACCACCATATTTGACATCACATCCACTCTATCTGCTGCTTCACACACACCATATCTATGATCACAGACACTGTACTGATG